>NC_080078.1:11790827-12421789 GCF_949987535.1 Balaenoptera acutorostrata
CTAGCACATGAAGGTTAGGTGCTTCACTAGGGAGATGTCATCAGGATTTCATGTTCCAAGGTCACCTATGGCAGTATGTCCTGATTATGACTTGAATAGCTACGATGAGTGAGAGCCCTCTTTTTTTTTTTTACGTTTGAAAAATTTGTGCATGAACTGAAAAAGCTAATCAAATGCTAAATTCAGATGAACAAGCAAAATGTATTTTTCAAGAAGTTCAATGGAGAGTTCTCATATGTCTCAGCAATTCCACTCCTGGGTATATGTCCAAGAGAACTGAAACCTTACGCCCCCACAAAAATTTGTGCATAAATGTTCATAGCAGAATTATTCAAAATAGCCAAAAGGTGGAAATAGCCCAAATGTCCATCAAATGATGAATGGAAAACAAAATGTGGTAAATCTATACAATGGAATATTATTTGGGTCTAAAAAAGAGAAAACTACTGATACATACTACAACATGGATGAACCTTGAAAACATGATGCTGAGTGAAAGAAGCCAGACACAATAGGCACATGTGATATATTTCCATTTAGAGGAAATGCCCAGAATAGGCAAATCCATAGAGCAGCAAGTAGGTGAGTGGTTGCAGGGGCTAGGGAATGAGGGATAGAGAGTGACTTCTAATGGGTATGGGCTTTCTTTTTGGGGTGATGAAAATATTCTGGAATTATATAGTGGTGATGGTTGCACAACTCTGTGACTATGCCTAAAACAAAACCCCATTGAATTATATACTATAAAATGGTGACTTTTATGCTTTGTGAATTGTATTTTAATTTATAAATCTTCACGAAACAAGTGACATCTCTGGATTAACACATCGAGCCCATTTTCATAATCATAACATATTTTTTAAATGGTATCAAGCTGAGCAATGGTACATGGCAACCTAGTGGACCATGAATATGGTCAGTGTTCTGAGTCAGGGAACCCCGAGAGTTCATCATTTCTTTGTAGCATTTCTTGTAACAATCGTTACCATGTATTAAGGGTTGACCACGTGTCCAGGGCTGCTCCAAGAACTTCCCATGTTTAAACTCATTGAATTTTCACGACAACCCTGTGAGGTTGGTACTAGTATTGTTATCTGTATTTCAGAGATGAGGAAACTAAGGCCTCAGAGGGTTATATGTCCCAAATCACAGAGCCAGGACATATCAGAGGGGAAGTGATCCCTGGCTCCAAAACCTCTATTCTTACCCACAACACTGGGCTGTCTTTCAATGCCATGAATGCTGTTAATATTGCTACCTTACTAATATTTTAAATCTGAATAGCACATCACAGTCTACAGACTATTTTAACATAACTAAAGTAAAATGTCATTGAATTCAGTGTTGAAATAGCATCCTGGGTTAAATTCAGATTCAACAAGTATTTATACACTATCTAATTGATTTTAATCGTTTTTTTCCCCCGCCGGTATATAATTTCACAAATAATGCCTAAGACAAGGAGTGCACTCATCATTTGAATAAAAACAAGAGTATACCTTATTTCACCCCATGCTTTTACGGTTTTCAAAACACCTCCACATACATTATAATATTTGATCTTTACAAAATTCCTCAAGCTAGGAAAAATTAGAAACAATTAATCCCTATATTTCAGATGATAAAATTGAGGCTCCAAAAAGTTGAGACAGAACTTGAACTAAGGTCTCCTGGCTTGTAACCTTCTATACAACATGCTGTCTACCAACTGACTCGTTTGGGGATAATATACTCACAATAATTCAGCTAATTTGGCAAATGCTGTTTTGTTATCTCTGTTGCAAAAGGCAGCATGCCACTTTCCCTCCATCTAGCTAGAACCAATTTCTAATAAGAGCATGCTCCAATAGAAGTGTTTCTGTGTTAACTATCATTATTTCCAATGTTGAATCGAAACATTCAAACAACTGGATTTATGTACAACATGTACACAATGAAGGTGGGAAAATGACCCCTGATTCTCCTTGGCATCAACATTCTTCATTTAATTGGGGGTTGGGATGGCCATGGGGTGAGTATTTGGACTGGGTCCCTGTCTCCAGAAACTGCACAGTGAAGGCAGGGGAGCTGCTCTCCTCCTTGCTAGAATTACAGGAAGGAAGGAGATTTCACATCTCTTATAGGCGTCCCATCCCAAAGACTATATTTCCCTCTGCGTTTTCACAGCCAGGAAATCCCTCATCAAATCCAAATAAATCTTTCTCTTCTCTAAGCCCTCATCTTGTTCTGTTTTCTAGGAGGAGCAGGAACAGCTGGTTGTTCCTAAGAAGCAGCAACCCCTGAAATCTGCCCACCCCAGCACGCTGTGGGATTCCAAATATTTAGTGTCAGACATCTGAGTGTTAATTACCTTACCATGGCTCCCACATGCATGCTGATGGGTGCAAAGCCAAGCTGGCTGAGCTAAGCACTGCAGGAAGAGAAAGCAGAAAGCAGGTTCTGGAATCCCCAGAGGGTTCTAACGTCACCCAGCTTCTCACCCTTGTTTGTTACCATTCCTCACTCTACCCCAATGCTCTGCATCTACCACCACCCTCACCCAGACACCCACATCTGCAAAGACACACGCACACAAAGAAAAACTCTGGGACTGAGCTTTCACCCACTTTCTCAGCTCCCCTCCCACCCTGTCTCACCCCACCCTGATCCATTTATTTCCTCTTGGGCGTTGGAATGTTCTCTCCTCCCTTAGTCCAAAACTAAAGCCTCTCCTCTACAGCCACATGTCTTATCTAGTCCCTTGCCCACAGCTAGGGTTTTTTGGGAACAGCTTTGCACAGTAAGTGCTTTCTCATATAGCCCATGGTATTTTCCCACGCTGCAGAATGACTGGGAGAAGCAGAGTCTGCATCACATATTACTGACAGGAAGCCTGAAGGAGTAATCACTGTGGAACAAACACCCCATAAACACTTGGTACACCCTGACCAAGGATGCAAAAGAAAACCTTAAAAGTTTGTCACTGGGCCTCTTTTCACAAAATCCACTGTGGGTGGGAGGGCATTTAGCTGGAACTAGAGCATAAATATGGTTATTATATAAATATAATAAAAATATCTAATTTTATAATATATGTAGTGATCTAATCAATAAAAATCATAAAAAGAAAAAACTAGATCATTAAAAAAAAAACAGTCCCATTAACCAGAGATAGTTCTGGACCCCACCTGCTGTTACTATTGGGGGACTGGGGTCCCTTGAGGACTTGAATCCACATAATCCTGGTCTCCATGCTCCTCTTGGGTCCTTTGCGGACCTTACAAAATCTCTACTCTGCTCCTCCTGCAAATGAAATGTTATCAGGAACACGCAGATCCGGGGCTCCAGGCCCTCGTCACCTGGTCCCCCCCACACTCCCGGTGAGAGGTCTAGATCAGGGACTGGCCAATGGGACTTCTAATAAGGTTCTGACCATTCCACAGAATAGAGAGGACGTAACCTTATAATCACATACACAACAGCCCTTAATGGGGGGAAAACTCCCCAGAGAGCCACCAAAACCTTTATGTATCACCAACTTAGGCAATTACTTACTGTTTTGCAATTAAATTCACTCAGGAAAACGGAATCATTACTGTGAGGAGTAGCTAACCAGCAAAGGGTGAAAGTGTGCTTTCAGCCATATGGCAGGCAATTCCCAATAATGTCGACAGAGAATTGCACATGAGTAACTGTGAGGCAAGTCTCATCCCTGGGAGAGGCTCTGAAGTTTCACTATCACAAAGGGAAACGGTAAAGTGTAGGGACCGAGCGTGGCTGCATAAAGCCATCGTTTTCATGCAAACAGACAGACCTTCTAGGTCAAGTTGACCAATACCACCCACTTCGTTATAGAGTATTCTTCAATCCTGTCCAAGTTTTAGGGGAACAAAAGAGAGAGTATCTTTTGCAAAAGCTTCATTTTTAACTTTCTTTCAGCACATTGAGATTCTGCTCATAGCAAAGAAAACACTCAAGAATAGTGACTGTTTTGAGTTAGTGAATAAAGATCCTTAATATGCTGAGAATCGTGCGGAAGGAATGCACAAGGTCTCAAATACAAAATGGACCACCGTAGGCCGTGTTTGAGGTTGCTGGTAATCTTCTCCAGAAGGGACACACTGAAAGCAATAAACACAGAGCACCCATCCTATTAATTGTTGTCACTTTCTCAACAAGGAGACAAAAGGACATCTTAGAACAATCTTTGTCATCAGCCTCTGCACAGACAGGTGTGAAGGTATCAAACTGGCATCAAGTCACTGGATAGTGCCAGTCCTGGCACAAATATGCTCAGCCTGGGTCAAACCCCATACAGCATGTTGTTCAGTAAAAATCATCATCCCTATATCAAAACAATCCAGATTTTCCCTCATTTGCATGAAATAAAGCCCCTGCCCTATGGGTTAGTTTTATAAAGGCTGGGTGTGGATTATAAATTCAGAGAGGAAAGACATTGCTGCTTGTTTTTATTTTACTCCTGTAGGCTCTCAGTATGTGATTGCTCCATCCATCCCATAAGAAGGAGGGATGCCGATGAGAAAGCAAGTGGAAGAAAACATAAGAGTTAATCAGGAAAAGGCAGGAGATTCAGGAGAATCCTTCACTGGGTTCACCATAGCATTGTTTGCCTGGAAGAGAGTGAGCCAACCGGGGGTGACGACTACAGAATAATCCCAATAATAATAATAATAATAATAATAACAGCTAACACCCACTGAGTGCTCTCCGTGAGCCAGGCACTGAGCTAGGTGCCTACACACATTACCTGACTACATCCTCTCAATACCCCATGTGAATTTCAACCTCCCAACTTCCCTGTGTGGTAGGTACTACTGTTATTCCCATTTTACAGATGAGGAAATTGAGGTTAAACAATGTAGGAAAGGAGATATAAAATGAATGGATTGGTTAGGAAAGGATGGAATTGGGCAGGGTAAGGGATGGTCATTGAGTGGGGGAGTCTGGCCAAAATATGCAGGGGAGGAGATAAGTCCTCAATGTCAACAAAGGCAGATGAGAGTAGGTGGGTACCATGGATCCCAGCTGGCAGGCAGGGTCCAGGGTCTGGGTCATTAGCGGATGAGTCAACCAGCCCAGTGGTCGACAGTAGCAAGCTCTAATCATAGGCACAGAAAACACATGTATTGAGCAGCGGCTCTTTCATAGTTGCTGCCACATGAGATTCTTATAACCACCCCGAGGTACAGACACTAGGACAGAGGCTCAGAAAACACCTTACCTAAGCTCTACTTTGGGAATCAGTAGAGCCGTCACTCAAGGATCATTCAAGCTCAGGCCACCTGTTAAACACAGCTGTCTCCCAGGGCTGCTTAACCAGTTCCTGATTTATATACTCCTGAAACATTCACACGTCGACCATTTGGAGTATAAACCAAAGTCCCAGAGCCTGAGTGACTCCCTGGATAACAAGAGAAGACCACTTCTATGATGGGATAGACTGTTAGTTCAGCAAGTGACCTATGGTGGCAGGGGCAGGATACCCAGGATTAAAGGGCAAGGCAGAGGTCAAATCATCAAACTGAAAGGAGTGAGACAGCAGGCGTGCCAGGGGATGCCCAAGTCATGGAAGAAGAGAGGCTGTAAATTAATGGATCAGAATGAAGAAAGAGGCCCATCGCACCCACAAATGGCCTCAGTGTCCCCTGCAGCAGTGAAAAACTCACCAGCAAGAAACTGCACTGCTGAGAGAAGGGAAGGGGATCTGTGTCTTTCAGAAATTCTCTACCTGGATGCTCTAGATGCTGGGATGGTAGATGACAAATGTGAGCCTCCTTTGAATTCTTACCCCTTGGGATGACCAAGATCCAGCCCAGTATCTTTTTTTCTCCAACACTAACATCCCTCCCACTTAGTCTGATGTGGTGTCATCCCCAAGACCTTATTCAGATGCTTCTCTTTAATTCACTTCCAGGTGCAACCCTGGCAGTCAGGCACTTTGAGGCAGGTCTAAAGAGCTGGAGCTTCCTCTTGTGTTACTAACTGTGTTATTAAAAGCTTCCTCCCAGTGATGCGTCCCCAAACCCTCAGAGGCTTCTAGCCTCTGTCTCACCTGAGATACAGGTAGATGCCCCTTGTTAAGCTGTCAAGGCTAATTACCAGTTCACACTCTAACCTCTTTTCTAATTTAGAAAGACTCTTCATTTCAGTTCCTTTTGACTTCCTTGCTTCCAATTCTTTCTTTTCAGCAAAATGAGAGATTAAGGTCTAACAACCGTAATGAGAAAACCATTGGTTAATTTTTTTCTAAAGATAAGAATGTAACATTCTTTTCAAATAAGGGAACAGAAAGGTTTTCCAAAGGAAGCAGCTGGAAAGGTGATAACTAAATGGGAAAACAGTATAGCAACAGCAGCTACACTTCAGTCTGCAACTTCCTTCCCAGGTCCCTTTGAAGCAGGCTCCCCTGAAAGCATTTGTTTCTTTACAAGAACAGAATGTTTGAAAACCAAAATTAAACCAGGCTTTTGACCCTATGGTTAAACAGAGTTTGTGATAATCGAGTACAGAGCTGGGTTTAAAATATGGGGAGAGGAATGCAGCCCCCGTAAACTTGGTTGGGGAATCAGAAATGGCCGTTAATGAACCGGTTTTGGTTTTCAAGAGTGGATGTATGCAACACATTGATGGCCAACTTTCAAATAATTTGCCTCTTTTTAAAACGTACTTACCACACACACCCTACTTCACCTCATTTAACCATGTGTTGGTATTTCAAAAGGCACTTCAGAATCTAGTGTGGCTCAAGGTTCTCACTCTGAATTAGAATGCTAATAACTCCATCACAGACTTGTCACCCTGTACTCTTGCTTCAAGCCAGCAGCCAGAGTGAGCCTTCTAAAATGGGACAGCTCACATGGCTCTGTGCTTAAAATCCTCCAAGGATGTCCCTTTATCAGTCAAAGCAAAATCCAAAGTCCTGGCTAAGACATCTAAGGCCGCCCAGTCTTAGCCCCACCTTTCTCTCTCTCTCTCCCCCTTTTTCTCTCTCTCTCTCCCCCTTTTTCTCTCTCTCTCCCCCCCTTTTTCTCTCTCTCTCCCTTTCTCTCTCTCTCTCCCCCAAGCCTGCACCTTGCAGTTCCTAAAACAGCCTCACCGCCCACTCTGTTCGCCCTCTGCAGAGAATGCTCTTCCTCCAGGTTTCAACGTAATTTATTCCTTCACCTCTGTTAGATCTGGACACAAATCCTCTTAATAGTGAGGGCTTTTCTACCTTCTCTAACCACCCTACTCAAAACAGCAAACCCCTCCCTGCAACACACACACACACATTCCTTATTTCTTTTATCTTGCCTTCTTTCCTAACACTGCATTCTTCTATTGTTTATTCATTCTGTGAATTCCACCCCCCTACTGCGCCCTCCGCCCCAAGAGGGCAAGGCTTTGTCTATTTTGTTCATTGCTGAATCCCCAGCACCTAAGACAGTGCCTGGAATATGGTTGTCACTACTGAATATTTGTTGAATAATGTATGCATATGCCTGGCACATAAAAGTTGTCTGAAAAATTCAAATTCTTCTTATGGTTACCAACGGAAAGGGTGAAGGGGAAGGATAGATTGGAAGTTTGGGATTGACATGTACACACTGCTCTATTTAGAATAGATGACCAACAAGGACCTACTGTATAGCACAGGGAACCCTGCTCAATATTCTGTAATAACCTAAATGGGAAAAGAATTTGAAAAAGAATAGATTCATGTGTATGTATAACTGAATCATTTTGCTATACACCTGAAACTAACACAATATTGTTACTCAACTGTACTCCAATATAAATTAAAAATTAAAAAATAATAATAATAAAGAAAAATTCAAGTTCTGGCTTACTAGTCCAAACTGACTGATCCAAGGCCTGGGAATTGTCTGCCTAGCTCAGGAAACAAAATAGAGGATTCTAGTCACCTGTCAGCCACTAGCTACCTCCATAAACTTCAGAGCTCACTCTTGCTCCTGCTATAAGCACTGGCCACTTTATATTTTAATTGTATATTTACCAATCAACCCTCCTTAGACAATGAGTTCCTTGGCAGCAGGAGTTGGATTTTTTCATATTCAACATACATTGGGTAAATGGTTACCATGTGTCAAGCACTAAGCCAGACAATCAGGATATAGAAATAAAATGCGGCGTTGATCTAAGGCTGCTACACATCTTTGGGCAGGCTGGGCTACTCACATAAAGTTGTGCAGTGCACAACCTGCACAATGGTACATAACGGCCTTGTAATGATGATCAATCAATGACCAATTCCAATTGATCATACCTTCCAATGTCTCTCATGTCCTTTTGCTGCACTGCTGGTGACCTGGTATATGTCTAATTAATCTAATTAAATAATCTTCCTGGATTATTGGTTTACACTTCTGTGACAGCCATGAGAATGTGCTTTGCAGGGACTGTAATTGGCCAAAGGCCTCCACTGCTTGAATGTTCTGAAATCCATTGCCCGATCTGGGGCTCCCTGCCCACGACTGAGCATGACAGTCCCACCAGGAAATTCACTGTCTAAGGAGGGATGACAGGAAAATACACAGACCCGTTCCTGGGAGACACATGCCCCTGTGATGGCAGATTGCGGCTTGAGGACTCTCTGACAGCCTTTCCAAACCTTCCTAAGAATACACAGCCATCTAGGACACCGTCACTCCCCCCGCCATCCCTCCCTTTCTCCTTTGCTCATGGTCAGGCTTGCATCCCGGTCTGCTGGCTCTCCCAGCCTTCTCCAACTCCCTCCACAGAAACTCACAGGTGTTTCCCCTAATAAAACCTTTGCATGTTTAATCCTGTCTCTGTTTCTGCTTCTTGGAGGACCTAGACCAACACCCCTTCTTAACTCCCCCAACTCTGGTTTCGATTCCTTGCAACAAGTCCCCCAAATAGAGTGAGCTTCCCAACAAGAAAATCAGACCGTGTTTCTCCCTGACTTTGAATTCTTTGCGGGCTCTCCACCACTCATAGGATAAAATCAAACTTGCTGAGTGAGACATGGGAACATACGAGGCCCTTCTTGCACGAGTCTTCCCCGACTTTTCCAGCCCCTCCCAGCCTTTGCTGCCTCCTATCTTATGCTACCACTGCTCCAAAATACTGTAATTTCCAAAAGGGCCATGCTTCTGTAGCCTGCTTTATTTTATGTTTATGTTTCCCCTGCCTGGAAAGCCACCCATCCCAACCTTCCATGGCCCCTACACACACACGCACACACACACACACCTTTTTGTGTTCAAGATTCAGCTTCAGTTAGGTGTGTTCCATGGAGCCCTCGGTACCAGGCTTGGGTCAAACTAACTTGGGTCTGGAGCTCTAAAATCTAGAAAAGCCTCCTTTCCAGAACTCTTCACAGCACAGCGTTTAGAGGCTTCCTCTCAGGTAAGCTCCTCAAAGGCAGCAACTATGAGGGGGACCCCAATGGACTATCTGCTCATCCCCCCTCTTCCAGGGGCCTCTCCCCGCTCCCAGGGCCCCAGACAACCACATTCTTCACCTGGCTCCCCTCCCCACCACATGAACCAGATGCAGGAATGGAGCACTTGAGACAGTTCCCTCTCCAGGAGGGAGAGGAATCCAGGCTACCTTTGGGCGGCTTGATCTGCAATATCTTCTCCCACCGTTTTGTGAGTAACAGAGAAGAACTAAACTAGTGTCCAGAAAGGAGCAGAGAGGAGAGGTAGTTCTAAGGCCTGCCGCTTGCATCGTCCCCCTTGTTATGCTATGGTGAGACACCCCAATATCCTTACAAGAAGCTTCTCTTTTCTGTTAAGCTAGTTTGAAAAAGACAGGCTATCTTTTTCATCTCTGCATCCAAAGTGCCTGGCATGAAGGAGATACTAACTGTTTGGAATAGAATAAACGAACAAATGAATGAATGAATGAATGAATGGAGTGGGTGAGTAGAAAATTCATGGTGGAGGGCAATGATGCCTGCCACTGATAGAGCAGAGCACTCTGAGAGACACTGGAAGACAGCTCTCTGTGACAAGGCAGTGACACTGGTCTTAAGAGACCCAGAGAGAGAGAGACTCACAGTAAATGTCATAATGAGGGCATTCCATGCACCTGCCGGAGGACCTGATCAGGAAACAACTTCCAGCCCCTCCGGATGTCTTGAAGTCAGCCACGCCGCTGGTTATTAGTGCTCCAACTGCTGCCCTAAGTCAGCAAACACCGGCTGACGGTGCAGGGCCCTACAAAGAAGTCTGTCCTGAATTTCTTTAAGTGATATGTCACGCTGCCCCAGTGCCCATGCCTTTGAATTCAGTGACGTGGTCCTTTTGAGGACAGGTGTCTTAGTAGCAGAGAGTGGACTGAAGTTGGAGGTCTCCTTCCAGCCCTTAGGTGTGCCTGGTGAGATAGCGTCCTCCTCCCAGCAGTGCATGGTACCCAGTACACCAGGTTCTCCCTGCAAAGTGCTTTGCAAAGGCCAGGTCCTAGTAAGTGCTCGATAAAGATGGCCTAGCCAGTCTCAGCCTTGGTTTCCTGTCAGTAGACTGAATTAAATTGGACCGGATGCTTTCTAAGGTTTTTCCAATTCTAAATGTCTATGATTTTTATCAGTCATAGCACAGTTTGGGGGCATAGCTTTGGGGCATTCTCAGTGTCACCCAATCAAGCCTCTGCCCAAATCAGAACCTGCCAAGGAAACAAGCCTCCCATGAGGACTAAAGGAGCCATATCGGAGATGGTGACAGTGATGGCAATGTTCTTTTGCGGAGTTAATGGTCGTTAGCGGGTCTCCAAGGGCCCCCCGAGGACCTCTGCTGCTAATTAGGAAAGATGCAGCAAGAGGCGTTCCGGTCTCCAGGGCCCCCTCTTCATAATTCCTCATGACGCCTACTTCTTTGTGGTTGACGCTCCATCCCATTAGTGCAGGCTGCTCTCCTTATCTCTGACTGATGGGTATAAAGTAGGACAAAGGCAGCGAAAGGAGCCAGCAAGCCTGGGTCCCCAGGCAATGCCTGAAGTGCCATCCCCCATATGTGAGCCCTTATCACTGGAAATCTCCCAGCAGAATCTAGGTGCTCACTGGAAACCCTGAACTTGACCTATCTTCATTCCCTCAGTATTTGTTTAGGGCCCCTATATGTGTCACTAGGCACCAAACTTATAAACAAGCAATTAACGCAGCATAATAAGTGCTTTCCTAAATATGCAAAAGTGTGTTGAAAGCTCCTCACTCCGCTGGAGAAGGTCACAGAGCTGGAAATTTCTGATCAGGGCTGAACAGGCTAAGTGAGGACTCGATGAAGGCCAGCGGTGTCTACCTCGGTTGCCTCAGTCCACACCACAGCTCCCTCCTTTCTCCCTGCAACCATTATAAACTGAGGTCCCGGCACACCTAGGACCTGAACCCAAGTGGGTAATGACAGCGTAATGGTTATCCGCCATTCCTCCCCTAGACACGCTCTTCATCTTTTTCCCCACCCCACCCCCTGTTCCCAGGAGACTGGCCATTGTGGACTCCATCAATGGGGTCCCCTGGCTCCCTGGAGTTGAACCAGGAGCCTGCAGGGCAGGAGGAGAGAGAGGTCAGAGCGTACCTCCCCAGCTCCCTCCCTGCTGGGCAGTGGTTGGCAGTGCTGGTTCCTCCACCTAGGACCACACTCCTATTGCATCAGCTCATGCAGACTTCTAGGACCACCCCCTTCCCCTGAGCCTTCTTCCTGCCATCGCCAGCCCAGGGTTCCCGACTGCGTCCCATCAGTCCCCTTATAACCTGGCCCACATCTGTGTAAACAGCCCTGTCACTCCAGTCTTCCCAGCTTCTCCTTTGGAGTGTGCCACCTGTTTCCTACCGGGACCTTGCCTGAGACAGATGTTGACATAAATACTTTGAGACTAAAGGATTTAGATCAATCCCAGAGTTATTTCCCTGGTGAACACAATATTTTATAGAGGGTCTCATTTGTAAACTTAAAGAATTTTACAAATGAATATCTAAGAAACCTTCTTTCGGTATCTTTTTCCCCCTAGAAGGCTTTCAGGAAGCTTAAAAATCCCCTGGAATTTGATCCTCCTGGATTTCTGGTATGGAATCACTGCTCAGAGTCTTTTAGTAACTGCAAAGACTCCCCCACAAAGAACTAGGTAGGAATGTCTCACTCAGATATTCAGAACCCGTTACAATTAGGCACCGACTGACCCTCCTCACTGGCTTAATCCTCTCCTCCCGCTCTGCCCCTCTATGATCACAGCCCCTGGAGTACTGCCTCTCCCCTTGGTTCATTCTGGTTGTTTCAGCTGGCATATCCCGTCCCCTCCAAACACCATCCACCTTCCATTTCTCCTGTTATTGAAGTCCTAGCCATTCCTTGAAGCCCAGTTCAAATCCCCCTCCCAGTCTTGCCTGATACTCTGCTATTTCTGGCCTTTAATCCATCCATCTCCTGTTTGCTCCCTACTTTGGGTTCCCAAAGCATCTTTATTTTTTAAATTAACACCCAGTAAAACTGGCTTCCTGGGGAATATCCATTTCTGTAAACTTTAACACATGAATAGATTCATGTAACCAGAAACAGGATATAAACCATTCCATCACCAACAAAAACCCCTCACGCTATCCCTTTAGAGCTATGTTTACATGTATATATGTTTGTGTATATATGTACATACGTATATAGAGAAAGATTTATTATAAGGAATTGGCTCACGTGATTATGGAGGCCAGCAAGACCCAAAGTCTGTAGGGACTGTCAGCCAGCTGGAGTCCCAGGAGAGTTGGTAGTGTTCACCCCAACCAAAGACCAGCAGGCTCGAGACCCAGGAAGAGCTGATATTTCAGTTCATGTCCAAAGCAGGAGAGGCCTATGTCCTAGTTTGAAAGCAGTCAGGCAGGAGGAATTCTCCTGTATTCAGAAGAGGATCAGCCTGTTTGTTCTATTCGGGCCTTCAACTGATTGGATGAGGCCCACTCACATTAGGGAGGACAATCTGCTTTACTCAGTCTACCAACTTAAATGATAATCTCATCCAACAACACCCACACAGAAACACCCAGAATAATGTTTGGCCAAATATCTGGACACCCTATGGCTTGGTCAAGCTGACACATAAAATTAACTATCATGATCATATAAATGGAATCAGACAGTATGTAAACTTTTGAGACTGATTTCTTTCACTCAGCATAATGCATTTGAGATCCATTCAAGCTGCTCTGTGTATCAGTAGTTCATTCCTTTTCATTATATAGTAGTATTTATTGTGCAGACATACCACAAAATGAATAGTTTTTCTATTTATTTACTCATGGAAGGATATTTGTGTTGTTTCCAGTTTGTGGCAATTATGAACATAAACATTCTTGTATAGGTTTTTGTATGAACATAAGTTTTAATTTCTCTAGGATAACCTGAGGGTGGGATTGTTGAGTCATGTGATGAGTATATTTAATTTTATAAGGAACTGCCAAAGTGTTTTCCAGAATGCCTGTGCCATTTTGCATTCCTACCAGCAATGCATAAGAGTTCCGATTATTTCCCATCTGAAGTACTGGTATTATCAGTAATTTCCTTTTTTTTTTTTTCTTAGTCATTCTAATAGGTATATAGTGATATCTCATCATGGTTTTAATCTGCATTTCCCTAGTAGCTAATGATCTTAGACATCTTTTCATATGCTTATTTGACTTCCATATATTCTCTTTGGTGAAGTTTCTGTTCAAGCCTTTTACCCATTTTCTAATTGAACTTGTTTTTTGTTGTTTTTGTTTTTTAACCCCTGAGTTTTGAGAGTTCTTTATATATTCTGGATACAAATCATTTGTCAGATATGTGATTTACAAATATCTTCTGCCAGTCTGTAGCTTGTCTTTTCCAATTGTATTTTTCACAGAGTAAAAGTTCTAATTTTAATGAAACCACATTAACCAATTTTTTTCTTTTATGAATCATGCTTTGGTTTCATGGCTAAGAACTCTTATCCAACCCAGGTAGCAAGGATATTCTCCTATGTTTTCTTCTAAACATTTTATAGTTTTACATTTTACTTTAAATAGATTATCTCTCCTCTCTGAGTTAACTTTTGTATAAGGTGTAAAGTTTAGGTCAAGGTTCATTTATTTGCATACAGATGTCCAATTGTCCCAAATTCATTTACTGAAAAAACTATCTTTTCTCATTGAATTCCTTCAAAGAGTTATCAAAAATCAATTGGCCAAATTTGCGAAGGCTTATTTCTGGACTCTATTCTCTTTCATTGATCTATGTATCTAGCCATTCACCAATACCACACTGTTTTGATTATTGTAGCTTTATGGCAAGTCTTTAATTGGGTAATGTGATTCCTTTCACTTTATTCTTCTTTTTCAAAATTGTTTCAGTTATTCTGAATCCTTTGCCTTTTCATATAATCTAAAATAAGCCTGTCTATATCTATATATAGATATTGCTTGGATTTTGCTGGAATTTTATTAAATCTGTAGATCACACCTTGCCTTCTGTGACTGTGTTAAATATATTTATTAGTTTCAGGAGGTTTTTGTACATGTCTTGGGATTTTCTGTGTAGAAAATCATGCCATCTGTGGATAGAGAGTTTTATTTATTTATTTCCAATCTGTATGCCTTTAATTTCTTTTCCTTGCCTTACTGCACTGGCTGGAACTTCCAGTGAAATGATGAATAAGACTGATGAAACTGGACATCCTTGCCTTATTCTCAATTTTGCAGGGAAAGCATTTAGTCTTTCACCATTAAGTATGATGTTAGCTATAGTTTTTTATAGATGTCCTTTATTCGATTGAGGAAGTTCCCTTCTATTTTTAGTTTGCTGAGAATTTTTATCATGAAGAGATGTTTTATTTTGTCACATGCTCTTTCTGCATTAATTGATATGATCGTGTGGTTTTTCTTCACTGGACTATTAACATGGTGAGTAATTCACCATGTAATCAATGTAATATTGATGGATTTTGAATACTGAACCAGCTTTGCATTCCTGGGGAAAAATGCCACTTAGTTATGGTATTCTTTTCTTTTTACATATTGCTGAAAGTGATTTGCTAATATTTTAAAAGAATTTTTAGATCTATATTTATGAAGGATATTGATTTGCAGTTTTCATTTTTTTATACCTGCTTTGTCTGGTTTTATATCAAGGTAATCCTGGCCTCATAAAATGAGTTGGCAAATGTTCCTTCCTCTCTGTTTTCTAGAAGACATTATATAGAATGGGTTCTATTCCTTTACATTTTTGGTAGTATTATCCAGTGAAAGCAGCTGGTCTTAAAGATAACTTTTACAGGATATTTTAAACTATAAATTTAATTTCCTGAATAATTAAAGGTTCAAGTTATCTCACATCTTGAGTGAGTTTTGGTAGTTTGTGAGTTTTTAAGGAATTGGTTCATTTTACCTAAGCTGTAGTATTTATAGGTGTAGAGTTGTTCATAGCATGCTTTTATCATCCTTTTAATAATGATACCTCCTCTTTCATTCCTGATTTTGGTCATTTGTGTCTTTTCTATTTTCTTCTTTGTCAGTCTTGCTAGACCCACGGCATTTGATATCTCCTTTCACTTTTTGATGTTTCTTTCTCACTTTTGTGCATTGTAACAGTGTTGTCCCCAAGCATATTTTATGCATTCCCCCTGCCCCAAGATTCTTCTTAGGATCTAAAATAGAGCCCCACATATTGCTTAATGGACGATAAAATTTTCTTTTCAATAAGAGAAGCACCCATAGGTCTGGGTATAGCTCCTCTGAGAATGTAGTTCTGACTCCCTAAGCTAGATTTTGATGGCACTTTTGTCTGCTGCTGCCACATTTACCTTATTAGAAGCAGCAGTGCCTGCTCCTGGCGGGGGTGGGGAGGTAGGGGAGGGGTGGTCGTCACTTCTCTCTACCTGCCCACACCCTCTCCTCTAAGTGCCAGCAGTTCTCCAGTGCACTGGTCAAGTAGAGGGACATTCACTGACTGATTAGGCTAGGGGTTTAGGTTTTCTTCCTCTTTTTCTCTTGGTTGTGTTTTTTTCTCCCTTACTTCTGTAAGTCTGGGGTGGAAATAGTGGGGGCTGGTTATAGTCAGTTCCCGTCTGGGAATCACTTAGCCCTGAGACGGAAGATTCCTGCGTTTCTACGTCTTCTGAGCTTTGGGAGGATTTGAAGAAGAAGGAGGAAGGGGAGGAGGAGGAGAAGGAGGAGGAGGGAAGGAGAGGAGGAAGCAGAAGAAGGCTCAAGGGTGCTTCACTCCAGGAAGGATGAGTGGTCCACTCTGTTCTGAGAATGAGGATAAACACTCCATTCGCTTCTTCCATGGTTTGCTAGTGTTTCCTTCAATCGGCCTGGCTTCACTTGTTAGAGAGACGGAATACAGACAGCCAAACGTGACTGGTATGGGCTTAGAAGAAACGGAATGGAAGAGTCTGTCCAGCCTGCCTTAGCTGTATGTCTGGAGTCTGCCCCTAGGCTAAAAAGAAAGGCTCTGTGACACCCAGTCTAGTTCACCAGGAGAATGCACTATGGTTTGGAGCAAAAGCTTCTTGGTGTCAAAGAGCTGCCTGGCCCTCCACTCTGGATATATGTCATTTAGGCATCTCATAAGGTGGGGCTGGAAGAAGCTGTGGCAAGAAAAGCTTTGAGGATTCGGGTGCTGAGCCCCCAGCCGTCATTCTAGACTTACACAGGGCTGTGTTGCAGCTGATGATCAAGAGGCCACCATGGAGACTCTATGGCCTCCCAAGAGGGGCCATAATCTGGGTCACCCCACACATCAAAGCATCCAGGTAACAGGCCCCGGGGCTTAATTAAAAACCAAGCCTGTGCAGCTAGAGAACAATTCAGCTGAAAATGTTTTAGGAGCTCCCAGCAGTTTACTCCATCCACAAAGCAGGCTTTCTTGTCACTGAGCCTATAAATATTGATTTCATGATAATGTCAGTCTTCTGAAAACACTAGCACAGCCTGGATCAAGGCCCTGGGTCTCTGACTCTGCCCCCTCTCCTCCTCCTTCTCACCAGCTTGGGCCAAACTCTAAAGCAAATCACACAAGCAAACCACAAACAGGTCAATAAACCCCAAATCGTTTTTATCCCAATAGCTGTCATAAAATTATCAACAAAATTCTAAAGCATAATTTTAAATAAATTATATTAAATTCCACTCAGCTTTTCTGAAGTACAGGAAGAAATTAAGTTAAAAAGTGAAGAAGCATTCTTAGAAAGCATCCCTACAGTGTCCTTTTTAAAGGCTTGATCAAGATTTATTAAGTTTTAATTATCTGTGAAGCACATTACTGGTTACTCTGATGGATACAAAATAAGCAGTGAGCATGGTCAACCTTGAGAGCATTCACTCTGGTATGACGACAATTACACTTGGGACCAGCGATTAAAATCCAGATCTCGTGCTTATATGCCGTGTGATTCAGGTTCTAGATTTGTGGGCAAATTTTTCAGAAATATAAGGCTCAAAGAAAAATCTGTGAAACTGGGGTGGTAACTCCCTTAGGGTGTTTTGTGAAGAATAAAATAAAATTACTCGTGGGAAAGCAATTTAACACAGTGTCTGCACATGGACACTGGTCAATATCGGCTGGTAAAATGGTTAAATGGATGAAGGCTTGCATCGATCAGCTTACTTACTATCCAGTTGGAAAACCAAGAAAAAAACCAATTAAACAATGAAGAAATAACCTTACATTATGCACTGGCTGTAATATAAACTGCACACTTATGAGTGGAATAAAGTAAAAAAAAAAAGTAGCACTTGTAGAGCGAATTTGACCAAGAAACACTTTTGGAAAGGAGGAAGACATCGGTTGGGTCTGGAAAATGGGCACAGTTTAGATCTGTGGAGATAGAGCAGCCAGCAGTGGAACAACCAAGAATAAAGAGAGAAACAAAACAAGAAGGGGATATGCAGTAGCCAACATCCATACGCAAGCCATCAGATGCCACCACAAGTGGAACCAAACAAAATTAAAACAGTGTGTGACACCCAAGTACTACTTGGCCTCTAGCTATACCCTTAACTAAGCTCCACGGCTCATCACACCAGAAATGACACATACTCACAACTCCCAGCTTCAGCCTCTTTGCCAGAACCTCTCCAGGATTTCTGGCCGAGGAATAAGCCTCAAGACACAGTCAGCAGGCATCCACGTGCAAAGCATCTTCCTTGACTGCGAGTCTTCTCACACCTCAATCTCTAGTATTCTCCAAAGGAAAGATTGCTTTTTCCTCTTTGAAAGGGGTAAGATCAATATATACAACTCTCCAAGGTAGGCGGTGGAGCGGGTGTGCAGGCAAGCTGCCCTGGAGCCCCCGGAAAACACTTCCATTAGCAGGTTGAGTGTAACGGTTTGTTTACATGCCCAAGCGCCCAAGCAAGCTCCTTGCAGTGGGAAGCGGGGAGGCATCAACCAAACTCTTGATAAATTCTAGTCATCAAGCTAGAGAATCTATTTCCCGCGGAAGGGAAAAATGCTCTGTGTTAGAAAACGAAGCAGAAAAGATTCCACATCTTCAAGAGCACAGACTCAGCATTCTGTACCAGACAGCACGCCAGGGACCTATGTGTGTTACCTCCTCGGTTATCACAATGGCTTTAGGAGGCTGGTAAAGGTATCCATAATTTACAGCTAGTGAAACAGATGCCACTTAGAGAGATGACATCACAAAGCTGGAAAATGGAAAAATCAGAATTTGAGTGGGTTTGTCTGACTTAAAAGCTTGTTGGTTGCCAAGGGGGAGGGGGTGGGGGGAGGGGTGGACTGAGAGTTTGGGGTCGGTAGATGCAAACTACTACATATAGAATGGATGGACAACAAGGTCCTACTGTAGAGCACAGGGAACGATATTCAGTGTCCTGGGATAAACCATAAGGGAAAAGAATATAAAAAAGAATGCGTATATATGTATAACTGAGTCACTTTGCTGTGCAGCAGAAATTAACACAACATTGTAAATCAACTATACTTCAATAAATAAATAAATAAAAAGCCTGTTCTGAATATGCTAAGTGCTGAGACAGATAACAGGGCCCAAGAAGGAGTAAGTTACACTGTGGAGTCCCCGTCCATACATGTCAATGAAATTTGGGGCAGTGATCTGTGAGACAGGAAGGGCAAATAAATAAATGAAAATGATGTGCAAATGTAAGCACAGAGAGGTGTGGGAGACGAGCATTTGATACACACAAGAGGTTTGGTGACAGGGTTGTGAGATATCATTCCTTAACATCATTACACTTCATTACAGATGCTTCACAGTCCTAAATTTTGTATTTATTTGTGGCTTTTTTTAAACACAGTCCCTTTTTGATATGAAAGTCATGCTGACAAAACAAGATTGATTAAACTTTCTAATTATCTGTCATCACAGCATGACCAGTGGCAAATGGAATGCATTTTCTCATTTCTTCCAGCAAAAAGAAAGAGAGAGCGAGCTCCCTACTGCAAGACATAAAGCTCTTCTGGTTCATGCAAGTGCTCAGTAAAAACCTGCATGGCAGGACAATAAAAGGGGTAGGTGACAACTCACAGCCTCTCAACAAAGCTGAAAGCAATCAGCCAGAGCCAAAAGTAAGGACTCCAGAACGAGTGTCCAATGCAGGCACCTTAGAGAATATTCTCCTCCTGTCTTTAATTTTGGTACCAGATATAACTGGGTTATATCTGCCCTTCCTATGGTAGCCATGAAACAATCCTATTGAAATTCTATGTGAGTGTCTACTTACAGCAACACTAGCGGCTAGAACAAATAACTTAAATTATCAGTATCTTAACACAAAAGAAATGCATTTCTTATCCAAGCGACAGCCCAATGCAGGTGTTCCTGGCTGGTCAGCAGCCTTCCACAAGGTGATTCAGGGATCCAGCCTTTTTCTATCTGTGGTTGCCCATCCTTTCCAGCCTTAGAGTCCCCTCAATCCAGCCAGTGGATGGGGGAAAAGGCACAACCACATTTAACCTCTTTAGCATGTAAATGGCACTTTAGACACAGTTCATGGCAAGAACCAGTCATCATACCTGTGCGGGCTGGGCAGCCACTTCCCAGTAAAACTCTGATCCCTGGAAGAGCAGACTTTGGTGGGCAATGAGTCATCTTTCCACTGCCATATCCTTTGCCCATCAATATCCACCTGCACCCTTTTCTCCACAAATGCATATACTCACCCGCTCCTTGGGTCTCACTCATTACTATATCCAGTGCAAAGCACAGAACTCGGAATGTCATCTCCACCCGGTTTTTACGAAGCTCCTCATGGAATGGTAAATAATCTGCCCCCCCCAAAAAAATTTATCTACCCTACATACGCTCAACATATACTGTGGTGATTAAAGCAGGGACCAGAGAACCACCAAAAAAGGAAAAAACCTCCCATTCTCTCTGCTGAAGGGAAAGCCAGCACTCACCAGTAACATTCTGTTTTCTAATTTTTTTTTCCACCAGTGCTGTAGCCTTAGAGGCACTGAGCTTGCCTTCGAAGTTACTACAGACACTTTTTAGCTTGTCCATTGCATAATGTGAGTCTGGACCTGTTCAGCCTCTGATATCCGTATCCTCACCTCACCACCCACACACCAAGCCCACAGTATGTATTTTAGGCTTCTTCTAATGTCAGGACCCCTTACCAGGGAGGGCCTGAAACTGGGAACACATCCTTTTCCTCTTAGCAGAATTCTGAACATGCTCTAAACTGGTATTAGAAGGAAGTCATTCTAGAAATGTTCTGTATATTTGGCAGGCTAAGTTTAGCACTTTATAGAGTGGTTTTTATTGACTTCTTAGAAACAAAGAAGCTATGAAACTGTATTCTTCCTTCCAATCTATGGTTTGACCATTTCATATGCATTCAAGGACTGATTAAAACCAAAGGCAATCAGTTGGTAACATATCTCCTAGCCTATGTATGCCTATATTGTCCCTTTAGAGTGGTCTCATTAAGAGTTTATGTCTGCAATAGTCAATAATATTGTAATAACTTTGTATGGTGTGTAATGTATAAAAGTACCAAATCACTAAATTTTATACCTGAAACTAACAACTAGTATAATATTGTAAGTCAACTACACTTCAATAAAAAAACACAAAAAAGAAAAAAAAAAAAAAGAGTTCATGTTTGCATCCCAACTATGTTCCTCTTTACAAACCATAGTACTGTCTTTTGACTTTCTGCATTGTGGCAAACCTTTGGTATTAGGCCATTTCCAAAAATCAAATCTACTTTCAAAGGTATCCATTACCAAGTCTGGTGAGTAAAGTGGATGATCGGAGCACTATCGAGTTGCGTCAAAACTACGGGGTATATTTCAGGAGGGGCACGCAAGTAATCTGTGTATAAGAATCCCAGGTGGACCTTTGTAAAAATCAGCACCCCAGGTGGGAATGTGGGGATATGTACATTTATCGTCCTTCACATTGTGGAAAAGGTTTGAAGAAAGCTGTAATATATACTGGTGAACCCACCACCCAGTTTAAGAAACAAAGCCTTGCACATACATTTGAACACCCCCAGAACCACTCTGTGGTGGCAGGGTCACCCTACCTCTCCACCCTTGCCCAGAGTCACCAATGTTCATGACCTGGGGTCTCTGTTTCCCCTAGGTGTGTTTATACTTCTTTATACTTTTACTAGATAGGTATTGAAATGATACGTAGTGTTGTTTTACAGATTCTTGAGCCTTAAACAAATGATATGCTATACTCATCCCTGTACAACTTCCTTTTTTCAATCTTATATTTGTAGGATTTATCCATGTTGATAGATACAGCTCCAGTTCATTCATTTTTCACTTTCGTTTGGTGTATGAATATAACACATTTAATCTCTTCTCCTGCTCTTGGACATCTAGTTTATTTCTAATTGGTCACGACTATATATATATATATCTGCTATGACATTTCTGTATGTGTTTCCTTATCCCATCTATATATTTTAAGAGTTTCACAGGTATTCTGCTTGTCCATCCAGATCAAGAACTGATGCTCCAGCAAAGGAGTTCTCAAAATGTGGTCCGTGAACCAGCAGCATTCACATCACCTGGGAACTTGTCAGAAATGCAGATTACCAGGCCTCACCCCAGATTTACTGAATCAGACACTGGAGGGGCAGAGGGTAGTGTGAGCTGTATTTTAACAAACTTTCCAGTTTATAACAAGATTCTGATGCTTGCTAACATGTAAGCACTACTGTTCTAGTCTGATGTAATGATGTCCCTGGTTTGCATGTCTTGGAACCCAAATTAAAATTTCTGAAATGTTTCTGCAGTGGCTGAACACTGAAACAAATACAGAAATCCCCACTGACGGCTTCAAAGCACTAGATGCATTTTAATGCAATATACTAAGGTCTAAGGAAGAGCTTTGAAAATCATAAATCATAAGACAAATTAGTAATAGTCTATGTGGGAAATTTGTTTTAAGACATTGTCGTGCTGCTTTGTAAGTCACGACTCATGTAACTATAGACAACAGCCAGGGAACACAGAAATACAAAGGCATAAAGTCATTTCAGTCAAGTATAAGTGTTTAAAAAAACACTCAAGAGCATCAGAGTCATTAAATATATTTCTGAATGAGTTTCAGTATCATCACCCATATAGCATGGAATTGTTTTCCTCTGTATTTCAATGTGTGCTTTTGCTTGTGTTTTGGCTGTCTGGACTACTTAAAATTCCATGCTCTTGAAACAAACACAACAAAAAGTCCTATCCCTGGATTTGTTGGTAAAGCATGGCAGCTTTCTAGACTAAGATAGGGCAGTGAGGAGAACAGGGTGAGAACTGTCTGTCTGCCAGTTGCGGAGGGGTGGGGGGATTAGTCAGATCCACAGTGAACAATCAGCAAATCAGGCATGGCCCAGTGCCCGAAGGGCTTGGCATTTTCTCATCACCATTCAGGGAAACAGTTGATACCATGGGTCTTTGATGTAATTGGAGGTTCCCAGTAGGTGAATAAGCATGGCTTCAAGTCATAAAAACAGAACATGCATAGAGAAATCCAAGAATCACCAGTAGTTTTCATCTAGGGTAGGGTCTGGTCAAGAGTAAGGAACGTCCCCATTCTCATTGAGAAGCTGGGGTTACTCAAAGGACCGAGGAAGAGAAGCCAGTGGAAGCTCAAGTTCTAGGATAGGGGATGGGGGAAATCAAGCACAGGGACTCCATTAGCAAATGAGAGGTGGTGTGACTCTGGGTCCAGAGGGCAGCCCTTGGACATCATCTAAGGATCAGAGCTGCCCAAAGAATAAGTCAAAGGCAAGTCCTTGTATGGAGAGATGGAGCATCTAAATGCATCTGGTCTCCATCAGGTTAGGCTCAAGAACATGGGCAGGTGAGGGGTGGGCTGAGTCTCTGTGGGAGCATCAGTGGGCCCAGATATGAGAAGCTAGGGAAGGCAGACCATGGGAAAATGAAGAGGGGGTCAACAGAAAGGAGAAGAAAAAAACAAGTCAAATGTTTAATCTACTGACCTATGCCTCTCTTTCCCCAAGGGACTTCTGAATAAGACATCCAATCCCCTCCCTTGAGGGAGCAAGGTGAGTGGAAGAGGAGCCTCCTGAACTCAGGTGGGCACTGTGCAGAGCCAAGCGGAGCCAGAGAACAGGTACGGCAAGTTCTGCCATGCTAGAGACATGAAGGTCAGGCCAGGAGCGTAGCTTACTCCATTCTGAATCATCAGACAAGGTGGCTTGGGGGAAAAGGCGGAGCCAAAATAAGAAAGGAGAAGGGAGAAGGAACAGGTTAAGGATCCAGGAGAGCCAAGACTGAGGGAAAAGTCAAAAGGACAAACTGGAGATGTTCTGGATCAACTCTGGCCACCAAAGCCAGAGCCTACAATGGTACTCAATGGAGCCAGACAGGATGGACAGTATCCTCCTGGGTCACACTCAACCAGTGGGAAGAAATGGGCTTGCGACAAAAATCCTGGTCTCAGAGAAGTGAAGAGAATAGAGTCCTTATAAGAGACATTCTTCCCTTCACTCTCCCCACCCCACCACCCTGTCTCTAGGCACGCTTCATCTCTCAAGTAATCCAGACAGGTTTCAGACCCAGAACACTGGATACTACTAAGAAGTTTGACAAGACTAGAAAGGCCAGGGTTTCTTTTACTGAGTCCTAAATAAACAATGATCTAACTCACAAAGCCAACTCTCACTCATTTGCAAATCTAATTTATGTAAAACCACCAGTGACCATAGATAGATTGTATCACCCACCCCCTAAACCACTTTCTACTGTGACAACACCAGAATCTTTGGTCTGCTTTGTGTTTATTGAACTGAAATGAACCCACATTCGGAGCCAAATGGTTGTTGAGAACTTTCTGAGTGCCAGGCCATGTGCCCTGAGGACAGAAAGGGTGAATCGGACCCAGTTTCCTTGTCTGAGACAAGGCAAGCATTGAATAGGAAAGACAATAATGTCAGTATATCACTCCAAACTCATCTGGTTAACCGGGTCAATATTTATGTCAAGTTTGGGGTCTTCCTCCCTCCCTAAAAAGAGTTTCCGATTCTGTAGTGATTTCACCAAAGTGTTAGACATTTAAAAACAGGGCAATTGCAAAAGGAATATTTATTACTACATTGGAGCCTTAATGTAACACTATTTGCTTAAGAACACAATTGATCATTAAGTTGGGTACATTGTGGACTGGATTTAGTTAATGAACTACTAAGTGAACCCTTCCAACAGCATTTTATCCTGAGCCCTGGACGAACTACTATTATTTTTCTCTAATCTTTTCCATCACTCACACACAGGGATTGTCAGCATGGGCCCTAAAAGGGAAACACTTTCTTCCTTAATTTGAAAAAAAAAAAGATTCAGTTCTGTTGATTCACAACATTCTCTTTAGTGTAACTCTCTAAAAGCACTTAAATTCAACAACAGTTTTGCTGTTTATTAAGCCAAGTGGGTGTCCACTAACTGGCATCAGTGTATTTCCCACTCACATTTCGTGGGTCCCCTGTCGATAAGACATTGGCAAGAACCAGATTCACTATGTGTCTAAAGACACTGGATGGGAAGTAATCCCATGACTTCTGCTATCATTTTACTTGTTAGTAAACAAGCACATTTCAAACCAGAGAGAGGTTTATGTAGAAAGGACACACACCCTCAGATGGTGTGTCTATGCTTCCAAAGGCAGAATTACAGTTTGGCTTCTTCTCTGTCCCTGAAGACTAATGTATCATATATGCACAGGCCCTGCCCCAGGCAAGTCTGGCCATGTTCCAGGCAAGGGAAGCAGAACCAAGTAGGAATACCAGATCCATTTCCTGAGGCTGCTTAACAAATTATCACAAACTGGGTGAGTCAAAACAACAGAGATTTATTCTCTCGAAGTTCTGGAGGTTGCAAGCCCCAAATCAGTACCACTGAGCCAAAATCAAGGTGATTGGCTGCCTGAGGAAGCTCTAGAGGAGAATCCATTCCTTGCCTCTTCCAGCTTCTGGTGGCTGCCAGCATTCTGTGGCTTGTGGCCCCATCACTCCAATCTCTCCCATCTTTTCCTCTATGTTGGTTGAATCTCCCTCTGCCTCTCTCGTAAGGACAATTGTGATGGCATTTAGGACCCACTCAGATAATCTCAAAATCCTTAAATTAATCACACGTGCAAAGACCCTTTTTCCAATAAAGTAACATTTACAGGTTCCAGGGATTAGGACCTGATACCTGTGGGAGCCATTATTCTGCCTCATTCGGCTCCCCTGGAGGTTAGGCTGACATCGGAACTTCACCAGGAATTAACCCATGCTTGGCTTCTTCCCCTCCCCTACTTGCTTCCACCCTTTCCTGATCAGTTTTCCATGGGAGCACATCCTCCATCAATCACTTTCTTGTCTCTGAGTCTATTCTCAGGCAACCTGACATGAGACAGTAAATAGCAGAGAGAGAGGAGGATAATACATTAGGTTGTATTGTTTGAAGCCACCAAATTCATGGTCATTTGTTACAGCAGCCATAGGGAACTAATACACCTGGAGTATAATTCACTCCACAGAGACTGTTCCTCCTGGATGCACTGACAAGCGGCTGCTATGGGAAAATTAAATTCCCAGACACTTTCTGGTCTGGTTCATCTGGGTGAAGCTCCAGTAGCCCGAGGATAATCAGCTGATAAAGGTTGCAGGTGTGAACAGTTAAGAGGAAATCATGCAAAACCTAGAGAAAGCCACACAGAGCAAAAAAAAAAAAAGGCGGGGGTGGGGGGGAACCTGGGCAAAGCGCCGACCTCGCCGGCAACAGGTGCAATTAATTCCTTCCCAGAGACTCCACTCTCTCTCAGCCTCTGACTGTAGGAAGCTCAGCTCCCCTGGAATCAGCATGCATGTCCCTCAGCATCAGAACCCTCATTTCTGCGTCTGGGTTCCTTGTGACATAGTACTTATCTCTCTAGAGCTAGCCTCT
Organism: Balaenoptera acutorostrata; assembly: GCF_949987535.1. Classification (NCBI taxonomy): domain Eukaryota; kingdom Metazoa; phylum Chordata; class Mammalia; order Artiodactyla; family Balaenopteridae; genus Balaenoptera; species Balaenoptera acutorostrata. The sequence continues at coordinate 11,817,185 of NC_080078.1, forward strand.
TACCATCTCTCCAGACTGCCCTGTTTCAGGGGCAGGAATTGGTTGGGCTGGTGCTTCTATTGGTTTGCTAGAGTTACCATAACAAATTTCCATAAACTGGGTGGCTGAAACAACAGAGATTTATTGACCCACAGTTCTGGAGGCTGGAAATCCAAGATCAAGTTGTCAGCAAGTTTGGTTCCTTCCAAGGGCTATGAGAAAGAATCTGTGCCAGGCTTCTACCCTAGCTTCTGAGGGTATGCTGGCAATCTTTGGCACCCCTTGTCTTGGAGATCTCTGCCTTCATCTTCACATTGCTGGTGTTCCTGTGCGTGGCCAAATTTTCCCTTTGTGTAAGAATACCAGTTACATTGGATTAAGGGCTCACCCTACTGTAGTATGACTTCATCTTAAGGGCATTTGCTACAACCCTGTTCCTAAATAAGTGCTGAGGTGCTGGGGGCTGGGACTTCAACATACGAATTTGAGAGAGACACAATTCAACCTGTAACAGTGCTCAAGGGCCTACTACCTTCTTACAGATTTTTCTGCCGTTTACTGTCTGCCTCAGTTTCTGTCCATCCCCAGCCTCTGGACAAGCTCTTTCTATCTTCCTGCCTAGGGCAGCCCTGGCACAGATACAGACCCGTCCCTGGCCTGCCACCAACTGACTGTCATCTTACCCTTACCTTGTTCTGACTGTTGACCTGGAATTCTTCCCAGCTCTTGCAGCTCTCATGCTGGTACAGTGTAGGCATTCAATAGTCATTGGATTAGTTCATTGATTGGTTACCATCCAACAGGTGGATGTACTTCCAGATTCTGACCTACGTGGGCTGCCACAAGTATATACATACGCACTTAAGCCCCACTCAGCCACATCTTCAGTCATGACATTATCCAGCAGTGAGATATCGGAGAAACGACTGAGAATCCATAATTCTATAACTCCTGCACGGCAGGCCCAGGTTATACATGGCAGCCAAGGAAGAGAAGCAAGCACACAGCTTTCTGATAAGTCAATAAAGAAGATAAGATCACTTGCAGTCCCTAACTGCCATCAAAAACTCCTGTTAAGAAGATCAGACCGTGTCTCTTTGTGGCTTCAAAGTCTTAGAAAGTCAGTGTGATAGAACTTGAGCCAGGAATGCTAACAAGAAGTCCTGTTAGATATAGTTTTCCTAAGGCTTTCAGATTAAGTTCAGCTCCATAATTACCTAGATCTACCTGCCCATCTACTCCCCTCCCCACCCTGTCCTTCCCTCCTTTCTTCTTAGGTGTCCATGCTCTTCACCTTCCTCATCCATCTTATGTCAACACTATCAAAAATTCCAGAAATCCTAACTTCAACACAGATAAATTCTGGGGTGAGGACACAAGAATCACCATTCATTTTTGAGGTGTCAATATACACAAAAGGCCATGAGCCAAAGATAGGATAGTAGGAAGTCATTTCATTTCCTACTCCTTTAAGAGGTCATTTCTTTTCTTACATTGTTTTTATTAAATATTAAATACAAAGATAAGGATGTTTCTAATTTGTGCCAAGTTTATAAAGAAAGCCTCTAACAAATGTGAAGGCCCCAGATCAAAACAATTTCAATGACTTAAAACTAGTATTGCATTGGATTCCATGGATATTTTTTTTTCCATGCATCACTTAACTCAGTGGGAAATAAGTAAAAGAGAAGATATCCTACATCTGCACACTTGATCTGGTAGCTTTAAGTCAGTCCAATTTTCCATCCCATGAGTTGTGGTGGGATAAACTCTGTTCCCACCAACAATCTCATATACATCTTGCTTTGTTTGTGTTTTGTACCCATTTCTACTCAGCCCCTACCCCTTGAATCCTGTCTTCTCTATTCCACTTCAAGTTCACCCTTTATATCTATTGACAGCTCATGGGAGTTTTAACCACAGCAAGATTTTGACTCGAACCCACTTATCTAGAATTGTTCTGAAATTCTATCTTTTTATCAGTTCCAAATATCTGAAATCTTTGCGGGTCCCATTCTTCTGTCTGTTGTGTCTGTAGGATCTGAGCCTCCAGTCTTGTTATGTATCAGTTCACATAACAGCCAAGCCCAGCCTCATACAAGGGGAGGATTTGGGAAATGCCCATCATTTTCTGAAACTGTCCTATTCTGTTCACCCATGAGTGGTTATTTACAAAAAGGGTTAAACAGCAAAACCCAGTCGAATGATACTTTAATCTTATCTGCTGTAGGACTGGGGCGGGGGTAGGGACACACAAATAAAAGTAAATATTCAGTATATCATTTCTGAGTAGTGAGGAAGACTTACTTATATGCTCAACATGGAACCAGTTCTTTTGATTCAGAACTCTTAAAAAACCTGCATGGTGAATGCCTCACTGTTAAAAGGGGTGCCAGATACATAAATATATCCTTGCAAAACAGCCTGAAAGGCAACAACCACAGGCACTCAACAAGGTACAGAGATGAGGCCCTCACCTGTCCTTGGGGAGATGGGAAGCCCAAGGTCCAGAGATGTCTTTCCATAGGAAGTGACATCGAATATGAGTGATAAAAGAAGAATAGATATCTTTCCCCTTGCTCTACTTTTTTAAAGTTTTCACCCAATATGGCCCTTCCCTTCTGTATGGTTGATTTTATGTGTCAACTTGACTAGGCTTCTAGTGACCACTTGTTTGGTCAAACAGCAGTCTAGATGTTGCTGTGAAGGCATTTTTAGGTGTTACTTTAGGTAACTAATAGTAAATCAGTAGACTTTGAGTAAAGCAGATTATCTTCCATAATGTGAGTGGGCCTCATCCAGTCAATTGAAGGCCTTAACAGCAAAGAATGAGGTTCCCCAAGGTAGAAGGGATTCTACCTCAAGACTGCAACAAAGAAACCGTGCCTGAGTTTCCAGACCTGCTGCCCTGAGGAATTCAGACTCAAGACTGTGACATCAACTCTTCCTAAGTCTCCAGGCAGCTGGCCTGCTCTCCAGATTTTGGACTTGCCAACCCCCACAATTACATGAGCTAATTCTTTAAGACACATAGATGATAGATAGATAACATGGATAATTAGAGAGATGAGATAGATAGATAGGTAGATAGATAGATAATATGGATAGAGATGAGATAGATAGATAGATAACATGGATAAATAGAGAGGTGAGATAGATAGATAGATAAAAGATAGATGGGTAGATAGATAATATGGATAAATAGAGAGATGAGATAGATAGATAACATGGATAAATAGAGAGGTGAGATAGATAAAAGACAGATGGGTAGATAGATAATATGGATAAATAGAGGGATGAGATAGATAGATAAAAGATAGATGGGTAGATAGATAATATGGATAAATAGAGGGATGAGATAGATAGATAAAAGATAGATGGGTAGATAGATGATATGGATAAATAGATGAGATAGATTAGATAGATAGAAGATAGATGGGTAGATAGATAGATAGATAATATGGATAAATAGATGAGATAGATAGAGAACATGGATAAATAGGGAGATGAGATAGATAGGTAGATAGATAAAAGATAGATGGGTAGATAGATAGAAGATAGATAACATGGATAAACAGAGAGGTGAGATAGATAGCAAGGTAGATAGATAGATAGATAGATAGATAGATAGATAGATAGATAGATAGATAGATATCCACTTGGTTCTGGTTCTCTGAAAAACACTAATACACCTTCTAAATCAAAAATGTCTAGGGTAAGTGGGTTTTGACAGAGCTAATTCAAGACCAGCAGCAGCAACCACATTATGAAGGAGGGTTGGGGGCAGGTGAAAGAACCCACAATGTCAGGCCTTCTGCGGGTTGGCTGCACAACCACCAAGGGAGTTTCTTCTCTGGCAACTTGAATAGGCCTCCTCGTAAAGAGCAAGAAATCCCCTGAGGCAGGTCTCTGGGGGACTCAAAGATGTGTTGCTAAGTGCCATCACCCCTGGGAAGGTACTCAGAGGCAGATCCCCAGAGATCTTCCCTTGTTCAATGGACTGAGGGAGCCCCAGAGACTTGGAACTCCAGTGAGTGAGAGCACTCAGGAGCTAGGGAAAGGGTGGTGGGGAAAGGGAAGAGAAGTCACACAGTTTACATTCAGAGCAAGGGCAAAAAATCCCACTGCAGGGAGGTGCTCTCTCTGACTTTTCATGCATCCCCACGGCTGCCCTCTGGTCCAAGATGGAATCTGAAACACACAGTTCTGAAGCCTCTAGGTGGGTCCCCCATGCCTCTTGCCATGCTCTCATCATCCCCCCAAACCTGGATGCTTGTTTGATTAGGGTCTGCCTGTGTCACTGGATGGTCCTGGTTTCAGAATCTTGATTCTCTAAAAGAGGCTCAAATGGCTCCAGAACCTCAGCAGGGTCTCCCAGGACACTTGGGAGTTGACTCAACTTCCAAGAAATGCTGTATGAAGTCAAGAGCTATTCACAAGAAGAGCTCACAAGATGGAGAAATGAGGGCCGGCTGAGAAGTCAAGAAAGTCTTCTTAAGTCACGCTTTGAAGAAAGGATTCAATTTGAGTAGATGAAGAATGGGATCAAGGATGCATCTTAAGGAAACAAATGGCAGCCTGCAGGGGAAGACAGGGCAGAGAGAAGACCCACCGGCTAGATCACAGAATACAAGTCAGGACATTGTCAGAAAAAAATGTGGAGGCAAGTAAGGGCTCTGTCTCAGCTTTTCACGTATCCATGAGCCACATCTTCATTCTGAACCTCCCTCCGTGACCCTCGCTTATACCTGATTCTTGTCACCCTCAGAGTGACCTAGCTGACCGTGCCCAGGCTGCAGCCTCTCGGTGATGCTTGGTAATGTTGTTCCCGCACTAACCTCGGCTGCTTTAAATAAAAATCCTGGTTCTTCACACTGCTAGTTGGCCTCAATCTGCCTTCAGAATGCCCCTCCTGGTTTGACTTGACCCCATGACCAGGACCCCTCAGTCTACCCATGAGCGAGGAGCAGACCTCTGGGACGTGTTGCCTGACTTCTCTACTGGACAGTTTACCCTGAGCCTCCACCATCAATGGTTGATCATTTGCAGTTTTAATAGAGATGCAAATCCAGATTATAAAAAGCACTTTTAAAAATAGAATGTCTTTGCCCGTAGAATAAAGCAGCACATGCACAAACACAGAGCGTGTGAAATGCCTGTTTGTAAAATAAAGCCGCATCCTCCAAGTTGGGAATCATACCGTCCCCAGAAAGCGGTGCCACTTTTCTGTGACAGCGTGACAGGGTCATTGAATCGGGCTGCTACGAGTCTGTTGAGAGAGTGCAGCCTTGTGGGATGAATTAAATGGTCATTTCCACCTGTCACTAATTTCCCTTGCTGGGTGAGCCACAGCTCTATTAATCAGGAGAGACCTTGATTGGTGCAGCTTCTCTGTCTTTAGATTCAGGTGCGCCTGACGTGGTCTGTGGAGTGCAGAAGGGGCTCCGGGCCGGCCAGCCTGCAGGCAGCTGCCAGAGTGGGTCAGTGAATCTGATTACACTGCTGCTCTGTCCAGAGTGTCTAGCTCTTTTTTTTTTTTTCCCTCTCCTTAAAGAATGGTGTGATTACTTTATGCCAAACCACTCAAGGATAATTCATACTGTCAGGCAACCCTTGTGTTTGCCCATTATCCGACAGTTTTGGGCTCACTTCATATTCCAGAGTGGCATGATATAATGTAACGCGATTTGAAATACTGTAAAGCAATAACCAAAGTAACACAGTTTGACATCTTGAATCTCAGAGGAGGTATGCACACACTGGCTACACTGTATTTCTACTTCCCCGGTACCTGCTACTTGATATTATTTGACTTTTTAAAGCATTATCTGTTTTTAAATGCAATTAGAAGGTTGAGGCATTGGCAAAGGAAATTCCTCATGCTTGAAAAGAACAGTCAGTGACATATCCGTCCTAGACAGAATCTCTCCAGTGGGGACACCATGCACCTGCACATATGACATGAATGGTTAGTGCACACCCCATGTTATGTGATGAGACCATGCTTGCTCCTCTATGGGAGCCGCAAAGGTCTTTGTACATCACACCCATCCAACCAAACCAAAACTATTTATTGTGCACCCACTATGCATAAGACTTTCAGATGAAGGAGTTGGCATGAGAACTGAAAATCAGACGGGGTATGATGAAAACTACCAGCCAGCTTAGAGCAAATGTGGTTTAAAGCTTGGAAAATAAGCTGGATCAAAGCACCAGGCTTACTTGCCCAGCTGATTTGTTTGTTCTTCATATGAGCCAAAAGCAAGGGTTTGGGGCCAAATGGGGAGTGGCTGTCTTAGCCTCAGCAGCCCGGAGTTCCAAAAAAGTCAAGAAAACTTGCTGCCTCAGCACTAAGGCCCAGATTTGGTCCTGAGCCCATTCTAAGGAAAGAAAGAAATTCTTAAAAACAAAGAAACTTCCTACAATCCTTTCTCCTTCTCAAACAATTACCCAGTCCATCTTTTCTTTCTCTGTGAACTTTTAAACAACAATTCCTGCTTGCTGAGCCCATTTCCTTACCTCCTGTGCTCACGCCAGGCTCCTGCAATGCCACTTTCATCCAGTCGTTCCAGTGCAATTCTAACTATTGCTTCATCTCCCCCGCTCTCTTGCACTTGACCACTGAGCTGCTCCTGAGATGTGGACTACCTTGTCCTTCATAACATGAAGCCTGCCTCTGTTTCCTCCTTCTCACCTCTCAGACGGCTGATTCTAGGTCCCCTCTGGGGTTTGTTCATTCTCTCCCAAAGTTCTGTGCTTGGTTTTTTTTCTGCTCCATGCTCTCTACCAGGGCAAGCCTGTCTGTTTCCCCATTGATTCCAGGGCTACATTTGCATTTACAACTCCCAAATCCTTACCTCTGGCACAAACCTGATTCCCAGTTTCCAGTCTTGGAGTTCCAGTTGTCTGCTGAGCATCAGCTGGCTGTCTGGTCAACCTCTCCTTCTCACTGACATAAATGTTGGAGGCAGCCAATGCTCAGCTTGGGGCTGTTCACTCTCCTTCATCTCTCCTGATCCAGCGGCAAGGACTTCTTGGAGTTCCTTGAGCATGTCAAGCCCTTCCCCAGCTCCTGGCTTTCCAACTTGGAGTTCCCTCCTCCGAAAATCCTGTCCTCAAACATCACCCCCTCGGAAAGTCTTTCCTTGCTCAAAGGGGCTACGCAGGGTCCCACGCTTATTCTAGTCCATCACTTATCACATTCAGGGATTATCCTGTTTATGTACTTATTTGCTGTCTATCTCCATTGCTAGAATGTAAACTGCATGAGGGTAGGTGCCCTGTCTTTCATTTAAACCAATTTATTCCCAGCACTTATTAGGGAATAGTAAGTGCTCTATAAATGTTATTAAACGAGTGATTGCTGATGACTCCAACAATTTTATATTCAGCACAGGTGTCTTCTCTGAGCTCCAAATGATATGCCCAGTGGCTTACTTGGCATTGCTTTTGATGTCTCATAAATCATGTCTAAACCTATATTCTTGATCTTCTCTTGTTGCTTTTTTACCTTCTTCACAGTAAATGAATGGGCCCAGTTACAAGCTGCCCAGCCAGAAATCCAGGAGTTGTTTTTGATTTCTCCCTCTTCCTCATTCCTGCCCATGCCCACCTCACGATGAAGACCTGTGAGGACCGCCTCCAAAATATACCTCAACCCTTCTCTCCAGCTTCACTCTATGCCATCTCCTTTATTAGCCACCATTATATCTAAAAAGGAATAGCCTAACCAGTGTCCCTGATTGCACATTTCCTCTACATAGCACACAACATTTTCTTTTAGAAATCTAGTGATGTAATATCCATGCTTAAATATTTTTCTTTGCATCCCACTCCCATGACATCCTACAAATTCCAGCATGCTATGTCCCTAGTCTTCTATCCCAGCTTCATCCCATGATCTTCACCAACTATTCACCTGCCACACTGGACTCCTTCCACTTCCTGGGACACTCAGAGCCTTTGCATATGCTAGTCCCTCCACCTGGAAGGCTCTGTTCTCTCCTTTCCAAGAGACTAGCTTCCTCTGTCCTTGAGGCCCTGGCTTAAAGCCTACCTTCTCAGTTCACTAAGTTGGTTCTTCCCCTACCGCCATTTTTCTGTTCTCCTGTTCCCAGTCTGTTTCCTCATGGTACCACATAGCTCTCTCCTCCACTAAATAATAAATGCCCCAATCACAGTTTCCAAGTCTGTTTTATTCTACAATGTATACCAAACTCCAGGCATAACTTACAGGATATGTTTGAAGAGTTTTTGAACAGCATGAAAGAAGGAAGGAAGGAAGGGAGGGAGGGGAGGAAAGGAGGGAGGAAGGAAGGAAAGGAGGGAGGGAGGGAATGAGTTTCACAAGTACTTTTAGACCAAATAAAAACTTTATCTTTCCCCATCATAATACATCCCACCAAACATCCCAAATTCTCTCTATCTCCATTGATGGCATCACCAATCACCATGCTGCCCAAGTTAAACATCTCAAAATCATTTCATTTATTCTTTCATCTCTTCCATCCAGTAGACCACCAAAAGTTATCATCTCTACCTCTAAAACATGTCTCAGATTCCCCCCTTATTCTCCATCCCTGCTTCTTAGTAACTTGGATACAACTTTCGTGATGTCTCATCTCATCTCCAAGCTTTAAACTGCATGAGCTTCCTGGCTGGTCCCTGCTTCAGACTAGCCCTCCTGCCAAGATCCAAACTCTAAAATAGAAGTGTGATGTCATTTCTCTTGAAATCCTTCAATGGCTCCCCATTGACTGAAGAGTTCTTTGCCATGGCATTTGGAGCTCTTGAGATTCTGACTATATCCTACACTTCCTGTCTTATCTCCAAGGGATGCCAGAGATTCTCTTTCTCTCTCCATTCTCACAGGCACCTTAATCATCCCCCAATCTTATGCATGCTGCCAACCTTTATCTTAACCACGTCATCAGTCTAGAATCCAATTTCAACCCCTTTCCTCTCTGCAAGACCCCAATTCATATCCAAGTCCTATCACCTTCCAGTAAATTAAGTAAATGTCATCTTCCCGTAAATTAAGTAAAAGCTAAGCATTTTTACATAAACTTTAAATCAATTATTGGACTTTTATATGTATTATAACACATGAGCAACTAAGCTCTCTCTACAGTGAGCATCTACTGTGTGCTAGCCTTTATATATTGTCTTTACACACACCCTCTAAAATAAATACTACTATCATCCCTACTTTTATAGAGTAAGAAACCAAGCTTAAATAAATGGAACTACTTTACCCAGGTCACCCAGTTAGCAAATAGGAGATGCAGGAATCTAACCCAGGTAAGTCTGTTTTATTTAAAGCACTATTTGGTACATCCTCAAAAGACCGAGGTCCCATTTGATTTATCTCTAGTGCTCAATATCTAGGCTACAGATATTGTAGACAATCAATAAATGTTTGTTGATGGAAGGAGAGAGAGTGGAAAATCATCAGGTTTCCCAAGGTTCACAAGGGAAACCAGGAGACAACTTTGTCATTTGGCTGAAGTAACTATTCAGTCAACATTGAATCAAATGTGAGTTGAATTTAGTTACCCCAAGTAATAGAGCTAGATATGTCTCCCAAATTGAAGACAGAAAACTCCCTTCTATATGACTTTGCAACTTATCACTGTCAGAAAGGCTGAGCAGGGAGCACTGGGGCTGAGCCGAAGAGTCTGGAAAATAATCAATTGAATTCAAACTACCATACATCATGGATGTTTAGAGCCAGAAAGGACCTGGGAGATCAGCAGCTTCTCTTCCTTCATTTCATAGAAGAAGAAAATAAAGCCCAGCAGGGGATGTAGCATCTCTTAAGCCACCCAGGCTAGTGGAACATTAGGATGAGGAACATACTGGAACCAGTCCTTATCTCTCCCATGGACTCACCCATTGCTTGCCAGAATGAGCCCTCGGTTGTCAAAATGACTCCATTATTCTCTTTCTTTCTAAATAATTTTAAGATAAATATCCAAACTTTTTCTTGCCTTACATGTCTATTTAGAACTTTTATGTATTCTTTAATTAATGGTTATACTGTTTTCCTCAAAAGGATCATCTGCTTAAATGTTTTGCTTAAATTTGGGGCAGGGACGGGGAGGAGGGAATAAGATAATTTATAGCATCAGTCAGCAAAAAAGCGGTATATTTAGAGAACTTCCATTTTCAGATATGGAATGTGACTTTTCTAGCCATCAGCCCACCAAACCATAATAACCTTAAACCTCTCGCTCTTAAGATAAGGGAGACCAAATCAAACTCAGGTTAGGAGGGGTGGGGTTCAGATGGCAGGAGGATGGTGCTGAAATACCACATCAGCTAGGATGCTCCCAGTTGCAACTCACACAAAACATTGCTCAAACAATAAAGAGAATGTTTGTCAACTCATGCAGCTGGAAAGTCCACTGGGAGTGGTGGCATCAGGTGAGGTTTGCTCTAGTAGTACAAATGGTATATCCATGACTCAATTTCACTTAACTCACAACTGAGGTTACAAAGGTTAAAAAAAAAAAAAGCATAGGTAGCTATCCTCAAAGAGCTCACTGCCCATTGAGGGAGACAGATATAACATCTGGGCATGCTGACTCTTCCTCCTCACCACCTATTCACCATTCAGCTCATTACGAGTGCATAATGAAAGGTATGCACAGAAAACTTGAGAACATAGGAAGAGGAACTTCCCCAGACTGGGCATAGCACTCAGGTTTTCTCCTTAGACAGGTCAGGAGGTAGGTCTGAATCCTTAAAGAACTAGTTAAAATTAGTCTGGGAGGTGACGTGGAAGAACTAGGAAGCACGAGGGCAAAGAGATTATATTTGTGGATCATGGTAAAGAACTATTGACTGTTCAGTGCTGACAGAGAACAATCCAGACAGGGAAGGGAAAGACCAAGAAGTAGGTAGCCTCAGATAACAGAAGGAGATTCACAAAGGATGGAGAGTAAGATTCTGGTCACCAATTCCAATGTGTGGGTGTTTTCCCCATACATCCAAGTTAGTGTCTGACACCAGCTGGGTGTCTTACAGTTCAACTCAATTCGACACTATCTACCCAGAGAGAGCATCAGATCCCACAGCTTAAGGTCTCAGTCCTATAAGACTGTCTCCCAACCCCCTCCCACCTCAGATGCCAGTCGCAAGCTCAGGGCATCACCTGTGCTTCTGACCAACCGGCTATAAAGGTTCCCACGACCTCCTCCTTAAGTTTGATTAATTTGCTAGAACAGCTCACAGAATTCAGAGAAATATTTAATTTATTAGATTACAGGTTTATTATGAAAGGATATAACTCAGCAACAGCCAGTTGGAAGAGATGCACAGGGCAAGGTCTGCGGGAAGGGAGACAGGGCTTCCATCCTTTTTGACCACACTAATACTCTCCTGGAAACTTCATGTGTTCACCAACCAGGAAGTTCTCTGAACCCCATCTTTTTGGGTTTTTATGGAGGCTTCATTACATAGGCAACATTGATTAAATCATTGGCCATTGATAATCAATTCAACCTCCAGCCCCTCTCCCCCTCCTCTCCCTGTTTAGAAGGTGTTCCAACCTCCTAAACACCTGCTTGGTTCCCCTGGCAACCGGCCCCCATCATTAGGTGTGGTCTAAAAGTCACCTCCTTAACACAACAAAAGATACCTTTATCTCTCTCATCACAGGAAATTCCAAGAATTTTAGGAGCTCTGTGCCAGAAACTATGGATGAAGACCAATTATATATTTCTTAGTATAAATCACAGTATCACAGAGAGACACCAAGGAGATGAAGGGCCACCCTTTAAGGAATTAAAACAAATGTATATTGGGGGAGTTTCAGCATATAGGACCTGAGAGTGGAGGAGGGAGTCACACAGGTAGAATGAGAAAAGATGGAAATGGTCTGATCCCTGAAAAAAGCCATATTGAGGACCTATGCATGGAAGAGGGCCCATGAAGGAGATACAGAATAAATACAGGCAGTTGTTACTTGTCACAGAAGATCAAAAAGACTCTTAATCATGAACACTTCCCCTGAAAAAAAAAATTCAAATTTTTGTGTGTCAATAGGAACCTTTTTATGGAGAAAGGATCGATAGATTTCATCAGAAATTCAAAGATACCTGTGACCCAAAATTGACAAAGAATCACTGAATCACTGGCAAAAAATAAAAATAAAAAATAAAAAAGGAAGTCATGACAAACAGTTTTAAATCCCCCAGAGGGCTAGTCATGTGAAAGGCAGAACACTGGGAAATACAGAGGTCATTGGTGGGGGGAAAGGAAAGATTGAGGTTTTACCATAATGGGCTGAAAAGTGTATAGTAGGGGAGGAAGTAGAGGCAGCAGGTCCAAACTACTGTTTCTAGAAGTCTGACCCTAAAAAAGAGGAGGGAGCCTGGGATAGTAACTAGCAGTGAACACTGGAGTCTAGAGGGTCATTTTTAGAATGTGGGCGAGTCTATCATGTTTACGACTTAAAGGGAAGGAATCAGTGAAGTAGATAATGGAAGAATCAATCAGAGGCTTTTTGTAGGCCCAGAACTCTGATCAAACCTTCCTCAGCCTAAAAATATAGGTTGCTGGGTCCAGCATTCGGTGGCAAGCATTCCATAGCCACATTTATCTACATTATCCTCATGCAGTTAAAGAGAGAACAACAGAACGGACTTCCCACAAATTAACTTTTTTTTCCTTTGTGCCCCAAAATCCCTTGCTATGTAAAGGCCCACCTGGGAAGGCTGTCTGCAATTCCCTAACATCCCCTCTCCTCTTATACCAAAGAAACATGTTATAGAATATCAAAAATACAGTGTTGTTTTATGACCATGAGAGAGGCACATTTCCTTTGTCCTTAAGATATACAGACAAAATGTTAGTCTACATTGAAACTCCAAAATTTTTCTTCTTTATACCCCCAAATAAAGCATTTGGCAAACACCAAATGTGGTACCATGTTTGCATGAGTCAGCTATTGCTGCGATAAAGCTGCAAAATAAGTCAACCCCAAACTCAGTACCTTACAACAATAAACATTTATTCTCACACTAAGGGTTCTGTGGGTTGACAATGAATTTTCTGACTTAAGCTAGGCTCAACCAGATGGCTCTGTCACAAGCTACAGGTTGGGCTGACATCTATTCAATGCGTGTTCTTTCTGGGATCCAAGCTGACAGGGCAGCAGCTACTTATGGGAAATGCTTCCAACGCATGTCACCAGAGCACAGAGAATGGGTAGAAACAAGCAAGGCTCTTAAGGCCTTGGCCTGGAACTGGCCCATTGTCCATTCCATTAGCCTAGGCAAGTCACCTGGCCAAACCTAACATTAATAGTGCAGGGAGAAATATTCCACCCTCTCTCTAGTGGAGCTGCTGCAAAGGCAAATGGCAAAGATCATGAATGTATAATTCTACTACAAGGAGAGGTGAATAATGGTGAACAATGATTCAGTCTACCACAGTGTGGACCAGGATTGGGGAGGAAAGAATAGTCAGGATTTGCATGCATGTTAAAGAGTACCTTTTTCCTTTTTCAACATTCAGCATTCAATGGAATCCATCACTATGATTACACACTCATACAAACACACACACACACACACACACACACACACACAGAGGCACACGCACCTTTAAGGTTGTTCACGTCCACCATCCCACTTCTTGGTATGAATGTACCATCCTGGAAGCATCTTTTGAAGAGGTGGTGTGATATAGGGGAAAGAGCCCTGTATGAAAAGTCAGAAAAGCCGGTTCTAGTCCTGGTTCTGCCAGCAACTGGTGTGTGACATCGCTCCCAATGCACGTGCATACAGAAAATATTGGCAGTAGATTTTACACCCAGGACCGCACTCTCTGGGGAAAGCAGCAACTAATCCTGTGAGGCCCCAGGTGGCAGACACGTCTTCTAACCTATTCTGTTAGAGCAGAACGAGGTCCAAGTAGACAATATTCACCAGGGTCTTTGGAGGACATTTTACCTGTAGGTAGGAGCAAATCAAAGTGCCCCAAAGCAGACTTCCCTGGTGGTCCAGTGGCTAAGGCTCGCCCTCCCAATGCAGGGGGCCCAGGTTTGATCCCTGGTCCGGAACTAAGATCCCGCATGCTGCAACTAAGAGTTCAGCCAAATAAATAAATAAATATTTTTTTTAAAGTACCCCAAAACAGAGCCCTGTAAAGAGATCACAGCATATCCATGGCTCAAATGTAAATTTCCTGACCATTCCACCCATGTTTTCCAGGAAAACCTAGACTTTCTCTTTCAGTGTGTGCTGCACCCACTTTCAGTCTATAACAAAGCTTCCTTGCCTATGTGCCTGAGCACCTGGCATCCTGCATAAGGGTGGATGCACCAAAATATTGATCCCTTAGGTCCCCTGGGCAGCCAGGCACGGCCTGGGATCCATGTTGCTCCTAGACCCACAGCCTCTGGCCACAGGCAATGCACTCTATTTCCCACAGTGTACCATGCAAAACCGTCCCTTTCTATGTGTGCCCTGCCTATAAAAAAGCTTGAGAAGCCCTTGTCTATATACTCAAAAAAGGTTAAGAACTTCGAAAGTATATTCTAACATTGTCTGAAGAACTAGTAGAATTCTCAACCGGTGCTCCAAGAGAGAATTAATCCCTAATGCCCTAAGGCATCAACTGTATGTAACAAATTAAACTCTCTGGTCATCTAGAAAGGTACTAGTCATATTCTGCTCTTGGAAGAATTGAGAAAAAATAGTCACACAAATCAGCTTCTGTGTTCTGTGGTTCCGATGAGGAGCCCAGTTGAGAATAACTACATGACTGCTTGTTGTTTAAATCAATGGATTCTAACATTTTTTTAGAAAAAAAAAAAAACCACTAGCTGTTTGTCAAATAGACACCACTTAGTTCAAATATCTAATTTAACAAAATAAACATCGCACCAATATAGATGTATGGGGGATCACATGAATGCTATTACTCACTTCAACGGTTTGACGTTTCTTGCAGATGTTTTCTTTTATCTTTCATTTTTACAGAAAAAGAAACAGGGACTGGAAGGGTTCCAGAAGGGGCAGTGGCTCACTCCATCATGCTGGTTACTCACAGAGATGGGATAGAACCAGGGTCTCTTGATCCCTTCCCTTCTTCTCTCCTTTCCTTTGCTCTTTTTCTGTCAAAAGCATGTTTTCTGATTATTTTCCATTAAATGCATCATTCACATTCACTCTCCAGAGAGCACTTTTGAAGCATCCTTATTCTTTTACCCAATCACTTAGCATGGTTGCTCTGTGAAATCTGTGGTTTGGAAACCTTCTTCTTGCTCCTAATTATTTCACTTCTTGGATTCCTAGGATGTGTGCACCTGATAATCAAGAGTTATTCATTGGAAGTCTTCATTACATTTGATACAGATAATACAAATTTTACTCGTGAAATGCTACTCAGGGTCTCATTTTTGAATGAAGACATTGATTTACTTACATTTTCAGAACACACACAATAGGCAGAGAATTAAAATAATGGACAACTAATAGAAAACAGGTGTGACCCTGAAACTTAAATGGTGCATTCTCCAGGCTTAGCGCAATGCTGGGAGAAGAATGTTTACCATACAATAATAGAGACACCAAAAAAAATAAATAAAATGAAGTAAACAATAAGTTCTCATTGAATGAGTGCAGCTTCCCAGCTGGAGCCTATTTCAGCATTGAGCAGTGCGACCAAAAATGAACACACAAAGACTGCTAAACTAGGTTGGTTTTATTTCCCCTAGAGACTGGGAAGAAGATGGCAAGAGTGTAATTTAATTTCTGTAAAATATTTTCTAAACAAGTTCAGGGGCTGTATCATTTGGGTTGACAAATTGAATACCAGGTCTGAAGTCCTTGTGATAAGGTATATGCCCTGACTTCACAAGAGAAACTCATCACTCAAATCCATAGCTGAGAAGGCAACAAAATTTAAGGGAGATACACAAAGCCACTAAAGGCCAAACCTGCAGGCAACTCCCGATGCCTGACAAGTGAAGGGCAGAGGATTAAATCTGCTGACCTCAGTGTCCAGAAGAAGCTGGAAGTGGTCAGGACTAACGTAAGTGGTTATTTTTGGCAGCCTGTGCCTATGGGTAACACTGAATTAGTGCCACCAGCCAGTTTTGGTGGAGTGGCCATCATGCTTGAAGAACCTCTTTGCCTCCTGCTCTGAGGTCTGAATTACACTCTCGTCAAATTAGGCTAATTCCACTCTTGGTGCATTTCTATAGATCTCATTGCACAGATGGATTGAAATAGTTTAGGGGAACTGAGATGGACAAAGGTCAGTCTTTTTTTGTTCTTTTTGAAGACTGGCCACCTAAAAAATCCAGGCCTGATTAAGGGGAGTGCTACAGAGTGAATGTTTGTGCCCCCCGAAAGCTGAAACCTAATCCCAAACGCTGCAATGGTATTTGGACGTGGGGCCTTTGGGAAGTGATTAGATCATGAGGGCAAAGCCCTTCAAGTTCACACAGTAGCTGGTCCAGAAACACAGAATCTGAACCCCTGTACTGGACACTGTTAATACCTGGATCCTGCCTGCTATCCTGCAGCAGGGAGAACGGTCAGCCCCCAGCTTCCAACTGTCAGCACGTCAGGTCGGCTGCAGAAAGCCATGTGCCCCTGGTCACACCACAGAGGCAGCCCACATCCTGATCCTGAATGCAGTGAGAGTATAAAGGCTCAGACATTTCCATCTGACCTAGGGTGCTGGTGGACAGCAGATTTCAGAGAAGCGGCCGCTTTGGCCAAAGATTTATGGGGGCTGCTCCAGAGTTCCACTTCTTTCCCAGTCCCTTCCTTTCATAAGGGATCCCTAATAAATGTCTTGCACCCCAAATTTTGTCCCAGCATCTCCTCCCAGAGAACCCAACCTGCGACATCCCAGTCTCTTGACTACAAATCTGCTGTTTACTTCCGTAAGAGTCACAGATACGCTTCTTTAAAGCCTGAAGGACAGCCCCTCCACACAGCAACGCCTGAGGCAAACAGGGCAGCAGCTCACTAGGTTTGCGTTAAGCCGAAATCTCTCCAAGGTGAGCACTGTGTGCAGACATCTAAGCCCTTGGAGTTACTGCGATTTATGTTTAATGTGCAAATGCTCCAAGGAGGGCCGCGCGCGGAAGCCAGATCAAAACATTTATCCTCACTGTGTCTTAGAAAAACTTATTAGCTCGCTGTATAGCATATTCAGGAGGAGCAGGAAAAAAGGTGGGAAAGAAAAAGAAAGAAAAAAATCTGCAGCTACCAGATAAATGGAGAGAGCCCCTCGGCGTGCAGGGCGGCGGTGGCGACTGTAATATATTGTGATGCATCGCCAGCGAGCACTCGTAGAGCAACCACAGACCATGTCTGACATTGCCTCCACTGACCTTTTCAATATTGCCCAAGCAGTGTGGAGCCCGTGTTTCTAGAGGAATTCAAATCGAATGTACTCAGGCAGAAAGGATTTGGCTGTGGGCAAACCCTATCAGTCTCTTCACGTTTCTCCTTGTCATTTTCATGTAAATTGTAATTCTTTATTAGCATGGCCAGTCTTCCGCCCAGGTGCACAAGGCACGGGCTAAATGGCAGCGGGGCCACATCTGTCTGCACAGAAAGCCACACCGGTAGCAAGGACACCAGCGCACATCACTCCCCAGAACAGGGAGAGGTGCTGAGCCCACCACGGGCCCACTTGAAAGCACAAAAGGGGGAATGTGAAGTTCAAAGAGAAAAAAGGATCTACCCTCTTAACAAATTTCTAAGTGTACATACAATACCATACTGTTAACTACAGGCACCATGAACAGAACATCTCTAGACCGTATTCATCTTGCATAACTGAAACTGCACCCATCGAATGGCAGCTCCCCATGATCCCCTCCCCCTGTCTCTTTTCTATAAGTTTAACTTTGTGTTCTTACAATACACACACACAAACACACACATACACACACACACACATACAGAGGCATGAGGAAATTCTTGGAGGAGATAGATGACAGGTATGTTTATTACCTTGACTGTGGTGAAGGTTTCACGATTATATGCATGTGTCCTAACTTAGCAAATTGCGTACCACTTTCTGTATATCAATTATATCTCAATAAAGCCATTAAGATAAACAGACACATGTATAAAAGATGATGCTAGGAATACTAGGTGTACACGTGAATAAGGACAGTGTTAAGTGAAAGAATGTGTTCATCACACTGGGGTGCATGGAATACATTGTAAATGCACCTGCATAAAAGATACCTCTAAGAGTGCTTGAAAAATACAACAAACTAAAAACAGAAGGGAGGGGGCTTCCCTGGTGGCGCAGTGGTTAAGAATCCACCTGCCAATGCAGGGGACACGGGTTCGATCCCTGGTCCAGGAAGATCCCACATGCCACGGAGCAACTAAGCCCCTGAGCCACAACTACTGAGCCTGCGCTCTAGAGCCTGTGAGCCACAACTACTGAAGCCCGCACACCTAGAGCCCGTGTGCCACAACAAGAGAAGCCACCGCAATGAGAAGCCCATGCACCACAATGAAGAGTACACCCCGCTCCCCGCAACTAGAGAAAGCCCACGGACAGCAACAAAAATTCAGCACAGCCAAAAATTAATTAATTAATTAATTAATTAATTTTTAAAAAGACCCAGTTCAAATGTCACCTCTTAAAAAAAAAAAAAAAAGGTAGGGAGAGAGGAAGGGAGGAAAGAAGGAAGGAAGGGAGGGAAGGAGGGAGGGAAGGAGAGAGGGAAAGTGGGAGGGAGGGGGGAGAGAGGGAGGGAGGAAAGAAAGAACAGACTAAATCTTGCCATTTGGTCGGCTCTTGGTTTTCTTTTTATAATTTCCCCCAAGTAGGTCATCATCCCCATCGCTCAGCTCCATACATTCCTTGGCTGCCTCAGGAGGCAGGGGAGCCCCAGAGAAGGGCTGAGAGGGATGACTGGTGGTGGGAGGTGGCAACAGCGTAGACCACATAATCTTTCTCTGCCTTCACTTCAGCTAAGAGCAAGGTCGGAAGGGTGAGGGAAGCCAGCTTGGCAGGACCTGTTTAAGGCCCAGTACCTGCCCATGGAAGTGCTCCAAGGGCCTGTTATGGGCAGGCTCAGCAATCACGGCTTCAGTCTTTCCAAAGCCTTTCCCTTATTCCTGTTCTTCACGTGCCTTGCTTAATTAAATATGGTGGTGTTCTCAAAATGTGGTCCCCAGAACACAACCACCAGCATCACCTGGCAACTTGCTAAAAATATAAATTCCCAGGCCTACTAAATCAGACACTCTGGGATGGGACCCAGCAATCTGAGTTTTGACAAGTTTTCCAGAGGATTCTGGTACGAAGTGTGAGAACCATTTCTCTAACAGCAGCTTTTGCCTGTCTCTCTAGCCTTATCTGCATCCAACCCAGGGACATTTAACCAGAGGAGGGAGGAAAGAGGAGATTCATCTCACCACTGTCACCCCCTGAGGGGCATATCTAGCTGGGAGGACGTTGTGGATTTTGGAAAACAGAATCAACAATTTAAAGTTCCCAGAAATGTGAAACGGAAGAATCAGAAGAGAAGGATTTAATGGATTGACTCCTTCCCAGAGTGTGTCAGAGATTCCAAAAGAATAGTAGCTGGAGGTTGTAATGTGGGAGAAACCAGAATCACCTCTTACCTGGCATCCCTGGAAACAGGTGAGCCTCCTGGGGAAGCAGCCATGCGAGGGAATCTAAGATCTGTGCAGGTAAGAGCCCAGGTCTGATTCGGCATGGAACATTCTTAGCTGGATCATCAGGAGCCTAGCTGCCCGCTGGAGGTGGATGCACCCAGGCACTTACACGAGAGACTGTGCAGCACCCCTGCCAGGTGCCTGGCGCAGGGCTCCGAGCGTCAGCAATGCCAGGCAGGGTAACGGAGGCAGCAGCCCAGCCTCGGGACAGGACGTGGAGGAACATGGAACTCATCAACCCAGATAACAACTCTGTGGTAGCACCAGCACCCGGCTTGTGCAGCCTGCCCCAGTTAGGGCTGGATCAGGAGCTGGTGAGCCTCACTTTGCTAGAAAAAGTGTCACACACTCCTGTTAGGAAACAATGGGAAGACAAGATCTGATGGATCCAATCCAACCTTGCAGGTTTAGGAGTGTAAATGAATTCAAGGACTTTTTTTCCCCCAGGTGTGGGATCTCAGGCTTTTACTGGGGCAAATACAAATGGGCGCTAAAGAAGAAAGAGCTTACAAAGAAGGCAGAAAATGTTTATAAGACATCAGAAATCTTTGAGAAAACAATATTTTGTCAACTTAAGTGTAAATTAATTTTTAAAAACACATGGATTGTATTTCTCTAAAAATACGCACAGCTCTGGAAGTCAAGGGGGTGTAGGAAGCTGGTAAAATCTGTTCTGGGTTTGGCAGAACAGGCTCCAGCATATTTGGGAGTGAGGTACAGCGCTTCAGGAAACAGGTTTTTCCTATTATCTTTCTTTTTCTCCACCCAGAATCATTGGGATACAAAGATTTTTAGAGGGAAAAAACCTTAAAAGTCATCCACTGGACTACCTTGGTGGACACATGAGAAATCTGAGGCTTAAGGAGATTAAGTAACGGTGTATGGTTTCACAAGTAAGTGATGGCAAACTTTAGAGTACTTGAGGACCAGATCATAGAAAGACAGGGTCAAGGTCCAGGAGTGAGGATCATTAACAAGTCACTCAGAAGGCTGGCAATAAGACACTAACGCCCCATTATCCATTGAGAGATACATACATAATCACATAATGATAAAAGGACCAATCCACCAGGAAGTCACAACAATCCTAAATGTGGACACACCAAACAACAGAGCCTTAAAATATATGAATCAAAATGGATAGAGCTGAACAGAGAAATAGAGTAATTCACAATTATTGTTGGAGACTTCACTACCCCACTCTCAGCCACTGATAACATTACTAGATAGAAAATCAGCAACAATACAGAAGAATTAAGTAACACAATCAGCCAGCAGGATGTCATTGACATACATAGAACACTCCGCCCAACATCAGCAGAATACACATTTTTTATCAAAGGCCCATGTACATTCACCAAGATTTATGTTTAATGTGACTGCTGGTATGGTACACTTGAGTCTATCACCTTGCCATATGTTTTCTATTTGTAACTTCTGTTCTTTGTGACACTCTCTTTTTCTGCCTTCTTTTGGATTAGCTTAGTATTTTTATTTTTCCATTGTATCTCCTATATTTGCTCATAGGCTATAACTCTTTGTTTGATTATTTTAATGCTTTGTTTCTAAATGTATCAGTTTACCTTAAAGGACATTGTACTGTTTTACAAACAATATAAGCACCTTACAAAAATATACTTCCATTTCTCCCCTCTGATCTTTGTGCTATTGTTGTCACACATTTTACACACACACAGATATATTATATATATATATATATATATATATATATATATATATATATATATATATATATATATATATATATAAAATAAGCCCCCAAATATATTATTAATATTTTGGTTTAAATAGTCAATTCTCTTTTAAGGAGATTTAAATAATAAGAAAAAATTCTTGTAGTAACCATTTCTGTTGCTCTCCATTCCTTGTGTCAATTCATATTTCAGTCTACTCTGTTTTTCCTTCTGCCTGAAGACTTCCCTTAATATTTCTTGTAGTGGGAATGTGCTGGTAATGAATGCTTTCAGCTTGTGTGTATCTCTGAAAGTACATTTATTTCACTTTGGTTTTGAAAGATTTTCACTGGGTATAGAATTGTAAGTGGACAAACTTTTCTTTCAGTACTTTGAAAGTGTTCCCCATCATCCTCTCACTTGCACTGTGTCTGATGAGAAATCAAATGTCACCCTTATCATTATTTCTCTATACAGAGCATGTCCTTTTTCTTTGACTGCTTTGAACATTTTCTCTTCATCAGTGGTTTGAGCAACTTGCTTACACTGTGTCACAGTGTAGTGTTTTTTATGTTTCTTGTGCTTGTAGTTCATTGAGCTTCTTAGACCTGTATGCTTATAGTTTTCATCAAATTGGAAATTTGTTTGGTCATTTTTTTCCTCTGAATTTTTATACCCTCCCCCTCCTCTCCTCCAGGGACTCCAATTACATGTATATCATGCTGTTTGAAGTCATTCCACAGCTCACTCATACTCTTTTCACTTTTTTCTCCTTAATTTTCTTTTTACTATGTAATTCATTTTAGATAGTTTCTATTGCTATGTCTTCAACTTCACAAAACATTTCTTCTGCTATGTCTAAATTTCTGCTAAACCCATTCCATGTATGCTTTTTTTTCATCTCAGACATCACAGTTTTCATCTCTACAACTCTGACTTGGAGAGGTATATATATATATCACACATACATATATTCCATGACTCTACTTAACTTCTTGAACATATGGAATATAGTTATAAAATCTATTTGAATGTCCTTGTCTGTTAATTCTAACACCTGTGTCAGTTCTGGATTGTTCTGATTGACTCATTAGTCTCCTCCTTACAGACCATGTTCTCCTGCTGCTTTGTATGCTTGCTAATTTTTTATTGCATGGCAGCAGACTATGTAAATTTCACCTTGTTGGATGCTGGATGTTTCTGTATTCCTATAACTATTTTTTTTAAATTAATTAATTAATTTATTTATTTATGGCTGTGTTGGGTCTTCGTTTCTGTGCAAGGGCTTTCTCTAGTTGTGGCAAGCGGGGGCCACTCTTCATCGCGGTGCACGGGCCTCTCACTGTCGTGGCCTCTCTGGTTGCGGAGCACAGGCTCCAGACGCGCAGGCTCAGTAGTTGTGGCTCATGGGCCTAGTTGCTCCACGGCATGTGGGATCTTCCCAGACCAGGGCTCGAACCCGTGTCCCCTGCACTGGCAGGCAGATTCTCAACCACTGCGCCACCAGGGAAGCCCACCTATAACTATTTGAGCTTTGCTCTGGGATACAGTTAAGTTACTTGGGAATAGTTCGATCTTTTGAGGTCTTGCTTTTATGATTTGTTAGGCAGGTCCAGGACAGGGCTATTATCCCCCACTATTACAGCAAGACCTTCCTGAGTATTCTACCCTATTTCCCATGAATCACAAAATTTTCCAGTCTGGTTGGTGGAAACAGGAACTATTCCTGACCCCAGGTGAGCTCTGGGTACTGTTTTGTGATCCTTTCAATTATCCTTTTATGCATGTGCTCATCAGCACTCTGCTAACACTTGAGGGGATTCCTGCAGATCTCCAGGGTTATCTCTTCATGCAGCTCTCTCCCTTTCGGTACTCTGCCCTATGAACTCTAGTCACCTTGGTCTGGACTCCCAGCCCCATCTTTTCAATCCAGGGAGACTGCTGGGTTCCTCCTGGGGTCTCACTCCCTGTGTCACAGCCTGGAAACTCAAGACAGTAAGCTGAGGCAGTGTTGCGCTCCCTTCATTTGTTTCTTGTCTCTCAGGAATCACTATTCTTTAAAAAACAAAACAAAAAAACAAACAAGAATAAACACTGTTTTATATATTTTGTCTGGGTTTTTTGGTTGTTTCTGGCAGGATGGTAAATTCCATGACTGTCACTCCACCTTGGGTGAAAGCAAACGTCCTATAGGAGTTTAAACTGGGGCCTGAGCCCAGCCACAGGGATCTTGGCAAAGAGGCCAGAGCTGGTAATTTATCATACAGCATCAAGCAGGAATGTTGTCTCTGGAAGGCTCTCTGGGAGCCCATGGTCAGCAAACTTATCAGTCATTTTTAATCTCAGTGGTAGTAGAAAATGCACATCAGTATCTTCTCTTTGTGCTCATACTGGCTAAAACAGAAGGGTTCAAAGTGAGTTTCACTGAATATAGAGTTTGTTCATTTTTTAGAAATTGAAAACAGCTCATTGACCCTATTTTTTTAAATTATAATTTAAACTTAATTTATTATAACCATCATATAATAGAATGGTAATGTTATGGCTGTCAAAATAACTTTTAAATAATGATATTAAAAATAACAGATTATACAGCCCTTATAATCTATAAAGCAATTTCATATGTATTATCTTTTTTAATCTTTTCTAATTTCTTTAATATAGAAACATACACTAAAGCTCTTAATGGTTATTTGACCACAAATTTCATCAGCTAGAGCTAGGACTCAAACTCAGATAATTATTTAACTGTAATTTACAATGTATAAATAATTATAGACTCTAACTTTTGAAAAAATTGATGTCATGGAGAGAAAATTTAGGGTCTATTCTAAATTAAGGAGAACAAAGAGACAAAATAACAAAATGCAAATCATAACTCTTGACTGAATTTCAGTTCAAAAAAACTATAAAACATATGTAGGGAGAAAAGTGGGGAAATCTGAATATGGATTGGATATTAGATCATATCAGAGAAGTATTATAAAATTCACAGATTTGCTCATGATATTATCATTTATAGGGGAATATTCTTATTCCTAGGACATATGTGATGAAATAATTTGGGACAAAATGTCATTATCTCTACAACTTATAAATGATTCTGGAAAAATTATATGTGTATATTCACACACATATATAAATAAAATATGACAAAATGCTAACAGTCATTGAATCTAAGTGGTGGGTGTACAGGTATTCACCATATGATTCATTCAATGTTTCTGTATGTTTGAAAGTTTTAGTAATAAAGAAGATGGCAGGTGAATGAAATGATAATATCAGACTCTAAAAGGGAAGAAAAATAATCTATGCATGAACAAGGAATGGCTGTAGAACTATCTATCCCCACTGGCCATAAGGAATCCCAGGACTATGAATTTTCCTTCCTTACATCAACCATGCGGACAATTTTAGTCACATAAGTGAAATTTGAAATACATTTAAACTAGTAACCTATTTAGATTAAAATATTGTTAAAGTGAGTAAACTAGTATTTATGCAAATATATTTGAATGTTCTAAGCCTTCTTTGTTACATCAACAGAAATTCAGATACTTTTTATTGTAGGAACCCATTTCCCCAACAGCCTGACAAAAGTAGAGTAAGAAAAAGACTGCAAAGTTAATAACAATCTTAACATACAATTTACATGTTAAGATGTACAGTCAATTGTCATTCTTCCTGGTACTTATGTTCTATAAAGTTGCCAGGAACACTAAAGTATCAAATGCTGAATCATGGCTCCTAGAGGAAATATGTACATATATAGATACATGTCTCCCATGGGTTATAATCTTAACTCCTCCAAACAATACATTCTGGTAGATTCTGTTGTCCTTATTTTCCTGAAGAGAAAATGAGGTTCAGAGTGCTAAGTGATTTATCTGAGTCCCCTCCACACATAGGTGCCAGAGCTGGGATTCAAAGCCCTACCCAACTGGCCTCAGAGCTGGAGTTTCTGACACCACTGTGTGCTGCTCCCTACCATCTCCGTCATCTGGTCATCTCTCTATGAAGCTGAAACAAGAAGGCAGAGAGTGGCCTTGTTGACCTCAACCGGAAATGTGCGTGTTGGACGACTTGAATTTCTTGCTGTTCTGCACATGTCTGTGAATGACCAGAAAGTACAGCGAGTATCCATTTGGGGGTTACAAATAAATTTTAGTGAATCTGCAAATGATGCGGATAAATTGTAATTTACAATTGTGAAACTTTCTACTACATTGTAACAGGCAGTACCCATGTTAAATTCATTTCTGTTTGTTCAACAGTGCTTATGCCAGAGAAGGTGCCTGATATAACTTTTTTTAAAAATAAATTTATTTATTTATTTATTTTTGGCTGCCTTGGGTCTTCATTGCTGGGCACAGGCTTTCTCTAGTTGCAGCGAGTGGGGGCTACTCTTTGTTGCAGTGTGCGGGCTTCTCACTGAGGTGGCTTCTCTTGTTGTGGAGCATGGGCTCTACGTGCATGGGCTTCAGTAGTTGTGGCGTGTGGGCTCAGTAGTTGTGGCGCATGGGCTTAGTTGCTCCATGGCATGTGGGATCTTCCCGGACCAGGGCTTGAACCTGTGTCCCTTGCATTGGCAGGCGGATTCTTAATCACTGTGCCACCAGGGAAGTCCTGCCTGATATATCTTTGATAAATAACTGAATGAATGAATGTAAAGCTAATACCCTAAACCCAATAGGTGGTGCTTTATAGATAAGATAATTCAGGGCTAAGACAAACAAGACCAGAAAAAGAATCTCTAAATCTTTCTTGGCTTCAACCATCCAAAGCAAAGATGAGCAAGCAAGCACTTTGGGAAGAAGTTAAAGCTTAGGACATTGCCTCCAGACTCATGGGGAAGGGTAGGCAAGAATGCACATTCAACAGTTGCCAGGCAGTTCCTAAATTACAAAATAGGTTGTATACTTATCAAAACAGGAACTCACTCTAAAATTCAAGACAGGGACTTCCCTGGTGGCACAGTGGTTAAGAATCCGCCTGCCAATGCAGGGGACATGGGTTCGAGCCCTGGTCCAAGAAGATCCCACATACCGCAGAGCAACTAAGCCCGTGGGCCACAACTACTGAAGCCTGCGCGCCTAGAGCCCATGCTCCGCAACAAGAGAAGCCGCCGCAATGAGAAGCCCGCGCACCGCAACGAAGAGTAGCCCCCACTCGCCGCAACTAGAGAAAGCCCGCGCGCGGCAACGAAGACCCAATGCAGCCAAAAAATAAGTAAATAAAATTAACAAATAAAAAAAAAACTACTCCATTAAAAAAAAAAGTCAAGACAGATTTTCTCCGGTTTTGAATCGTGCTTAGTTCCCAGTCCACAAAAGCCAACATTATATAGAATCAAGCCTGTGACTGAGTAAATTGAGTAACTGAGTAAATGCATAAAGTTCAAACTTTACTGCTAGCTCTTTAGTCCACAAATCTCATGATCAATGAACAACCACATCCTTTCTTTCAAAGTCTGTTGGTGATTGGTCACTGTACAATCTGAATAACAATGAATAACAATCTGTCATTCAGTTCACACACAGACAGCAAAGTGTGTACTTGTGTTGCTTCTTTATCTACCAGTGATAAACCTGTGTGACATATTATAAAAATGGGTAAGTGGAAGAGGGAACTAGCTAACAAAGATCAGAGTGCAGCAAAGAAACAAAAAGAGATACTACTGGAGGTGAAATTTGATTCTAATGTTAATGGCATTATAGAAAACCATGGGAATGTTGACACTGCCTGAGAGACCCCAGACTTGCAGCCAAAACAAGTTAGTGAAGGCAAATGTATGGACATAAATGAGGAAGGATTTTAGAAAAACAAGATCATGTCCCAGAGGAAGTGATGCTTACAAGAGACTTCAGGTGAAAGGAACACTCCGAGAGCTATCTGACGACTCTGAAAGCACACAGAATGAAATGTTGAAAAGCTGATTCGGATTCAGAAAGGAGTATGACAGTTCACCAAAATGCTCACTCTGTATCATAAATTAAACAAAGAGAAGTTGAGCACTATTCAAACTACTCTTGATAATTTTTTTACAGAGAAATAAGATGTTTTCATTCTCAATGTTTCAAATGTTTTCAATTACTTTACCAAAGAAATACAGTTTTTCCTATTTTTAAAATTTTCCTACACATTTGTAACTGACAGCAAGAATGCTTTTAATGTTTTGACAAAAAATTTAAAGGCCACTGAACAATCGAAATTTTCCCTTTGGTTATTAAGATCACTCTGCATGGTTTAAGTTTACAGGGTCACTTTATGGTTCCCACCATCATGTGAAGCAGCTAGGAATGTCTGTATGGGCAATGATAAAACAATATGCTATTTATCATTAAACAAGGCTGGTAAATAAACAAAACAAAATAACAATGAAGTAAAAAAAATTCCATCTATTTTACTTTTGCATGAAAAAAATGTGTGCATTCCTATAAAACAAGCAGCATACTGATGAAGTTCCAGAATTAAATTTTGTGTGAGAGTTGGACCTTTCTTAAACAAAAAGTCATAGCTTTGACATTTTCAGTAAGAGGAAAAAAAATTTTTAACTGTTTACATTTAGAAAAGAGAGAAACTCTTGTGAAATCTATCAGGGCTGCGAACAGAAGTGGGTAGGGGCTCATCACTGCCTCTGACAGTTAAAGCCCCTGACTCTCCTTGTGATGCTTCAAAGTGTCCCTATACCTAATGAGTCAGGGCCTTGCCCTCCCAGCCAGGCCACCCCTCTTGGAGGCCAGGCTACATTTCAGTAGCCTTCTTTTGTAGCCTAAATGGCACTTAGCTGCCCTAGGCAGCTAATAATTCAATCAATACTTGTTGATTTATTATGAATTAATTTTTTTAAATATGCACACAATGACTTGAGATAAAGCTATCACCCTATTCAAACCCAGCCTACTCACTGCCACAGAGCTGCAGATCAGATCAGGATGCTGTCTTTAAAATCCCTGATACCCCATACTTTACAGTGGGGTGGGGCAATAAACAAGACAGGCTTTTGGCGGAGGGACAGCATCTATCCCACTTGACAACACAAAGATCAAGCATTAAAAGCCCAGTTTAGTCCCCAGGTGTTTGTTGAGCACCTACTACGCCAGGCATGATGCTGCGAGCGCAGGACACAGAGATGCAAGAAACTACCCTCCGCGGAGCTCACCGAGGCCAGGTGGACACGTGCACGCATGACAATCTACAAGGCTCAGCAGGAGCACAACAAGGAGGCGATCCTACTGTCAAGGGATGTAAGGGAAAGTTACGGGGAAGATGAGATGACTCCAGGCCAACTACAGGGGCGGAGGTGTCCATCAGCTGGAGCTGCAGAAGCAGGGCATGGAGGGAGGAGGAGAGTGAGGGTGGTTCTAGGCAGCCTGCTCCACGTGCCAGTGGAGCACAGGAGGCCTTGTGGGAAGGGCTGGAGATGGTCACTCCAAGGCAGGCAGTCACCGTAATGCCCGAAAACCTACTTTCTTCTCGGTCAAGGGAGACACTTTAGTTCCTTCAATCAGAGGTAAATGTTGGTCTTGGCTAATTATCACCTCACGCATCAGCAAGCTCTCAGCCCTACCCAAAGCCTTGCCTGTGCTCAAAGAGAGAAAACCATGGGAGGAAGGACAGGATTATAAGGAATAAACCTGGGGAGAATAACAACCATGAGTGTTTTTTCACTGCTCTACACCCAGCAGGCAACACAGTTCCTAACAGAGGGTTGGCAGCCCATCTAGGCATGTAGACTTAGCCCCAGTGCCCTTTAAAGGAGACTTTGGTTGTGCAAGGGAAAATCTAAATGGAAGCGGCAGAAGCAAAGAGTTTAAATCTCTCTTCCTTAGTGAAAGGCGTCTTCTTTGATGAAGGCATTTTGGCTAAGATTTTTTTAAATTATAATATTTTTACTGTTGAGAGACTTGACGTTTTCACTTGGCAGGCTCAAAGAGTTTTACTGGGGGCTGAGGCAGCTGCAAAAGGTATTACTGGGTCTTTGCTCTAAGGAGGATTGGGTCTCCACAAAATAACATTCAGCCCAAACCAAGGAAAAATATAGTTTTTAAGGGACTTCCTGTGGCGAGGGCTGGTCAATAAATTTTAGGAACAGCAATATCTGATATCCATTATTAAGTTGTTTCCTGTCCCAAGCTGTCGTTTCCCACCATTCCCCAACCCAAATTCTCTAGGGAAGTCAGTGTGGGTGGGTTGAAGGTGGGGCGCCTCTATTCACATTTGGTGGGAAGCAGTGAGGAAGGCACAAGGGCATAAACAACCAGAGACTCTGGGAGGCGTGGCTGTCAGAACCACGCAGCACGCACAGAAAAGGGGCGAAACAGAATAGAGGCTCCAGTTATACCACTTGGTGAATAAAGGAGGCTGGTGGACCAGATGCGCAGGTTACCTCCTGTGCTCCCTCCAGAAAGCTTCCCAGCTTTTAGGTCATCGCCAGTGGCTAGAGCCGCTTTTCAATTGTTTGAGCCTCCTTGCGCATTCTGTGAATCTACGTGCAGGTCCTACCAGACTCGCACCAGCTCTGCTGCTGCTTAAATATCCCACCTGCCACCTGCCAGGACCCACTGCTTCTTTCCCGCGTGCTCGGCACAGTCAGCCCAATCGCCTGCTGCACGCACCAAACGGGACGACAGTTCTCAGTTCTTGGCTCAGGCAAGAACTCACTAATCGGTCTCATCACCAAAATACAGGTCATCCTCATGGAGTCAGATTCACCCCACCCCACCCCCCATATCCTGGTAAAAAGGTGACATCTCTGGAAATCCTACCAGGTTGCTCTCTTTTCTCATCCCCTTAAAAAGCTCCTGGTCCTCTGCATTCAACCAACTGTCTTCTCCATCAGAAAGTTTGTTCCCAATAAGATAAGGAAATGATCTTGAAAGAGAAGCTCCCCAAAAAGAGCACAGCTGTCCAAAAAGGCAGGCTCATTTACTCGTTTAACAAAGGTTTCTGAGCTATGTGCTAAGTGTAGGGAACATGATATGGATTTTTTTAAAAGATACACAGAATATGGAGGCTGTCCTCTTAAGCTCAGTCTCGCAGGGGAGGCATCCATTCATCAAATTATCTTGTGGCTGATGTGAGAACAAACCACACGAGGTGCCATGAAAGGAAGGAACTCATTTCTTTGAGAGTTTGTAGGAGAAGAGCTGGCGGCTGAGCCCGGGCAGCCAAGAACTCCTTCCCTGAAAGAGTGTTGTGTATTTGAGATCTGGGAATAAGCAACCAACAGTTAACTAGGTCAAGGGGCAGGGATGGGAAAGCAGTGTGTCTGGGGAGGCAGGTAGGTGCCTGTGGATCAAGGGAACAGTGCAACCTTGAGGAGCTGAAAGGACTCCAGAGTGGGGAAAGCACAGAGCATGTGAAGCAAGACCATGCACAGCTTCTACAGAGGCAGCATATATGGCAAGAGGCTCGTCCTAACCTGGCTCCAAAAACAGCTTCAGAATGATGCAAACCTCCCAGTATCCACGACCTTATGGAATCCACTCCCCTTGAATCTCAGTGGGCCCTGCATCTTAATTTTGACCAACAGAATGTGGTAAAAGTGACTTTGTGTGACTTCTGAGGCAGCGACATAAGAAGCTTTATGGGGACTTCCCTGGTGGCACAGTGGTTCAGAATCCGCCTGCCAATGCAGGAACACGGGTTCGAGCCCTGGTCCAGGAAGATCCCACATGCCACGGAGCAGCTAAGCCTGTGCGCCACAACTACTGAGCCTGCACTCTAGAGCCTGCGAGCCACAACTACTGAAGCCCACGCACCTAGAGCCCATGCTCCACAACAAGAGAAGCCACCGCAATGAGAAGCCCACACACCACAACGAAGAGTAGCCCACACTCACTGCAACTAGAGAAAGCCCGCACGAAGCAACAAAGACCCAACGCAGCCAAAAATAAATAAATAAATAAATAAATAAATAAATAAATAAAAAGAATTCCATAAATATTCTGATATGCCTGGTAAATTAAAAAAAAAAAAAAGAAGAAGCTTTATGTCTTCCATCCGGAGATCTTGGAAAGCTGGCATTGCTGTAAAACTGCCATGCCACGAGGAAGCCCAAGCTAACCACTTGGAGAGGCTGTGTGAAAAGAGAGAGGTGCCCAAGCCAGCACCTTGCCCAGGAATCCAACTGAGGCACCAAACACATGAGTGAGGAAATCGTCTTAGGCATGCGTCCCAGTTGAACCTTCAGAAGACTCCAGCCCCACCAATAGCTGACTGCAGCTGCTTGAGAGACCACAAGTGAGAACCACCCAGCTCATCAGAACCGCTGAGCCCAGTGCATCCACAGAACTGTAAGAGTGGAATAAATTATGGTTTTAAGCCACTAAGTTTTGGGCTGGTTTGTTCTGCAGAAATAGTAGAAAAATTGGTGCCTAGATGTTGGGTGCTGCCAAAAAAACAGAAACAAAAACAAAAACCCCCAAAACAAGGCTTAAGACATGAAAATGTTCCAGTGGATTCAGAGAGTTGTCCATTTCATGTCCTGAGTAGCAAATGCTGCCCAGACAGGCTTAAGGGCACAGTGCCTGCTTGACAGAAGCCGGCCTCTGTCTACCTGTTGAATTTCTACAGTCTTTAATTTGAGTCATGTGCTTTTCTGACAGACACTGATAGTTCAGTGTGGCCTTCTGGGCAGAGTGCTATAAAATTGTAACCGAGTTGATTAATACGGTGTCTCTATTTCCCCTCTTTCGTTCACTGCCATTTACAAGAAAACAGCGAAAGTGTGTGGCAAAATATAGCCCTGTCAGGATCCTGCCTTAACAGAAATCAAGAAAAATGCGAAACTGTCAAATCTCAAGTGTTCTATATCCAGATGAACATTATTGCATCCTCTCTGGCATCCCTCAACATCCCATAATGCTCCTATCAGTGAAAAAAAAAAATCAACAGCGTGATGTGCAGATGTTTCTTCTGGGTTTATTTTCATCTGGTTTGGGGATGACCAGGGTGATTTTTGAATTCCAACTAGACAGTTACACACAGTATTCCTGCCTTCCCAAAAGAAATATATTTTATTCATTACACCAGCCAGATTAAAATGCCCAGAAAATTTCACCTTGGCCTGGGGAAGAATTCTAGTACTATTGGTAGAGATGGTAGATGTCATCTAATCTAGCTAATGACCTGATTCATTTATTTCTTCATTCATAAAAATTTCCTTTAATGCCTCCTATGAGCCAGGTACTGTGCTTCCCTCATCCAACTGTTTCCACTGTGGTGGGAGACTGTGGTCTAAGCCTGAAGAGTTTCATTTACTTGGGAGTTCTGGGTGGAGCTACCTCTGAGCCCAGGTTTGGGCCATGAGGGTCTGTGTTTTTCTATCACTCAGATTTCCAGAGTGGCATTGGCACCTTTCCTTCAGGATGCCTGGTTATTCAATTCTTTCTTCAGTTACAAGAAGTATCGCCCATCCTTTCCATAAACTCCTTTTTCTTTGTTTAAACTAGCTGGAGTCCATTTTTACTGCTTACAACAAAGGAACGCCACCTGATACATTCCTACTTACAGACCAGCAGGCTTCTCTCCAGCTTCAAATAAAACAGAGAGCCCTGCTTTGTGTCAGTCTTAAACCCTTCCAGTTTTAATGTCCTTTAGATGCAGTGGAAGCGGTCACTTTTGGTCATATTACCTTGAGAAGCTGCTATGTGCCAGACCTAATGGGGAAGTCCACACTGAAAAGGCACAGCTCTCGAAGCTGTATGGACACATCCCATCCACCTTACTCACTGTAAGCTCCTTGCTGTGAGAGACTATGGCGTGTTCATTTTTGTATCCTCAAAAATTCCTAAGCATATGTGCTCCAAGGGCAGTAGACATGGTTTTTGAGACTCATTAGAATGTAGATGGCCATTGGATGGATGGGAGTCTTGGAAATAGATGATAATGTCTCTGGAGATTGGAGAGGATTTAAGAACTAAACCCTAGGGAACATCAACATTTAAGAAGAAGAAAGAGGTAGAAAGAAAAGCCAGTAATAGAGGCAGAAGAAGCAGTCAGAGACGTAAGAACCAAGCATGTTAACACAGAAGCCAGAGGAGACCAGAGTTTTGAGAATTGGATAATAGTCAACAGTACCAAATGCTGCAAAGAGTTTAGACCAGTTGAACACTAAGAAGAGTTCAAACAATTTGGCAACAAAAAAAATCACTGATGACTCAAAAAGTCATTCCCAGCAGAGCGATGACAACCAAAGCCAGGTTGTACTGGCTGGGCAGCCAAGTCAGGGCATGACTCTTCATTATTGTCATAAAAGAGGAAAAGAAAGAATAGGCCATACACTGTGGCAAAAATAAGATGGAGAGAGTCTGTGGCTGTTCTTTGTAAAGGTACAAATTATTAAATGAATAATTATTTTTAAATGAAATGTCCTAGTTAATGCTTAATTATCTGACTACCACAACACCCCAAATTCCATTTTAAAATAATAAAAATAATTGGTATTTGTGTAGGACTCTGTGGTCTACAATGCATGGGTCCGTGCCCTTTCTCTCTCGTGTTCAAGCAAAACTGATTTACTCAAAACCCCAAACCAAGAATAGTCTTATATTGAATCTGAGACAAACTAAGACTCTAAAACCCTTCCTTTGATCAGGGACTGAGAGCACTTGAAAAGAATACTGTGGTAATCCTCCCACTCTCCACCTCTGAAAAAAATGTAACAAGCACTGATGCAAATAGCCAGTGCTTCTCTGCGCTTTGAACTAAAAATCACCTAATGACAGAGGAGCAAGAAAAGTGCCTCCGTGAAGAGTTTCTCTGATGGAGACAAAGACAAAAAACCCACTTCCTAACATGGTCAATGAGGCTTAGAAAGAAAAGCCAAAGTCACTTTCATGCCACTGGATGCCAAAACCTTTATCCCCATAAGAACGCATTTTTCTAGGTTTAAGAATTTCCTCTTCATGTTGGATGTGGAGAGTATACATCCACAGGTAAATATGATAAAATAGCTCAGTGGATCCCTTCTACACTACATGCTCACTGCCCACGAACCAGCCAACTTCTCCAGTGAAGGGGCCTCGTCCACCCAGTTCATATTGTATTCTCATAACACAGCACAGTGGCTGGCATGTCATAATTCTCTGTTTAATTAATTAATTAATTAGTGCTTTACCTGAGGCCCTCATCATCTCTTGCCTGAACAATTATGTTCCCTAATAGTTGCCCCTGCTTTTTATTCTCTTCCCTGGTATCAGTTATCTATTGCCCCGTAGCAAACCATCACAAAACGTAGGGTCTTACAACAATAGCAACCCTTTATTTTGCCCTTGAGTGTGGAATTGTGGCAAGTCTCAGCAGGACCAGCCCTTCTCTGTTCCATGTGGCAGTAGATGGGATGGCTCAACTGGGGACTGGAAAGTCCACTTCCAAGATGGCACAGTCACATGGCTGGTAAGTGGGTACAGATTGTCAGCTGGGAGCTCAGCCGTGTCAGCTGGGGTCTTGAACTCCTCTCCCTGTGGACCTCTCTGTAAACGCTTGGGCATCCTCATGGTGTGGTGGCTGAGTTCCAAGAGCAAGCATACCAAGAGAGCTAGGCAGAAGCTGTCTTCCCTCCTATGATCTGGCTTGGGAGTCAGGCGGCATTTTAAGTCTGCCCAGATACTCCTCCACAATAGGAGTGTCAACCTCATATTGTACGAAGAGCATGTGGAATGTCTGATATTGTTGCAGCCATTTATACAATCTGCCACATCCTCTTTAACCATCTTTCTCAAGGCTTCTAGATTTCCTGTAACTCAAAGCTGACTGTGGTACTCTCAGCTTAAAAACATCCAGTGTTCCCCTTTACTACAAGGATAAATTCCCTACGCTTAGTGGAAGCACAGAGAGCATGGAGGGCGTAAAAGGCTTCCATGGCCTGGTCCCTGAGTCCTTCCTAGTTTTACTGCTCACCTGGTCCCCCAAGTTCATGCTGGTAACACCTCTGTTCTTGCTGCTATCTCTGACAGGTCATTTCACTTACCTGATCAGGTGCATCCTCACCATTGCTCCTCTACCACCATCAGGGTTAGGATACCCTCTGTATATCATCCAGAGCAGCCTTCCATTAGACAATTTAAGGAACAACTTATTTTTCAGTTTGTCCTTGAAAATGATCTCCTGGAGAGAACAAACCTTGTTTTATTTATATATTTATATCTATATGAATGCCCATAGATATATAATATATAAATTCATATGTATAATATATATCCCAGAACCTCACAACAATAAAAGTTATCACTATATTAAATGATAAAACTGTGACACACCAAGAATAAGTAACTTTATATCACCATAAATGGCATGGCTAGAATTTTAATCTCCATCTTCCTGGTTCTAAAGCTCTCACTCCCATACACAGTGATCTACAAGGTTCTTAAACATACCACTAGCACAAGCAATATGAAGAGATAAATATTTTCTCCAGCTCTCAAAACTAACAAAATAAATTTAAAAGAAAAATAAACGTAAAAACAGGCAATAATCATAAAACAAAGGACCATAAGCTTATGGCATCATCCTTTTGGAAAGTCTAGAAAAAAAGGACTAGAAATTAGTGCTTCTTATACCCATGTGCCGCCAAAAAGCAGAACAGAATAAAGATGGTCAATGGACACAATCCTAAAATATCTCATAAATACCTCATAATTTCTAGAGAAGCAGGCTGAGGGATGTGAGGCAGTCAGGGGAAAAGATGTAGAAACGCTTCAAAAATGAAAGCCCTCCCCCAGAATCTCAGAGCCTCACCTTTGCTTTTCCCTGGCTGGAAGGAAAGCTAGAGAGGGAATAGAGAATGATTATAATTGCTCAAAGCTAAATACCTCCAGCAATAACAAGGATTTAGCAATGCAGTAAAGAAAATAAATAAGACACGATATCCTGAGGGAGGGAGAGACCTGGAAGGGAAAGAAACACAGAGAGACCCGGTTTTGCCTCCCTCTTCCCACAGATCAAAACGCTGTGGCCAAAATCCCTTGAGTTTCACTTTCTGTGTCTTCCACAGACTGGGAGCAGAGTCAACACAGCCACTGGGGAGAGGTGGGTGAAGTCAGGCAAGAGAAACATTGGGCCTAAAAGTCTGTTTAAAGTGAAATTTTAGGACTCTGCCTGGAATTAGGGAAATGACCCAAAGCCCAAGAGTGACCTCAGTGATAACCCTAGGAGAAGACTTTTTTTTAAACTAAGTTGCAGAAGAAAGAGCAGAAATTGGTCCGCTAACCATAAGGGCCCACATCCCATCTTGTTCTCATTCTCCCTCTCTCCCTCCCTCCCTCCCTCTCTCTCTCTCCCCTCTTCCCCCAAACTCACACTCCACAAAGAGAAGATAAAAAGATACCAGAGTCAAGGAGACTTGACTCAGATTCTGTTGGAACAAATAGCATTGATCATGATAAACATGAACACATGGGTGGAGGGAGGGAAAAAGTCTTAGCACTTATGCTACATAACTCAAGCAAAACACAGAGTTATCATATACAGATTACAAAATAACTGCATTTAAAATATGTAAAGAAATAAAAGGTATAATTTTAAAATGAGCAAAACTTAGGAGATTTCCAAAACTTCCAAAATAATCATGCAGATTTGCAAAAGAACTGAACAGAACCCCTAAATATGAAAAAATATGTAATTATTAAAATTCAGAACTCATCATGGCTGGAAGAGCTAAGAAACACAACTGAAAAGAGAATTAATGAACTGGAAATAGACAGGAAGAGCTGATCCAGAATGAAGCACAAAGAGATGGAAAATTGGAAACAGTAGGAAGGAAAGAATGATATGGTCTAACATACACCCTAACCAAAGTTCCAAAAGAAGAAAAATATACAGAATAGAAAATATTAAAGGTGCTAAGGGCTAAGAATTTTCCAAAAATATTAAAAGATGTGAATCTTCAGATTCAGGAAACACTACAAATCTAAAGCAAGATACCTAGAAAGGATACTCTGATGTACCCACAGTACATCACAGTAGAACCACAGAACCCCAAAGGCAAAGAAAATCTGAAGAGTAGCCAGGTACAAATGTCAGACCACCTACAAAACAATGCCCATTAAACTGCCTCGAGACTTCCTTAACAGCAACTATAAAATCCAGAAAAGCACAGATTAATAACTTGAAAGTGCTAAGAGACTGTCATTTTTATTAATGCTTCACCACTAAGTGAATCTAAGAACTTTTAAATATAGTCATAAAGACAGAGAAGGGAAGATGGCCCGACAATAATAGCTAAGTTGGAATTTTTTTACTGGCTCATCGAGATGGAGACTTAGATTGGAAAAATAAATACTGAAATAATAGGATATGCTATTTCATAACAAAAAAATAAAGTGTTGAAAGAAAATACATCCAGATAAACTATGATCCCATCCAAGAAGGAGTATTAAGATAAATACAAAGTCAAAGAAATACTGAATCTATGACCTACAGACCTCACTAAAGGGCTATCCAAAGGATACACATCAGGGAAAAGGAGATGATCTACAAGGGAAGTCTAAGATTCAAGAAAAAATGTTAACTAAATAAAGCAATAGTCATGACAGAATATCCAAAGCAGATGTTGGCAAACTATGGATCATGGGTTAAGTTCAGCCCACTGCCTGTTTTTGAAAATAAAACTTTATTGTAACACAGACTCTCATTTGTTTACATACTGTCTATGGCAGTTTCTACGATACAACAGCAGAGTTGAAAAATCGTAACAAAGACCTTACAGCCAGCAAACCTGGCCCTTTATAGAAAAAGGTTGCTGACCCCTGATTTAAAGCATTTGCAAAATAAAACAAAAAAAAATAATTTATGGGTTAAAAGAAAAAATCAGCAAAAAATATTGATCTACAATAATATGTAAAACAGGGTAAGTGACTGAATTTAAAGTGTTCTAAGGTCTATTATTATTTGGAGAGAAAAGATATTGGTTAACTTTGGAATTTATGTTTTTTAAGCATATTAAAGTTTTAAGAATAGTGACTGTTTTGGAGTGAAAACTTCCAAAACAGTAGAGGGGGAACATGAAATTTTAAAATACCATCAGTCCAAAACAGACAGAAAAAGAAAATGACAAAGCAAAGAAAAGGCAAATCAAATAGAAAGTAGGAGCTACAATGCCAGAAAGAAGTTTAACGGTATCAGTCATAAATGTATAGACTTATGGGAAAAGAATCTAAAAAAAAGAAGAGTGGATATATGTATATGTATAACTGATTCACTTTGCTGTATACCTGAAACTAACACATTATAAATCAACTATACTCCAATAAAAATTTTTTTTAATTTTTTAAATGTATAGACTAATATTCACCAGTAAATAGAGAATGTCAAACTGAGGTTTTTAAAAAACAAGGATATGCTAGTATATAAAATGAGTATTAAAAACACAGAAGAAAAATTTTTGTGTAGCTTACTGATATCAAATAAACTATACTTTATGGCAAAAGAGCACCTTTATCAACAGAGAGGGTTGTATCATGGTCAAAGGTTTGCCTCACCAGGAAGATACAGCAGTTCTATATTTGTTCATGATTAATAGCATAGTCTCATTTACAAGATAAAAATTACAGAGCTATAAGACAAATTGTCAAATCCATCAACAGAGTGAGAGAGTAAAATGCATCTTTCCTAGGAATAAATAAAGTAGACAATCAGTAAGCTATCGAAGGTTTGAACTACACAATTAACGAGTTTGACCTAATGAATATGTGTGTGTGTTCCTGCATCAAACAATTATGGAAATCATATTCTTCCCAAGCTCTCATAAAGCATTTATAAAAATTGGCATCATTGCAGGTCAGAGAGTTCTTAAAGCTTTTCATAGAACCGACATCTGATAAATCACATTCAACCACACTGATTAAATTAGAAATCAGCAATAAGATAACTTTAAATCCAATGCATTTGGACACTTCAGAAGCACACTTTAAGAATATATATTTTTTTATTGTGGATGGTTCCAAACATACATATAATCAATCCTATGCTTGTATGCTTGTATCAACATTCAAACACACACACACACACACACACACACACACACACACACTTTAAAATAACTCATGGGTCAAAGAAGAAATCATCATGGGAATATTTAAATACTTGAGACTGAACCATAATAAAGTCTTCTACATCAAAATTGTTGGCATGCACTAAAGCAATCCTCATAAGTTTAATTTATAATCTTAACTGCTTATATTAGAAAAAACAAAGACTAAAAATTAGTGATCAAAGCATCTAATTTAAGAAGTTAGTAACAGAACACAGAATAAACTCAAGGAAAGTAGGAAGAAAATAATAAAGATACAGGCTAAAATTAATGAAGTCTAAAATAAAGATAAAATACAAAGGATCATTAAAGATGAAAGTAGGTTCTTTGAAAAGGCTTAAAAAGTAAACAGTCTTTCACTGAACGTACTTAAGAAAAAGAGACAGGGGCTTCCCTGGTGGCGCAGTGGTTGAGAATCTGCCTGCCAATGCAGGGGACACGGGTTCGAGCCCGTGATCCCACATGCCGCGGAGCAACTAGGCCCGTGAGCCACAACTACTGAGCCTGCGCGTCTGGAGCCTGTGCTCCACAACGAGAGGCCGCGATAGTGAGAGGCCCACGCACCGCGATGAAGAGTGGCCCCCGCTTGCCGCAACTAGAGAAAGCCCTCGTACAGAAACGAAGACCCAACCAGCCAAAAATAAATAAAGAAAAAAAAAGAGAAAAAAAGAGAAAGAAGTCACAATATCATGATTGAAAAGGCGTAACTCAAAGAAAACTGATTAAAATAAAGACAATAAGAGACATGATATACATAAGAGAACACTATAAACACCCTGATACTGATAAATTTGAAAACAGAATAAATTGACATTGTCTTGAGGGATAAAGTGTATGGAAGTCACTCAGGAAGAAATAGAAGACCTGAGTGCTCCTCAAACATCTAAAGACATTGAATCAGTATCTTATCTGATAACAAAGAACAAACTCATAGAAATGCCCCCTGAATAAGTAGGCTTTCAGTTTTATGGGGTTTTTTTCTACTTTAGAGTTACTTACACTAAGGTTATTCATATCATATAAAGCCATGGTCTTTGGCTACTAACTGTTATAACTGTTTGGAGATTCAGGGAAAACTATATAACCAAATACTTCAAACATTCAGAAAATAGGTCATAGAACTAAACTTAACATGTAAGTTCTCCAAAACCACAGAGCAAGGCATTGATACATAAGGAGCTTCAAACAAATTATGAAAGTTGAGTTTCACATTAAAGAATAGGTGAAGGGGATTAAGAGGTAAACCTTTAGCTCTAAGACAAATAAGTCACAGAGATGTAATGTACACATAGGGAATACAGTTAATAATATTGTAACTACTTTGTATGGTGATGGATGGTAGCTGGTCTTATTGCAGTGATCATTTCCTAATGTATAAAAATATTGAATCACTATGTTGTGCACCAGAAACTAATATAATATTGTATGTTAATGATAACTCAATTTTTTTAAAAAAAGACAGGTATCCAAAGGTGATCTGTCAAGTCACCCAGATTAGCAATTAAGACATTCCATCCACTGAGTTTTCCCTTGAAATCCTGAAGTGGATCTATAAAGTGCCTGTTAAGTTTTCCAGAGCAGATGTGTAGTAATATGTCCAAGGCTGCTGTGTTTACAGTTCTCTCAACTGCAGACTTCAGCCTTCCTTAGGTTAAATTTCCCCTTGACTGTTTCCCAGGGCTCTCATGGTGAACTGCAGTTCCCACCTCAATGTCCCTTCCCTCAGCTGTTTGCTTTTTTCCTAGGAAACCTGGAAGAGTCAAGAACAGGTGGCTGTGGACTGTCAGAACAGAAACTCACTTGTAGCCTTGCACTGGAAAGGGAGCAGGAAGCACACACACGATAGCTCTTCTGTCGTACAGAGCAGGAAAGAACACTCCCCCACTTATCCAAAGGCAACTCTGGGTGCTGTTTCATCCTGTTAGATCTCGCAATCAAGGTGGGCAAGACACAGAGAGAAGGAAGGGAAGCAACGCAGCCGTGGATTTTTCCCACCTGACTCCACCCCATCCACATTTAGCACAAGCTTATTACCATCATTTGCTTCTCCAGTGAATGCAATTAAACGCACCTCCATGTCTGATCCACTGGGAACCTGAAATGTTGCTTACAAATTACCTGCCTTCCTCGGCCATTACCGTGCCTGTGTAAGCCAGCATTGCACTAACAACCAGAAGGGAACTGCAGAAAAAGCGCGGCTTGGAAGGGAGATGAACCTGAGTTTATATCCCTCGTCGTGGTGGTTTCACACCTCACAATTTAGGATGTGCTTCAGCAAAATGTAATTTTAACATACCGTTACCAAAGCTTTCATTTAAAACCCCATTTCCTTTGGACTTGCTATTTGTCCTGGATTCAGTTACACCCTATCCCAGCTCCATATAACCGCCCTGCTTTCTGGCTGAGGTGGCCCCAGAGCAAGGTCTCTGCTACTGCTGTCACTGCCACTACAGACCCAGTGCCCACAGTGACAGTTACTACTGGTCCCCGATGTCACCAGTGAGCCTGCCCACATGGCGTCTTGCCTCACACCTGTGCCATGCACCTCTGCATCCCAGCCGCCACTCTGGGGCTTTCACAGAGCCCCTAAGGTACACAGTGCCTCAGGACCCACCAGGCACTCACGCTTCACCTGGAAATGCAGGGCAAACTTTGAACAATGGGAGATGGATGTCAATATATAAATCCACCCCCCCTTTCCCTCTCCGAAACACAGCCTCTCTGAAGATTACTTGAGTGATGGAGACGTCACCTTGTGATGAAGCTGTAATCAGCTGGAAACACTCCCTCAATATTTGCTCCCCAGCTTTCAGCCTCACTCCTGCCACCCTGGGATCCCACTCCCCAATAAAGTGTTCGGTCTTAAGCCCTTAAGCCTCAGGCTCTGTTTTGCAGAGAACCTGGAATGAGACACCATTCTTTAAAAATGGGTTTCATCCTTTTCTCTCTGTGCTGCCTCCTTCAGGAACTGGACTCCTACTTAAGGGCCATGAGCTCAAGCCAAAGCGGATCACTCACACACACTCCAGCCTGCCCCTTGCCTGGTTCCCACCCCACACTAAATCCATCACAGAACTAGCAGGAAATCATGTACAAAACAAAGGTTCAGACTCAACTTTCGAAAAGAAATTTTCTGTTGAAGTGTTCCACAGCTATATATATATATTTTACAGCTATATTTTTTTTATGTAGCCAGAAAGCGAACACTGAAGAATCCTTCTTTCAAGCAAACATTGGTTCAATAAAACATGAGGCAAAAAAGAGGGAAGAGCATTATTCTTCAAGACCGATTGTCAACACAAATTAAAGCATTTTAACATTCAAATATAATAGCTTATTTTTAGGCAGTTGGGTGGCTTCCTTAAATTTTATTGACAAGAAAAAAAAATTAATTTTAAAAATCAGAATGTTTAAAAGTAATTTATCTAA
Source organism: Balaenoptera acutorostrata (assembly GCF_949987535.1). Classification (NCBI taxonomy): domain Eukaryota; kingdom Metazoa; phylum Chordata; class Mammalia; order Artiodactyla; family Balaenopteridae; genus Balaenoptera; species Balaenoptera acutorostrata. The sequence continues at coordinate 11,860,000 of NC_080078.1, forward strand.
TCATGCACGAGTGATGTAATATGGAGACATAACAGAAAATTTTCATTTTGCTAGTCCATTAGATATTATGTTACATTTCACGTTTCTGAATCACTAGATTTCAAAGAAAAGCAAATGATATTATTGTTACGATTTGCTTTGCTATTGTGTGTTAAAATGAAACATTTTTACATGAACTATTCATTTTTATTTTTTTTTAATTCTTGGGATTTTAATTAGTGGAAGGAATGACAGGAGGATTTCACGTGGCCCTGTGGCTACTCTCTGCTATATCAAATTCTACCCCTTCATGATTGGGAGCCAGAAAACCTTGCAATGCCTGGTGGTTCTTTGATAAACCACATCTTGAGATGTGAGTTTTTCTATCAGAGCATTCCAGCCTTTTCAAAAACCTGTTATCTTCTTTCAGTGATGCTAACTATACAGCACAAATATCAATACTAAAGTGAAATTTCAAAAGAACCACATGCTTTACGGAAGCAAATGTATTCCACTCATTGGCTATTTATCCCAGTGACACACCTGTCTCAGCCACAATTCAAGACTTTGCAAACAGATTTCGTTTGGTGTGTCAGGACTCACAAAGATAACCTGAAAGATTACAACTCAACGAATGTGCTGCCTCTTATTAGATTCTGAATAAGCAGGTAGATATAGATCCTTCATTCATTCAAAGGGACAAACTAACACGCTTATTTAGCACTGCTGTCAGGCACTGGGCTCACCATTTTGCATACATTATCTCCTCTGATAATGTGATAGTTAGGACAACATCAGCTGCTGTAACAAATAAGACCCCAAATCTCAGTGGATTATCACACTCTGCAGTGTCATCCACTGGCAGGCAAGGATAGAAGAAGTGACAAAGGCACACCCATTTCCTAATTTCCTACGGGTTTCTTGGGTCTGATGTACAGTGTGAATAAATGCTTGTAGCTCTTAGCCCTTTTTTGATCAATGAAGCACTTTTTTATTAATATTTTTCTTTGTATGTAAAGGAGGAACCGTAGCTCTCCGTAGCTGTATATATAACCCTTTTCTCCTAAAGAGGAGCTGGTCAGTGCTCCTATATTTTTCATTTTTTGTCAAAGCAAGAAGTAAATACTTTAGAACTGTTAAATATATAAATAAAGTGAATAAAGTTTAGTGTTCCGCATGGTAAAAAAAAAAAAAAAAAAATGGTCTCACATGGTGAGACCAGAGGAGAGTCCTCACCTAGATGGGAGCAGCTTGGGAGGCAGTCATCAAATGTAGTCACTGGCTGGACAACCCATTCTCAGAGAGAATCTACACTGCACAAAAGGGAGGACACTTTTGGGGGGTTAACTAACCATCTCCCTCCTTCTCCCCTCCCTCTCTCCCTTTATCCCTCCTCACCTCCCTCCTCTTCTCTTTCCTCTCCCCACCACACACACACACCCAGCTGTGCACACACAAACCCTATGAAGTAGGCATAGGTTTTCCATTTGACTAATGATGAAGTGGGCTAAGAGAGGTTTTGCAAATTTCCTGAGGTGTAATAATAACCCAGGTCTATAAGACTCTAAAACCCTGGGTCTTTCCCATATATCATGTGACATATAACAAGTATTTGTACAGCTCTTTCAATATACAAAGCACTTGGGGCTTATTGGGAACTGGTGTGTGAAGTGGCATGCCCTTTCTCAGTTCATATCAATAACGTATTTCTCACAATTTTATTCAATCAATGTTGAATGAATTAGTGGGTACCCCAGGGGACTTTGAACAATGATATATTTATTTATTTATGAAGGGTCTTTTTTCAGGTTCATTTTAGAGAATAACATAACATTTTCATAGCACAATAGTTTTTAACATGGCAAAAAATTTTTATAAGATATATAGGTTTGACTGTAATTTCAATGGAAGGCTTACATTCACAATTTTTTTAAAGAACTTTGATTTGGTTTGTGGTTCACTAAAAATAAAAGTGATACTTAGAACCAGTTCTGCCTGGGTTCAGTAAATTAACGTGGTAAGTTCTGGTTTATAGTTAAGTTGAATTCTGGTTCCTAGTAAAAACAGAGTCTTACTTCAAATAAAATAGCTTGTTATGTGTTTTTTTAAAGCCTTTTCCTATAGAGTTATTTACTCCTTTGAGGCAATAAATCTTGGATAAGATGAATATCCCTTCTACTTTCCTGTCATGTGCCCCCCTCCACCCACCCTCTGTCCACCAATTCATTTCATTTCTATTTCTATTTCGCCTTCTAAGGTTTTTTATATTGACAGCTCAGGTAATTTAAATGATGTTTCTGAGTTCAAGTTTTCAGCGAACCTCAACTGGAAAATAAGCATGAGGGGTGTTCCAGTGATCTATCTTTGTATAACAAACCAACCTAAAACTTAGTGACACAAAACAACCATTTTTGTTATGCTCAATGCTTCTTTAGGCCTGAGATTTGAGAAGGACCCTGCAGGGACAACTGGCAGGCAGGGTAGCTGGAGATTGGAACCATCTGAAGGTGCCTTCACTCACATGTCTGGTGACTGATGCTGACCAGAACCTCAGATGAATCTGTTGGCTGGGACATCTATATCTACATCTACCTGTGTCCTCCCCATGTGGCCTTGGCTTCCTCATACTGTGGTAGCTGGGTTCCAAGAGCAAGCATCCCAAGAGAACAAGACAGAAGCATGTAACATGAGAAATCACATGGCATCATTTCCACCTTTGCTCTATTGTTGAGGCAATCACAAAGGTCTGCCCAGGTTCAAGGGCCAGAGGACATGGAGCCCATCACTCCACAAGAGGGTTGTCAAGGTCATGTGGTAAGAGAATGTGGGATGGGAGATATTATTGTGACCATCTTTGGAAAACATAATCAGCTACAGGAGGCATACCCAATAAAGTGGCAGATGCCTGACCACTCTTTCTCGCAGGCAGCTGCTGCTCACAGAATCACTGCACATGTGGCCGGAGAGAATCAGTGGAGGCCTGACCATACTGTAATGCTTACTGGACTTTTAGAAAGGCTTGGAATTAACGAAGGAGAATGACAGTAAAAAGAACTTAATTCTCTAGACTAGATGTAGCTATTGTCAGATGCACAGACCTGGCCCCTGCAGAGCAGGCCGCTTGGTCCCAAGCTCCTGGAATGCTGCCAGGTTGTAAGAGGCAGCTTCCCTCCCTACAGGGTCAGTGCCCAGGTATGTGTCTCCTCCACCCAAGGTCCAGAACACAGTTCTCCAAGGCTTGAATAAAGTCTGCTGTCATCCTCTAAAATCTGCCCTCCTCTCTCTAGGCTGATTGATAATGGAAACATACATCCCTTCAAACGTATGACCTTGCCCTCAGCTCAATGTTAGCTTACTTCCCAGAGCGCTGTGCATTTAGTGCTGAATTCACCAGGGGTGGGGCCTCCAATGAATAGTCCAGGCTGGGTTTGGCCATTCTATTCAGGGCTCTTTGTGTTTTGCTGCAGCAAGGTGAGATTGTGCCTTACTGTAACTTCTGCGTTTAGCTCCCTATTTCCTGTGAGCAAATGCATGAAAATACATGCACACACAGCTTGCAAATACATAATCACATTTGATACTCAGAATTACCTGTTGGTATCGATATTAATATCCCCATTTTGCATTCAAGGAAACTAAGACTTAGCAGAAGGGCATGCTCAAGTGTCTTAAACTAGGATTAATAAGTCAACCTCTAACTCCCAGTTGTTCTTTCCTTTGACCCACACTGGCTGTGCAGATTCAGAAATTCTAATTTTGAGTCTCGTGCATACGAGTCAATATTTCCCACCTGATATTAACTCATTCATCATTCCCTTTACAGGAGCCTTTGCCACGGGTTGTAGGTGGCTCCCCATCTCTCTTCTCCTTCCTCCTTCCCCACCCCTCTCTTTGAGGCTATCAATTTATTTTCCATCATTATCCTTTTGGTTTGGATCTGCACCAGTTTTCTCTAAGTGATAGAACACCTTGTATCCCAAAGAGAAATGCTGCTACTCTGCAAAGCAAGCCTTTGAGTCTCTTTTTAAAGAGAGTTCCTACAGTGTGGCAGATTTTAATGACCCCCATCTCTCATGCCTGCACTGGGTCACCTGAGCCACACTGCTCAAAATGATCTAACCACCTCATAGTGCCGGCCGAGGCAGACTCAGGCTCGCCACGGGGCACCCAGCCTAATCCATTATACCACTCAAAGCCATAAATCACAGGATTCTCCCCCTACCCTCCTTTCCCTCCCACCAAAAGGAGAGCTCACATGAAATCTATTTACATGGGATGATTATTCAATTAATTTTTTCATTACACTTGCCAGGAAGCATTGCCAGGATTTCTAAAACTTCCCTGTGTGTTTGCATTAATGATGACGGTGGTTTGTGCTACTTAATTTAGCAATCACGGCCTATTTGGGGGTCATGCCCAGCCATATGCAGATTGGAGATGGTAGAGGGGCAGGTTCCTGATCAGGAACACGTGAGTGCCTGACACATGTCTAGGATAAGCACAGAGATATTAATATCTCTACGTGCTGTCCCCACAGCCATTCCCACTGTGGTAGCCTTAGCACAGGCTTAGGGCCCTCATCCTCAACAGCCCAGGTGAAACAAGACCTCTTGGTTGCTCTCCCTGTCTCTCTGACCCCTTCCAATCCACCCCCCATACAGGCTGCCATAGTGATCTTCCTAAAGGGTAAATCTGATCTTTTTGCCCCTCACGTCAGTGGTGCCCAGTGGCCCAAGGAAGAAGGTACAAGCTCCCATCCTGCTTTGCATGCAGCACCCTTTGCATGCACCTGGCCAGCCTCAGCTCTCTCTACCTACTCCTCCACCCCAAGAGGAGACCCATGCTCCAGCCACATAAATACCTCCAAGCTACTCACAATTCCTCAGCCAAACAAGCTCTCCCTGGCACCCAGGCTACTTCCTCTGCCTGAAGTGCTTTTTACTCCCTTATCCACCTGGCAAATTTGCACCCACTATTCAATACCCAGCTCAAAAGTCCCCTCTCTTGGGAAGTTTTTACAGCTCTCACAAGGCACTAGCAATCTTTCTGCGGTCTCCATAGCGCATTGTAAATGCTTTACTCACAGCCCATACCTCGTATTTTAATTCTCTGCTTTTCTGTGAGTGAGTTAGATCAGTGTCCTGGTCATTCTTTCTTGTATCCCTAATACGGGGACACTCAAATGAAAACTTTTTTAAAAAGACAGATTATTTGGAATTTACCTAGACCTACTGAGAAGCCCCAGAATTGGTATTTTTTTTTCTACTGAAGTATAGTTGATTTACAATGTTGTGTTAGTTTCTGGTGTACAGCAAAGTGATTCAGTTATATATATTTTTTCTTTTTCACATTCTTTTCCATTATGGTTTATTACAGGATATCGACTATAGTTCCCTGTGCTATACAGTAGGACCTTGTTGTTTATCTATTTTATATATAGTAGTTTGCATCTGCTAATCCCTCTCCTAATTTATCCCTACCCACCTCTTTCCCCCTTCGGTAATCATAAGTTTGTTTTCTATGTCTGTGAGTCTGTTCCTGTATTATAAATAAGTTCATTTGTATATTTTAGATTCCACATATAAGTGATATCATATGATATTTGTCTTTGTCTGACTTACTTCACTTAGTATGATAATTTCTCGGTCCATCCATGTTGCTGCAAAGGCATTATTTCATTCTTTTTTATAGCTGAGTAATATAGCATTGGTATTTTTAACAGTTTCCAGAGTTGTTTCTTTTGCTGCCAACCTGGCCAGGTCCATAGACCCTGAGTTGGGGACCTACCACCCCAGCATGTGGCCTGCCTCAGAGCAGGGGCTTAATGATTATTTTGTAACAAGTGGAGGAATGCATGGCTATTGGGTAGACGGAATCACAGAGTAGGGTTGTGTTGATAAAGACAACAGGGCAGCAACTGCTCTTTCCTCACCATTATAGGCCAACACTGAACTAAAAGGGATCCTAGCTCTGTGAGCCTGTTAGAAAAGAAATGAATGAAACATTAATTTGGGTCTCACATAAGTGCACTGACTCCTAGGCTCCAAGCACAGTGTATACCTGCTGCCTAGCACCTACCCTTTCCCATCAGATCTGGATGCCGATGAAAAGAAGGATGGGCGGGCAATGCCTGTGCAGACCTGGGCCTCAGCTGACGTAGTGGTAGGAGTTGCTACAGATGCTAAGGATGTTCTGGAAATCCAGCCCTCTCTCCCTTTGGCCAGGCACCGGGAGAGCCTTCAGGATCCGCTGGCCCCCACACGCTGTGAACCAGAGTCGTAAAGTCACCTCCTGTCCTATGTTGCTGAAGCCAAGCCCTTGGACTGCTTCTTCCTCCTTTCTGGAGGGCCAGCATCTCAGGGGGGATCGTCTGTGGCTCCCAAATTGACTTCCCCTCCTGGTTTTACTTAGAGAATGCAGGTTCATTCTCAAGCACTGGTATATAATATAGGTCATATTGAGAATATAGATCCTATTTAGCTGATCAGGCCTTCATCATCAGTCCATCAAAATCCCCACTGGCTACAAACCTTTCCCTGTGAGGACCAGGGAATGGAGGGGGGATGTCTCTCGTTGTGGCTAAGTTCACATCTGAACCTGCCAGTGCTTTTGCACAAGGGACTGGCCCTCCCTACCATGCAGGGCTGGAGCAACCTCTGTGCATTGTTGATCTGAGGTACACAGAATTAGATGCCGGCCTGAAGCCCCCTCTTGGCCGCCTTCCATGTCCTGAAATGCTCACCCCAGATTCCACCTAGGGGCCTCCTGACATGGACATATATCTTCCCAGGAGTAACCAACATGCAGGGCTTTTAGGGACTGGACTCTCAGGTAAGTCATCACTAGCCCTTGTACTCCAGCTGAGAAAAAACTAAGAAAACCTAGAAAAATCTAGAAAAACCCAGAAAATGAGAAAATAGGGAAATAAATGAACATTTATTGAACTTCTACTATGTGCCTGGGATTAAATATTCCATTTAATGCCCACAACCCCCTTATAACACAAGTATTATTCTGCTCATTTACAGATGAGGAAACTGCAGCTTATGTGGATTGGGTTACTTGTCTAATTTTGTACGGGAGTCAAGACCATGGCTATCTGACTCTAAAGCCTTTAATTATTTCATTATCCAATCCTTTCTCCAAGTGGGACCTTTCAGCAGAGCTTGAAGTAAAAGGCTTGAGTCTTGTCTACGTACTGTGCATTTTAATTTGGGAAAAACCTGTAAAGAAAGAGGCAGTGCTTGGAGCACACATTACCAATGTTCGGGCAACATAATACCTCAGGGTTCCTAGAAAAGTGGGCAGTAGAGGGGGTCGAGGGCCAAAGACCCCTGTGAGCTGCTGAGCTGGGGAAGCTCACTCTCCCTGGTCCTCTACGGGGTAGGGAGGCAATTGGCCCACCCATATTTCTCTGGTTGGGAGGAGGGTTGAAAAGAGCCAGCTATGAAAATTCAAAATCAGACCCACACATTTATTAAGGGGACAGGAGCAGGGGAAACAGGGAGAAAATTCCAAAGAATAGTAAGACAGTTTGTCTTCGAGGAAATGGGGAGACAGTAGACTCACAAACATGTAATTACGGTACGCCTGAGAGTCTTGCTGCATTCTCACCACTAGAAATGTGCCTAAAATATGGGGTGAGCCCACAAGGGGCAATTAGTTCTAGTGGACAAAAGAGGTAGACGGAAAGCTGACACTTGAAGGGTGAGGACAACATTCCACCCCTGTGGCCTCAGCCTGTGTGAGAGTAACCGGAAGCAGATGGGCCTCCAGAGCTGGCAGTTCCCTCCTAACCACAGAAAGGTAGCAAGCGATGATTTTGTGTTGCCGGGCAGGAGATTTATTTAACTTCTTTTTGGTGGAGACCTATAAATGTTATCACGGTCCCTGCTGTCAAGCTTTGCAGTCCCTTTTAAAAACTCAGGCTCTTAATTCACTACACGGCCTCCCAGGAAGCGTGAAATCCTCCACGGAGGGACGATGCAGGGTGAGGAAGGAGGTGGCACCTGCAGCCATGCTTCCCGAGGGGCCTTCTCGGCGCTCCCTTCCGGGCCCTCCCTCTCTTCCCCTCCCCTCTCCTCTCCTGGAAGTCCAGCTGGCAAAGCCAGTGGTAGAAGACACATGAGAGCTTTGGAACGCATAGGAGGGTTTAAAGGAAGTCCTTCTGATTTTCTCCTGTCAGACTTCACAGCATTTGTACCACCAGCCTCCCCTCAGCCTCCTTGGAAAGACTGCCATCAGCAGCCATCTTAGTTCCCTTCTTGGGATTAGCAGTAAATCCCATCATTGGGCCTTTTGAGCAGACTTTTGACTGCCTTTGGGCCTTTGTATTAGACACTGAGTCAAGAATGTAAATACTCTTTAAGCTACTCAATCACTATAGTTCCTTTCCAATTATCTAACTAAACACAACGTTAACCTACAGCTTGAGCTCTCTGGTCTTCATCTGAAACAGAGTCAGGAGAGTCTGTGAAATGTTTGTTGATATTGTGAGAAAGGCCATATGACCTTCCGCCTGCGTCACTGAAGAAGAAGGGGAGCCTAGAGGGTTTTGTTTCCTTTCTATTATTATTAAAATGAATATGTGGGGTTTTTTGGGAAAACTTGAAATATTCCAGAAAGTATTGAAAATAAATTTTTTTTTAAACCCTCATAATCCCACAATTCAGAGATAATCATTGTTAACATTATGGTACATTTCTTTACACACACACACAAAATTTGCAATTTATGACTTTTCCTGCTATTTTATCAACTAGTTTTCATAGGCAGCCGATCAGTTAGTAGTCTTTTGGTTGTGAGAGGAAAATATAACTCAAAGTGCCTGAAGCAGAAAAGGGGATTTATGGGCTCACATAGATGAGAGTTCAGGGATAAGCATGTATCAGACATGGTAGAATCTGGAGTTTCAAGCCAAGTCCCTAAGGCCTGACCTCTTGTCACCGCTGCTCTGCTTTCCTGTGTGGTCTCCACCTCAGATTGGCTTCCTCCTCAGGCTGGCAGAATGGCAGTTCACGGCTCTGGGATTCTCCTCACAGCTTCATAGCAAGTTCTAACAGAAGTCTCATATCATTACCCCTGAATTGGTCCCCTGCTCATCTCTGAGCCAGTCCCTGTGTCCAGGATGATACAATTCTCTGACTGGCCAGGACTGTTTCACATGGCCACTCTCGGAGCCAATAGGAACAGTCTCTGCCTCCCATCTTAATGCACTGAGAAGGCAGAAATGGTTTCCTGCAAAGAATTTGGGCATTATGCCCAATGTCACAATATTCTGGTAGAACTAGTGTCAGTGACACTGTCCACTGCTGCTGTTGCAGCTGCCATGTATTTTAAGGATTCCTGCTGCCCTCTGGCTGGTATCTCCATTGGTGCCAATGCTGAAATGAGTAAGAGGAGGAAAACACATCATGCGACCTTCCATTTTTAGGTAAATCTTATTTTTTAATTTTTTCATATGCTTCAGTGGCTATTTGTGGTAGAAGACTTACAAAGTAGTAACTGATCCTCTTACTTTTAGCCCCAAATCCCAAAAGACGGGCTAAATATTCTGCTTATTCTACCTGCTCTGTGATAATTTATGAGGTCCATACCCTGAACCCACCTACTGACATAGCTATGGGCTCCTATAAGGAGTCTTGGCCCAGGATAGTCCCTGGTTGGTCATTGCATAATTCTTCCTTTATTGTTTTCCTTCATGTATCTTTTAGTGGGAGCCCAGAGAAGTCTGTAGAATAAGATGCTTCAGTCTTTGGGGTTTGGAAGGCTGAGCACATTAGACTTTTAAATTTATAGGTTTCAGGCATGTGAGTGCTACTGCCATATAGAACATGGGAGGGCTCCCATCATAACCCTCAGAGGAAAAGGAAAGGATACTAGGGAACAAAAATAACCATGTGGGCTTCCCTGGTGGCGCAGTGGTTGAGAATCTGCCTGCTAATGCAGGGGACACGGGTTCGAGCCCTGGTCTGGGAAGATCCCACATGCCGCGGAGCGACTGGGCCCGTGAGCCACAACTACTGAGCCTGCGCGTCTGGAGCCTGTGCTCCACAACAAGAGAGGCCACGATAGTGAGAGGCCCGCGCACCGCAATGAAGAGTGGCCCCCGCTTGCCACAACTAGAGGAAGCCCTCGCACAGAAATGAAGACCCAACATAGCCAAATAAATAAATAAATATTAAAAAATAATAATAATAACCATGTGCACAACAAGCACTTTCCCATGCCCATAAACATCCTTTGAAAATATGATTTTAATGGTTGCATAAAACTCTGTTGTACGAATGTACTGTATTAACCAATCATTGTTGGATGCTTTCTAATTTTGTGCCTGTTCTGCACTGTTCTAATGTAATGCTATAAGGAATATCCTTGCATATAAATCTTCAACTGCTTCTTTAATTATTTCCTCCGGACAAATTTCTAGAAATGGAATTTTGGGATCACAGGCTTTTTACATTGGACTTCCAGAAAAGTATTCAGTTATAAGACCACCCACTGGGTGTGACCTGGGTCTGTTCTGACCCTGACCATGCTGTTAACATGAGAAAAAGAATATTGGGATTGAGGAGAAATGATAAAGCAGATGGCAGCCTGAAAGTGATTTCTTAGGAGAGCCTTAGGAGAGGTTTAAAGTTGAATCAAAATTAAAAAGTGGAGCAAAAAGTTATCTTCCTTGGCGTATGTACGGAATGCAGCCATGAAAGTGTCCTTCTGGAATCCATTTTGACATAAAGGTCACCCTGAACATTATAACACTGATAGACCCCTGGGTCTTGGGAGGTGGGCTAGAAAAATTATTTTTTTCAGCCATTCAGTTTTTGTTAAAGTCAACTAAATATGTTAAATAAAACCTGCTTTTCTTATTTAACCATTCAAGCTACATAGAGACAAAAGTGAATCTAGTCACTCATTCATTCATTCATTCAACAAACATTTCACAAGATGTTTATTTGCAAAACATTATTCTAGGAATTTGAGGCTACAGAATTTGAAACGAAGAAAATAAATCTAAGAGCTAAGCAAAACCTTCCACACATTAAAGAAATAAATCTGAAATATGTGCATTACTCTTACTGAAATAGAATGGTTCCTAGGTGAGAATAAGACCTGGTGGTGAGTTAACTGATTTTATTAACTCATCCAGAGATAGAATGTATCAGACAGAAGAGAGAAGTTATCAGAGAACATAGAAGAGGGAAAATGAGAGAGATCCATTTTGGCAGTGCCCATCAAAGCTCTCTTCCAGTAGTCTAGGAAGCCCACAGGAACACACGATTTGTTTGATTTCTCTGTGGACATAGATACATCAGACCATCAGAGCCTGATGATATTAAACATTCAAATCCACCACCAAGGCCCCTTGCTCTGATCTCTTATAATTCATGCAACCTTCTGACAATTTGACTTTATATGTAGTTTTCCAAGATGGAGAAAATGTGCAAATCAGGCTAATGTGAATGCCTGCTCCTCCTGTACGTTGTATTTCCCATTGTAAATTAGTGAACTGACATTTTTAAATTAAATTTATTTATTTTACTTATTTATTTTTGGCTGCATTCAGTCTTCGTTGCTCTGTGCAGGCTTTCTCTAATTGCGGCAGGCAGAGGCTACTCTTCGTTGCAGTGCGCAGGCTTCTCATTGCAGCGGCTTCTCTTGTTGCAGAGCACGGGCTCTAGGCACACGGGCTTCAGTAGTTGTGGCATGTGGGCTCAGTAGTTGTGGCTTGTGGGCTCTAGAGCGCAGGCTCAGTAGTTGTGGCGCATGGACTTAGTTGCTCCGTGGCATGTGGGATCTTCCCGGACCAGGGCTCAAACCCGTGTCCCCTGCATTGGCAGGCAGATTCTTAACCTCCGTGCCACCAGGGAAGCCCCGTGAGTTGACATTTTGATTTATAGACATGAGTTTCTTGTGAGCTGGGTTAATTTGCACCCTGAGAAACTGGCCCACTTAATATGACGAGAGAATCAACCTTCTAAGCCTTCAAGGCTGAGGTTAGATTCACCAAAGTAATACCATCCTATACAGCCACCAATGACGAACCAACCTGCTCAGCACAGTATCTGGTATATAGAAGTTGTCCAACAAATGCTGCTTGACTTAAATGGATTTGAATTGAATGGGTTTGATTTAATTAAGGTTGGGTGTGAGAGAGAGAGAGAAAGACAGAGACAAGGACAGGCTCAAAGACTTGGGAATTCACCAGTATAGTCAGTTGAAGCTATGTGAATGAATAAGGTCACCCAGGAGTAATGGAACCTGTAGAGGGAGGCAGGGGATCTGATGGTGGTAACTTAGCAAATTTCCATAAGAAGGAGCTGGAAGAGGAAGAACAGTTACTGGGGCATTTGAAGGTCAGGCAGAGAGGAAGACTGAGTAGTGCTGAGGAAGTTCTAGTTTATCCTTCTCTATCATTACTTTCTCCATAAATTAGCTACGTCACTAGCTTTAAACATTACTTATGAATAATCTTTTATAATAACCCAAACTCCTATATCCATGTGACAACGTGCCATCTATAATGAGATGTCTACTGGGTTCCCTAAGATAACCCATGAAACAGAACTCTTGATGCTTCCCCTCAAAACCTTTTCCTCCTTCAGTCTCCCCAGCTCAGTAAATGGTTCTCTAGTTGTTCAAGCCAAAACCAAGGCATCACCCTTAATTTTTTCATTTTCTTCACTCACCTCTCCCCCAGCCCCACATCAAATCCATCACTACCTTCTGCGGCTCCATCTAAAAACTATGTCTCAAATTCAAAACTTCCCTTGTCTTCACCGCTCTTCATCAAGCCACCAATATTTCTTGCATTCTAATGATCGTCCTGATTATGTCATTGGCACCTTTGTTCTTTTAAAAATACACATGGGTTCACGTCGCTCCCCTGCCTAAAATTATTTCATGGTTTTCCACTGCAATTAGGATAAAACACAAAATCCTCCCCATGTGGTCTAAAAGTTCCACATAACTAATCCTGAATAATCCTCCAACTCCATCTCCTGCCACAAATCAGCTGTTGACTATGACCCAGCCACAGGGCTTTCTTTCTCTTGCATGAACTTACCAAGCTCATTCCTTCCTCCAAGACATGGCACTTGCTACTTCTTCTGCCCCTAGGTTCCATCCCAATCTTTGCAGGACTGCCAGGTGTTATTCAGATTTCTCCTCCTAACCATCTCTAAGGGCCCTATCAAATTACCCAGTCCCAACTACAGCCACATTGAAACGCATCACCTTGTTCTGTTTTCTCCATGGCGCTCCCTTATTTGGTAACGTGCTAACTGTCCTCTTCACTCCATCTCTCCACCACACGTATCCCATGAGAGCAGGGACATTTTTCCCCACCACTGTGTTCTCCAGGATCTAAAAGACTGCCTGGCACACATTAGGTGCTCAGTAAATATGTACTCAATAAAAGATGAATCAATAGAAGATTAAGAAGCTAAAGGAAATTCTGTAAGAGGAGGACGAAGCCAACAGCCTGCTCACTTTTTACCAGAATATATTTTTCTCCACCAAGAATCCCCATTAAAGAATTTAGTTCCATTTGCAATATTTTATTTTGCATTCAAAGACCCAAACACTTGATCTCTCTGGCTCTTCTTAATGGCCTCAGGAGGAATGCCAAAAACAAAAAAACAAAAAAAAAAATCCACCCATGCTGTGGAAATACCAGAAAGATGATTTTCATGCATTCAAACTCAATATTTACACTGGAATACAGAAATGTGATTCTAAGAGAAAAAGAGTAACAAAAAGATACAACTCATTGCAGTCTAGCCCTACTTTCTATTTTTTTACCTTGAAGAAACAACTTAAATTCTCTGAGCTTTAACATCCCCAGGTGTAAAGTAGGTGTATCAATACCTGCCTCTTTTTTCTAACTCTCGGGTCTATTTTAACTCATAAAGTGTGAAAAATATCTAACAATGGCTTAAGGTTAGAGATTTTATAGGTTATAGAGCTTGTGATTTTTTTGATAGCTTTGGAGAGAAGAGTGAGTTATTATTTTTATGGTCATAATTCAGAGACAGTTTATCACATTATATAACCTCAAAAATAATTGTTCTTTGACCAGAGAAATAATATGTTTACATTATGGATTGTTACACTAGTAATAGGATCCATCACTACTGCATTAATGAAAAGGAAGATGCTAGAATGAGAGGAATGGAAAATCAATTTATCTACTTTTCCAACCCAATATTTATATGCTGACACCAAGTGCTGATATAGAGTCAAGTATCAGATGTTTATGTAATGTCTCAAACACTACAGGCAGCCAAGATTTTCTTCTGCAAATTCCAACTGCCTGACTTAAGTTCCAAGTAGGATTTCTTGCTTCTTCTGCACATCCATGGTATTACATTGAATATTTTCCACCTGTGATTGGTAGAGTGGGATAAATAACTTAATAGTTATGTAAGTTAAATTTTTTGCTGCAAATACCAAACAACTTGACTAATTTTGGCTTAAAAACATTGGGGTTTGTTTGAATCATCCAGAAAGAATTCTGGGAGAGAACAGTCCTAAAACTGATATGGTAACTCAGTGATGCCATCAGAAACCCAGTTGGTAAATGTTTAACAACCATCCTGAAGGGAAAGTCCTGATATGTCATATTCGCCAATTTCCATAGTGTACATACTTCCACCATGGCTTGATTTTAAACTTCCAACATGATATAACTGACTTCGGAGGTGGGAAGAAATACTCAGTAGCACACCATTACAGAGTATTTCCACCATGCATGTAACAGATGTAACTAACCTTAAGAGCATTAGATAATAGTAAAATGTAATAGAAGAATTAGGAAATTAGGAGCTATGGGCATTATCTTTGTTTTAATAGAATTTATTTAATTGTAAGTTTATATAAGGTAATTTTTAGTAATGGCTGTGCTGAGGGGACTTCCCTGGTGGTCCAGTGGTTAAGACTCTGCGTTCCCAATGCAGAGGGCCCGGTTCAATCCCTGGTCAGGGAACTAGATCCCGCATGCCGCAGCTAAGAGCCCGCATGCCACAACTAAGACCAGGCCCAGCCAAATAAATAAATAAATAACTTAAAAAAATAATAATAATAGCTGTGCTGAACAACAGGCTTGCAAAATTTCTGGAAATTTAACAGTCAACTCTCGCAAGCTGGTACAGCCGTGTCCAACACACCGCTGAATGCAGGTTCTTTACATCATTTTGCTCTTCCATCTTCTAGGTGTACACTTTTCATCTGCGTGCTTGTCGTTGCCTTATGGTCGCAAGAAGGCTGCTGCGCTTCCAAACCTCACATGTGCATGCCAGGCAAGGAGAAGAAAAAGGGGGGACTTCCCTGGAGGTCCAGTGGTTAAGACTTCACCTCCCAGTGCAGGGGGTGTGGGTTCGATCTCTGGTCAGACATCTAAGATCCCACATGCCTTGCGGCCAACGAACCAAGACATAAAGCAGAAGCAGTGTTGTAACAGATTCAATAAAGACTTTAAAAGTGGACTACATGAAAAAAAACCTTAAAAAAAAAAAAGAAAAAGGGGTAAAATAGCAAAAGCAGCATGCCAATTTTTAAAAAAATACTTGCCCAAAGCCCCACTCGGAGGCTTCTGTTTACAGCTTGCTTGCTGGAACTGTCCACATGTGCCTAGGCCAAAGATGGCTAGGCAGAAAGGAATCACGAATGAAGGCTGGGTTGGCCAATTAAATGGATCTGCTATAACAATAAAAATATCTCTGGAACTCCAACTTTTAAGACACCATACCATGCTCAGCACAATGACACAGAGATGAAAATAGAGTGGTTCAAGACTCAGTGCTTGCCCTCAAAGATCTTGGAAGGTAAGACATATACACATGGAAATCTAGCCAGCAATTCTCCTTTAACAGCACACTGAGACCCAAGTGTTGGCACAGAAGCTAAGTACCTCTGGACCTGCCAGAGGCAGGCATCGCTCTGGACTGGGTGGTCCCTTTCACCAGAAGGCCCGTCATCACAGAAAGAGAAGTCAGTTCAAACAAGTAACTGCCAACAGGTTTATAGATTCTGCTTAATTTGAATCATTAATTAGTACACATGGGCATGGCCTTTGTACACTCCCCAATTTTAGTTATTTTAGCTAATTGCATGGGAGGCTGAAATTTGTGTGGAAATACGTGGACTAAAATTGAATTGCTCTCTCTGCAATGACCTAACTGCTTTTTCTAGGTAACAGATAATTATCATTTTTCTAAGCTTAGTCCAATACTCTTCAAAGCCCTCTGGGATCACATTACTGGTATCAAGTGGTTTTTCAAGTGTTCCATTTTTTAAAAATTCTATCTTTCTACGCAAGGAAGAACACCACAACAGTGGCTTAAAGTATCATGTGAATAGTTCCAAATGATGATCGTAATACTGATTTGAATATTATTGCCATTCCCCTGGAAAGTTCTATCATCATCAAGGTTGAATTATATTATGCCTGTATTTCTTTAAATGTTCAGAGCTCTCTCCTGCGCCTAGGCAGAGTGGAGGACCCTCACTCTTAGCATGAACAGACGTCACCTAAACCAACAAGAATGAAGGTTGCTCTAAGTTGCTGAGCTACACCAGCCTTCGGGGCTGTGGAATCAGGCCATCAATTTTGCCTGATCTAAAAGGTTATTCTCTTACTGCCTTTCAGTTTTGCCCTTTTAGCTCTGTACGGGTCACCACTGAATTCCTGCCTTAAAAAATCTGGCATAATGGCCTGTTTGGCACAAGGATAGGTATGGAAAGTTCAGAGAAACTTTGACTACAAGGTCCTTCGGGACCTGTGATAGACAAATAACAGCATCCTCCCCTCCCCCAGGTAACCCAGAAACCTTTCTTTTCCCCCACCACCCTGCTTTCTCCCCACAGTACTCACTATGCCCATACAAAAATAAGATATTAACCAGCTGGTGCTGCTGCATACCTGACTTCCCCAAAACACACTGCCTTACAGCAGCAAACATGTCTTCTTCTAGCTCCTAGGTGTGCAGAGTTTCTGGGACAGCCCAGGATGTGGGTCAGCTTAGCCTGGCTGAGCCTTCCAGTGGGGTTCATGCCCGCTCTCTGGGTCTCTACCTCTCTTTGGACCAGCAGCTCCCTGGTGCACGGTCATGGCCTTTGTCAATAAGTACACACTGAATGCCTGTGACTATCCCACTAGTCACCTGGGGGCTAAGATAGGGGTAACACTCTTAAAGAAAAATTTAGTAATGGAATCAATTTGCACAAACACACTCGGCATAGCTGGTTGATAATGCAAAACAATACATGATTAAAAGTGAGAATGGGAATGGATAGGTAGGATTTTGATAGATCTAAGCAAGGGCATTTTCAAAAGAAGAAACACATCTAAGGGAGGCAAAGGATCTATATGGGAATGAGTGTTATCTCAAACATACATCATCCTAACTTTTTTTTTTTTTTTAATTTTTCTGGCCGTACCGCGTAGCATGCGGGATCTTAGTTCCGCGACCAGAGATCGGACCGGTGCCCCTTGCATTGGAAGCACAGAGTCTTAACCACTGGACCACCAGGGAAGTCCCACATCATCCTAACTTTTATCAGGTGAGCTATGAATAAGGTAAACCAGTAGACTGGTTATACGTTGGCCCTGTTTCTCTATCCCTAATTTTTAACTATCTTTCCATTACTTGATTTGTTAATAATAATAATTGTAGAATGGCACAAAAACAGGAATTCTTCAGAATGCTTTTATAACATAAACATTCATAGTATCTAAACAATCGATTTGTTTTATAGATTCCGGTTTCTTTAAAACCAGAAATACCTTCCTACAGAGACTTTTATTCACATGTAAAGAAATCACAGCCAAGGAAACAGTGACTGAAGGATTTCATTCTAGGCAGGAGGAGACCTCAGTCACTCAGTTCTGTGGTCCCCTGGCAGTGGCGATGCATGCAAAGATTACTTATGTCTTTTATTCATTTCAAATGAAGTCTGGAAGAACAGACATTTAAAGGCTGCATTGGTTTGGATCCAGTTCCTAAGTTTTGCCTCCAGGGGATTCAGAACTCTGGCCATTGGACTGAACTGGATTCCAAGAACTGGAAGGTCACTGAACCTTCTTCCTTCATGTTACAGATGCTGAAAAAGAAGCTGGGAGTTTATTCAAATAAATTTGAATAAAACTGGGACTAAAATCCAGGTCACCTGATTTCCCAGGTGAAGGCAGTATTCTGCCAGTCACCTCCTGGGTCCCTCTTGTGCTCCCAGAGCATTTCCTGTAAGCCCTCTCCTCCCACCAGCTTCTGCAAAGTCAACGCTTCAGAACAGGCACGAGAGCCTTGACTTCAGACAGAACTCATTTCAAATCACACTCATTTCAAAAGGACACCCATTGGCTGGGTGTCCTTGGGCAAACGGCATGGTCGTTCTCTGCTTCCACTTCTTCCTCTGTAAAAGGGCGTTAATGATATCTAACTTGCAGCGTTATTAGAAGAGCAAATACAATAACACACTGCACAGGGCCTGGCCTGTAGGAGCAGAGCTACAAATAGTGGTTATGATGGTGACAATTAAGTGACTCAGAGGCCTGTCCAGGGAGGATGCATGCACAGAACACCTGGTGGGGTCTTATGGCATCACCTGGCCTGAGACCTGGGAAGGTTTCTGTAGTTTTTCTGCCCTGGGACAGCAGAACTCAGTCTGCTGGGAGAGAAGATATGGAGGCCTCCCAGCCCTGCCAAGCACCCTGTTTGGGGACTTGGGAAAAGCAATCACTTCCCTGCTGCACATCCTCACCCACCCTGCCCAGGGTGTTACCATTAATTTAATGACTCAGATGAGGATAAATGTACCATTGGAGTGGGATGGAGAAAGTGGTAATGGATCTTGAGATTCAGAGATTTCCCTGAGGATAGGGAGATAGATTTCCCAGAAGGTAGATGGAGATGTGCCCCATGGAGACGGGAAGAATGGGATGCTTGATAAAAGGGTCCTGAAGGAAGGGGACCAGTGTGGGGAGAAGGACCCCTGTGGAGAGCCTGCTGGGCTATAGGGAAAATTATACTGGACAATGTTAAGTTTCCTCCTCCAATGTTTTAAGTCTCCTGATTCACCCCCACATTCGTGAGGACAATTTAATCCAAGCTTGAGGGATAATATGATGGAGAACAAAGCATCAGGAGAATAATGAAAAGGGGGACCTGCCTGAATTGTCTTGGAGGTAAATGTTGGGTTCTACAGGCATACACACATCCCAAGGACCTACATGAATTATCAGAGCTAGCACTGCTGAAATCCAGAAGGAAAACAAATATATTCTCCTGTCCCACCCTGTCTCATAATTTGAGAGGTTCCCTTGCACGTTGGAGACCATCCTGCACATTATTGTACAGAAAGTGTTAGTTCCTGTCCTTCACCCCCTCTTTTCAAATGGCACTGTATGGTGAATATATCAAAAAAGAAGCAGACTCACAGATACAGGGAACAAACTAGTGGTTACCAGTGAGGAGAGGGAAGGGGGGAGGGGCAATATAGAGGGAGGGGATTAACAGGTACAAACTATTAGGTATAAGATAAGCTACAAGGGTATAGTGTACAACATGGTGAATATAGCCAATATTTTATAATAGCTATAAACGGAGTATAACCTTTAAGAACTGCGACTCACAACACTGTATACCTGTAACCTATCTAATATTATGCGTCAACTACACTTCGATTTTTAAAAAATGGCACCATATGGTCATTGGAAATAAGAAAGGGCCCATTAGAAAGCCCAGCGATAAACCCACGCACACATGGCCACCTTATCTTTGATAAAGGAGGCAAGAATGTACAATGGAGAAAAGACAGCCTCTTCAGTAAGTGGTGCTGGGAAAACTGGACAGCTACATGTAAAAGAATGAAATTAGAACACTCCCTAACACCATACACAAAAATAAACTCAAAATGGATTAGAGACCTAAATATAAGACTGGACACTATAAAACTCTTAGAGGAAGACATAGGCAGAACACTCTATGACATCAATCACAGCAAGATCCTTTTTGACCCACCTCCCAGAGAAACGGAAATAAAAACAAAAATAAACAAATGGGACCTAATGAAAATTAAAAGCTTTTGCACAGCAAAGGAAACCATAAACAAGACAAAAAGACAAACCTCAGAATGGGAGAAAATATTTGCAAATGAAGCAACTGACAAAGGATTAATCTCCAAAATTTACAAGCAGCTCATGCAGCTCAATATCAAAAAAACAAACAACCCAATCCAAAAATGGGCAGAAGACCTAAACAGACATTTCTCCAAAGAAGATATACAGATTGCCAACAAACACATGGAAGGATGCTCAACATCACTAATCATTAGAGAAGTGCAAATCAAAACTACAATGAGGTATCCCCTCACACCAGTCAGAATGGCCATCCTCAAAAAATCTACAAACAATAAATGCTGGAGAGGGTGTGGAGAAAAGAGAACCCTCTTGCACTGTTGGTGGGAATGTAAATTGATATAGCCACTATGGAGACCAGTACGGAGGCTCCTTAAAAAACTAAAAATAGAACTACCATATTACCCAGCAATCCCACTGCTGGGCATATACCCTGAGAAAACCATAATTCAAAAAGAGTCATGTACCACAATGTTCATTGCAGCCCTATTTACGATAGCCAGGACATGGAAGCAACCTAAGTGTCCATCGACAGATGAATGGATAAAGAAGATGTGGCACATATATACAATGGAATGTTACTCAGCCATAAGAAGAAACGAAATTGAGTTATTTGTAGTGAGGTGGATGGACCTAGAATCTGTCATACAGAGTGAAGTAAGTCAGAAAGAGAAAAACAAATACCATATGCTAACACATGTATATGGAATCTAAAAAAAAAAAAAAAAATGGTTCTGAAGAACCTAGGGGCTGGACAGGAATAAAGACGCAGATGTAGAGAATTGACTTGAGGACACAGGTAGGGGAAAGGGTAAGCTGGGACGAAGTGAGAAAGTGGCATGGACATATATACACTACATAAAATAGATAGCTAGTGGGAAGCAGCCTCATAGCACAGGGAGGTCAGCTCGGTGCTTTGTGACCACCTAGAGGGGTGGGATAGGGAAGGTGAGAGGGAGACGCAAGAGGGAGGAGATATGGGGATATATGTATACATATAGCTGATTCACTTTGTTATAAAGCAGAAACTAACACATCATTTTAAAGCAATTATACTCCAATAAAGATGTTTAAAAAAAAAAAGAAAGGGCCCATTGCCCAGCCATATACCTCTCAGTGACCACACAAAGGTCAGAGAGAAGGCTGGAATTACCACCTGTTAGAACACTGCAACTCTCTCTTAAAGGCAAATTCCTATAACCTTGTTAAGTCTCAGTTTCCCCATCTGTAAAGTGGAAATAAAAGCTTGACCTCATATGGGTATCACAGGGCTTAAATGAGCAGTCCCAGTTAAAGCACCCGTGCAGCACCTGGCATGTGTCAGGGTTCATGTTAGTTTTCTTCTTCTACACCTTAGTAACTCACCAAGGTCAACCCTCAAGTATACATGTGAAAAACTGAGTGCTTCCAACAGCACTGTGACAGAAGCCTACAGTTGGGGCTCCCAAAGGAAGCTTCTAAAAGAGTACCTATTGTAGCCTCTTCAGAAAGAATATTTTGACAGGAAACTGTTTCTAGGAATAGGGCACAGTGTTATTTCCAGGAAGAAAAATCACTAGTTAGAAGACCGAGGCAGCTGGATGTTGTTCAAAGTTCCCCCAAACTGGGCTGGTTCCTATCAAGGTGTCGGGACCTGGGCAAACATGTATTGTGAGGGCTGCCTTAAAATAGAGGAAAAGAGACTTTAAGGGAAAAGAAGCCCCAGAGTGGCAATCTGAGGGGTGCTGGCAGACAGAGAAGGCACAGTCCACTGCTGGCGCTTGGCGATGAGAGGGAGGGGGAGGAGCTGGGGGTCAGCGGCTAATGAGAGGACTGGCCATGGAGTGCCCTGACTGCTCGCTGGAGCTCTTTCGAAGAAACTGTTGGCAGAGTGACCTTGGTCTCTTTAACTTTAATGAGCCCTGACCAGATGCCAGTAAGTTAGGAGCTCAGGACCGTGACTTCACTCCAGGCCAGCCAGTGCTGCCAGGTGGACGGGAGGCTCCAAACTCCAGGGATTCAGCCCTTAGGAATCCCCTTTCTGGAATCACTGCTGATGGGCTATGCTGTGGAACTCAGCACACTGTCCTCTCCCTCCCTGTAGGACCCTGCAGATGGTCAAAACGCAAGCTGGTCCCACTCAGCTGCTGAGTCTAGGAAAGGAAAGAGCCAAGAAGTTATGGACACAGCTCTGAGGGTTTTTTCATCATCTGAAGGTTCAATATTTAGAACAATATCGATTCGATTTATCTAGTGTTGTAATGGTCCATTGGTTGCTAGGCAACAGAGTTCTTGCTTCCCTGTTTTCTGGGTGGCTCATGGGAGTTTGACTACCAAAGAGATTACTTTGTGTATATGAAACTAAATGGACCATAGGTGCCATACATAAGTGGAGGAATACCGTTTTACTGGGCAGCATCAAGGCCACGTTTCCTATCACATCTCGGTAATTGCAATTCAACCTCCAGAACAACAGGGCCATTCATATTCACATGCCCCTACAAGATACCCGCTGAGAACAATTTAACACAAAGTTGTGCTGATGCATAAAACCCTATGTTGTGTGCTTACTGTTCCACCCTCATAAAGTTCAAACCTGCACTGGGGCAAGAATACGTTTATGCCTCCCCATTCTGGTCCCCTCCATACCCCACATTGATAACCAAAAATAGCAACCTGGATTATAAAGGGCAAATTCTGGTTTGCACTTAAATCTTGGTATGGCAGGGTCTTTCCTCATTTCTCTTATCCCATCTTCTCCCCAACTCACCCCAAAACTGCCTCCCTTTTGGGGAGGCTCTTTTGTAAGTCCTTTCACTGTTTCTTTAAAATCCCAAGTCAGAAGCAGCAGGCAAACGGGGCACTGTCAGCTTGGGCTGTATGGTTCAGTGACTTGGCATTAATGATGTTTATTTTGGAACCTGCATGATGGCCTGACCTATTTTAGTATCTCTGCTTTAACCATACCTCCCTCCCCTACTTTTCCAATTAGAAATGAAGGCAGAAGGGATTGTGGGGAGGTTGGGGAAGGCAGGGAGGGAAAAACCCGGAGCTCACAGCTCTAGGAGTCACACCTGAAGCCGCCCACGTTGACCCTAACACTAACCACTGTCACAAAGGTGATTTGAAGCCCTTCTGGAAAGGCTGGAATTCAGGGCTGTGTCCACAAAATGGGAAGAGCTTCCAGAGGCCCTGCTCTGCCCAGGTTCCCTGGTTGGGTGGGCGGGCGGGTGGGCGGGCGGGTGGGCGGAACCAGGAAATACACAAACCAAAGGCCACATCTGGTATTGTTCGGCATTTTCCTCCCTGGGAAGACCTGTTCGGGGAGAGAAATGATCTGGTTCTTCCAAAGAGAAAAGCTGTCGGGAGGAGGGGGAGAAGGAGAGAGAGGCAAGTGCAGGCAAATAGCCAACTACGCACATGTACAGAGAGTAGGAATGTAAAACAGATGCTGTGCAGGAAGATCAGCCACTGCCCTGGGAGCGTCATCATCGGCCTCTGGAGACCAGGGTTTCTCAGATCCAGGCGAATAACACAGCAAGTCACTGAAAACTGCACACGCATCATAACTCACTCTAAGGAACGGCCCTTCTGGGTTGCCTGGTCCCCTGTCTCCACATCTTTCTCGTTGCTGAGTGGTAGCCAGCGTTCCTCTGAATTGATGTTATTCTGCCTCTTTAACTAAGACTGAGGAGGTGCTCTCACCCACACCAGAGCTTCTTCCCTGTGATGGAGAGCAGGGGCAGCAAGACCCAGAGCTCCAAAGAGGCAGACGGTGGCCCTATAAGCCCTGTCCAATGGCTCTAGCGGAATGTATTCCATGAGAGTAGGGGTTATGAGAAAGCAAGAGGACCCGGGCCACTACGTGAAGACCCTAACAGAACAGTTGTAGCACTCATGGAACAAATGCTGACATCAAGGTCAGTGTAGAGAGGACCCATGGCAGTTGCTGCTGTGGGCAACTCAGGATCCCATTAATGGCTACCAAGAAGATGCTATGCTTAAATGCAAATCAAAAGAGGTACTACCTCACACCGGTCAGAAGAGCCATCATCAAAAAGTCTGCAAACAGCAAATGCTGGGGAGGATGTGGAGAAAAGGGAACCCTCCTACACTGCTGGTGGGAATGTAAGTTGGTTCAGCCACTGTGGAAAACAGTATGGAGGTTCCTCAGAAAACTAAAAATAGAATTACCATATGATCCAGCAATCCCACTCCTGGGCATATACCCAGATAAAACTATAATTCAAAAAGATACATGCACCCCTATGTTCATAGCAGCGCCATTCACAATAGCCAAAACATGGAAACAACCTAAATGTCCACTGACAGATAATTGGATAAAGAAGATATGGTATATATACACAATGGAATACTACTCAGCCATTAAAAAAGAACGAAATACTGCCATTTGTAACAACATGGATGCAACTGGAGATTATCATACTAAGTGAAGTAAGTTAGAAAGAGAAAGACAAATACCGTATGATATCACTTATACGTGGAATCTAAAATATGACACAAATGAACCTATGTACAAAACAGAAACAGACTCCCAGACATAGAGAACAGACTTGTGGTTGCCAAGGTTGTGGGGGGGGGGAGAGGGATGGACTGGGAGCTTGGGGTTGGTAGACGCAAACTATTACATGTAGAATGGATAAACAACAAGGTCCTATCTATAGCACAGGGAACTATTATCCGGTCTCCAGGGATAAACCATATGGAAGAGAATATTTAAAAAAGAATGTCTATATGTGTGTAACTGAGTCACCTTGCTGTACAGCAGAGATGGACACAACATTGTAAATCAACTCTACCTCAATAAAAAAAAAAAAAGAAGATGTTGTGCTGTGCTTGAACCACCCGGGATGCGCCAAGGGGAGAAAAAGAGGATATAGAAGACGAGGGGTCCCAGCACTGGGTGAGACAGAGGTCAGAGGTATGATGTCTCCTCCCACTGGGTTGGGGTCTAGGAAGCAAATCCACAGGAGTTAATATAACTCAACCCATCAAAGGGCCACAAGAACATAAAGGGTCAAGTGAGTCTTAAGAGAAATAAAATTAAGGAGCAAGTGTCCACTGTGGAAAGTCACTAAAGTTGAAGGTAGTGATTAAGTCCAGCTAGCAAATTTCTCCCTGAGAACTGAGCCCACAGAGCAAGTCTTATATTCTTTAAATCAACAACTTCTATGACCCCTGAACTGTATTGACAAAATCAGAAACAGTCCTTTTTCTAAGCATTCCTCTTTGCTTTTCTGAATCTCCTTTTAGAATTTCACACGGCAGGGAGGCACTGCAATATTTTGGGTCCCAAAATATTTTTCAGGAATGCAAGCTGGAAATATCAACCTGTCAGACATTGTCTTAAGTTATTAACTTGTCTGGTGGATGCCTTGGGAGGCTGGGGGACATCTGGCCAGGCATTTTTCCTCCTTCTCTATATATTTCTTTTCTTTCCCCATGTGTTTTCCTAGGACTGTGATTCACATATTTATAATTAAAGCAGAAAAGGGGGAAGGAGTGTTCTTACCCCATTCCAGGCAAGGCTTTCACCTCTGGAATCTAGATTAACAACGTTACATATTGAGGTCCTGGAGGGATATGGAAGGAGGAGGAGAATGACAAGAAAAAGAAGGAAGAAGAGGAGGAATAGAAGGATTTCACTGCAAATTATACTTCCAGTTCCCAGACCCAGAAGGTCATTGAAATTTCTTGCTCCTACATAATTCTATGACACTGAAAGAACATAACGTTTTCTAAGTGGAATCAGGTTTAATGGAGGAATATCATGCCTTAAAATTAACTAGAATAAATTAATTCCTTAAGGAAACATACTAGCAAAGCACAAGAAAACTAAGGGTACCCAGAACTGACGTGCCGATTAAGAGGCGTGATCGTAAGGATGTCAGTTGATAGGAACTCCTGCTGCGTCTATGCACACAGGCGGCTTTGAAAGATATCAACACTTCTGAGGGCTGGATCACAACCCACCAGTTAGGAACTGCCTGGGTGCTGGTTGCTTGACTGAATTCAGGCAGTCTGTTTTGAAAATAGCCCACACTCTACCTAACAGCATCACTTTTGAACCAGTTTGCTGGGTGCTCTGTTTACTGCTCTGCCCAAGCTCAAATGGTGGGGTGGATGACAACTTCAAGTTCAAACTGAGCTAAGAAAATTGGTTGAAGAAGAGAGTTAACAGAAAGTCCAGCAGCGAGGGGAGCATCGAACTAGGGCCGCTGGTTGACAGCTAAGTCCAATTTAAGAGAGACACTGAACTGAGACAGTGGAACTGCCAGAGAGAAAGCCAGGTGATTCTAGAAAATTCCATCCTAACACATATCACAGGATTCAGGATACAACCCTACAACATAGGAAGAAGGAACCAGTGAGGCAGTCTGATCGCTCCGCATTGGGATTTGGCGAGGTGGGATTATCACTCATTGACATGTCAGCACTCTACATGGAACGTCATTTCTATTTTCGTAATCGAGAAGTTTTCAGGAAGAGCACTCTTGATGTACTGCTCAACTGACCTTTTGTTAGTTCTGGGAGGAGAGCAGAGAAGTCCGCTGAGAGCTGGCTGCTTATGCTAAACAGCTGGGCTGGAGTTGGAATGACATAAATGTAGACATCCATTTCTAGCACCTCACACTAGTAACACAGCTCCAGGGAAAGGCAGGGGACTGACTCCTTTCTAATTAGTCAGAGAAGCTTTTGATAAGAACCCCAGGAGTTCCTCATCCCCAAATATCACTTGTCACATGAGCACATGGGCCCATGAATGCGCCCTGAAGGAGATGGACGAGTGGTACCAGTTCTAAATCTCCTATGGGGCTCCCCTTGACAGGCTGCTCTCATGATTTAGGGCACCATCAGTGGCCCTGGTTTGATTCATCACTTGGTGATTCATCTTTCCCAACAAGCTATGGTTCCTGTTTTATAACGCCCTTTCCATTTCTCTCCTTTGAAGAGAGAGAAATAGGTGCTGAAAGCCAGGTTTTGGAACAGAATTCTGGCTTTTTCTTGCCAGAATTAGCATTCGGTAAGAAGGAGAAGCAAGCTGACTACCAGATCAATTTCAGGGAAGACTATACATATTGACAAAACAATGCCCATTTACATCAAATATGTCACTTCTATTATTTCACGTATTGGTATGATAAGTACTATAAATAGCCACGGCAACATATGACCAAGTGAGTGGATTTTTCTACCTAAACACTATGATTAATTAAAAATAAGCACATTTGATTTTTTTAAAGTTAAATTATATTTTGACCCTTGAGTATACAGACTTGTTACCATATTGAATCTTACATTTCTGTCCTAAAATTTGTCACCATTTTGAATGTTGTCACGTAGTCTGTTTTGGCTATTGTAAGTCCCCAGAGTTCTTACTTTTACAGTATTTTTAAGCAACAGTTATTGTTTTTATGACAGAAGCAATGCATGAGCATTATAGTGAGCTTAGAAAAATAAAATTTCAGGCTAATATAAAGAAAAAATTACCTATTATACTACTACTCAGAAATAATCATGTTTCATAACTTGTTGAATTTTATGTATTTACACATAATATATTTCATATTATACAAAAATATATAAATTGGGATCATCTGATATAAAGGTAACATAGTAACATTTTGTCTTTTTCTATGAATAGCCTTCATCCTAGTCAGCCCTCATCAGCCCCTAATGCCCAGCTACCTGGAGGGGTTTATTAGAGAAAGAAAGCATAGAAGAAAACTAAAGTTCAGCTTCTAGAATTCAAAACTAGGATTTTGTAGCAGATAATACCTGGCAATCCCAGGCATTATCTAAAGAAAGTTTTGTCTAAATTTCTCTAATCTCCCTGGCCCCAAACATCCCAAACCAACTGTTTTTATGACCTAGATTAAAGGTATATATTTAAGAGAGGTCCAGCTAGAAAGAGGAAGGGGGAAATTCCACCCTCCCATGTAGGTGTGCCTATTTTCCCCTCTTCTGCCTGAGAGGGGCAGGTATTTAGGTGGATGAAGGTACTATGGAGAGCAAAGGAGACTGTCTTAGTGCATTCAGGCTGCTGTTAAGAAAAATACCATAGATTGGGTGGCTTATAAACAACAGAAACTTTATTTCTCACAGTGCTGGAGACTGGGAAGTCTAGATCAATGCCCTGGCAGATTCCGTGTCTAATGAGAACCTGCTTCCTGCTTTCACAGGTGGCCCTGACAGGTGGTCCCCCCGTGCTAGAAGGGACAAGGGAGCTCTCTGGGGTCTCTTTTATAAGGGCTTTCATCCCACTCATGATGGATTCACCCTCATGACCCAATCATCTCTCCAAAGCCCCACCTCCAAATACCATCACACTAGGGATTAGGTTTCAAAATATGAATTTGGGGGATGCAAACGTTCAGTCCACAGCAGAGACCCTAGGTCTCATTCTTCATCTAGGACTTCAAAACATGCCTCTGAGGCTTCTCTTGCACCATCCTGGGGCACAGTCATGTCTATTTGGCTGCAGAGCATCAATCAGGGAGGGAGGACACCTTGAGGTGCGGCTCTCCTGAGCTGCTCTGGGCTCCTGGATAGCAGGAATACAGAGTAGAGAGCTAGATGGGCTGCCCGGGGATGTGGCTGAGCAAGGCGAGCCTGCTACAGACACCAGGACGCAGCACCCCCTCCAGGCCAGCAGGCTGAATAGAGGATAGTGTAGAAGCTCAAAGATCATTTTTTATACAAAGGCTATCAGATCACTGACTTTTTTGAACTTATAATATTGATTCAGCTCTGGGTCAATTAGACAACGTCTTCCAAAAAAAGTTTTCCCACAAAAGGGCAAATAGTTGGTAAATTTCCTAGATCCTTACAGTCCCTAGAATAGTTTGCTTCTACCTTCAACCATAAACGAAAATTCAGCCTGGTTCAAAATCCATGGATCTAAACAATTTCCCTATAAAACCAGTAGATGTTATTCCATCATCTTTTTTTTTTTTTTTTTTTATAATAGAAGTCCCTGCAACCATTTTTTTTTTTTAATAGCTACTTTATTTATTTATTTCTTTATTTTTGGCTGTGTTGGGTCTTCGGTTCGTGCGAGGGCTTTCTCTAGTTACGGCAAGTGGGGGCCACTCTTCATCGCGGTGCAGGGACCGCTCTTCATCGCGGTGCGCGGGCCTTTCACTATCGCGGCCCCTCCCGTTGCGGGGCACAGGCTCCAGACGCGCAGGCTCAGTAGTTGTGGCTCACGGGCCCAGCTGGTCCGTGGCATGTGGGATCTTCCCAGACCAGGGCTCGAACCCGCGTCCCCTGCATTAGCAGGTAGATTCTCAACCACTGCGCCACCAGGGAAGCCCCTCCATCATCTTTTATCATTTAATGTTAAAGAGTAGAAGTCTGAAGCCAGACTGAATTTTTGTTCTCTTGTGGTAAAACTGATTTTTTTTTTCTGCCTGGATATGTAAATAATTTTGAGTGGCTGATTTTATTTTTTTTATATAAATTTATTTATTTATTTGTATTTTTTATTTTTGGCTGTGTTGGGTCTTCGTTGCTGCGTGCAGGCTTTCTCTAGTTGTAGCGAGCGGGGGCTACTCTTCGCTGCGGTGCACAGGCTTCTCATTGCGGTGGCTTCTCTTGTTGCAGAACACGGGCTCTAGGTTGCAGAGCATGGGCTCTAGGCGTGCAGGCTTCAGTAGTTGCAGCACGCGGGCTCAGTAGTTGTGGCTCGCGGGCTCTAGAGCGCAGGCTCAGTAGTTGTGGAGCACAGACTCAATTGCTCTGCGGCATGTGGGATCTTCCCGGACCAGGGCTCGAACCCGTGTCCCCTGAATTGGCAGGTGGATTCTTAACCACTGTGCCACCAGGGAAGTCCCAAGTGGCTGATTTTAATTCTTAGAATTTTTTTTAATTTCCAGGATGTGTGTGTGTGTGTGTGTGTGTGTGTGTGTGTGTGTGTGTGTGTGTGTGTGTGTTGCCTGGAACATAGCAAGCCATTTCAATCTTTAAATTCAGATGTGTTTTCAAATTCATATAGATTCCTTCAACATACTTTTGATCGTTACATTTTATTCCATTTGCTCTGTTTCTTTCCTCAGAAATCTCTATAATTCTTAAGTTTAATCTTTGTTTCATGCCCTCCAAATCTGTCGAATTTTTCTTGCTCTTATCTATTAGTTCTTTTCCCCTGAGCTCTGAGAGAGCTTCTCAAGTTTGCCTTGGAATTTTCATCTTGGCACTCGTATCAGTTTCATTGATTTCTCCCTTTAGTACTTCTTTCTCCCTTTCTGCCTCAGTTTGTTAAATCTGAATCTCATCCCATTAGACCCTTCACCTCTTACATTTTGTCTTATTGTTTTGCTTCTTCTTTAATCAAGGTCATGCCTTCTTGCAACTATTGTGGTCAACAAATAGTTTCTAAAAAGTTCTTTTTGTCCTCGCAGTTAATATTTCCAAAACTGTATTTCTCCACTGAGTACACTGAGAGACGGTCCCCTTTCCTTATTCTGTGGCATATTTTCCAACTAGCCTATGTTAATTTTTATAATATTCTCATCTTGAAAACAGAAGAGTATAATTGGGATCTCTCAATAGATTTTAGTGTGAATTTATGTGGGTTCTACTCACAAGCCCCAAGTGCCGAGAGATCCCCTTCTTGATCTAACTCTAACGGGAACATTGGTTAGTATAGCTCTCAGCTCATATTTAGGATCTGATATGCATTTATCTGGTCCTAACTTTTGTTTTCTCCCATCCCCACAGCTTGGTCCTCTAATATTGAGAAATAATGGAATATATGCTAATTGATTAGGATGTGGATGCAGTAAAAAACAGACCCAAAAGTTTATAAGAGCTCAAATACAGTAAATATATATTTCTAACTCATGTAAAAATTCCAGAGTTCCTGAATGTAATCAGGCAGCTCTCCTCCAGGTGGTGACTCAGGGACTCAGACTCCATGAATTTCCATCCAGAAGATGGAGGAAGAAAAAGGGAACACGGAAGAGGCACAGTCTCTTATACAAATCTCCAGACTACTTTCTAGAGCTGCACAAAAATCACATCCACTCACAAGTCACTGAACACAACTAATCCATGACCACATCTAGCTACAAGGAAAGCTGGAAATGCAGTCTAGCTATGTATTCAAGAAAAAGAGAAGGAGACATTTTGGTGAACAAGTCTGCCACATTTTTCAGAACAGAATCACTAGTACATACGGTTATACAGATTTTCCCTGCTTTCCCTCCTTATCATCACTGCTTTTCTTGATTGTGGAAGATACAACTCTCGTTTATTCAACTATTGATACTATGACTTCTCTGTCTCCTTAGTTCTTGGCTATTTTGCTTAAGATAGTCCATTCATCCCAGCCTCAGCCCCTATAATGCAAACTCTATACCCAGGCCAGGCAGACTTACATCATGCTAGAAATTAATCAGAGAAAATGAAAAGGAGAGGAGGAGGTGTCCAAGACAAACTAATCCCTTTTCTTTAAACACTTGGGAACACTCTTAGCTTTTCTCTAGCAACAGAGGCAAAACAAAGCAATCTCGCTGGGCTAACATACCTCTAGCTCAGTAGTTCTCAAACTGTGGTCCTTGGACCAGCAGCATCAGCACCACCAGAAACTCTGGGAATGAGGCCTGGCAACCTGTGTTTTAACAAGCCCTCCAGGTGATTCTGTTACACAGTCAAGTGTGACAACCACCGCTCCGACTTTAACTTGGCTTTGACCTGGGCCATAGCAAAGTACCCTATGTCAACTCATAGCACTCCATTTTAGTTGTAAGCAAACCACCTAAGAGGAATATTTGGAATTCCAATCTTGAAAAACTAAAAATATAGAGCAATGATAAAACTTTGACACTAATTCTCTAATTCTCTGTGCTAGATCAAAATGACTATCAGTGATGAACACAGAATCACAAAATATCTGATATAGAAGGGATTTCAGAGATCATCAAGTCCACTCACCCATTTTATAAACTGGAAAATTAAGGTCCAAGAAGAGTATGTGGATCTCCTAAGGTGCCACCTCTGGTTGGCGGGAGAGCCAGTCCCAGAACCCAAGACTCCTGATTCTTGGTCCAGCCCTCTTTCTCATGAGATCATGTTTGTAAAGCCCTCTGAAAAATATAAAGTGTACAGTGGTTGCATTATACGAATATTGCATTGAGTTCAGATCATTTGAATTCCAAATCTTAAAGAGCCAAAGTTAAACGTACGTGTAAATTTGTTCTCTAAGCCCTGTCCAAATGCAAATAAAAAATGAATGAACAGCATTGCCTTAGAATTACAGAACACTTCAGAACATTGATATTGATATTAAGAAATGCAATGAAAAAGCATCAGGCAGCAGCTTCTGATATCTCCTTTTTGTATTTTCTTCCAAAATGTATGTGATGTCATAGAAATCTGAGATATATTTCCACTAACTGTAGGGTCAATAGACCTGCATAGAGAAAAGCAATCTGTGGGTTCCATATACCCTATTTCACAAAAAGAAAAACTCAAGCATCACAGAGTAAAGTAAGTCAGAAAGAGAAAAACAAATATCATATGCTAACACATATATATGGAATCTTTTTTTTTTTAATCAGTCATCAATTTTATACACATCACTTTATACATGTCAATCCCAATCGCCCGATTCAGCACACCACCATCCCCACCCCACTGCAGTTTTCCCCCCTTGGTGTCCATACGTTTGTTCTCTATATCTGTGTCTCAACTTCTGCCCTGCAACCCGGTTCATCTGTACCATTTTTCTAGGTTCCACATACATGCGTTAATATACAATATTTGTTTTTCTCTTTCTGACTTACTTCACTCTGTATGACAGTCTCTAGATCCATCCACGTCTCAACAAATGACTCAATTTCGTTCCTTTTTATGGCTGAGTAATATTCCATTGTATATATGTACCACAACTTCTTTATCCATTCGTCTGTTGATGGGCATTTAGGTTGCTTCCATGACCTGGCTATTGTAAATAGTGCTGCAATGAACATTCGGGTGCATGTGTCTTTTTTTTTTTTTTTTAAATAAATTTATTTATTTATTTATTTTTGGCTGTGTTGGGTCTTTGTTGCTGCGCGTGGGCTTTCTCTAGTTGCGGCGAGCGGGGGCTACTCTTTGTTCCAGTGCGCGGGCTTCTCATTGCGGTGGCTTCTCTTGTTGCAGAGCACGGGCTCTAGGCGCACGGGCTTCAGTAGTTGTGGCATGCGGGCTCAGTAGTTGTGGATCGCAGGCTCTAGAGCGCAGCCTCAGTAGTTGTGGCACACAGGCTTAGTTGCTCCACGGCATGTGGGATCTTCCCGGACCAGGACTTGAACCCATGTCCCCTGCACTGGCAGGGGGATTCTTAACCGCTGCGCCACCAGG
The DNA here is from genome assembly GCF_949987535.1 of Balaenoptera acutorostrata. Taxonomy (NCBI): domain Eukaryota; kingdom Metazoa; phylum Chordata; class Mammalia; order Artiodactyla; family Balaenopteridae; genus Balaenoptera; species Balaenoptera acutorostrata. The sequence goes on from NC_080078.1 coordinate 11,893,460, forward strand.
GAAGCCCCGCATGTGTCTTTTTGAATTACTGTTCTTCTGGATATATGCCCAGTAATGGGACTGCTGGGTCATATGGTAATTCTATTTTTAGTTTTTTAAGGAACCTCCATATTGTTCTCCATAGTGGCTGTATCAATTTACATTCCCATCAACAGTGCAAGAGGGTTCCCTTTTCTCCACACCCTCTCCAGCATTTGTTGTTTGTAGATTTTCTGATGATGCCCATTCTAACTGGTGTGAGGTGATACCTCATTGTAGTTTTGATTTGCATTTCTCTAATAATTAGTGATGTTGAGCATCTTTTCATGTGCTTTGTGGCCGTCTGTATGTCTTCTTTGGAGAAATGTCTATTTAGGTCTTCTGCCCATTTTTGGACTGGGGTGTTTGTTTCTTTAATATTGAGCTGAATGAGCTGTTTATATATTTTGGAGATTAATCCTTTGTCCGTTGATTCGTTTGCAAATATTTTCTCCCATTCTGAGGGTTGTCTTTTCATCTTGTTTATGGTTTCCTTTGCTGTGCAAAAGCTTTGAAGTTTCATTAGGTCCCATTTGTTTATTTTTGTTTTTATTTCCATTACTCTAGGAGGTGGATCAAAAAAGATCTTGCTGTGATTGATGTCAAGAGTGTTCTTCCTATGTTTTCCTCTAAGAGTTTTATAGTGTCTGGCCTTACATTTAGGTCTTTAATCCATTCTGAGTTTATTTTTGTGTATGGTGTTAGGGAGTGTTCTAATTTCATTCTTTTACATGTAGCTGTCCAGTTTTCCCAGCACCACTTATTGAAGAGGCTGTCTTTTCTCCATTGTACATTCTTGCCTCCTTTATCAAAAATAAGGTGGCCATATGTGCGTGGGTTTATCGCTGGGCTTTCTAATGGGCCCTTTCTTATTTCCAATGACCATATGGTGCCATTTTTTAAAAATCGAAGTGTAGTTGACGCATAATATTAGATAGGTTACAGGTATACAGTGTTGTGAGTCGCAGTTCTTAAAGGTTATACTCCGTTTATAGCTATTATAAAATATTGGCTATATTCACCATGTTGTACACTATACCCTTGTAGCTTATCTTATACCTAATAGTTTGTACCTGTTAATCCCCTCCCTCTATATTGCCCCTCCCCCCTTCCATCTCCTCACTGGTAACCACTAGCTTAAAAAAAAAAAAAGGTTCTGAAGAACCTAGGGGCAGGACAGGATAAAGACGCAGACATAGAGAATGGACTTGAGGACACGGGGAGGGGGAAGGGTAAGCTGGGACGAAGTGAGAGAGTGGCATGGACATATATACACTACCAAATGTAAAATAGATAGCTAGTGGGAAGCAGCCACATAGCACAGGGAGATCAGTTCGGTGCTTTGTGTCCACCTAGAGGGGTGAGATAGGGAGGGTGGGAGGGAGGGAGACGCAAGAGGGAAGAGATATGGGGACATATGTATATGTATAGCTGATTCACTTTGTTATAAAGCAGAAACTAACATACCATTGTAAAGCAATTATACTCCAATAAAGATGTTTAAAAAAAAAAAAAAAAGGAAACTCGGGCTTCCCTGGTGGCGCAGTGGTTGAGAATCTGCCTGCTAATGCAGGAGACACGGGTTCGAGCCCTGGTCTGGGAGGATCCCACATGCCGCGGAGCGGCTGGGCCCGTGAGCCACGGCTGCTGAGCCTGCGCTTCTGGAGCCTGTGCCCCGCGACGGGAGGGGCCGCGATAGTGAAAGGCCCGCGCACCGCGATGAAGAGCGGTCCCCGCACCGCGATGAAGAGTGGCCCCCACTTGCCGCAACTGGAGAAAGCCCTCGCACGAACCAAAGACCCAGCACAGCCAAAAATAAATAAATAAATAAATAAATAAATAAATAAATAAATAAAATTAAAAAAAAAAAAAAAAAAAGAAACTCAAGCGCCATTAAAAGAAAGTGGGAAGCCAACAGACCCTCCTGTGACTATCTCAAAAAACTATAGCAAAAGCAACAATGAGAAAAGTGGACAACACGAATACTATTGGAGGTGATGGTAGATCGGACCCCACCCTCCACCGGCCCCAGCCTCAGCCGCACCCCAACATTCAACATCCCTCTAGAGGTTGCAACTCCCAGGAATGTACAAGGTCGTCTGAGTCAGAGACTTTCAGTTTCTGAATGCAATAAGAACCATGCACTATTGGACCTAGAAGCCAGACCTAGAACATTCCAGAGATTGAGAGCAAGTGAGGTAGCCATGGGATTGTGTCCCAGGTCACTGATCAATGGAGTTGAGTGTTCCTGGCTTGGTTTTATTGGTGGTCAGTTGCCGAGTGCCCAGCTGGTTCAGACAGAATTGGAGAGGACATGGCAGGCCCATACACCATAGGGCTGCCTCTTTCCAGGAGGAGCTTCCCTTCCAGTTTATTTTTTAGGATATGAGCTGAAATAGACTTCTCTCTGCCTAAACTTTGTAAGTGGCTTAGCTGGGTCTTTAAAGAACCTTTTTTTTTTTTTTTGGACAGCTTTATTGATGTTTAATTCATATACCACACAGTTCACCCATGTAAAGTGTGCAATTCAGTGGTTTTTAGTATGTTCACAGATATCTACAACCATCACTGCAGTTGATTTTAGAACATTTCACCAGCTTGAAAAGAAACGCTGTACCTTTTAGCTAGCACATCCTAAGCAGACACTGATCTACTTTCTGTCTCTACCAATCTCCCTGTTCTGGATATTTCATATGAATGGAATCACGTAGTATGGGTCTTTTATGATTGGCCTCCTTCACTTAGCACAGTGTTTTTGAGGGTCTTCGTGTTGTAGCATGTAGCAACACTCTAGTCCTTTTTATTGCTGAATAATATTCCATTGTATGGATATTCCATATTTTATTTATCGGTTGATCAGTTGATTTGGGTTTTTTCCACCTTTTGGTTATTATGAACAATTGTATTGGGAACATTAGAACTGTCATCGAGTCTGAGGGTAAAGAAATTTTGAAAAAAGGAATTTCCTTAATAACTGGATACTTTTACATTGTTTATCATAGTAATTCAATAAATATTGAACACCTGCAATGTGCAAAACAAAATGGAAGCTACTTTGAGGTTATAGTTTTTAAGAATATTTATAACAGCAGTAATGAGAAGACCATCTCTTACAAAGCCCTTTGATATTATCTTAGGGAATCCTTATTATCATAAGAATACTCTATGAACCAGATATTGCCAGTCCCATTTTACAGCAGACATAAGCTCTGAGAATTTAGCATCACCAACCTAGTGAGTAGAAGACAATTTGGAGAACTTCCAGTCCTATCTCTTGTTAAGATGTATTTTCATCTAATTTTTATAGGGAAGATATCCTTTTAGAAACATTATCCCACAACAGTTGAGACTTCTGCAGCCCCTTGTTATGAATCAGAGACCGGCACATTTCTCCTGTTCTAAATTCCAATAGCTCTTTTTTACACTTTTATTTTTTTTTAACATCTTTATTGGAGTATAATTGCTTTACAATGGCGTGTGTTTGTGCTGTATATCAAAGTGAATCAGCTATACATCTTTTTTATACTTTTAAAAATATATCACCTTTTGTGGAGGATTACTGGACTGAATGTCAATATTATGACATAGTATGAGTGTGTTTCGTGTTTGGTAATTGCAATCATTGTTGCTTTTGTTGTGGTCATCCATTTACAATGCTTGGTGTCAGTTTATCTCTTGTAAAAATAAAATACAGTGTGTGTGAAAAAAAAATATGCCTAAAAAAAAAAAAAAGAAAGTATATGAATTTCAGAGTCTACAGTTTTAAGTAAGGGCCTACACAGTATAATAATAGCAACTTTAAATAGAATCCAGAGAATTCCCTGGTGGTCCAGTGGTTAGGACTCGGCGCTCTCACTGCCGAGGCCCCAGGTTCAATCCCTGGTCAGAGAACTAAGATCCCACAAGCCGCACGCAGTGCAGAATGAATGAATGAATGAATGAATGAATAAATAAATAAATAAATAAACAAAATCCAAAATCCAAGAGTCAGAGACCCCAAGAATAGGAAGGGCTGATAACAGAGATTCTTGGGGAAGCAAAGAGAGTCATTCTAGGGCCTTCTGAGAGACAATAAAATAAGGTGAAGCAGTGTTGGGTGTCTGAAGCCAGGGATCCCAATCAGGGATCAAGGGTCAGGAGTGTGGAGCAACTCTCCTAGGGGAGTGATACCTTTGAACACCATCCTTGAGGTGGAGATTACTTCAATTGAACCTATCTCTCATGATATTTTGTTAGACTTTGGGTACAAGTATTTGATGGATAATGTTTTAGTTTTTCATTTGTGCTTAATATTTTACATATTAAAAAATAGTTCATCAAAAAAAAATATATATCACCTTTTTGCCTTTTATCATTATATTCGTGTTAAGGGTCATTCCCTTTGCTTGCTGCTCATAGCAGAAAGACTGGACCAGAAGTCCACTGAAAAATCTGCTAGCCATAAAGTGTCTGGGACATTTTCTTCAGTGATATGGAATGATTCCACCGTTACCACAATGCTTATGGTTTTCTTATTGGTGGCTCCCTTTCTTTGAGGCTGGGCAAACCTAATAGAAATACTGGCCATGTGAGCTCATGCTGGATGGATCTGGAGTTGCTGAAAGCCAGGAGCCTATGCAAGTCGACACCAAGGAGGGCCATGTGTTTACTAAAGGAATATTATCATGAGAAAGGGAACCACCAGACAGAGAATGAGGAAGGTGACGGGAGCCAAGGACATCAGACAGAGGCTGGAACTGGACAGAAATGGGGAATGAATTCAGCGGGCTCATGACAAAGCCTGTGGATGAATCAAGGTAACTGAGGGCTGATTTATACTGCATCCTTGCTTCCTGGTGAAAGGCAGAGTTGTCCAGCTGAAGGGAGCAGGGCACAACTGAATGCCCTAGGCTGTTACTGAGTCTAGTTTTTAGATTTCACTTTCTAAGGACATCATTATTACCATCTTCAGGGCACAACTGCCACCTTACAGGCTACAAACAAACAACAACCTAAATGTCCATCAATGGGGACAAGTTAAACTATAGTAAGTCTGTACAGTGGACTACTGTTGGCTTTTCAAATAGTGGTGGAGAGCTATTCACTTTTCTCAGAAGATATTCATGACATAGTGTTGATTTTAAAAGATTATAAGAAAAAACAAAGAACAAGCTCATGATACAGAGAACAGATTGGTGGTTGCCAGAGGAAGGGGGTGGGAGGGTGGAAGAAATGGGTGAACTGTTTTGTTTTTTAGTTTAAATAAATTGAATGATTTATATTTTTTAAAAAGGTTATATGACACCATGAACATTATTTGAATATTATTCCATTTGCATAAAATTGTGTGCACACAGGTATATATGTGTTTGTGTGTGTTTATGTATGTATGTATAATTTTATGTCTCTATGTATAAAGGGACATAGAGACCTCTTCTATTTTGAAAGTATATTTACCAAAATTAAAATTGCTTTCAGGATAAGTGGATTTTTCAGTGATTTTTTTGCTTTTCTTTTAGCTCTTTCCCCTATTATTTTTACCACTATCCTTATCCTTATGACTAAATGCTCAAAATTCACAAAACAGTCTGCTTTAAGATAATACTATTGATTGGGCACTCACCAGTTGCTAGTTACATGAACTGTCTCACTAGAATGGCAGAGCAATTCTGAGAAGTATAATATTGTTGTCTGCATTTTTAAATGAGGCAACTAAGACTTAAAAATGTTGAGAAATTGGTCCAAGGTCAGACAGCAAGCAAATGGCAGAGCTGGGACCATAGTTTAGGACTATGTAACTCTACAGTACATGCTCTCAGTCACTGTACTGCGCTACTGTGAAAAATGCGAAAAGCACAGGCCTTACATGGTAAAGACTATGACCATCAGTGAGCATGATTTCCAATGTTATTTATTCTCCAAAACCACAGGAACTCAGATCTGCCTTGACAAGAAATGTTCAGAACCCACAAAACTATTCAAAACTGAATTACTTAATCCTCTTCATATACCAATATCAGACACTGCAGTGGTTTTAAAACGTGTCTGTAAATTCTCTGACACTCTTTCCATTGAGAGGCAGTATCTCCATCCCTTCCTTTGTACCTAGGCTGGCCTTAGTGACATAACTAATAGAACACATTGAGGTCACTGCATGACTTCCAAGGTGTCCACCTTGCTCGCTGGGATGCTCACTTGTGAGCCCTGAACCACCTAGGGCCACTCTGATTGAGGAAGCTCAGGCCATGTGTGGAGATGCTGCAGGGGACAACCCCTGCTGAGAGCCCAGCCAACAGCCAGCATCGACCCCCAGACCCTTGGGTGAAGATGACTCTGCATGGCTCTAGCCTCCAGATGACAAATCACCCCCAGCTACTGACTCTTTCCAGCTGAGACCCAGACACCAAGGGTCAGAGGTAAGCGATCCCTGTCTAATTCCTGACCCACAGAGTCCATGAGCATAATTAAATGGTTGTCTTACGCCACCAGCTCTGACTCCAGCACATTCCTTCAATAGCTATCCATTTTACTGAATTCTTACTAGTGACATTTGAGTCTTGGAGGTTATTTAGACAGGAGTTATTGGCTCTAATCTCTTTTTCCATAGAGCTAGGACAAGCTGCAAGCTCCCTGAAGGCAGGAATGACTTTTTCGTATAGACAATTATATCTCAACACTCGCCACAGTGCCAGGAGCATATGAGTAGGCGGTTTCAGTTACCTCTCTAGTTATTTATCCCAAAACTTAGTGGCTTAACACGGGGGTCAGCAAATTATCGTCCACAGGCAAATCCAGCCTGCCAGCTCTTTCTGTAAATAAAGTTTAATGGGAACACAGCCACAATCATTCATTTATAGATTGTCTACAGCTGCTTTCACTCTGCAGCGGCAGAGCTGAGTAGTTGCAACAGAGACTATACAGCCTTCCCGCAAAACCTGAAATATTTACTATCCTATCCTTTACAGAAAGTTTGGGAGTTCCCTGATGGTCCAGTGGTTAGGATACCACGCTCTCACTGCCGCGGACCCAGATTCAATCCCTGGTCAGGGAACTAAGATCCCACAAGCTGTGCAGCTTAGTCAAGCTGGCTTAACACAACAATGATTTATTATTTCTCCCAATTCTGTGGTTGGTTGGGCTCAGCCACGCAGGTTTTTTCCCTCTACATTGTCACTGATGAGGCTGCATTCATCTGAGAACTTGGTTCGTGCCAGGACATCCAGGTTGGTCTATTCACATGTCTGGAGCCTTAGTCCTGTTGGCTGTGGCATCTTGATTCTCTTCCATGCAGCCTCCCTCTCTGGTCTCTCATCATTCATTAGTCCATCCCAACTTCCTTAGTTGAAACTTCCAAGAGAGAGAGCAAAAGCAGAAGCTACCAAGCCTCTTAAGATGTAGGCCCAGAATCTACACAGCATCACTTCCATTGCCTTTTATTGGTCAGAGCAAGTCACAAGTCAGTCAAGATGAAAGGAAAGAGGTCTCTGGGTTGGAAGGAGCAACACGGACGTACAGAGAGAGCAGAAATTGTTGCTGGCTATCTTTGGAGGCTATCTATCATATAAAGCACACAGTAAATATTTGCTGAATGAAGGCAGGAGAGATTTACAAAGGCATAAATGCAGAAAGAAAAGGGAGCAAGTAACAGGATATGTCCTAGGTTATCTACATAGGGAGGCAAGATCTCCATGAGCTGCCAGCACTAACGGAGGGCCAGTGGACCTGAAGAAAGATTCCAAGTGAGTACAGAAAGAGAAATCAGGAACATAGTCAGTGAAGCCATTTGGGGATGGAAGGCTGCAGGGGTAGGATTAGATACCAGGTCTACATAGCAAGAAACATCAGATCTCCTCAGAGTAAGTGCAAGAGTCATACTTCATCAGTCAATGCCAGACAAGAACTAGCGGTGACTGATGAGGAGGCAAAGCAATGAACTTTCGTGACTATTTGCAGCATCTGGATGAACGTATTGGACAGCCTTCTCTTGTCCTGATTGTGTGTCAGACCAGATGGCTGACCTCAGCGAATATGACTCCTCAGGCTCAGTGGATGTGTCGACAGCATCGGATAAAACAATGATCCAAACTACTTAGTTAACAGGCTTAGAAGAACTTGTTACCACCCAAGAAAGGAACATGGCAGCTTCAATAACAAAAAAGCATTACCTTCCAATTGTCTATATAGGTTGCAACTAGCAGAGCTAGCAACTCAGCAGGTAAAATGATTGGAAGAAGAAGATGAATCATGTTCATTATTTCACTCAATCCTGTGAATATGTTAAAATTTCCACCATTTCACAAAAGGGGAAACTGAAGCTTGCAGAGATTAAAGAACTCTCCCACGTTCATATAGTTAACATGTAGAAGAAGCATGATTTGGACCCAGTTCTGCCTGAATCTAAAACAGTCATTTTGCTTCCCTATGGAATACAGAAATTGCTATATATGGAAAACGTAAAAATATGAGGCTTCATCTGCCTAGAAAAGTTTGTCTCAAAATATGTCCTGTGCAATACTAATACCTTGAAATGGTCCTCCAAAAAATGATCCCAAGGTAAGTAGTAAGCATGAGAGCTGATGCATGATAGAGACCCTTATGAAAGTCACATGAGCATTTGTATATTTAAACAGAAATCTGTCTGAAATCCAAATCCTTTTTTTCACTGACTGTCCACCAATAGCCTGAAGAACTAGTGTTCTAAGGAACATGCTTTGGGAACATTCTATCTGACCTGGCCTGCCAGAGCTGGCTATGGGTTCATTGCTCCTGTCTCTAATCTGCAGATGGTACCTGGAAAAGTTAGCATCTTTTTATCCTGTCATGTTTACATAATCTCAGTAACTCAGAATTGAGGTGGCAGTTAATTTTGCATTGCTGGTGGAAATGTAAAATGGTGCAGCTGTTATGGAAAACAGTATGGGAGTTCATCCAAATTTAAAAATAGAATTACCGTATGATCCAGCAATTCCACTTCTGGGTATACACCCAAGAGAATGAAAAGCAAAGACTCGAAGTGATATTTGTACACCCATTTTTCACAGCAGCATTATTCTCAATAGCCAAAAGGTAGAAGTCACCCATGTGTCCATTGACAGTTGAATGGATGAACAGAATGTGATACGTATGTATAATGCAATATTATTCAGCCTGAAAAAGGAAGGAAATTCTGACATATACTGCAACATGGATGAACCTTGAAGACATGCTCAGGGAAATAAGCCAGTCACAAAAAGATAACTACTGTATGATTCCACTTATGTGACTTGACGGAGAGCAGTCAAATCATGGAGACAGAAAACAGAATGGTGGTTGCCAGGGGCTGAAGGAAGAGGGGGAAGGAGTTATTGTTTAATGCAAACTGAGTTTCAGTATGGAAAGACGGGAAGATGGGAAGAGTTCTGGAGACGGATGGCACTGATGGTTACACAGCAATGTGAATGTACCTAATACTATCGAAGAACTTAAACATGGTTAAGATGGAGCGTGGCCCCAGCGGTGAAATGGGTTACGGTGCGGTACTTGTAAAAATGGTTAAGATGGTAAATTTTGTTGTGTGTATCTCACAGGGGAAGGAATGGAGGGAAGGAGGGAGAAGGGAGGAATGAAGGAAGGGAGGAAGAGAGGAAGAAAGGGATAGAGGAAGGGAGGGAGGGAGGGAGGAAGGAAGGGAGGGAGGAAGGGAGGGAGGGAGGGAGGGAGGGAGGAAGGAAGGGAGGGAGGAAGGAAGGGAGGGAGGGAGGGAGGGAGGAAGGGAGGGAGGAAGGAAGGGAAGGAGGGAGGGAGGGAGGGAGGGAAGGAGGGAGGGAGGAAGGAAGGGAGGGAGGAAGAGAGGAAGAGAGGGATAGAGGAAGGGAGGGAGGGAGGGAGGAAGGAAGGAAAGGAGGAAGGGAGGGAGGGAGGGAAGGAGGGAGGGAGGGAGGGAGGGAAGGAGGGAGGGAGGGAGGAAGGAAGGGAGGGAGGAAGGAAGGGAAGGAGGGAGGGAGGAAGGCAGGGAGGGAGGGAGGAAGGCAGGGAGGGAGGGTGGAGGTTAGATAATGTTTTATTTTGCATCTAACAGGAGCAAGAGGGTCTTCCTAACAGCAAGGCTGAGCTTGGAGCCCTGCACCCGCCCCCATCCTCTCAGCACACCCCCCACCCCACGTAAATTCACACGGGGCAGAGCGCTGCCCTCCCCAGGCCTCCCAGAGGGAGGAGGCGGGCAAGCCCTGCAGCTGGTTAATCACCTGTCATCCCATCCTTCATTCACAGGAGTCCTGGAGCAAGAATCCCACACGTCCTGCACAGCGGTGAGCATGGCAGGTTTCAGGCTGAACAAAAGAACCAATTTAAACTATAACAAAGAATTGCTTCAAACCTAATGAAAATCAGGTATTGAAGGAAAGAAGCCCTGTCTCTCCTTTCTGTTTCCTTTTCTTGCGGGGAGGGTGGGGGGGGCGGCTCTTGAGACCTGGCTCTGGAGGGGAATCCAGGATGGGTCAGCCTCTAATAAGGGCTCCTATTCACCAGCCACCGGGTAGGTAACTGGTCGAAGCCTCTGGGACCCCATACAGTTTATATTAACTCCAATAATCTTCCTAATTGCCACTTGTCATTTCCTCATAATGTCCTCCTGTTTGGACTAGACTGAAAGTCAAAAACATTTCTGAAGCAGTGGCGAAACAGGGGAAATGGTCATCAAAGCAAAAGTTAAGTGTTGTTCTACTCCTATGGAATTGGAAGGAAGGAAGGAGGGTGGGGGCGGGGGAGGGAGAGAAGAGGAGGAGTGGGGGAGGGGGAAAGGAAGGGAGGAAGGGAGGAAGGAAGGCAGGGGAAAGAAAGGAAGGAAGGAAGGAAGGAGAAAGAAAGAAAGGAAGAAAGAGAGAGAGAGAAAGAAAGAGAAAGAGAGAGAGAGGGAGGGAGGGATGGAAGAAGGAAGGAAGGGAAAGAAAGAAGGAAAAAAAATTTTAGTGCAATTGTGTGAAACAAGAACACTCAAGCTGATAGCATTTTACATTGACAATTACACTGGAAAACAGGACAATGTGCATTAAGAGCAATACAAATAAATACACCTTTTAACCCAGTAATTCCACTCAAGGGATTTGTTAGAAAAAAATAATTTGAAAGAAACAAAAAGCTACGTGCAGTAGAATAAAGATCTCAGAATTATGGCCAGTACTGAGAAACTGCAAAGAATCTATCTAGTAATGTGGGAATAGCTAAGTAAGGTATGAGAAATTAGCTTCATGATATATTATTGTGAAATAAAATTCATATTTTATGGCAACACAAGAAAAATTTAAACATTAAAAATTTTCTCTGCCCTTTGGCCTTCTCTTTCCCCTCTACTGCGTGTTACATATCTGCATTATACATCAACCAAACCTCCCCATCAACAGAATATACCTGCTCAGCCATAAAGAGCAACATTCTCCTAGCATTAACAAGACAACTCCTTAAAATATAACATTCCTTCTTGATCTGGTAAGGGGTCACAACGACACACCACTTTGTATATCATTTAATGTATAGCCCTCTGTCTCAGAAAACTTATATAACTGTGCTTTGACTTCTAATGGGCAGAACAGTTCTCAGAGCTTTCTGAGATGCCGTTCCCAGGTTATAATCCTCAGTTTGGCTCGAATAAAATTTTCCATTTCTTTCTTAGATTTACTGATTAATTTTTCATTGACATTGTATAGCCACAAAAATAATTATGAAGAACATGTCACATTACAGAAATTTTCTAGAAAAGCATTAATTAAGAAATGAAGAATTTATACTTATGTGTATACTCCAATTATAAGTATATAAGATATGTGCATAGAGACTAACTGGAACAGAATTTAATTTAAAACTAAAAATTGTTGCCATAGTAAGTGTAGTAGAACTAACAGTGACTTTTTTTCCTTCTTAAAATATTTTGTTTAGATCAGCCATGATGGCGGAGTCAAAAGACCCTGAGCTCACCTCCTCTCGCAAGTCCACCAAAATCACAACCATCTGCAGAACAGCCATCAATGAAAAAGACCAGAACCGGCCAGAAAAGATCTTCAACAACTAAAGACATAAACAAGGAATCACAACCACTACCATTGCACAGAAAAAAGAAAAAAGAATGAAAATAAACTAGGACAGTTTAAGAGACCTCTGGGACAATATCAAGCACACTAATATTTGCATTATAGGGGTCCCAGAAGGAGAAGTGAGAGAAAGGGGCTGAGAGAAAGGGGCTGAGGAAGACATAATAGCTGAAAGCTTCCCTAACCTGGGGAAGGAAACAGTCACCAAATCCAGAAAGTACAGAGAGTTCCATACAGGATTAACTCAAAGAAGACACATAACAAGACACATTGTAATGAAAATGACAAAAATTAAAGGTAGAGAATATTAAAAGTAGCAAAGGAAAAGCAACAAATAACATACAAGGGAATCTTGTCTGCATTATTGACTTCTATACCCCCAACACCCAGGACTGAACCTGACACATACTAAATGTAACAGTTATCTATTGCTGTGTAACAAACTACCTCAAAGCCAAGTGGCATAAAATAATAAGAAACATGAATTATCTCACACAGTTGCCCTGTGGCAGGAATTTGGGAGCAGCTCCACTGAGTGGTTCTGGTTTATGGTCCTCTCATGGGACTGCAGCCAAGATGTAAGCCTACAGTTATCTGAAGGTTTGACTGCAGACTTCCAAAGTGGCTCACTTTCATGGCTGATCCAAGAGAGAGTAAGGCAGAGGCCACAAGGTCTTTTATGACACTGGAAGTCACACATGTTATTTCTACAATATCCTCTTGGTTACATAGGTCAGTCCTAGCCACTGTGGGAGAGGATGACCTCCTGGTGAATACTAGGAGACTGGGGTCACTGGGGGCCATCTCAGAGGCTGACTACTACACTAAGTGTTCAATTAATATATTGATGAATAAACTCATGATTAAATGGTAAAAAGAAGTCTGACTGCTTGGATTCACATTCTGGCTCTGACACTTGCTGGATGTATGGTTTTGGCAAGCTATTTAACTTCTGTAAGCCTCAGTTTCCACATCTATAAAATAAAATTGCTGTAAGCATTAAATTATATGTGAAGTGTAAAGGCCCTTAACATGATGTGGTGCATATAAGTGCTCAAAAAATGTTGTCTATTTTTTATTACGGTTACTATTAATTCTCGACCATAAGTCTCCTCATTAATATTCCTTTGTAAGGGTTTATTCTTCAAGGAGAGAGAAACTCACTTGTCTAGAAAAATTGTTTGAATCACTTTACTTGTGCAAAAACATCCAAAACATTTTCAAGATGCCCTGGAAGCAAGATAATTGGCAATAGAAGATTTTAAGATTTATTGAAAGAAGAATATCAAGGCCACTGGAGAAAGCTGGTATCTGGGAAAATTGGATCAAGATGGCAGCTGAGCATAGGTTTTGGTCACTCTCCCTACCCAGGAAGAAACAGCAAATCAATACTACCAGTGGAATACAAAAACGTGTGCCATCAGCAGACCAGAAACTTCTAGGAATTCATAAAAGAGAGGAAGCAGATGGGCACTGTGAGATAATAGAAAATATATATATATATACTGGTCTCTGCCCTCAGTCCCTGGCACAGAGTCCCTAAAACCCTTGTACATTCCTAAGTGATAAGAACACTAGGAGCATCTTTTATTTTAATGAGTGACCCTGGGTGGGCTCCTGGGTGGCTCTTGGATGGGGGCTGGTCACCAGAAAGACCAAGCCATGATTAGAAGCTTGGAATTTCCAGCCCCACCCCACCCCCATTCTCCAGAGAGGGGAGAGGGGCTGGAATGGAGTTAACAAGTTATCATGCCTACATGATGAATCCTGCTTAAAATTCCAATAGTTTGGGGTTCGGAAAGCATCAAAGTTGGCAAACACATCCACACCGGGAGGGTGATGCATCCCAAGTCCATGGGGACAGAAGCTCCTGTGCTCAGGACCCTCCCAGACCACACCTTATGTGTCTCTTCATCTGGCTGTTCATCTGTATCCTTTATCATGCTCTTTAATAAAATGCTAACTATAAGTAAGTGTTTTCCTGAGTTCTGTGAACTGCTCAAGCAAATTAATTGAGAATAAGGAGGGGGTCATTGGAACCTCTGATCTGTAGCAGGTTGGTCCAAAGATCAGGTGATAACCTGGCCTTGCATCCAGTGTCTGAAGTGGGTGTGGGGGGCTCTGGTGGAACTGAGCCCTTAACCTATAGGATCTAATGCTATCTCCAAGCAGATAGTGTCAGAATTGAATTAAATTGTAGGACACCCAGTAGTTGGTGTCACAGAGAATTGCTTGGTATAAGGAAAAACCTCCACATATTTGATGACCAGAAGTGTCAGAAGTGAAGTGTCCTGTGTAAGTAGTAAAAGAAACACACAGGAGATGGACTGAACTGAGGGTTTTCCCTACACCAAAGGGAAAGACTGGGTTTTTCATTTTAGGTACAATCATACCTTGTTGGCAGTAATGATAAAGCTTTTTTTGAGGGTGTTTGATGCATATATCTAAAAAAAAAAAAAAAAGTTAATGTGCATGTTACTTAAACTATTCCAATACTAAGAACCTGTCTTAAAGATACATACTAAAACATGCACCTAAAAAATTACCTGTGTGTGTTTGTGTATAAGTATATTCACCAAAACATTTTTCTGTAACTGCAAAAAAATTAGAAACAACCAAAAGGTCTATAAATGGTCATCATTAAGTAGATTATGAAACACTATGCAGACATGAAAAATTATAGGGAAACCCCATATGTACTGACTTGGAAAGTTCTTCAGAATATAGTATTTATTTCTTATTATTATATCTTATTTCTTCATATTTAAAATTAGCTGGAAAATGCAAGTTGCTGAACAGCAGACAAAGACTGTTGTGCCATTTTTGTAAAAATAAAGTCTTGTACTTACAATTAAACATATAATACCTGTGTGTATGCATGTGTGTGCATAAATTCATAGGAAAAAAATCAGAAACTTAAAAACGAATCTTTTAACAGGGCTGTATCAGTCAGAGTCCACTCAGGAATCAGAAATCACAAAAATTATTTCAACACAGAATTTCATAAAAAGCAATGATCACCTAGGTATAGAGCTGTTAACTAGGTAACCGGAAGTTACCACAGAGGTAGCAACTGCAGGGAGCAGCTGCCCCCTCTAGGACGGGAGGAACAAAGAAAAAGGCTGGAATTATTTAAACTTAGAGAACTTAGAGGAGAGGTCATGGGGCCCCAAACCTCTGAGGAGGGGAGAATGGACGCCTGATGCTGGTGGCTCTGAGGGGGCATGACGGAGCTTGTCCGCAAGAGCTGGAGAAACTGCAAAGTGGGTGCAGCTACTACTAGAGGAAGAAACCACCACTGCTGGGGTGGCACTAACAAGAACAGGAAGTCCACCCGGAGCAGACAGACAGGAAGAAGCAATTCTCGACTTCCTCCTCCCCTTGGCAGTCTCCCTCCAGCCCCACTTTGGCAGAGCCTAACAAAGCCCAATGTGATTTTCAGTGTTGCTGCTCCAAGATCAAAAAGCAGACTACGGGAGCCAATGACTCCATGCAAAGAGTCAGAATTCCAGTGGAGAAGGGTCTTCCTGAGGTCATGTTGACAAGGCTTTGAGACGCCTGGCAGATAGTTTTGCAAACTCTCTCTGAGATGTAATGAGCAATTACCTTCAATGATGAGCAACTGCCTCTGAATCCATGGACCATTATTCAGAAGCAAGGTGGGGCTGGAAGCTAATGATTCATTTACTAGAGGTAGCACTTCTCAACTCAAAACAGCACATATTTCCATTTCTATGGAGCAGGAAGAGTCTTTTATGTTTAATTTTTATCAAGCTGTGAGATGAGGTTTGAGCTGTGGGTGTCTCGTTGATGCCAGCTGTGCTCAGGAGGCTCTGTCTCTCCAGTGTCTTTAAGATCCTGCCCCTGCAGTGTCCCCCACAGGCAAGAGCACGCAGCCCAGATGAGATGGCAACTTTTCCTTAAAGCTTCCTGAGAAGTTTTTCATCCCTCACGATTTTTTTTCAATTTCATTCATCCTATTATCTCAGAAAGCCCCATTCAGTATCAGTCACTCACCAAAAGCATCTCTAAAACAATAAAAGCTTCAAGGCAGCCAGACTGCCTTTTTGATACTAAGGGCTGATATGGGTGGGGGGGGGGGGGGGTGTGTGTGTGTGTGTGTGTGTGTGTGTGTGTGTGTGTGTGTGTGTGTGTGTGTGTGTGTGTGTGTGTGTGTGTGTGTGTGTGATAGAGAGAGAGAGAGAGAGAGTCAGAGAGAGAGAGAGAGGGGGAGGGAGAATAAAGACAAGGTTTAGAGTTTTACTTTTCCAAGACACCTGGAAAAGCCAACTGGGAATAGAATAGAATAGAATAGGAATTTCCCTTAAAACAAAGAAGCTGATATGCATCAAAATAATATCATTCCATGAGTCAGCACCTTGAGTTTCAGTCCAGTTATGTCATTTGCTTTTTTTGGAAAGCAGGATAATAGAAAAATCTAGTCTCATCCACACCACCAAACATAGAACCAATGAAGAACTAGAATGGCAGGAATGGAACCAGTTCTGTTGGTTCTTCCAGAGACACCCTCTTGGTCTAAGCTTTGTAAACTGACATCCAGAGAAGTGAAATAATCTACCCAGAGTCATACAGCTGCTAGCAGGCTCAGACAGGACTAGAACCCAGGTCTCCTAGTCCCCTGGTCAGTGCTGTGTCCATCACCCCACAATGCATATGTAAAACATGGAGAACATGAAATGTTTACCAGGAATCCCCTTGGGATCAGCAGACCATGTTAGGAATAAATAGTTGATGATCAATTTAGAATAGAGTTTAAAACACAAAAGGTAGGTTCAAAGAATTAGAGATAGCTTCTCAACTATCTTTGCAGAATGGATCCTGTTAAATGGAGATATTCTGACTTCCTTCTTGAGGATGTGAATGCAGTTCAGGATCAGGAACTGTGATAGAATAGCTCTGCTTAACAGAGAGGTCAGAAAAGTAAGATTCAGATTAGAGAGTCATAATCCTAGGAAAAGGGAGCGAAACTAGTAAAACTATGCATTATTTGGGAAAGAATGGGGGTGGGGACATTAGCAGCTCTGCCAGAGATGGACTTTGGGGAAAAAAAAAATCTGAGCAGAATTCTTAGATTATTAGCTGAGTTGCATGTGCTATAATCTCCTATGTTAGTTAGGGCAATGTTAGCTGGTGAAACAAATAAACCTCAAAGATTGTTGTTTAACCTGTTTCTTGATCCCAAAGGATGTGATTTTCTTTCTATTCTGCTAGGTATGGTGGACCCTGCTTCTGTTTTTCTGCTGCTGCAGAGTTGGTGCTGTTGTTATGCTCTGATGTGAAAGTGATAGAATGCGCACTCATCTACTCTGTGTTGTACTTTGCCTCCTTCTGTGAAAACAGCACATTTTTATGCTACAGTCTCACAAGGAACTTTGTATCAGTCAAGTTAGGTTAGTTTATGCTGCAATAACGAACAACCCCCAAATCCCAGAGGCCCAAAAGCAAAGCTTAATTGCTCCCTTCCTATACATCCATTGCAGATGGTGCTTTGTTCATTATAACCAGGCAAGAGCCCAGGCAGATGGAAGAGTTACCAGCTGACTATTTGCAGGTTACTGTGGCAGAAGGAAAGAGGGCCTGGGTGAGACTTCACCAGGAATCCAATGTTCTGCCTGAAACTGATACATGTTGCTTCTACTCCCAGTTCACTGGCCAAAACTAGTCACGTGGCTCCACTCAAATAAAACGGATCCAGGAAGTACAATCCTACCATGTATATGTGAAACATAACTTTTATGGGAACGTCTTCAGCTTCTGGTCCCATGTCCTCCCTTTCTAAGGGTTAAAAATTTGTCTACATAGCTGGTAGGGCCAGTTCTCATATCATCTTCATCATTATTCTCCTTTGCACCCATTTCTCCACAGGAGAAATGTACAGTTTCTCCCTCCTTCTTTTGTCAAAATTACAACCCAAATCCCCTGCACAACCATGTGGCAACTCATATATATGGAAACCTGGAGGGGCGGTCCAGTGAACCACTTTCAGAAATCGCCGGACTCTGAAGTCCAGTTTGGGCTCATTTGGAAGAGCTGCTATAAAAATGTACACACAAATGTGCCTGAGGGCTGTGCTCTGCACGTACATGGAAGCCAGAAGTCAGCTGTCGCCTTGCTCCTTGGCCCCTCGGACAGTCTGATTTTCCCACTGGACTCCAGTCACAGAATTTCAAGTTCTCTCCAAAGAATCCAACCTCTCAGAAGTTCAAGAAGCAATATAGACTTCAATGAAGATATTTTTAGGAGGAACGGGGGAGGGGCTGTTACAGAGATATCTAGCTATACACTGAAATTTGGTCTCCCTTTCACAGTGGGCAGGTCCTACATCAGGACCGGATCTTTACAAACTCTCTTGAATGCAGGGTGTCCCACATGGCTTATTTTTTGCCAATGGAATGTGCATGGAAATGTTGTGTATCATTTCTGAGCATGAGTTTTTGAGAAGTGTTTGTGTCAACTACCTGACTTGAGTTGGTGTCTGGCTTTGTCACTTTGTGGCCATGTGGCTTATTCATTTCACCATGTCTTCTTGGCCAGCTTACTCCATCTCATTGTTTACTTCATCTATGAAACAGGCTAATTATATCTGCCTCCTTCAATAATTACGGGGATTGAGTGAGATAACCTATACTGGTAGTTTTTAAACATACTCAGGGGCTGCCATGAGGAACTCAGAGAGAGGGGTTTTCCATGTCTCAGCTCCCACCCTTCTACTCAATCAAGTGACTCCAGTTATATCAGTTTTGCATATTTAATCTTCTCCACATGACTTTGTTTGCAGAGAATGTTCTATAGCAGAAACACAGTTTGAAACTACTAACCAGAGTAAAGATATTTGATGAAATGGAAAGTGCAAATCTAATGAATTAGGATCCATTCTTTTACACATTCATCAATATAGATTGGCCCTGGAGCTGTTCTAAGCACTAAAGATACAGCAGTGAACAAAATAATGGGGAGGACAGACAGTAAACATATAAACTAATAAATACATAATGTGTCAAGCACTCCAAAGAAACGCAAAGTGAGGTCAAAGGATTGGGTGATTGAGAGTGTTACTCTAACAGGGTGGTTAGGAAAGACTGCTGATAAAGCGATGTTTGAACAGACCTAAAAGAAGGAGGGACTGATCCATGCAGGGGTCTGGTGGAAAAACAGTAAGGGAGAAGAGAGGTAAAGAGGAGAGGCCATAGGCAAGATCACACGAGGCTTTGCCCACCATGAAAAGCACCGTGCATTTCATTCTGAGTGAGATGGGGAGTTGGGGGGGGGGGTGGAGCAGAGGAGGGACATGATCTGATTTGCATTTTAAATGGATCATTCAGGCTGCTCAGAAGAGATTAGACAGCGAGGAGTCGAGAGCAGAAATAAGAAAACCAGTTAGGTGATGGTAGAGACAGAAAAATAGAGGTGAGCAGCGCTCAGACTCAAGATGTATTTTTAAACTAGAGCTGGCAAGATTTGCTTATGGATTGAATACGATGCGAGAAAGGAAAGTCTAGGGTGGCTCTAAAGATTTTAGCTAGATGATTGGTAGAATGGGGTTGCTGAGATGAGAACAAGGGAGATATAATATGGGGGAATTTGGGTGGAAAAGGAGAAGAATCCAGAGTGCTTTGGTGGCTTTAACTGTGAAATGTCTCTGACTCAGAAGAGATGTCAGCCAGACAGCTTGATGTGCAAGCCTGGGTTTAGGGTAGAGGCTGGGTTAGAGCTCATCATGCATGGATGCTACTGAATATTGGGAGACTGGAGAAGTCTCTAGGGATTAAGGACAAATGGAGAAGAGGTTCAAGGCCAGTTAACATCACTTATCGAAAACTACATTAGAAGGATAATCTTTAACCTATCATACCTGATCACACATTAAAAGGATGAAAGTTACTAAAATAAGTAATTTGAATATTGTACTGTCATTTTACCATGAGAACTTGAAGAGATAAGAAGGAAAGAAGAAAAAAAATTAAGATGCAGTTTCCAAGATACAAAAGCATAACAAAAAGTAGGGATTAGGAATAGGGGAGTGAGTCCAATAGTACATCTCCCATCCACTCTAAAATTAAAGTTCAGAAGGGAGCTGTAAGTTCAAATATACCAAGAATAGAAAAAAACCCACAATTTATTTAGTTAAACAGGTTTAATTGTGAAACAGTATTAGACTAGTAGAAAAAAAGTTTCCTTCCAATTGTATTTAAGTAGAAATAGAAAAGCTCAAATTATTTAACAGAAATAATATTTGTGATGAGAGAAAACAAAGAACTTCATTAAGCAGAAAAGAAGACAGGTTGAGGGAGAAAAGGATAAGTACGATTACAACATTAAGCAGCAGTCGGCTGTATTCAGCTTCTAGTTTTAAATACCATCTACTTAGCAGCCCTGAAACAGCCTTTCCCAACTTTTAATTAAAATGCCTTTAAAAAGACAGAAAAAATTAAAATTCACAACTCCCTAAGAAAACAGGACCAATGGTCAACCTACTTCCGGATAGAATTGGGGAGACTGTCCTTTATGAAGCAATGGAACTGCAAGGAAATACACAATCGATGGCTCACTTGGGCTGAAAGCAGATACATATCACTCCTTCCTTCATCCATATTTGCTCTCTGGTTCAAAGTACGTATCATCGGAAACCTGAGAAATATCCCCTCTCCTGCAAGAATGCTGATTTTTGAGGCCATCCAAGTGCAATTCTTGAGGCCATCCAAGTGCAATTCCTCTTCCTCCAAGCTCTACCTCTCCCCGCCCAAATCAGGGGCACTTTACAATATTTAGTCAGAACCTGTCACTCCCAGAAAACAACTGGTCCCAGGAAATGGGCTGGGCTGGTGGGAGAACAGGAGTACGATGCACCCTGGAAGGTAAATTCCCGGGGAGGGAGGCACACAGGAAGAGCTATTGGTGCAGTGCATTCTGGGAACTGTAGGTAGGGCTTCATTTCCTACACCTGTTAGAACCTTAGGCTGTGGAAGAAAAAAGTCCCATCTTGACTACCAGAACCTGCTTAGAGTACACCTACCACATACTGATGACTGGTCTCAAGAGCTTCATTCACTGAATCTCTGAGAAGCATGTCTGACCCAGTGCATAAGTGAACCCAGTAGGCAATGCACATACCCAGCCATTAGTGGGAACCATGACTAAAAGTATATTCCTCTGTCAAGGGTAAGTAAAGAGACATTACCAACACCATCACTAACATACTCTAAATAAGTAAATAATAAATAAAATAATAACAGAAGACCTGGTGAAACAAAAACACAGAACAGGTAGGAAAGAATGTTGCTATCTAGACTAAAAGGAGAAGCAAATCACCAAAATAAAGAAGGAAATTTCAGAAAACTTATTCAAGATAGAACACTTCTGACCTCTATGACCTAGGAATGGAAAGCCAGGGGGAAAAAAAAAAAGACTGAAAGGAACACACAAAAAAATAAGAAGGAAACTAAATGAGATAAGAAAAACTTGCAGAGAAATTTGAAATGTCACTGGGCAAAGAGCATGACTGCTTTGTTCACCATTATATCTCCAAGGACTAACACAGCACCTATACACTACCTGTCTACGTTCCAAAAGCTGCCAGAAGTCTAATCAAAGCACCAGAGGGCCACTATTTCACATCATAAATATTAGAATATGCTTCCCTTTCATGTAAAAATAGTTCTCTATTAGTAGGTTATATATCTTGATTTTTTCCAATACTCTGATAATGTATTCATAATCTATTGAATTAATAATCATTAATAATCAACAGTTCACATTTCTGATAAATCAAATGCAATTGGGGAAATAAGATCATATACACAGCAAGTCAATTAGATCAACACAGGATTGTAAAAAAAGTAATAATAAAAATAATGTCAATGAGATCATATAGAGTATTGTAGACTGACTGTATCGCCCCAAAATTCATATGTTGAAACCTAGTCTTCAGGGGTTCCCTGGTGGTGCAGTGGTTGAGAATCTGCCTGCCAACGCAGGGGACGCGGGTTCGAGCCCTGGTCTGGGAAGATCCCACATGCCGCAGAGAGGCTGGGCCCGTGAGCCACAACTACTGAGCCTGCGCGTCTGGAGCCTCTGCTCCACAACAAGAGAGGCCGCGATGGTGAGAGGCCCGCGCACCGCGATGAAGAGTGGCCCCCGCTTGCCGCAACTAGAGAAAGCCCTCGCACAGAAACGAAGACCCAACACAGCCAAAAATAAATAAATAAATAAAATTAAAAAAAAAAAAACAAAACCTAGTCTTCAGCGTGATGGTTTTTGGAGGTGAGGCCTTTGGGAGGTGATTAGATCATGAGGGCAAAGGTGCCATAAATGGGATTAATGCCCTCATGAAAGAGACCCCAGCGAGCTCCCACCATGTGAGGTTGTTCTAAGAGGATGACTGTCTGCAAACCAGGAAGCAGGCTTTACACCAGACACCAAATCTTCCAGTGCCTTGATCTTGGACTTCCCAGTCTCCAGAACTATGAAAAGTAAATTTCTGTTGTTTATAAGCCACCAAGTTTATGGTTATTTTCGTTATAGCAGCCCGAATGCTCTAAGACGTGGGTGTCACTACAAGACTCTGGCCCTATCAGGGCTGTGCCCACAGAGTTAAGTTAATGGCACATTTCCAAATCCAGAGAAACATTTAGGGCCACTTAAAACCATTAGGATCAGTGCCTTTTGTGGTTTGGATATATGTGCACTTGTCTTCCTCTTGTTCAAAACAACTCCCTGTGCTATCAACGTCTCTCCATCACGTTGGTTAAGGGATGCAATAATTGTACAGTATTTTATCCTGCTCAATGTGTTTTCATATCCATTATGTCATTAGAGCTTTACAGCAACCCAGAGAGGATGTAGATCAGGTGTCTGCCGGTGTCCATGCCTAAGAGGTAAGTAGCAGGAGGAGAGAGAGCACTGCGGCTTCCCAGGACACGGAGGGGAAAGGACTGTAGCTTCACATCTCCCATCACAACCCTTAGCTCCCCGTCCTGCCTCTTCTGCTCTCCGTCCAGCCTCTAGTAAACTTTGGGACACTGTGCTCAAATTTAGCACCTGACTCCTGGAAACTGTAGTCGCCAAGCAGACCAAGGACTTCCTCAAAAGAGCCTGGCTGAGAAACTTCTAGGATGACAGTGGCCAAGATCCGTAAAAACAAATCAGAACATAAGAGATATTGGTTACTTTGGGGGAGGAAGGCATACAAAGCGTATGAGACTGTGGTTCTGGGTTGCTCTATGTTCTAGTTCTTGGATATATTCAAATTGTGATAGTTCGTCGTACCATACGTACCCTTAAGATTTGTGCACTTTTCTGTATCAAGGTTACGGGTTCAATGAAAGTGGGAATTTTTTAAAGGCACAAATACCTTTCTAATTCCATGCTTGCCTTTTCCTCTCTTTGTGTCTCTCGGTGTTTAACATTCTTTTTCTCTTCTCTTCTAGGGTGAATCACCCTGCTTGTTAAAATTGTACTACAGCAAATGTTGGTAAATGATGTGCCTTGTGGTGGTGATTAAGTCAAATCAAACACATTTGTCACTGAAGAGATGGCCTCCAGCTGTTTATCTGGGAAATATAATTGAATACTAATGGGATAAACACTATAAGCTGCCGGTTTTACTTTCACTAAGGTGTAGGCTAAAGTATGAGAGGGTGAATTTCCCTGCGTTTAAAATACAAACAGAATTTTTTAAATACAACCGAAGTCTTCCAAAGAATTTAGCACGGGTGATTTCATCCTCACTCCCATCAAAGAAGAATAAACACAGATACTCTTATTTACATGGTACAATTGGTACTTTAACTTCAAAGTTACTATGCTTGCTACTTGCAGGAGAACTTATGCAAGTATGAAAATACTCAAGGCATTTCACATTGAACTTGGCTCAATTTTCACTTCCCAGAAACACTTGTTACATCCCTGCCCTCAAGCCACACTCACTATCAAATAGCAGTTATCAAGGTTTGGACAGAAGTGATAAAAGCCTCTGAAAATTTTTGTTACATGACTCAAAAAGTAGATGTGTGATGTAAAAGATGATGATATTGCAAATGGAAGAGATGAGTTGGAATAAAATTGTTTCAAAGAAAAGAAAATGTTTGATGGCTTTCTATAACACTTCTGAAATATTCTAAGCGCTCTCTGGACTGAACCACAAACTCGAGTCCCACACTGAGGAGGCCTGTGTCTCAGAGAGCTGAGATATACTCTGAAAAAAACAGCAAACACAGACCCAATAAAGACAGCAAGACATCAGTGCAGGTCTTTTTTATCAAGCGCCTTTTGACAATGTGGTCTACCAAGCTGCAATGTTGTAAGGGTCTGCTGTCCCTTTTGAGGGAAGAAATCACTCACACAGAGAGCAACTAAGCAACACGCCCAAGATTTCAAAACTGGAACCCAGGTTCCCAGGACTGTTTTGTGACTGTCCATGAAGATAGCTAGAAATAATACAGGTCAAGCATTAATAAATTCCATGGAAAGTGTAATAGGAAACAAAAGAAGCTTGTATTTGGGATGCTGACATAGCCTTGGACTGTCTGTTGGGAGTGGACCTGACCAAGACCCAGGGGCCAAACGGACCGACAATGGGGCAGGGGCAGTTGGAGGGGTAGGCAAGAGGCAGGCCATGCAGGTGGCAACCAGCGTCTTGGATGTCTGGCAATGGCTATCATCAGAGGGCTTGTAGAAAGGCAGAGCCCAGGATAAGAGTCCATCAGCAGGCAATGGGGACCAACTTCCAAAAGGGCTACAAGTGCTGTGGGCACAAGAGACCTTGCAGGATTCCAGGACTGTCCATGGTCAGAGATCAGATAAATCCTATTACACACCTGCCTTCAGATACTCACTTTTCTACTCTCTCTCATAAATTTTTGCATGTGGCCCAACGCCTCCCACTGTTGAGAAAGATTCCACCAAACAAGCTGACACCACACAGGGAGAGAGAGAAGACAATGGGTCCTTGAGTTCATTTCCTGACCACCTCCCCTCCTGGGAGAGAGTTCACCTCTGTCTCTCAGGTCAACATGACTCTAGTCACTGCTCAACAATTTTCAGAAAATCTCCTTGAATTAGAACCAGGGAAATACACTGTTAATAGATACTTTTTGCTCCATCAAATCGTTTTTCCCTGTTCCCCTCAACTATCTTTCCATTCAAAATTCTTTAAAATTACACACAAAGGGGAAAAAAATGTAGGTCGGCACGCATGCTAATGACCTTGTGTTCATTCCTCCTCAAGTGCAGCACGCCAGCAGAACCTTGTCACACTTTTGTTTTACTCTCCGTTCTGTGCTGTAGCACACACTTGTTCTGCTCTCGCTTGGCAGGTACAGCAGAACCAAAGGCATTATACACTTAGCATCTGGAAATATTCCACCAGCATCACAGACCAAAATCTATACTCATCCCTCCTGTGCCAAGTTAGGTAAAATAAGAAAAAGAGAAGCCTAGGTTTGCACACCCAGAGCAGCCCCATCAGAGGAAGCCAGCAGGCTAATGCAAATCTTGTATTCTAAGAGCCGGTGACTTGTTCTGGAAGTGAAACGTGCATGGGGCTTTTAAGCAAGGAGAAGACGTGGAAAGACTTAGGTGATAGGCTTTTAACACTGCCAGGGGTGATGTTAAAATGCTCAAATTCATGCATACTACGCTCTCATAATATTTCTCCAGAAAATGGAGCCTAACTCCAGACTTTTCATGAAGCAGGCAAACAGAGACTAACAGAGCACCGTTTGAACTCTGGGAAGTCAATTAGGCTCACTCATATCTGCTCCCACCATAGGCCTATCCCGCATAGGTTTCCGATTCCTCCCCCTGCCCAGATTTCGGGGAGCCATGGAGCTATGGGGCCACTTGAGGATAATCAAACCCCCCAAAGTGAAATTGTCACAGGCGAAATATTACTTTCATGGTTCTCAATCTTTGATGTGCATCAGAACCACTTCTGGATGCCTGGACCCCACTGCAAACCTAACCCAATCAAAATCTCCGAGGATGGGACCCAGGCAGGCCTAATCGTTAATAGCACATAAATGAGTTGGCTGTGCTCCCCCCAACCCCCCACCCACCCTGGCCCCACCTATCCCTGTTCAGAACCACGGCTCCTCAGCAAATATTGGTTTGCACATTCATTTATTTTTACATCTCACTCTGCCATCTGTGACAATGAGTGGTTTCTTCTTCGGAGAGATATTCAGAAGAAATATTCCATGGGAGGACATCTAATTGTAAAATAAAAGGGAGAGAAAATACAAGGGTCTTATCTCCACACAGAATCCATTAGCTCTCTTACCAGACCCTTCCCACCTCCTTCCCACATCAGCTGACTCATCGCCAACATAGAAAAGGCTTTACCGGGGCTTCCCTGGTGGCGCAGTGGCTGAGAATCCGCCTGCCAGTGCAGGGGACACGGGTTCAAGCCCTGGTCCAGGAAGATCCCACATGCTGCGGAGCAACTAAGCCTGTGCACCACAACTACTGAGCCTGCGCTCTAGATCCCGTGAGCCACAACTACTGAGCCCGTGCGCCTAGATCCCATGCTCCGCAACAAGAGAAGCCACCGCAATGAGAAGCCCACGCACCGCAAGGAAGAGTAGACCCTGCTCTCCACAACTAGAGAAAGCCCGCGTGCAGCAATGAAGACCCAATGCAGCCAAAATAAATAAATAAATTTATTAAAAAAAAAAAAAAAGAAAAGGCTCTACCAAACCTAGTGTTGGGGTCTCAGGTGTTCAAATAAATAGAATGTTCCCTACAAAAGGGGAGCCAAGATTGCGGGATCCTTGTAAAATATGCACAGGTGGGTGCAGGCCAAATGCAAATCATGCTCAGGCCCTGTTTGCAGAGCTGGCCGTGCAGGGAAAAGAGCCCCCGACAGGGAGTTCAGAGACCTCAGCCTTTTCTGCCTCTGGCACGTAACAGCTTAGTAGGACCCTGGGCAAGTCACCTCCTCTCGAGCCTCAGCATCTTCACCGTTTCCGAAATAGGGTTGTGACAAAAGTAGCTGACGTTCCCTTAAGCGAGCATCCACACTCATCTTCCTTCATCCCAGCCTTCACCATCGAATCTGCTCCAACCTCAGCCCAGAGGCCTCAACCAGGGGTATCGGAAGAACTCATGGGGGAGGCAGAACTTCGCTCCTGGTTACTGTTTACCCCAGTCTCTTGGCCTCATTTCTACCTCTCTGACATGACCTGCCCGGCCCCCATCTCTGCCACAGTCACAGAACTGAACTGGAGTAAGAAGGAGAACCAGGCCAGCACCCTGACACCCAGCTTTGATTCCCATGTCCTAGGCTCCTCTGCTCTCCTTCTCTGGAGCCTATTCTGACACCTAGACTAGCACCTGTTTCACCCAAATCAGTGTCTATCGGGAATCTCACCTTTTCATTTGTCTTCTGCTTTAGTCCAGCTCCGGGACACCTATTTCATACTCCAGATCCCGTCTTGGACTGAAGCCTTAAACTTGAACCCCAACCTAGTCAGTGACTTGGCCTGTTTCCTACTGAGAGGCATTCCCGATACCAAGAGTCTACAGGACTGTCCAGCTAGGTGTGCCCCCCCTTCATGGGAACCCCCACCCACCCATTACTGCTCACTGCCCATCTGCCAGTGCTGCCTGAGCAGCAACCAGAGTTTGCCCAGCCTTTTCCCAACCGTCCCTACAGTCGCTGCAGCTGGGTGGATTGCCCCAGAGCCTGGCTTACGCCAGGAGGTAGGCTTGGTGCCATGTCCCCCCGCTTCTGGCCTGGCTCATCATTCATATCCCTGGTAAACGAAGCCCCACCCCTCATCCTGAGCCTGGCCCTCCAACCTGCAACTCCATCCCCTTTGGAAAATGGATGCACTACCCTGACTTAGTGTGACACCCTTTCTATTGCCAACCGTTCACCCAATTCAGACACAGTGGACCACTCCCTCCAACACTGACCACTTTATTCCCTGAGAGATTGTATTCATTTCCTTTTGATGCTATAACAAATTACCACAAACTTAGTGGCTTAAACAATCCAAATTTATTATCTTTATTAATATATATTTATGATCTTGAGGTCAGAGTCTCATGGGGCTAAAATAAAGGCGTCAGCCAGTTCCCTCTGGAAGTTCTAGGGAGAATCCTTCCCTTGCCTGTTCCAGCTTCTAGAAGCTGGCCACATTCCTCGGTCTGTGGCCGTCTTCCAGCTCAAAGCCAGCAACCGCATCACTCTGACCTCTGCTTCCATTGTCACCTCTCTCACTCTCCCGCCTCCCTCTTTCCTTATAAGGACCCCCGTGACTACACTGGGCCACCCAGAATAATCTCCCCATCTCCAAATCTTTAACTTCATCACATCTGCAAAATCCCTTTTGCCACATAAGGAAACAGATTCACAAGTTATGAGATTAGGATGTGGACATCAGGGGCCATTATTCTGCCAACCTCAGAGACCAGGACATTTCTCTCTCCGGTTCTTTTTCTCTCTCTGACCACTCTGCCTCGTTCTCCATCACTGGATCTTTTTTCCCCGGTGATCTCTTAAACGTTAGTGCCCCCCCTGATTTTGCTACGGTCCTGCTTCCACTACACACACTCCTGTGTACTCTCACCCACAGTCATGATTCAGGTCACACACTGATGAATTCCTAAATAGAGGTCTCCAACCTCCTTCCTCCTGAGGTTCAGACCTCTACATCCAGCTGTCAGATGCTGGTACTCTGCCTGGGTACACACCAGTGTTCCCAATGGGCAGTGGGCTCCAGAACAAAGTCAAGAAGTAACCAATGTCAAAGCCCCAGCAGGCAGACCTCTGGAGGTTGTATTATCCTCTTTGGTGCAATGATTGAAGAGACCAGCTTATTCTTGCACAAGAAATAACCATGCGCAGGCAGAAGAATAAATACAAACATCTTCAACTTATTCATCTTACATTCTTGATATGTAAAAAGTCCCACTTTCCACATCTTGCTCTCCTAGAACCTTACCCATAAGAGGGGAAAAAAAATAACTTAAAAATAATACAAGGAAGAAAGTTACACAGGATAACAATGCCAATGACACTCATTTATAGAGAACCTATCAGGAATTGTATTAAGCGAAGTATGTGAAATATTTCCTCTCCTTTAATCCCCCCGACAAGCCAGTGAGGTATTTTTAATACCAAAAGAAGAAAGTGTGTCTTGGGAGGTTGAGTAACTTGCCAAGTTCACACAGTTAATAAGATACAGAGCCTGGACTTGAACCAAGGTCTGCCTGACACCAGTATCCAGGTTATCAACACTTCTCTCTTACCTCCAACACACACTGTGTGGAGGTAAGAGAGAAGGCAGATGCCCACAGATAAAGAAGAGCACATGAAAGCAAAGAAGAAATGGCTTCTCTTCTGCCATAAGGCAACGTGCATCCTTTCTGGTGTGATTTTTCTTCCCATGTTCATTCCAGAATTCTGCAGGCCTGGAGAGACAAATCTCAGTCTCCTTGCTAACTAGCACACATGCCACCATTTCCCAGGCTCTGGGGTCAGATTATCCAGCCCGGCAGCCCCGAGAGGGTTGGAGTGATGAACGTGCCTTAGGGACAGACAGCCTGGGAACTGCCTGCCCAGTCACCACAGGCCCCCATCACGCCTGTGTGTAATTTACACTGGTCAGAGGAAATCATTGCTGGGTATTGATTCTGGATGAAGACGAGGCAAAGGGAACAAATACAGCCCAGTAATAACCCAGTGAGGGGGAAAGCCGAGAGGAGAGACCGCAGGTTCACTTAACTCCTCGGTGGTCGATACGCTGTTTATTGAGACGCATTACTCTTCCGCTCCCAGATCCCAAGAGTGCAGGCATCGCCTGGGAGCCTGTGGCTCTCGGGCTCCACACCCCCACCACTTCTGTGCTTATCCTAATGGATGCAGACTGAGCTTTGTGCGCTGTTGGGATCCCCAAAAAACACAATGAAGGGAAGTAGTTCCATCCGGTAATCCTCCAATGGGAGCAGATGTGCACTTTCTAACCTCCTGTCCTACCCACCTTCCTCCTCCTCTCCACACCCCCTCTTCCTATTTATGACTTTCTTTTCACAAGTGTTAAATTAGATGATTCATTCTGCTACAAAAATGTTGTTAAGAATGAGAGAGACAGACAGACATTGGGAAGGAAGAAGGGAGGGAGGGAGGGAGAGCATCGCCTTCCTCTTTGTGGGGACAATATTTTTTCATTATCCCACCACCCACTGAAGTCTCTGAGTACCTTGTTACTGACAATGAATAATCAGAACAAAGGACAAAAAACAGAAAATTGCTGAATTTGAAGCTATGTCTGCCACTCATGGAGAAGCTTTGGTTGTGAAGAAGTGATGATTCAGATTAAGATAAGAGTGTAGCTGTGAGGCTCAAGAAGTCCTTCTGTCTGAAAAGGAAAGATGTGGAGGTGAACAAGGTCAGAAGTGTCGACAGGAAGAGGCTGAGGTATCCCAATGGTCAACTGCCAGATTTCAACGCAAATTTGACCTCATTCATTGTAAGCATTGAGCAATTCCTCCCCACAGGCCATACTCTGATTCATTTCTTGATAGCTGTCTAGCAGTTCTTTAAATATGGGGTTCCAGAAAGATGCATGGCAAAAGGAAAATGCATGATTTCTTTCTTTCTTTTTCTCTATCTCTTTCTTTCCTTAGGTGAGGCAACACTTCTGTGGTTCTCATGCGTGTTTTTTTTTTTACATTCAGTACAAATAATTGCTATTCCTGGCTGTTTATTCCAAAGGGATTCTTCCAGAAATACCTTGAAAAAAGCAAGGGCTAAGCTCACTACACATTCATTCATGAATACAAGAATTGGTTGAGTGCCCACTGTATGCCAGGCAAGTAAGACTGGAGACCAGTTCTCTAGATAAGAACAAATGGCATTATGACATAGTATAAGTGTGTTTCATGTTTGGTAATTGCAATCATTGTTGCTTTTGTTGTGGTCATCCATGTACAATGCTTGGTGTCAGTCTATCTATCTCTTGTAAAAATAAAATACAGTGTGTGTGAAAAAAAAAAAAAAAAAAAAAAAAAAGAACAAATGGCATATTGTTGACATTTTAATGACCTTCATGAGTGATATCAAGAATGACCAAGTATTTCCAACCCATTCCCTGATGGTCCAGTGGTTAAGACTCAGCTCCCAACGCAGGGGGCCCGGGTTCGATCCCTGGTCAGGGAACTAGATCCTGCATTCCGCAACAAGATCCTGCATGCTGCATCTAAGACCCAGCAAAGACAAATAAATAAATAAATATTAAAAAAAAAAAAAAAAGAATTTCCACCCCATATCAGACCACTTGCCCTTCCAGGCCCATGTTCTGGAAGTGGCATCAAGGAACACTTGAAGAACAGGGTAATTACAAACTCTACCTTCAACATTCTAAGTTCCCTCCAATAATGGGGTGACACCAGGCTGTTGCACACAGCATGATGCCTGGCACACAAGAAGTCTCACTAGAAGAGACCAAGCATGGAAGACCGTGGAGGTAAATCATGGAAGACTACTGCGTGGATTTAAAGGCAGTCATGTGCTCATACTCGATTACTTCCAAACCACTTGGAAAACAAAAACTAACACTGAGTGAACATGATTCTATGTGAGGCACTGTGAGATATACTTTATACACATCATCTCCTTAGAGCTCCCAATGGGCCCTGGAGGTAGGTCATTCTACCCATGAGTGAATGGGCACAGGAGGTGAAGGGACCCATCACAGTCTCTGCTGCTCTCCTGCTCCCCCTGGAAGCTGCACTGATGCTCCACCCGCCTCTGGGGAGAGCTGGGTGCACTGGAGAACCGGGTAGCCACATCCTGAGAGAGAGAAGCACCAAGGTGGTACCTATCTCTGCTCTTAGGAAACCCCTGAGTGCACATCCTGAAGAGGATTCAGGGGTGACTTCTCATCCAAACCAATGACACAGTAAGGCCTATTTTGCCCCCAACACTCCACCCAGCAGGGGCCCAAAGGATTCCCATAGTTCCCTCACCAGCCAACTGTAGTCAGTTAAATTTCATCATAAATGACCCAGACTCCTTGGTATATAGAAAGAACCTACTTCCTACCATAGAGGACATAGTACTTGAGAGAGTGTTACAGCCCCAAAGGCTCTTCGGGTTTTTTCAGTTCAGTTATTATTTAATTTCATTAAGAGACTACCATGACCAAGGCAGTGCCAGGCACCAGAGAAGCAATGGTGGACACAACACACATGTGCTCTCTGCCCTGGCAGTTTACAATCCAGCAGTCACTCCCCTTTCAATAGAGACACTGCCAACCCAGAAAGTGTCCAGGAGGAAGGCAGGTGGGAATAAGGTCAAGAAATCATGTGACAGGACTTCACAAAACAAAAAAACAAAAACAAAAACAAAAAAACCCTGGTGGCGCAGTGGTTAAGAATCTGCCTGCCAATGCAGGGGACACAGGCTCGATCCCTGGTCCAGGAAGATCCCACATGCTGCGGATCAACTAAGCCCGTGCACCACAACTACTGAGCCTGTGCTCTAGAGCCCACGAGCCACAACTACTGAGTCCCCGCTCGCCGCAACCAGAGAAAGCCCGCTCACAGCAACGAAAACCCAACGCAGCCAAATAAATAAATCAAATAAATAAAAAAATAAAAAAAAAAGAGGGTGCATCTCTGGCCATGTATCAAGCAGAGGGTGGGATCATGGATTGAAAGCTTCAAGAGAGCCCTCCAACTATTACTTTGCCACTGTGCTGAGGATTTCAGAAGGCTTTTTTGTATTTCCTCGTTGGTTCCTTCCTGGGGAGAAGCGGGAAGAGCGGGTCCTCCAGATAGGACTTTGGTTCCCATGTGCATATTGGGAGGAAAGAACACCAAAATGAAAACCACCAGCACCCCCCCCCCCCATTTAATGAACAGGAACACTCCGCCGTGCGCTTGCTGAGTTTATATGCATTATCTCACCTAATTTTCATATAAACCTAGTAAGCAAATACCATAATTATACCGAAACGGAGGCACGAAGAATGAAAGTGACATCCAGCTGACAAAAGATTCTTGGCAAGAATCTCAAAACTAACCTTCTGTTGATGGAGAGAGCCCCATTCCTGGGTCAGTTTGTGCTCCTTTCCTTATTTAGAATTCTCTAGTACCCAGGGAAGCCAGCCCAAGACAGACACGGGCACTCAGGGAGTGGAAAGGAAAAATAAAGGCACCTGCAGAGCCAATTAGTGAGTTGAAATTCAACTCCAAAACCTAACTGTTGGTTCCCTGAGCTAAAGTCAAGAGCTTTGATCACTGTTACTAACTCCCGAGCAGTGCTGCTCCCGAGCAGTGCTGACTGGCCTCGGTTCCCCGCAGGGAAAGGTAAACATTCTTGTGGAAATGCAAACATATCACTTATGGTCTAAAATGGCCTGTAATGGAGGCATAATTTCTTTTGGAAACAAGCCCCCTATAAAGGTACAGGTGGTTGTTTTTAACCGCCTGGATGAATGATCTTTCCGACTGCAGCCAGGACTCTTCCTCTGGTATTGACAGCACCTGCAGGGCAGATGAAGACTGAAATATGCATTTCATTTCCCTACCAAACTCCTGCCGGCTCTGCTTTAAGGCGTCAGCACCTCCCCCCCGGGGAGGTGAGTGTCACCCACTGTAGTTTTCCTCTGAAAGGGAGGTGGATAGGTGAGGTTGAGAAGGTATAATTATGGGTAGAGCCTGGAACATCTTGGATTGTGATACCCCGCCAGGCTTTCTCTGCCGAGTGCACCCCTGAAAGAAACTTCCCCTCCACCTTTATCAAAACCACTGTCGGGGGAGCACCCCTGTTATTAAATACCGCTTGGCACGTCTGCTTGGGAGGCGTAATCACAGGTGGTAGGCCTGGAGGGGAAACTGTTCAAGGGGAGAACAGAAAGAAAACACAGGGTTGAGCTGACTAAAAACGTATAAATGAGGTGTAAACATTTTATTAAGGACCTAGGAAGGTGAGAAAAAATGAAGAAATGGAGGTGTCGGGGTGGGGGCAAACTCTGAACATTTCTTTAGTTCTTGTGTGGATGGGTCAGAGCCCTTTTGTTTTTCAATCCTTGGTGGGGGAGGGCAGAAAATTCTAGAAAGGTGAGAAACATAGGAGAATGTGTGGTCCTGGCATGGCCACATTGCCCTGATGCACCTGCTAACTCATTTCAATGAAATAACAGAGCAATGGATCAAAAAACTAGAAAGCTATTGGCAGTGTACCTGACCTGGCCTTTGGCAGGTGCATCAAAACCGCAAATGACCTGAAAAGACCCAGGCACTAGGACGTTAAGTAGGGTTTGTGATCCCAGAGTCATCCTCATGATGGGCCAGTGAACTAAAGGCAGTTCTCAGTCACCAAATAATAAGATTATCTTGGAGGAGCAGTTAGCAAACCCGACTACCCATCGGAATCACCTGCGGGGCTTTAAAAGTAACTCAATGTCCAGGCCTCACTCCAGGCCAATTAAAGCAGAGTTTCAGGGGATGGGGCTCAGGCATTCCTACTTCTTTTAAAGCTCTTCCAGATGATTCTAACGTCTAGCCAGGGTGGAGCCTCTACCTTAAGGAAACAGGGCTCAGCTCTATGGCCAGGGACCATCCATCCCCACCTGTCACCCCAGGAATACAGCCATTCCCGAGCCTTTATTGAGTGCAAGGTAATGAGTTAAGTGCTGAAGGCCACACAAATCAGAATAAGATGGCCTCTGCCCAGTTTACAAATGCAGTGAGGGAGAAAGCTTGTATCTGGCACAGAGGGGAGCTCAATGAATATTTATGAAATAAAAGAATGAATGAATAAATAAGTGAATAGCTTAACAATAGTAAAACAGCAAATGAAATACGTGAAAAAGAGAGGTACGCACAGAGTGAGGAATGGTCAAAGGGATGGGGTGGGGGGAGTCTTTATAAAGGTAGCGTTTGAATATAAAGGTAGCATTTGAATTGGGCTTTGAAGAATCGGTAGTAATAACATTTAACATTTGTTCAGAGCTTAAAGTTGATCAATGTTTTACATACATTAACTCATTTAGTGGATTTCAATTGCCCTTGAAGTTGGCATTTTAACCCCGACTGTAGAGGTTGAGGAAAGGTCAAATGGCCTAACCAAGGTCAGATGGCTAGTGAGGGAGGGAGCCACTGACCCTTTATGACACTGCTGACGACTCACCTCCTAAGTCACTTAAGGGGAAGGACACTCTAGGCCAAGGAAAAGTATAAGAGAGACTCAGGTGCTCCAATTCTGAGCATGTGGTTTGCACAGGGAAGGTTGGGTTTTTTAATAAAAGGTGTGTCTCTTTTAGGAAGAGAATTGTGAATGCAAGGAGAAGAGCAGACTGGAGGGCTGAGATATTGGTGAAGGTGCCCCAGAGACCCCGGAACCCTCAGAGCAATTGGTGAACATTTCTCCTGAGGCCCTCAGCACGTTCCCCAAGGCATTCTTCTTGGGTGAACTTGTCTTATCTCCCCTCTTTTACGACAAGCTCTTTGGCCAGACACTGGCCATATTCATGTTTGAATTTCTCTGAAACCCAGCCAGGGTGGATGTAGGTTTTCTGAATCCTGTAGTTTATACAATTCAGGGGGACTTCATGAAGGAAAGTAATAAAATTATAAACACCAGATTAGGTACAAAGTGAATATCTGTTTAGCATGAAGAAGAAACTCACGGCAAAATGCAAATTTTAAAAACTGACAAATATAACAAAACCCCAAAAATAGCATATATTTTTATTCCTCAACTGCCTGATATCCCTCTGTAATACTTCCTTAACCTCCAATTTTTTAACTGCATAATCTTTGATTGCCTTTTCATATGATAAAAATTTTCTTATACCTTTTTTCAGAGCGAGTATGGTTGACCGAAACTTGTTTTGTGTTATCAAGAGTTTTGAAATGTTTATTTTAGCATCACAGCTTGTCAATGGTAATGTTACATTTATCAAGTTATGTCCTATAATAGCTATAAGATTTGGGGACAAGTGTTTTTGTTCAGGGATATATCTTAGATTCTCTTGATTTGATGACCCTTCTTTACCAATGTGTCATAAATGTCCTCGTTGCAGGGGTGTGGTAAGTTTTATGTTATCTTACAGGAAGGAAACTCCATTTTGTCTAAACATGGATAGGAATCAATCCTTGTTAACAATTTTACTTGTCTCATACTTGGAAGAATTTTCCTCAGACTAGATTATGACTCTATACATTTCAAATCTTCTTTCTCCCCCATTTCTTACTTGTTTCTGGTTCTGGGTTCTGTAGGATCCGGTCATATTACTATATGACTTCTGGCCTTGTACCACTGTGTCATGATACCAGGTAAGTCAGTACCATGGAGGTTAAGAGTATTCCTGGAAGCCATACCTACACCAGGAAGGCAAGAATCTGACTATACTTAGAAATGAGCAAATTACATCCATCCATGCCACTAAACCCAGTTGAAAATGCATACCACCTCAACTTCCCCTTCAGAAGATGAAAAAAACAGATGACCACTCCTCTGGTGACACTCAAAACAAGTGGAAGGAAGTTGATAAATGGAATATTGCCTGCCATAGCAGTAAACAAAGGATGTCACAGTCATCAGCGATTGCAGCCCTCCTACGTGAGCTGGTGAGCCCTGAGGGAACTCAGGAAGGAAAGAATACTTGCCATCTAGCAGCCATCAGACTGCAGCCACTCCCTATGGTGACCCCTGAGGAAACTCTGGATATGAAAACACAGGATACTGGCCCCAGACAGCTGAGTGCATATCAAAGGAATGATTTCAGTGAGCCCAGACCCTTGCATTCTTCCCATATTAGAAAAGCGCTAAATTCCTTAACTTGCACTTTCTGGTTTTCTTTAATTAACAATCATCTTTGATGTTCTGACTACCTGCCCTTTGTTGCAAAATTCCTATATGTCCTGGCTCCCCCCTCACCTCCCGCTCGGAGCAGTTCTCTCAGGGTTACTTGAGATGCTGCTTCCCGGGCTTGAAGTCCTAAAAACTCCCACCGAATAAAACATAACCCTCAACTTTTAGGTTGTGAATATTTTGTAAGTCAACAAAGTGTAATGTCATGAAAGGGAGGTCAGAGCAGAAAGAGACAGCACTCTTAATCAATTCCACTTATAGTAGCTTAGGTTTACAAATTAAGCAAAAACATACAACCATCAAGACACATTGCCAGGGCTCATCAAGGCCTTAGAAGGGACCCAGGCAAGAGAAGAGTTTGAAGCTTCAGCTTCATCAGCTTCAAAGTAGATCTACCTCTGGACACATTCCTGTGCTTTTCAGAGAATAGGTGCTGAATGAATGAATGTCTTTCACACTAGGCTGGGAGCTGGGATCCCAGAACCCTCCAAACAAGTGGGAGGGACCTGCAGGGGCTCTCTCCTTCATTTGTGCCCCAGGGTATCAGGTCTGGCTCAGAGCAAGGCCCAGAATTGAGTGCACTGTTTCAGAAGTGATCTGACCCGTGCAGGGCCAGCAGAGTAGACCCCTCACCTTGCTCAGACCAGCTAATTTGTCTCTATTAATCCTAACAAAAGTTGCTTTATTGAGTTTTTTCCTTTCCTTCTCTTTTTGTCAAACTTCTCATGACACTGATGCACACTGAGCTTACAGTCAACGAAAACCTTTTAATTTTTCACACTTGCTAAACCAGTTCTCCTCCAGGCTGTAACTGAGCAATTTAAGGTGCTGTGATGGTTAATTTTATGTGTCAATTGGATTGAGTTAAGGGATGCTCAGAGAGTTAGTAAAACATTATTTCTGGGTGTGTCTGTGCAGATGTTTCTGGAAGAGGTTAGCATTTGAGTTGGCAGACTGAGTAAAGAAGACTGCCCTCACCAATGCATGTGGGCATCGTCCAGTCTATTGAAGGGCCCGAATAGAACAAAAAGGCAGAGGAAGGGTAAATTTGCTCTCTTTGCTTGTGATGGGATATCCATCTTCTGCCCTCACACATCAGTGATCCTAGTTCTTGGGTCTTTGGACTTGGACTGAATTATACCACCGGGTTTACCTGTTTTCCAATTTGCAGACAACAGATTGCAGGACTTTTTGGCCTCCATAATTGCATGAGCCAAGTACTACAATCAATCAATCAATCAATCCTATTGATTCTTTTCTTCTAGAGAGCCCTGACTAATACAGTCCAAATGCACAGCTCCACAGTGATTCCAGTTAAATTCTATACTCTTATGTTTAGCCCACACTCTGGCCTCAGGAGATGGATCTGACTCTCCTGTGTGTCATCTAGCATACTAACAATTGCTACCCTTTCTATAATGTCCAAGGCACTGATTCTGAAACATAGACTGGGATGTGATCCTGAGGGGAGCTCTGCAGCTCAGCCTCCTGAACCTCCTCTCTGGCCTGACATTAATTTATCAACATCTTTGGGGTCCATGTGTTCAATCTATGTTTAATCCATCTGACTGTAATGGTATACAACCCAAATTTCAAGTTCACAAGGATATCAAATGCCAGGGACTGGGAATCCACTTCCAAGATGGTGTCACTCCCATGTGTGGTGCCTTGGTGCTCCTTGGCCTCTCACTCCACAAGGTGTCACATCCTCCAGGGCCTCCACTCCACAAGGTGTCACATCCTCCAGGGCCTCCACTCCACAAGGTGTTACATCCTCCAGGAATCTATGTATCTTCTATATTTCCAAATCCTGCGGTCCAAGGATCTCATCAAAATAATTAAATGAGGTTGGTATAAGATGCTTTTTTTCTTAGTGCATCTATCTTTTTTCCTGTTGACCGTCACTTCTTCTTTTTTTTTTTTTAATTTATTTATTTATTATTTATGGCTGTGTTGGGTCTTCGTTTCTGTGCGAGGGCTTTCTCTAGTTGTGGCAAGTGGGGGCCACTCTTCATCGCGGTGCGCGGGCCTCTCCTTATTGCGGCCTCTCTTGTTGCGGAGCACAGGCTCCAGATGCGCAGGCTCAGTAATTGTGGCTCACGGGCCTAGTTGCTCCGCGGCATATGGGATCTTCCCAGACCAGGGCTCGAACCCGTGTCCCCTGCATTGTCAGGCAGATTCTCAACCACTGCGCCACCAGGGAAGCCCGTCACTTCTTTTTCTACAGTCTGAAGACACTGGCTTACAATCATGTGCTTATACAGCATTTCCCTAGCTCATCTGACTCACAGCTCTCTCTGGAGAGCAGGACTCTTTGTGATAGGTAAGAATACAGCTTTCAGTTGAGGTCAGTGATTCCAGAATGTATTTGTATGCAATGTCGTAATAATACCTTGCACTTGGTATAGGGCTGTGAGCTTATAAGGCTCTTTCTTGTACAATTTCATTTAACAGAAACTACCTAGGAAAAAGGCAAGAATTCTGCTTTATGAAAAAGAATAATGGACTCTAATCATTAATGCCCCATCCAACCCCAGGACATATGACTCTGAAAAGCCAGTGAAACTGTACTTCCCATGTGAGCATTATGAAATCCATGTAACGTGATACCAAGATGCTAAATGCTATCATCTCTACCTTACAGTAATCATTAGAGCAAGGAGAGACTTCTACAAGGCACTGATGCCCAACAGCTTGGGAAGAATCTGTTATGACTTAGGATGTATCTAAACAGTCCTTTCCCAGAGATTTACACTTTGGCTGCTTTCAAACAACCATATTAGATTAGAGACAGGATGAGGTGTTAATTATAGACAAGGAAACTGAGTTCAGAAAGTGGACAAGTGGCATGGTTTATAATAGGGATAAAACTCCTCGAAGTCTAGACTTGAATTTTACTTCTTACTCACCACCTGGAATAAAACATAGATGATGCAGAGAATGGAGAAAATAAATGGAAACAAAGCAGAGACCTGCAAAACACAGGTTTCTTCAGGAGTTAAGAAGATAACCATTCCAGATTCCTCAAAAAAATTAAAAATAGAGCTATCATATGACCCAGCAATCCCACCTCTGGATATTTACCCAAAAGAATTGAAATCAGGATTTCAAAAAGATATTTGCATTCCCATATTCACTGCAGCATTATTCACAAAAGCCAGGATGTGGAAATAACCTAAATGTCCATCAACATATGAATGGATAAAAGAAAGTATATGAGGGC
Source organism: Balaenoptera acutorostrata (assembly GCF_949987535.1). Classification (NCBI taxonomy): domain Eukaryota; kingdom Metazoa; phylum Chordata; class Mammalia; order Artiodactyla; family Balaenopteridae; genus Balaenoptera; species Balaenoptera acutorostrata. The sequence continues at coordinate 11,933,589 of NC_080078.1, forward strand.
TTCCCTGGTGGCGCAGTGGTTGAGAATCTGCCTGACAATGCAGGGGACACGGGTTCGAGCCCTGGTCTGGGAAGAGCCCACATGCCGCGGAGCAACTAGGCCCGTGAGCCACAACTACTGAGCCTGCGTGTGTGGAGCCTGTGCTCCGCAACAAGAGAGGCCGCGATAGTGAAGAGGCCCACGCACCACGATGAAGAGTGGCCCCCGCTTGCCGCAACTAGAGAAAGCCCTCGCACAGAAAGGAAGACCCAACACAGCCAAAAGTAAAATATAAAAATAAATAAATAAAATAAAAGATTATTTTAAAAAAAAAGAAAGTAAGTATATGAGTTGTCAATTGAGTTGATGGTACGAGAATCATAAAGCAGAATTCTGGAATCAGGATCTCTCCTGCCCTTTCCTGAGGGCCTATGACTTATGGCAGGTAAGCAGGTCAGAGGATAAGAAAAAACCAGAGAACCTGAAGGGCTAGAGATGGATGATGCAGGGGTCTTCTGGAGCTTCAGCGTACCTCACATTCGGAGGGCATTTGGGGGCACACCACATTTGTGAGCGCACAAGCCATCCCACATTTCTAAACATCCTTAACCTATAAAAGGATTTTCACAGACATTATCTCAATTCGAACTCACAACAGCTCTGAAACTAACTCTATGAGACAGAGAAAAAGGTGTCATTGTCATTTTTCTGATGGACCAACTGAGGCTCAGAAGGGACGAGGGACTTACTACCCCAACACCTGAATACCTTCTGTTGCTCACAAGTTTGTGGGTCAAGAAGTCTTAGCTGAATAGAGTCCCTCTGCTCTGTGTGACACTAGCCAGGGAGGCAGGGACTGGGAATCCACTTCCCAGATGGCATCACTCTCATGTGTGGTGCCTTGGTGCTCCTCGGCCTCTCACTCCACAAGGTGTCACATCCTCCAGGGCCTCTCCACGTGGCTTGGACTTTGAACAGCCATGAAAGACACACTTCTATGGCAGCTGGCTCCCAAGAGGGAGTAAGTGGAAGCTGCTGGACCAGCAAAGAGCTATGCCTAGAACTGGCATAGAGTCAATACCACTGTACTCCATTGGCCACCGCTGTCACAGGGCCCACTCCAAGTCAAAGGGGTGGACACTCTCCACTGCTTGATGGAGTAGGACAGTCACCTTGCAGAAGAGTATGCAGGATGAAAGACTGCTCTAGCTACCTTTCCCACAGACCAGAACTTTGATTTCCAGAACCCTATTCCCTTGTGTTTCCCACCAAATAATACTTCTTGATATGGCCCAAATATGAATAGTGCACATACACCCACCTTAGCAGAAGGTAAGTGCTTTACACACAGCTACACACATCCCCTGTATAATGTTTGTCCCCAAGAAAACAATTAAAACGTAGTGCCATCTTTAGCAATTACAAATTCACAAGTTGGTAGTAAATGTTTTTTTTTTTTAAACCAGTAAAACATACCTTCAGAATTAGCTCATTTGGGATTTGTAGTGATTTTAGAAATATGTTTGCCAATCACCTTATCAATTCTAACAAAATTGGAAGGGGGATGTTTAATCTACTTAAGAAAATCAACTCTGGATATTTGGCAATCACTTTATCAGCATCATTTTCACATAAACACTGTGCTTATTGATGATTCTTATCTAGTCATTAAAGTAGGCCTTGTATTTGGCGAAGCACTTGTCATAATTCTGCAATTCTTGCTCACTAGGGCTGGCCACCCTCCAAGATATTCCAATTAAGCGTTTACTACTCTGTCACACTTTCAGGGGCCTGAGTCGACATAAAGTTAAATTCTATCTGGAGGACATATCCCAGGCTACCGCTGTTCTGCTTCCGTGGGATTTTTTTTTTTTGGTCTTGTTTTTCTAATGAAGATAATCTATGGATCCTGTTCATAAGAGGAGCACACAGCTCCAAATCATTACCTCCTGGCAGTGACTACTTTTTGAGTCCTCTTAGCTTCAGCACACTCCTTAATGGCAGTTGAATAAATATCTAAGATGCAGACTTCTCGGTCCTTCCTGAAGGATAGCATCTTCCAACAAGGGGGAAAAAAAAAAATTAAGAAAAGAATATTTACAGAGCATCAGACTATGTGTTGAACACCAAGCCTGGCACCCCCAGGGTCTCTGCCCTTAAGAAGCTCACAGCACAGCAGTAGAGACACTACGAAGCCACACTAAGGGTAATTCTGCACTGTCTGGGAAGGACCAGGGCTCTCACCCTCTCAAGTAACAGCTCACAGGACCAGGGATGGACATGTGACCCAAAGACAGCCAGTGTGACCTATGGCTGTGCTCGGGCAGATAAATGGGTCCAATCTAATTCTCACCAGAATTTTCAGTAAAAGGCATAGAAGGTTTCGCCAATAGGAGTGATAAGCACTGGAGCTGACAGGGCACATAGACTCAGGGACTGGGGCAGACAGTTATCCAGGAAAAGTCAGTCTGCAGAAGGAGCAGAATTGAGCAAACCAGCAGCATGTGACCCCGGAGAGAGAAAGAGACAGAAAGAGAACAAAACCTCCGTTATCATTCTGGTTCCCAGCCAGAGTTCCTGAGAGGTTGGTTCTATTTGGATTTTTTTCTTGGATTCTGTGAGATTTCTTTGCAATACAGTAAACACCATTTGTGTTTGAGCTGGTTTGACAAGTTTCTGTACCTTGAAACTCAAAGGCCTGAAAGAATCTCATGGTTTGTTTGTTTTTTTTAGATTTCACATATAAGTGAGATCATACAGTGTTTAGCTTTCTCTCTGACTTATTTCACCAGCATAATGCCCTCAAGGTCCATCCATGTTGTCACAAATGGAAAGATTCCATTCTTTTTTATGGTTAAATAATATTTCATTATATTTACATATATATACATATATATAATCACATTTTTCTTATCCATTCATATGTTTATCGTTTTTTTTGGAAAATAATAATAATAGTCTTTCACAGATAATCAACATAATAAATATTTGGGCCAATAAATAAATATTTTTTTAAAAAACCTAAAAAACCCAAATCAAACACAAAAGCAACAAAAAGCAGTTTTCTACTTTCCCTGCTCTGAGGTTTTGCTTTTGCTGCTCTACCTACCTCTTCATGCCCTCTCCACTGCCCCCATTCCCCTCCCCACCTGCACTACCCACCTGCTCTTCAGTCCTAGTGCAAGGGTCAGCTTTTTCTCTCCAAAGCACTCCACTTCTCCCACCGCGGCTATAGTTCATACAGACTATTTGTCAGTTCTTCTACATCCCCAGCCCAACCCAGGGAAGCCCCAGCCTGTACCTCCTCTTGCACCCTGTGCTGTTCTGATCTCAGCATACCTCCAAACTTAGCCTTCCCGAGCTACCACGGGGATGAAATGAAGTGAAGCTGAAAGGCAAGAGCACAGTCGTGATGGCGCCTAGTGTTCAAAAAAGGTGGATGGAATCTGAAGATTCACAGACAACAAATAGGACAAATGGGGTATAATCGAAAAGGTACTGACACTGAATACTTGCTCCGCTGATTGAGGGATCATGGCCAAGTTTACTTAACCTTCTGAGCCTCAGTATCTGCATTGATAAAAAAAGAGGTAATAACCTCTACCTCACAAGACCATTGAGAAGAATAAAGGAGACAATGTCTGTGAAAGAATCAGCCACTGTGTGGTCTGTAGGCCTAAAATTAACAGCAATTCATTCTTGGCTTCAACCACTGACTGGTTCATTGTAATGCTATATAACTTTTCATGGGCAGATCATGTTTCCCTGGAGGTCAGAGACCGTGACCTACTTCTTCAAATTCCTAAACTTAATATTGATACATAGAAAGTTACCAGTAAATATTAAATGATTTATTGAAAGCTATATACTGAAGACTTTTATTAGCACACACATACAACATCATAAGACCCACGTTCCCATTCATGCAACTACATAAATCATTCACTGTGTTCCTGTAATCTTTTCAAAGAGCTAGTATAGTCAATTTCCAATTATCTGTGTCAGTGGGGAACAGGAATAGTCTGAATAATGAAACCCACAAATAATCCATACATTTAATTTTAGCAGCTGCTTCCAGCCAGTATGAAAATTTCCTGCTGTGAATGTCACTGTTCTTCCTGCCCCTCCTTTCTCTCTGGCAGGGGCAGGTGTTGCCAAAAGGCATCCTCATCAGAGAGAAGGGAAACCCAGAGTCTAGATGATTTGCGGGCCTGCTAATCAGCCTTCGAATAATGAAGCCTGGCTCTGCTTCTTAGGAGGCATTGCCTGGTGCAGTGGCAAAGGACAAAGAGGAATTATAGGATCACACACTAAATTCCAATCCTAACATCACCCTGATGGCCATGGTCACCAGCCATGCATGTCCTTTGGCTAAATCAGCCAATGTGGGTCTGACTCCTCATTCTGAAACAGAGACTCACAGGGCAAATAAAACAGGAATCACAGCACACAGTGCCAGATCTACTTTATTCAGTTAGCAAATACTATTGAATGCCTACTCTGACATCTGCCAATAATATATGTGTGTGTGTTACATATATATATATATATATATATATATATATATACACAAAACAATTACTGTGCCTTTGGAATACAAGACAGACTCAAGAAGAAATGGGCCTGATTTGAGAACCACTTCATAGGGCCACTGCTTACCAGAATATCGAATGCAAATGTCATTTGAGTCTACTAATTTCAGATTATTCTAATAATAGCCAAAAAGCAGTTTGTTATCTTTGTAACCAAGTCTTAAAAGTTAATATGCTTTTTAAAAAAAGGATCAATTTATGACCTCCAGTCTTTCCTGAGTTGGAAACTGTTCAACCTAAGTTTGCCAACAAGGGGCCTGAGGGCTGACTCTGGGCTCAAAGGTGTTTGTCTCTCCCATTGTGGGTGCTCTCCAGGGCCTCCTCCATCCTGTTTCTCCCCAACACTGAGGGCACATGACAACTGCTTTTGTCACCTGACACCCAACCTCTTCACTAACTTACATCATCCACCTGGCTTCTCCAGGCATTTCCTCTGTAGTCTATGGCCTGTTGTACTTTCTAAATTGCAGCAAAAATACCTCCCATCCCACAAGCTCTTCTTACAATGTGACTTCAATACCCTTCCCATGAAGAGATGGGGTCTAGGTTTCTTCCTCTGAATACGGGCATGTCTGTGGACTTCTGCAGAAGTGACCCTAAGTGACACCCAAGGCCAGGACCATCTCCACCTGTGGGTGCTGAAGCTGGCTCATACCAACTGTGCACCTCTCTTCTGAACTCTGTGTTCAGTGGCTTAAAATGGGCCATGATGGGGGTCTTTGCATCATGGAAATCAGCAAACATGACAAATAGGGCTTTTCCACCGAGAAAGCCAGTTGTTTCTCGTTTCCCAACACACTGCTTGACCTGGTTCTCTTCTGATGCTCACTCCTGGAATTCAGCCGTCATGCTGTGGGGAAGCCTGAGCAGCCTGAGGAGAGGCCCCCATGACAGGAAACCAGACCCCCTGGCTCAGCACTCACTGAGCTCCCAGCTGATAGCCAGCACCAACTTGCCAGCCATATGAAGCCATCTGAGAGTAGATCCTCCAGCCCCGAGTCACATCACCCCAGCTGACACCATGCAGAACAAAGACAGGCCTTTCCTACTAAACCGTGTCTAACTGTGGGCAACTCATGAGCACCTAAAAAGGTTTGGGATGGCTTATGCAGCAGCAACAGTGACCAGAACCCAGTTCCTGGTAGCTTGGAATAGCCTGGCTCTGCCCCGCATGGGCCCTTTTACTTACGGGCACCAACACCACTCTTACTTACTGGTTCCCACTGTTTCACATCCCACCTGGGTTCAGGCAGACTTGGCCCTTTCTTTGTATCAGGGCTGACGTCCTCCCCTCAGAGAATTCCAGAATCTCCATCCCTAGCTGCTCACAGTCCGACCCATGGCAGCTTGAGCTGGAGCTGCTCTGAATCTGTCTTCCTGAATCTCTCGCTCTGGATATTCTGAATTTGAAAGTGGATGCTGCCTAGAAAGCTGAAAAATTAGGGAGTTCGGCTCTTCTGTACCCACTGCTGTCATCTGGATGCCTTGTCCCAGGGGTGGCCACGCATCTGAAATTTTAGGCAGATTTGGAAAACATCCCTATTTGGTGCTACCTGAGTTACCGGCTCCACCTCGCTTTCCCTGGCTCACACTCAGGCATACGTCCTTATGGGGGCGGGACAGGTTTTCCTAACTTGCCATCTCATTCCTGCCCATGTGGGGGTTACACCGGGTGTGAAAGGCACGCAGTGAATAAGACTCTATCCTGGCCTGCAAGGGCTGCAGTCTACTGGGCCCAGTTTGCACTGAGGGAACTGTGGAAAACTTAAATTGGGTTTTAAAGTTTGAATAAGAGTTTACTTGGCAGAAAGAAAGAGAGAGAGAAAGAGAGGAAGGAAGAGAGAGAAGGGAGGAGGGAGGGAGAAAAATTAAATAAATTCCAGGCAGAAGGGAAAATGTAGGTGGAGGCAGATTTGTCAGAGTGAGAATTTGAATGTATTTGGAGCAAAAGGTATACAGGCAGAGTTCAGAAGAGGACGTGGGGTCAGAAGAAGCGTAAATTCGTTCCACGGGCAATGTGGAGTTACTGCAAGCAAGACCGAAATGACATGGTGTGATTTGCATTTTCTAAAAATAACACTCTTGAGGCAGAGTGGAAAAGGGCTCAAAGGGGGACTTAACTGCCAATCAAAGGAGGCCAATCTGAAGGCTATTTCTAGGCAAGAGGTGATGAGGGCTCAAAAATGACATGGTGATAATTAGAAGAGAGAGAAAATACTTGTGGAATAGAAACCACAACATTTGGTGAGAGCTTGCATCTGGGGGATAAGGGAAGGTGTCGAGGGGTTGGAGTGTATGGAGTAGGAGTATAATAATAGCAGTAGTGGCAACAGCAACAAACAGGCATTGTTTTAAGAGTTTTGCTATATTAAGTCATTTAATCCTCACATCAATCTTATGAAGTACATTTATTATTTTTTCATCTATCATTATTATCATTATTATTATGATGATCTTACTTTCTTTCACAGATGAGGAAATTGAGGCACAGTGAGATTCAGTCACTTACCCAAAGTCACAGAGCTGGGATATCAAATACAGCTTTTAGTGATTACCCATCACTGCCTCTCCAGGGACCAACTCTGGGGAGAGGATGCATAGGACAGTCATCGAAATACGAAGGGGTGGGTCTAGCACCAGAAATGGGGAGGAGAGGGAAACTCAAAGGTCCCTGGGAACAGAAAACAGAGCTGGGTAACAGATTTAGTGTAAAGGACTCTGCTTCGTTTTACAGCCTCAGCTGCCCAGCTTTCAGGGCTAATGGCCCCACGAATGCAAAGCTGAAGCTCTTGTTGGGCCTGGAGTCAGTTCTGAGGAAGTCAGGGCAGCCTCAGTAACCTCAGTGCTACTGCCCTGGGAACTTAGCCTGAAGTCACTCTCCCAGTTCTAGACCCTGGGTCCTAGCCCCTGTCCTGGGTTTCCCCTGCCCCTTGTTCCCACTGATGCCAACTAGATCTGGATGCAATCCCACATGGAAGCCCCAAGAAGCAGCCTTGCCTTCCTCCCCCCTCCCAATGCGCCCTTTCTGCAGAACCAGCCAGAGCCTGGGCCATAGGCTCTCACGCTGTCCTGCCTAAACCAACTGCCACATACCGGCTGCCACCCAGGCACCCTGCTGCTGGGCAACCCTGACGGATGGGTTCTTAGGAGCTCACCCTTCTAGGATTAATGAGACTGATGGATGCTTTCAGACGTTGTGCTGGAACTAGGTCAGCTCTCCCCCATGCCTGCCCTACCCTAGGTGGCTGCCCTGTGTGCCCAGCCTCCCTCCTTCCCTGTCCCGGCTGACCCAGCGCTGGGAAAGGACATCAGGCCTCCGGATAAAGCTGTGCAGAACCAGAGCCATAGGAAGGGGGAAAGCGACGGCAGTGTCAGAGCTGGCAGTAAGGTTTCTAGCTTGGGAGGAGGAGTGATAACACTGGCAGAAGCAGAGTCGCTGGAAGGGCGTGAAGCCGTTTTGTGCCCTCTCTTCTGGGTGGGTGAGATCCCCGGCCCTGCCACTCACACTGTGCAGGCAGCTGTGCCCGTCAAACCACCTGCATCGCAGAACGCCACACCAAGGGACTCACTCGGGGCTTGCAGCTGTTTGGGGGTGGAGACACGGGGCTTCGGATGATGCCAGGGCTGCTGCACGGCGCTGCTCCTTCCAGCATGTCTTTCCAATGGGGCCAATTTTCCACTGCACAAAACCCACGAGCTGCCGATCTGTGGCCATTTGTGGGTCGTTTGTGCTCGCTCACGAGGACTGGTTGTCATTGAAGGCACCCCTGATTTCCACTGCTGACCGTTACGGCTGCATGCAACTAACTCTAAGTGAATTTCCACAAAGCCTAAAGACACAGGACACTTCATTTCAAGACATTAGCTTCCAACCACATCAAGAATTCTTAAAGCATCCAGGACACGGCAGTAAAAGGCTCCGCTCTGTGGCCTCCCATGAGCATCTGTTTTGGGTGTTTCTTAATGGTACCAGGGTTTTGACCTTTGCAGTTGCCATCCCACATGGAGAATGAACGCTCCTTCCTATATGCCTTCTTCAGAGCCCTGCCTTTCATCCTCATGGGAAAGTTTAGCAGTGTATGGCCAATCCAGACTATTTTGCACAGCAGCAATTAGCAAGCCAAAGTTCATGAATAAAGAGCAAAGTGGGGCTTCCCTGGTGGTGCAGTGGTTAAGAATCTGCCTGCCAATGCAGGGCACACGGGTTCGAGCCCTGGTCTGGGAAGATCCCACATGCCGTGCGGCAACTGGGCCTGTGAGCCACAACTACTGAGCCTGCGCTCCGCAACAAGAGAGGCCGCAATAGTGAGAGGCCCACGCACCGCGATGAAGAGTGGCCCCCGCTCGCCGCAACTAGAGAAAGCTCTCACACAGAAACGAAGACCCAACACAGCCAAAAATAAATAAATAAATAATAAATAAATAAATTTATTAAAAAAAAAAAAGGAGCAAAGTGATAGTCTGTGTGGGTATATAGGAGTGTGGGTAGGTGAATGATAGATCAAGAAGTAGATGATAGATAGATAGATAAATAGATATATAGATAGACAGAAAAAATCTCCAATATGTCAGGCCTTACCATTTGGGAAGGATAAAATAGGGTCGCATTATAATGAATCCAAGCCCCCCAAGTTACTCAGGAAGATAACCAGCCCTTGTCAAAGGGTCTTCCAGTTATTTCTGGCAGCCCACAAGGTAGGGTACCTTGTAATGTTTGTTCAAGGGCTATAATGTCAACAGTCCCTGTGTGGGGAACTAATGCAGGTTCCCACGGTTGTTCCCGAATTTGCCATTCCTCAGCCTGGCCAGGAGTATCGGGCGCTATGCAGACTCCACCCAACTCCACACTACTCACGGCCCCCAGCTGTGATGAGAGACCAGTCCCTTCTCTAGAATCTCGCTGCTGAAGGTGTGGTCCACGGACCTGAGTATCAGCATCACCTGGGAGCTTGTTAAAAACGCCCCAGTCCCACTCCCAGAGGTTCTCACCTAGTGAGTATGGGGTTCATCTAGCGTGCTTCTCAAGCTTTAATGGCTGAGGATTCATACAGGGACCCAGTTAAAATACAGATTTTGATTCTCTGAACTCTATGATGGGGTCTGAGATTCTGCATTTCTACAAACTCCAGGGCAGTGCTGATGCTCGTGGCCCCCAGTCTACACTTTGCGGAGAATAGTTCTCTCGGCTCCAGTCTTAGCCCCTCCACCTAGTTCCTCCTTTTAAAAGCTCCCCTCACCCCCCGCCCCAGAACCAAGAACATGTCTTACTTCTGCCAATTTTCTGAGACAGGAAAAAAGATTGGAATCCTGCCTCTAAACCCTAGAGGAATCCAGAGAAGTGTGCTTTATGTTGATCCAGGAAAGATTCTAGAAGAGATGGTTTCTGAGCACTTAAAAAAGGAAGCAGCAAGGATTCGTTAAGAACTCGCCATGGCAGGTTAGCCTCACATGCGGTTTCTCCACTGGGTACAGGACTTTTTAAGATCACACACACTTGGCCTTTGGCATTGCAGCCTTTCTCCTCCACACATCTGAGTCTACTCCCTCCCCACCTGCTTGCCTCCCTACGCCAGTACGCAGGACCAAAGCTGCCCAAAGGTAAGAGCCTCACCTCCTGGGGCTCAGCATTGGGAGGCTATTACAAATAATCTGTCCCTGAGCTCAGGCCCGAATTCAGATAGTTGCCCTTATCCCCTGTGTCTCAGTTCAGGGAGAAGGGCCTCAGTCCTTGACCTGAACACCTATTCTAGCAAGCTGGCCGGTACCCTGGATCCCTTGGCCTCAGGTCTTGCTTTGTTTTGGCTAGCCTCTTCCTCAAATTAGAAGCCCTGAGTCTCAACCCTAAATCAACTATCAGGAATCTGCAGAATGACAACCCCAAAACCAACCACCTTCCTACCCACCTGAATCCTCCTATCAGGACCCTCAATTTGCACCATCACTGTAGTCTCCTCCTCATGGTGATCTGGGCATCCATCACTCACAACCTGCCTGGACCACAGTCATTAAGGAAGATGCTTCATGGGCCAGATGGAAACTTCCCTCAGCTTCTGTATACGGGTCTGTGCCTGATCACCAGATCTGAGTCCTTCTCTACTCTACCAGCCCTTCAGTAAGTGACCAGGTCAGATCTAGCCAAAACCTGAGACGGGCAACAGATCAGGGAAATGTGGTCAACATAGTATACTAGCTTCAGCAAGATTTCTCATAAAGTCTTTCAATGGATAAGAAAGGCTACTTATTTTTAAAAAAGTAGCTTCTGTTCTCATGGAATGAATATCAGAAGAGTATTCACTTTCTTAAACAGCTTTATTGAGCTATAACTCATACATACAATTTACAATTTAAGGTATACAATGCAGGGACTTCCCTGGCGGCGCAGTGGTTAAGAATCCACCTACCAATGCAGGGGACACGGGTTCGAGCCCTGGTCTGGGAAGATCCCACATGCCACGGAGCAAATAAGCCCATGTGCCACAACTACTGAGCCTGCGCTCTAGAGCCCATGAGGCACAACTACTGAAGCCCACATGCCTAGAGCCCGTGCTCCACAACAAGAGAAGCCACCACAATGAGAAGTCCATGCTCCGCAACGAAGAGTAGCCCCCGCTCACCGGAACTAGAGAAAGCCCGCGCGCAGCAACAAAGACCCAATGCAGCCAAAAAAAAAAAAAAAAAATTTATAAAAAAAATAAAATAAAGTATAAAACGCAATGGCTTTTATTTAGAGTTGTATAACCATCACCACAGTCAATCTTGGAAAATTTTCATCATCCCAAAAAGAAACTCCATATCCATTAGCTGTCACTCCCAAACCCTGCCATCCCCTTCAGCCTAGGCAACCACTAATCTACCTTCTGTCTCTTTAGATTTCTCTGTCCTGGACATTTCATATGAATAGAATCATATAGTTGAAATCTTTTGTGATTGGCTTCTTTCACTTAATGTTTCTGAGGGTCATCCATGTTGTAGCATGTATCAGTACTTCATTCCTTTTTATGGCTAATATTGCACTGTGTCAGCATACCACATTTATGTATCCATTCATCACCTGATGGACATTTAGGTTGTTTTCTACTTTCTGACTACTATGAATAATCTGCTATGAAGGGCTTCCCTGGTGGCACAGTGGTTAAGAGTCCTCCTGCCAATGCAGGGGACACGGGTTCGAGCCCTGGTCCGAGAAGATCCCACATGCCACGGAGCATCTGAGCCTGCGTGCCACAATTACTGAGCCTGTGCTCTAAAGCCCATGCTCTGCAACAAGAGAGGCCACCGCAATGAGAAGCCTGCTCACTGCAACTAGAGGAAGCCCCTGCGTAGCAACAAAGATCCAACACAGCCAAAACTAAATAAATAAAATAAATAAATTTTTTTAAAAATCTGCTATGAACACTCATGTATAAGTTTTTATGGGGACATATATTTTCATTTCTCTTGGGTGTACACCTAGGAGTAGAATTGCTGAATCATAAGATAACTTTACATTCGACAATTCAAAGAGCTGCCAGACTGTGGAAGAATATTTGCTTCTGCATTAACTCTAGTGGTACGCCACAGGGATCGGTCCTTGGCTTGTCTTATTCAAAGTTCTTAACCTAACCTGGCTAAGAACGTGGGTGGTGTCTTCATCAGTTCCCAAGGTTTTACTTTTCAGGAGTACCCCCGCCACATGCCAAACTCTACCGAAGAAAACTTACACCCCCTTTGGACTGTGGTCTCTAACCATAACTGAGCCCACGACCCTATGTAATAGTTCATCTATTTTACACTACAGATTCTTCCTCTACTCCCTACCTTCCACCTCCCCGTCTCCTTTTAAGAGATGCCACTGGGGGCTTCCCTGGTGGCGCAGTGGTTGAGAATCTGCCTGCCAATGCAGGGGACACGGGTTCGAGCCCTGGTCTGGGAAGATCCCACATGCCGCGGAGCGACTAGGGCCGTGAGCCACAGTTGCTGAGCCTGCGCGTCTGGAGCCTGTGCTCCGCAACGGGAGAGGCCGCGATAGTGAGAGGCCCGCGCACTGCGATGAAGAGTGGCCCCCACTTGCCGCAACTAGAGAAAGCCCTCGCACAGTAAACGAAAACCCAACACAGCCATAAATAAATAAATAAATAATTCCCATTAAAAAAAAAAAATTGTTTAAAAAAAAAAAAAAAAAAAGAGATGCCACTGCTTCCTAGTCCTGCTGAAAAATAGAATCCATCAGGTGAAACTTATTCACATCAATATCCACCCTTTGCCCTTTCCTCTCCATCTAAGCGGCTGAGCTCTCCCTCCCTCATATGAGGCTGATCCTACCATGTAATACCTGCATCTCCCACTCTCCCTCTTCCTCAGAGACTTCATTTCATCAATTGTCTTCTCAGTCTCCCAAAATTCATGATCCTCCCTCCCCATGGTCCATTTTCATTGATCTTAAATAAGTTCAAGTCTCTCCCATCTTTAAAACTTATGAGTATTATTTTTAAAGCTCTCCCTCCCACTAGTGCTACTACCACATCTCTCTGCTTTCTTTCAGAGTAAAGGTTATTGAAAAAGATATGCAGTAACTTCTCCATATTCTCACTTCCCACTTATAATCTTCAACCTACAACACCACTGAAACGTTCTGGCAAAGACATCGCCACCGTCCTGTATTTTGCTAAAGTCAATGAATGTTCTTCAGTCCTCATTTAAACTAACCTCTCTTCTTAAAACCTGTCCTCATTGCTTCCTCTTAAATTTTTTTTTATTGAGGTAGAGTTGATTTACAATGTTGTGTCAATCTCTGCTGTACAGCAAGGTGACTCGGTTATACACAGAGACATTCTTTTTTTCATATTCTTTTCCATTATGGTTTATCCCAGGAGATTGGATATAGTTCCCTGTGCTATAGATAGGACCTTGTTGTTTATCCATTCTAAATGTAATAGTTTGCATCTGCTAACCCCAAACTCCCTGTCCATCCCTGTCCACACCCCCTCCTTGGCAACCACAAGTCTGTTCTCTTCGTCTAAGTCCTCACTGGTTTTTAACTCTCCTTCCAGGCTTCCTGATGAACCTCCTTCCCCTGTTTGTTCTCTTCTCCTCTCTCACTCTGGAAATTTGCATCCACTCCCATGGCTTTGAATTCTGCCTAGGTGTGATCACCACTTTTAAATTCGTCCCTCAGCTCCAGATTCATATCTCTAACTGCCTGCCCAACATCTTCATTTGAATGACAGAGAGAAAACTCAAACCTAACTTGACAAAAAGCAAACCATTTACTCCCACCTCCTACAAAAAGAAAAAAATCGCTCCATCCTCAAGGTTTGCCTATCTCAGCAAATAGCATCTCCACCATACAAAAGTGCATGCACAGAACTTAGGCATATCCTTGATTACTATAAGTATGTTTTTTCAGCTAAACTTCCAAAACCCCTATCGAATATGACCCTTTCTCCCACCTCCCCTGCGACTTCCCTAGTGAAAAACTACCACCATCTCTTGCCTGGACCGCTAACAGTGACCTAATTGGTCTCCTGCCTTCACTTTGCCTGCCTAGAATACATCCTCCACGTGGCAGCAATGATGATCTTTCCAAATCATAAATCAGATCACACTATATCACTAATGAAAATTCCCCCCAAATCTTTCCATCACAACCAGAATGGAAACTGAGCTCTTTAGCAAGGTCTGTAAAATTCTACATGACCTACAATATACCTCCCCCACCTCTCTCCCACCGTCCCTCCCCACCCTCCTTCCTCTTGCTTAGGACACTCCCCAGCTGTTCTGGCTTGTCTTGCTCACGAAGGCCAAGTTATTCCTGTCTCTGGAGCTTTATACCTGCTTCTTCTTAGTCATCTTGTGATCTTCCTCCAGATTGTCACATGGACGCCTCCTTCTCATTCAGGCCTCAACCAAAATGCCCCTCCTTTTCCCCTTAGCACCCTAGCTAAAGCAGCTTCACCTAGTCACTCCCTTCCACGTTACCCTATTTTATCTTCTTTGTGCCACTTGTGGATGACTAAAGTTATCTCATTTTCTTGTTTATTCTGTGTTTATTACCTGTCTCTCCCCATCACCACCAGAATATAAGCTCCTTGAGGACATCTATTACTGTCCTTGACCTATCAGAGGTTTGCTGGATGGATAGATGGATAGATGGATGGATGGATAGATGCTGACCTCATAAGGCTCCATCTCAGCCTCTCTTTACTTCACACACTCTTCCTGAACATTTTCATCAACTCCATATTCAACTATTGTCTCTGGGCAGGTGATCCCCAAATCTTTATCTCTAGCCCAGCTCTCTCCAGACCCCATGGATGGATGTATTCAGCTGCCTTTTGGACATCTCTAACCAGATGTCTCAGTGCATCAACCTCAAATGCCCAAACTGAAACCTATTCCTCTTCTTAATTTCTTATCCAAATGAAGATTGCCACTATGTGCCAAAGTTGGGATTCTGGGCATCAACCTTCACTCCTTCCTCCCAAACATTACCAAGACCTGTTGATCTGATCCCAGATCTATCACCCCCATCAGCCCTCACCAGGAGCACTGTAACAGCTCCAGTGCCCTCTCCACCTCTAGATGTGCTCAATCCCCTCCACTCACAGCCTCAGTGGTGTTTCTTCAACTCAATTTTTCTGTTCCCCATCACCGTGAGGATGAAGTCTAAAGCCCTCAGCCTTTTATGATCTGGCTCACTATTCCCCACCATACATTATACTGCTAGTATTTGAAGTGCTTGCAGGTTCTTCAATGTACATTCATGCTCTCTCTTGCCTCTGAGCCTTTGCCCTCTGCCTGAAATACCATCTATACCTGTATCTTCTGCTTCTACTTTTTATACAGGATTTATTGAGGGTGCCACCCCTGCAAGGGAGCCTTCCCTCACGCTCCATGCCATCATCCAGGTCTAGATCAGGGACTTCTTCCACCTGTTACCATAAAACCCAGTACCTCTTTTATTACACCTCAGGCACTGTATTATATTTGCCTTTATACATCTATGTGAGTTCTCTGAAGGCAGTGACAGAGCCTTAAACATCTCTAAATCCTCCATACTGAGAACAGAGCTGACACAGAAAAGGCATTCAAATATGTGTAGATTGATGGGTGGAAACTTGTGGGAGTACAGCGTATATTTTGGAAAACCTAATAAGGGCTCCAGGCATTTCTGACAGGATAGAGTGATGAGCTGGGTTTAACAAGATAAAATTTAATTGGAACAAATGTAAGGTTCTGCCCTTGGGTCCAAAAGGCACATATGCGGGAACAGGGAACAGTGTGCAGCTGCAGTTTATATGAAAAGCCTGGGGAGCTAGAGTTGTCAGGAAGCTCAGCGCGGGTCAATAGTGTGATCTGACTGCCAAAAAAATTAACGCAACCTTAGCTTGCACTAAAAGTGTAGCCTCTAGAATGAGAGAGGACCTACACACATGCCAGACAGACTATACTGTGGTTCTGGGTTTGCTCTGAGCATCACACTTCAGGGGCCAGACTCTAGCAGGCTCTGAGGGAAAAGACCAGTGTGGTGAGGGGACTTCAGGTAAAGTCAGATGAGAAACAGGTGGAGGATCAGGGGCTGCTTCGCCTTCAGAAAGTGTGTAGGTACCTGCTAGTTACCTTGGAACATCCAAAGATACGTGACCTATTATAAAGTATTACTTTCTAACCAATCAGGCTGTCCACATATGGACAGGTAAGGGGTCTCCTGTCAATGGGTGCATTTCAAGATGCAACAGAAGCATCTTTTCAAAATACAGATCTGATTATGTCTCTCTCTCTCTCTCACTCACACACACACACACACACACACACTCTCACACAAACACTCACAATCCCCTTTTCCCACACACATCTACCCTACCATTCAACCCCTGCTTTAAAACCTTCTAAGACTTTCCAGTGTCCTTAGGGTTCAAAAGCACAACTCTCCCTGCAACCTATAAGGCTCTGCTCTTTCTGGCCTCACCCTCCTCTCTGCCCTCTTGTTCCCTCTGCCCCCTTGAGAACCTCTCACCAGACTCTCCTGCCTCAAGGCTTTTGCCCGGGCAGTTCCATTCACATGGAAAGCTCTTCTCTCCCTTCTTGAACCTAATTCATCCTTTGCATCCGTTAGCTCTTGACAGGCTCAGGCTCCACCCCTTCAGAAAGCAGATCATTGCCCTATTCCAGGCTCTCCTAGCCCCAGATGACTCCTTGTTTCATTGTTTGCTGTCTCCCCTACTAGACCATAAGCACCAGGTGGGCAGAGACTAAATCTGGGTTTGCTCACCATCTCATTGCCTCGTCAACACACAAGAGCTTCATCATATACATGCTGAACAAGCCAATGAATGAAAAGATGAGATGACCAGAGGCGATGACTGTTTGGACAGAACCTGAAGGGAATTAAAAGCCTCCAGTCAGTGGTCAGTCTAAATGTGCTTTAAGGTCTCTTTTTAATGCCAAAATATCTGCTCCTCACTATCAAAAATCCCACCCATAATTCAAGGGAACCTCAAACATTAGCCTCCAATTTACCAAGGGCCTCTCATGAGTCCCCCACCCCTTTTTTAGTAACTCTTTTAGTGCACTTGCCATATCCCACCTAATCCTAAAGACATTGGTGATTTGTCTTAGCCCCTCCACTCAAGGAACTTAAAATCCATTTGGGGAGATGTCATATTCACCTGCGTACCCCTCCCAGCACACCCCAACCTACAACCAGTGCTTGGTACACATTTGTGTTATATATGGGTAAATGGGTAACATTTACTTGACATTTCACTATGCTGTGTTTCACTGTCTTGTTTTTCAATTATGCAAGTGTGTTTGCACATTAAGTGGCCTATAATACAGGTCAGATCCCATCGTAAGAAGATGCACGAATACTTTTGACTACACCAGCATTCTGTTTTATCAAATCGTTTGAGATAGGGAGACAAGTAGGCATGGGATGTTGAGATCCCAGTTACAAAGGGATTCTGCAACCCTTTCCTTGAATGTGACCTGTGTGTGCGTTAATGAATTTTTAAACTATCTTCCTTCAGGCTGCCAATTACAGTCAATTTTCACTCATCTAAAAATCATAAACAGTAAATTAAGCCGAACATTACTCATTTAATACTTCCCTGTGGGCTTTCTATTTTTCCCTTCCCAAACTTAAGGAGGCCCTATTAAATATGTACGTATGAATTCACAAGCCATTTACTCAGAAGAGGACAAGAAAATTTAACTTTGTTTTTCTAAGCTGAACTTAATTTCCATCCCACAACCCCATCTGAAAACTTTAGTCTTGCCAATACATGGCGAACTCAGTTAAATTCCGGATCTTCTTTTCTGTCTCCAGCCTGGCTGCCCGTTCTGGCATTTAAGTTCTGGCCCTCCACTCTCAGTAGATTTATAAAGCTGTGTTTTGGGGATGCGGCATTCTGTCAAGTCCTCAGGTCACCTCTCCAAGCTGACGTCTGTTAAGGTGTCTCTGTCACCGTCTGGTTTCAGGCGTGGCCTGGTATCAGTTAGGATTGCGTTCCACTGCAAATACTTGTTGTCCTGATTTATGGTGAGTTAAATCAGTGTTTCTCAAAGTCTGGTCCCCAGACCGGCTGCGTCAGGATCACATGGGTCCTTGTTAGAAATACAGATCCTCGGGCTCCACTCCAGGCTACTGAATCAGAACCAGCAACCCGTGTTCTAATAAGCCTTCCAGGTGATTCCGATGCATGCTCAAGCTTGGGAACCAAGAGAGTTTATTTTCTTTACAAAACACGAAGTCTGGAAGTTAGTGGCTGTCGCTTGGTGACACCACGGCCACTCCCAGCTGCAGGGAAAGCTAAGGAAACACCGTTAACGCTTTGGGTCCCTGTAGTAGAAGGTGGCAGGGGAAATGGAGATGGAAATTGCATTGGTTTCTGCCCCAGAGCTGTTGTGCTCTGCATGGCAGTGTCCCCTTTGTGTAATGATGAGACTTTGGGTACACCAACAGCCCTTGCTCAGCTACCTGCCACCCTGGCCTTGGAGCCCTCAAGCTTCTGCTGCCCTCACCTTGTTGGTTCAGGGCCATCAGGAACTTGGTTTCTCATCCCCCAGCCTAGACTCCTGCAGTAATTTCCCAACCACACCATGCACAGCTCCTGCAAAGCAGCCGTGCCCTCTAGGCTGAGGTGCTCACACTCACTGGGAAGTTCTGTCACCCACCTCCCTTTGGCAACAGGGCATCAGGAGGGCTGTGGAGAGGCAGAGTACAGCACTGGCAGGCCCCTTACCGCCTTACAAATCATCCCAACCCACCCCAGTGAGAGTCCCCTCTTTCAAAATCTCATCTTAAGTAGAAAAAAAAAAAAAAACTGATTCTCCAAAATCTCTCTGACTTGCACCAGGATTGCATCTTAAAAGCCAAGCATTTGAAGCCCTTTTTCTCTGACTCCGTTCTTGAGACAACGGAAGCCTCCAATAAAGGTCTGTAGGGGGTACTGGTGGAGGGAGTGGTCCAGAGAAAAAGAGAGAGGGAGGGGAGGTGGGAGGCATTGAATACTTGACAGCATCCTGTCAAATCCAGAGTGACTTCATAAACACTAGCTGCTGTTTTCAAAAAACATCTTTGGGAGGGGATATTGTACAGATGTTGGAGTGTGTTGGTGGGGGGTGTCTCCCTTAATGCTGTGTCTACAAAGTCCAAAATAGCAGTATGCGACGAAATCTCTCTCAAACCCAGTTATTTTCAGAGGAAACCTAGTGGAGTGGAAGGAATAGCAGGGTAAGAATGGAAAGAACTGGGTTTTCTATCCAGATCTGTCACTTCCTAACTGGGTAATCACAGCCTAGTGACTTCACCTCTTTGAATCTTAGATTATATAACCTATAAAAGGGAAGGGAAAAGATCTGCCTGGTGCGTATTTTCATACCTGTTTTACAGATACTGGTTGTGAGGGTCAAATGAACTCAGGCACACAAAAATACTTTTTTTAAATTGAGGTATAATAGACACATAACATTATATTAGTTTCAGGTATACAACATAATGATTCAATATTTGTATATATTGTGGAATGATCGCAAGTCTAGTTAACATCCATCACTACAGACAGTTACGAAAAATTTATTTCTTATGATTTTTTTCTTGTGTTTTTCAAGGTCTACTCTCTGAGCAACTTTCAAATATGCCAGACAATATTATTACCTATTGTCACCATGCTGTACATTACATCCCCAGGACTTATTTATTTTATAACTGCAGGTTTATACCTTTTGACCCCCTTCACCCATTTTGCCCACCTCTCATCCCCAACATAAAAGTACCTTGAAATAAAGCAGTGATTATACAAATCAAAGGTCATAGAAGTACCATTATTTTCTGTCTTTATAAACCAAAGGCAGGATAATTATTTGCTTTAATAGAACCAGGGTTCTTTAAAAACCAAATGAAATTCCAATAGAGTTTCTAGATTTACCCTATGGTCATCTCTTCAGACATTTCAAAGAGGTTAGGGAAATAAGGACAACAGAAAAGTATGTTTTCCACGTAACACAGCATGTTATTTTAGGTCAAGTATAACCTCACTGATCTTCTGCCTGCTTGATCTACCAATTACTGTTGAAGTCTCTAGCTGCCATAGCAGATTTGTCTACTTTTCCTGGTGGTTCTCTCCGTTTTTGCCTTGCATGTTTTGACAGTTTATTAGGCACATACACACTTAGGATTACTATGTTTTCTTGGAGAATTCACATTACACAATTTCTTCTTTATCCCTGATAGTTTTCCTCATTCTTAATGTCTGCTTTTGTATGAAATTAACATAGCTACTCTAGCTTTCTTCCAACTAGAGTTAGCAGGGCATTTCTTTCTCCATGCCATTACTTTTCATCTGAGTCCTTATACTTAAAGTAGGTTTCTTATAAACAACTTATACTTGGGTCTCTTTTTATATTTTAATCCACTCTGACAAACTGTCTTGTAATTGGTGTTTTTACACCATTCACATTTTTTTCAGCAACAGATACCTTTATTTTCAAGGTTCTTGGAGTATGTTACCACATTTTTCCCCCAAAGTGTTTTGACAATTAACACACCCAGCAGCAATTCAATATAAGTGCCTACAGTGAGCCAGTCCCTGGGAATAAATGGTTGGGTCCACATGTAAGCATCAGTTTTATCACATCCTTGCTAGCACTGGGTTTTAGTCTCAGTTTGCATCTCTCTAGCATGAGGAAAGCAGAACTTCCATGAATGTTTGCTTACTTATTGGAGCAACTCCCTATTGTATGTATGGATTGTCCATTTACCTCTTTGGGGTGCTGATGTTTTTCTTACCAACTTGGATTCATTCCTTATATAGTAGAGATCATTGCACTTTGTTATTTTTATGTCAGAGACTTTGAGGGCTGAGTGAGACCTGGAGTTTATTTGGCCTAAACCCCTTGTGGTGGGTTGAATGGTAATGTCCCCAAAAGATATGTCCATGACCTACCCCCACCCAGAGCCTGTGAATATGACTTTATCTGGAAAAAGAGTCTTTGCAGATGCAATTCAGTTGAGGTAGCCCATTCCCATTTAAAGTGATAATTGATCAAGTTTGGACTACTATCTCCCATGTCGATGACTGTTTTATTGTTTTCTGTTTGTTATATTTGTTCTCTGGGGGGTGTTTCTCCCTCTTTTTCCACCTTCTCTGGTTTTAACTGAGTGTTTTATATGATTCTATCTTATCTCCTCTCTTAGCCTATCAATTATACTTCTTTTTAAAAAATTTTTAGTGGTTGCCCTAGAGTTTCCAAGACGCATGTTTAACTAATCTAAGTCCACCTCAAATAAGACTGTACCACTTCACATGTAGAACAGGTATCTTATAACAGCATTCCCAATTTGTCCCTCCCACCCCTTATAACATCCCTGTCAATCACTCTCTCTATGCTGCAATCACCCAATGCAGGAGTTTCTCACTCTCAGGTGAGTCCACACTCAGCCTCCAGCAATTCGTCAAGATTACCATGTAAGTGTTCCTATCTGCTTATGGCCCCAGTGGCTTCAGGTTCAGATAAACAAGCCTTGGCTGTGGCTCTCTGGATTTGCCTGTCTCTCCATACTTCAAGGTGGTGGTTTGCTTGTCAACCTCAGTTCTCTGAGGAGTCCAAGGAAAGTTACTGATTTTCAGTTTGTTCCCCTTCTTTTCATTGTCAAGGACAGGAGTGACAACTTCCAAGAGCTGAAGCCGAAAGAAATCCAGCAGATTATTTTACATCATGAGGATTATAGTTGTGTTTGCTGATTTCCCAAAGTATCCAGTCCCTCAGCTCAGACCTGCTCTATCCCTCTGGCCAGGCCTGGACTAAAGAGAGAAAGCAGTTCCTAACTCAGATGCAAGAGATCACTCAATCTTCCCATCTGATCTGAGGACCCCTCCTGCCTAGTGTTATCCGCTCAAGACAAGAACAGTTACGTTCCTGTCCTGTGCTACCTTACAACCTTAGTGGCACTGGTGTAACTGTCCCGGGATGTGGCTGCTGTGCTTTCAGTTCAGGAACCTCAACTTCAAGCACTGGAACATGCGAGCTCAGCTCCCAGATAATCACTATTAATTAGACTCTCATCCACCCCACAGCTCACCAGAATTAACCTGCTCTGTCCAAAAAAAAAAAAAAAAAAGTTTTTTAAATCAAGCATTTGATTATAATATGTACTTTTAAAACACTTAGGCAAATTGTTGGTTTAAAACAAAGAAGAATTCTGATTTCCCCAGAACTCTACCAACCTGAACTCCTGACTGGCAGGGCCACACAATGAGAATGGGTGCTTGCACTGATGATCCTGCAGCACTACAAGATTCTGGAGAGCTTTTGAATCATACAAGAAAGATTAAATTATGTTCAGTAGCACTTTAACGTTAAGTGCATCTTATACTGTATTCCACATCGATGGAATCTGATCATTCATATGAAGCACAAGATGACTCTCTTCCTCGCCCAGAAGCCAATGCGTTTTAGTTCAATTTGAATTACAAGGGTCTGCTGAACACCTACTACCCTGGTACACACTGGAAGGCATATTCCATTTATTTGTGGGGCTCACAATTTCATGGTTAAGGAAAAACAAACAAGCAAGCAGACAAACAAATAAGCAAAACAGACAAGACACACCTTATAACCCCAGCACGCAACACATGCACAAGTTAATTGAATGAGTGTTTGCTCAATGACCTGTAGACAAAGTGCCTTATAGGCACAGAAATGCAGGCAATCACAGAATGTGATGCAGGGAAGAGATATTTGAGCTCAGCTATGGGGGACGCTCAGGACTCTGGCAGTCTACAATAAAGTGGAGGAAAGTATGCTAGCCAAAGGGAAAGTGATGAGAACTTTCAGGGAATGGAGAAAAGTCTGGTGTTTCTGGAATATGTGGGTGGAAAATGCCAGGAAATGTTGTCGAAAAAATAAATCACAGAAGGCCTTGAATATCATGCTGAGAAATTTGAATGTTTTCCTGTAGGCAATGGGATGCTGTCAGTGTTTTGAGCACACGTGTTTTGGTCAGATGTGCTTTAGGAAGATCACTCCAGAAGCACCTGGGAAGATGCACTGGGGTGCAAGGGGGAGACGGGAGACACAGAGGCCAGTTAGAAAGCCACTGCATAAGTTCAAGCAAGAGATAAGGGATTGCAGTGATGGAAAATGGAAATAGGTACATGGCTGAAGAGATACTGCAGAGGTAGATTCAACAGCACTGGGCAACCAGTCCTCTGCAAGAGGTAGAAGTTGAAGATTGCTCCAGAGTTGTTTGCAGAAAGAGCTACATTCCCCACCCCACCCTATATGCACACCCTTTGCAATGTAACAGCTCCTACCACCATCAAGAGGTGGAGTCTATTTCTCTACCCTGTAAAACTGGATTCCAGCTCTATACCAACACTGAACAGTTAGGCTGATGTGGAGGGAGAGGATGCTGCTATAATACAATACCATGGACCAGGTGGCTTTGACAACAAATACATATTTCTCACAGTTCTAGAGGCTGGGAAGTCCAAGATTAAGGCATCCGCAAATCCAGTGTCTGGTAAAGGCACTCTTTCTCATTTGCAAACGGCCGTCTTCTCCTTGTATCCTCACATGGCAAAGAGACAGATCTTTTGTCTCTTTCTCTTCTTAAAAGGCATTATTCCCATCATGGGAGCCCCACCCTCATGACCTCATCTCATCCTAATTTTCCTCCCAAAGGTCCCACCTCCAAATGCCATCAACATTGGGGAATAAGGTTTCAACATATGAACTGGGGGGAGGACACACACATTCAGTCCATAATTAGACCTCTCCTTGAACTCCAACCACCTTGGCTGGGTCCTGCCCTCCTTGCCTAACTCTTACCAGACCCGTATTTCTGAAGTCAGGACCCTGCCCTGAAAGCTTTGGCACCGCCTAGACTCCCGCCAAGTGGGATCAATCATTTATAACCAAAGCCCTGCTACTCAGCCAACTTCAAGAAATGTCACTCTCCAGAGACTCCTCCTACAGCCCGACTGCCCCTGCACTGGGGGATTTTTTGGAAACGAAAGGCAGCTGAATGGAGCTGGAGTTCACCCGTGCCCCTTGGCTCTGCCACCTGAACAGCAGCCTCTCCTTCCCCCATCGCCATACCGTCATGGGGCCAGTCCTGCAGCTGGATTCATACATCCCACTTCCTGCCCTTCCATGGTTTCCACTGCTTCCCTCTCCAGTTTGATGTGTTTTGCAGAGGAGCCAGTTTTTGTGCTTCATTTAACCACTTAGTCAATGGTCATACGCACCTATCCTGTGCCAGGCATTGCTTGGGATGCAGAAGTGAGTTAGAGAGCATGCTTTGTAGGTGCTCCCAACTCAGAAACCCCTATCATCTGGAAAAGGCAGGAGAATGCACACAACAGAGCTTTCTTAATGGGAGAGCACTTGCCCGCAGGCTCCACCGCTGACTATTCAGCGGGCATAGGGCAACTGAGACAGTATCCTCATCTAGCATAAAAATAAAAAGTAAAAGCCTTTCTACAGCCCAGGATTGTATGGGACGAAATGAAGGAAAAGACCAGACCTTGACTTAATAATGGTTCCCAGCTCACTGGTGGTTCCAGGTCCAAGGGTCCAGCTTTCCAGCATCCGGAACCTCAGGAGAGGGGCACCATCAGGAGGTAGCTCCCCCATGGCGAGGCTCTGGTGAAGTGTTTGCAGCATCAGAAAGCCCTTAAAATGCTCAGCTTGAGGAGCTGCCAGGTCTTATCTAAAGAGCCATGCACTTGGCACTAAGTCTGGTGGGGCCTGATTCATAAGGAACCCCTAAGAACCGTGGACAAGGGCATTTACAGACCTAGAAAACCCTGCATGCTCTTTTTAATTTTTTTCTTCTCCCCTGAGAAAAGCAGGAGTTAAGAGATTTGGGGGCCCTCAGCCAGGCCTCCTCCCCCAAGGTCACTCTCCCAGGCATTCCCACTGGTTCTGATGCAGGCCTGATTCCCAACTACAGCCAAGGAGCCCAAGTGCAAGGCTCAGGAGGGAGAAGGCAACCAGACGCCAGGCTCCCTCGCCTGGAGAGAAAGAGAGCATTTCCCCTGAACACACAGGCAGGCGTTGGCCAGAAAATGTACAGCAGTTTCAAAAGCCACAAGCGGCAACTATAGCACCATGCGTGCTCCAGACAAGCACTCCCACCAGGCTCCACTCCCCCCATGAGACCATCATAGCCCAGACCCTGCCTCTGGGGGCCTGGGTTGGCTTAGCCTGTTCCTTCAGGTACTAGATTTCCCCACTTCCCCAGTTACTGTAACTCACTTAATCCTTACAACCCCCCTACAAGGGATGTTTGATGACTCTACTCCTTTTACAGATGTGGAAACTGAAGCACAGATTGGTTCTGGTCTTGCCCAATGTTACAGCGCAAGGAAAGGGTGGGGCAGGATTCAAACCCCCGTGCACGTCCGAGTAGGCACCCCTCTGCTCCTCGTCCATTCCCATGCCAGCCCTCTGTCCCCTGACCGCAGAAGAGTGATTCACAGGGCCCTTGCCTTGGATGCCAGCTGGTATGGGTCTGAGGTCTTTGGAGGGCTTACAAGATCCCCTCACTGAGCCCTCAGAGGCCCTGGGATGAAAGGGATTAGGCTAAGCATGAACATTTTTTCCTTGTTAGATTGTCCATTTTTTCCTTTCACCACATTCCTCATTTCAATCATTCCTTTTCCTTTCCAGACCCCAGGAGCCAGAAATAAACACACACAGTCTTTGCATTGATGTAAATAACCATTGGCTTTATTGAACCCATCTGCTTGGGCTATTGGTTGAAATCACAGCTCTGGAGTGTCTTCCAAGTACCCCCTAGGGCATCGGGAAGTTTAGCTGCTGCCCTGCCCAGGCAGGTTTGTTCCGCTCCCTTCAAGAAGGACCCTCACTATGGAAGCCATGTGTTCATTTTCTCAGTATCCTTAGAGCTCAAAGTCTAGCCTTTTCTCCCCACAAACAATCAATTTCTCTCTCTCCTCTTCTCTCTCCCATCACCCCAAGAAGCTGCCTCCTGCCTCCCAGGCCCACAGACTGCGTGGCCCCATCATTCTGTCCCGGGACCTTAGGTTTGAAGGCAAACAGAGCCAATAGGTACCTCCCAGTCCCACCCCAGCCCCATGTAGCTGCCTTGTGGTTTTCCACCTTCAACTGGGGCTCCTTTCTCTTCTAACAACAACAGTAACAGTTAAGTGTATCAGACACTTGTTATGTGCTAGGTACTGCTGTAAGCCTATGCAAGTATTATTTTTTTAATCTCACAACCCCTAGGAAACTGAGCCATATACAGAGTTGAAGTAACCTGTCCAAAATCATACAGCTAGTAGGAGGTAGAACCAGGATTTGAACCCCAGAAGTCTGGCTCTAGGGCTGGGCCTCTACAAAAAACTCAGCTCTTCAAGCCCCACTTGTCTGGAAGCTCTGGGGATCAGAGCCCAAGTCTTCTGCTGTGCATGGTTGATCTTTTGTCTTCTGGTTGAGTCACTCTTTGTTTTGTTTTTTGGTTTTGTTTAGTTGTGTTTCATTTGCTTTGTTTGTGTCTTTCTCTTATTTTCTGTATCTTCTGAGTTTCCCTCATGACTTGAGCCTCTATTGTACTCAATGGCCTCCTCCTTACTTCTCTCTTCTTTCTCTCTCTTGCTCCCCACATTCAAGCAGTAGCCAAGTCCTCTGAATTCTTTCATTTCAGAAAGGTTTCTTGAGCATCTCCTTCATGCCAAGCACACAGGAGGTGATCAAGATGGATGGAGTCCTTCTGCATGTGGCATTTTCAGTCCATTTCATTGGCCTCTCATCTCTCACACCTCCCATCCCCCATGCCCTGGTCCCAGTTCAGGCTGATTTTCACACCCACCTGTGCAATTGTTGCTCCCTCCCCTGTGTGTTTGCCTCACTCTACACATGACTGATGAATAACTCTTAAATAAGCCTGCCTGGGCTTCCCTGGTGGCGCAGTAGTTAAGAATCTGCCTGCCAATGCAGGGGACACAGGTTCGAGCCCTGGCCCAGGAAGATCCCACATGCCATGGACCAACTAAGCCCGTGTGCCACAACTACTGAGCCTGAGCTCTAGAGACTGCAAGCCACAACTACTGAGCCCAAGTGCCACAACTACTGAAGCCTGCGTGCCTAGAGCCCATGTTCCACAACAAGAGAAGCCACGACAATGAGAAGCCCACACACCGCAACGAAGAGTAGCCCCCACTCACCGCAGCGAGAGAAAGCCCACCCACACACAGCAACAAAGACCCAACACAGTCATAAATAAATTAATTAATTAATTAATTAAATAAAAAAAAAAAAGGCTGCCTTAGATCAGGTCTTTGCTAGAGGCCTTTAACTGGAGCTCAGACTTGGAGCTCCAAGCCATCCAATAGTCCCTACGGGATAACATGCCAAATCCCCAGTCTGGTACTCTGGACTCAGACTGTTAGTTCCAACTTGACGAAACATACTTCCTACTGCATTCCCTTCTTTAGCCCAAGACAACATTTCTTAGAGGGCAACCCCACACTTGCATCAGAATCACTCATGTGCCCATTAAAATGCACCCTTCCCCAACCTTCCAAATGAGAACTTCCAAAGGTGGGATCCAGGAATCTGCCTTTGAACAAGCTGCTTGGTGATTGGCATGCACTCCATGGTCAGATACCCACCTGCCTAAGTGATAGCCTCTGAACTACTGAGTTCACTCTGTTCCACACACTAGGACCCACAGTGCCAACCCCATCATCAGATCTCCATGTCTGATCCTACGCATTCTTCAAGGCCCATCTCAATGGCTCTTCCTCTGAATTACCTACTAAGAGTCCACCTTCTGTTACCCCAGCTGAAATCAGTCTCTCTCTCCTCTTTCAGTATTAGAGCCCTTGTAGAATCTGAGTGTCTTTCATTGCCATTTGCTACTTTCTAGCTTGTATTATTGTTATGTATGTGTCAGTCTTATCACCATTACTAGGCTGTGAACATTTTAAAGACAAGAGCTATCTCTTAATCAACTGACCAGGATGTTATGAGTGTAGCAGCCAAAGGAATCCTTTAAAAAGTCTCAGTATGTCACTCTTCTACTCAAAACCCTCCAGTGGCTCCTCATGGCCTGGGAGTAAAGCCAAAGTTCTTGTGATGCTCCACAAGGCCCCGTGTGGTTTGGTCCCCTTTACCTTTGTGAGCTCCCCTCCCACTACTCTGCCTCTCACTCCTCCCACTCCAGACACATTGCCTCCTTGACAGACTTCAAGTGTGCTCCTGCCTCAGGGCCTTTGCACTGGCTGCTGGATCTGCCTAAATGTCCTTCTCCCATCTAGCAGCCCAGCCCATTCCCCCACCTCCTTTTAGAATTTGTTCAAATGTCACTTTCTCAATAAGGCCTACCCTGTCTACCCTATTTAAACCTGCAATTCACCCCTGCACTCCTGTTACCCCGTTATACTTTTTATTTTGTCCATAAGGATAAGCATTATTGATTTATTATAAATGGATTTATTTATTATATTTACTGCATTTTGTCTTCTCCCTTCACTATACTATAAGCTCCAAGCTTCATTTTGCCCACTGACATATTCCAAGCACCTAAAACACTGCCTGACACATAGAACATGCTCTGTAAATATTTGCTGAATGAATGAATAAGTGAGTGAGGTGAGGAATGAATAAATAGAGGGAGATGGGGAAGCAAAAGTTGAATTACAGGCCTGGGTGGGGCCCGCTCAACATTTCTCACAAGTCCAGGCCAGGAGTCAGAAACAGAGAATAAATTAAGTCAAGGGTGTAATATGAGCCATATATTTTCAATTCTGTCCTAACAGGTGAGACAGAATGAGGGCAGGCCAGGACCGGAAGTAGTGGAGATGGCTGTCACCATCACCTGAATCTGATGTCACTCGACCAGACAGCTACAAGGCCTCAGCAGCCTCTAACTGACCTTCCTGGAGCTTGAGTACAGAAGAGAAAGGGGATGTAAAGAGTCAGCACTGGTGGGGACAGGCAGAGAGAGTCCTGGGCTCTAACTGTCAGGGTCCCGGCTGCATGTATGAGTTTCCTATTGCTGCTGTAACAAATTACCGCAAACTTAGTGGCTTAAGACACCACAAATTTTAATCTCTTACAGGTGTGGAGATCAGAAGTCTGAATGAAATGATGCCATTTGCACCAACATGAATGGACCTAGCGATTATCATACTAAGTGAAGTAAGTCAGACAAAGAAAGACAAATATATGATATTGCTTATATGTGGAATCTAAAAACAAACAAACAAAAAGATACAAATGAACTTATATACAAAACAGAAATAGACACACAGACATAGAAAACAAACTTATGGTTACCAAAGGGGAAAGGGTTGGAGGAGGGATAAATTAGGAGCTTGGGATTAAAATAGACACACTAGTATATATAAAATAGATAACCGGCAAGGACCTAATGTATAGTACAGGGAACTATACTCAATATTTGGTAATAACCTATAAGGAAAAAGAATCTAAAAAAGTGTATATATATATATATGTATCTGAATCACTGTGCTGTACACCTGAAACTAACACAACATTGTAAATCAACTATACTTCAATTTTTAAAAGTCAAAAAAAAAAGGGAGGCTGAAACTAGTCTCAGTGGACTAAAGTCAACACGTCTGTAGAGCTGGTTCCTTTTGGAAGCTCTGAGAGGAGAATTTGTTTCCTTGACTTTTTCAGCCTCTAACAGTGACCTGCATTCCTTGAGTTGTAGCCCCTCCTCCATCTTCAAAAAGCATCCCTCTCTTCTGACTCTGACCCTCAAGCCCCTCTCTTATAAGAACCCTTGCGATCATATCAGTCCGACCTGGATAATCGGAGAGAAGCTCCCCATCTCAAGATCTTTAACTTAATCACACCCACAAAGTCCCTTTTGCAACGTACGGTAACATTCACAGGTTCTGGAGATTAGGCTGTGGAATCTTTGGGGGCCATATTCAGTTCCCACACCCTACATAGAGTCAAGGCAACCTCATCATATAGCTGGGCCCACTCATGCCTTCCGAGGTGTATCTAGGAAATTTGTATCCAAGTGAACCCCTCCACTGGAGAGGAAGTGAGATCCCCAGGGAATCTGTCAACTAAGGGACCAGTGAGAGGGACCACTGCCAGCCCAGACCTCCTGCTCAGGTTTAGGAAACTCTCACACGTTCACTTTGCCTTCCTACTTCAGAAAACCTTCTCTAGAAGGACTTTCAGTCCATGTTCTGCACTGGCTGCCATGTGATCTCAATGGCCAACCAGCCACACCCTGATTCACATTGCAAGTGGAAGCCCTCTCTGCGGAGGTGATATTTGAAAAGACACATAAAGAGAGTGAACCAGTCATCAGAAGGACTCCAGACTGAGGGAATAAACATAAAAAAGCTTAAGAAAGACGGAACTTGACAAGTCTGAGGAAGAGGGAGAGGCTAGGATGGCTGAAGGTCACGAGCAAGAGAATTTAAGATTGGAGATGCAAGCAGAAGGTAGATTATGCATGACCTTGGGAGCCATGAGGAGAAGTCTGGAGTTTTCTAGGAGCAAGGATAAATTGATGAGAATAATAATAACCACAACAGCTAACCATTATATGCATAGTAACACGTATATGTATACCGAGATGAACATATATAGTACCAGGTACTATTTTAAGTACTTCATTTACATCAGTTTAATTCTCAAAAATTTGCATGAGTAGATGCCATTATCCCCATTTTACAGCTGAGGAAATTGAGGCATGGAAAGGTTAAGTAACTTGCCAAGCCCACACAGCCAGCAGGTGGTAGAAGCCAGAATTCAAACCCAGGTGATCTGGTTTCTCAGTGTGTGTTTTAAAGGGCTGCACTGACTTTCCTGCTGAGGACTTCACACAAAAAGATCATTCTGTGTGTGGTGGGGGAGGAAGGTGAATAGGAGCACAGAATATTTTTAGGGCAGTGAAAATACTCTGCATGATACTATATAATGGATACATGTCGTTACACAGTTGACCCTTGAACAACATGGGGGTTAATTGGCATATAACTTATAGTCAGCCCTCCGTATCTGCTGTTCCTGGGCATCCATGGATTCAACCAACCTTGCACTGTGCAGGACTGTAGTATTTATTACTGAAAAAGACCCACGTGTAAGGGGACCCACACAGTTCAAACGCACATTGTACAGGGTCAACAGTACGTTTGTCCAAACCCCTAAAATGCACAACACCAAGAGTGAACCCTACGGGTGGTAATGATCTGTCAATGTAGGTTCATCAGTTGTAACAAATGCGTTGCTCTGGCGGAAGATGCTGACAATGGGGGAGGCTGAGCACGTGTGGGGGCAGGGATGCCTTCATCTTAATTTTGCTGTGAACTTAAAACTGCTCTAAAAAATAAAGTCTTGGGCTTCCCTGGTGGCACAGTGGTTGAGAATCTGCCTGCCAATGCAGGGGACACGGGTTCGATCCCTGGTCTGGGAGGATACCACATGCCGCGGAGCGGCTGGGCCCGTGAGCCACAATTACTGAGCCTGTGCGTCTGGAGCCTGAACTCCGCAGCGGGAGAGGCCGCAATAGTGAGAGGCCCGCGCACCGCGGTGAAGAGTGGCCCCCGCTTGCCACGACTGGAAAAAGCCCTCGCACAGAAACGAAGGCCCAACACAACCATAAATAAAAATAAATAAATAAATAATTAAAAAAATAAAAAAAAATAAAAAAGTCTTTTTTAAAGTTAGGTATACACAAATCAAGTGATGCAGCTCTTCCATTCCTAGGTTTTAATCAAGAGAAGTGAAAATACACGTCTACAGAAATACTTGTATGTGAGTGTTCTTAGCAACATAGCAACTTGTACATGAATGTCCTTATTTATTCGCTGTAACCAAACATGGGAAACAACCCAAATGTTCACCTTATGGGAAAAGATCAACAAATTGTGGTATATTCATATAATGGAATAACACTCAATAATACAAAGAAATGGATGATTGTTATACACAGTAAAAAAAATATCCACAATCTCAAAACAAATTAATTCTGACTTTAGCAGGAGGGTGGGCTGTGGAGGGTGAGCAAGGGAACTGACAGACTACCTGCTGTACAGCACACGGAGCTCAGCTCGGTGCTCGGTGATGGCCTAGTTGGGTGGGATGGGGAGCGGGGGTGGTGGGAGGTCCAAGAGGGAGGGGATGTGTGTATTCGTATGGCTGATTCACTTCGCGGCAGAAACTAACCCAACATTGTAAAGCAATTATACTCCAATAAAAAAAGAGAAAGAGAGAGAACTGGCAGACTAATTAAGAAAGTCTTGTAGCATCTAGGTTAGAGATGTTGGTGGCAGGCCTGGGGTGGAAGCAGCGAAAATAGAGAAAAATGAATAGACTTAAGATAGATTTGAGATCTGGGAGGAATCAAGGCTGATTCCTAGGTTTTCAGCTTGAGCAACTGAGTTGATGCCTTTATTGAAAAAGGAATAGGCTTGGTGGGGAGGGTCCCCAAGCCCAGTATCCCTGCCCTTGCGGAACCCCTGAGCCCTCGTCAACTCTCAGCCACATTCTAGAGAAAGCCCAGCACACAGATGCCAAGGTTAGCCTGCACTGGCGGGCCCATGCCAAGAACCACAAAAGCCTCATTTTATTTAAAACACAGGGTTTGGCAGAATTCCCTACCTAGACAGAGACAAGCCCATTACTTCATCTTGTGAGCTGCATTACAACCTCTGCTTTCGTGTATCTATTAGCAAGACCTCTCAGCCAAAAATCCAGCCAGCCCATCAATCATTCTTCCTGGAGGCCCACAGACCAGGCAGCTGAGGCTGGGAGCCCGGCAGACATCCATAGACATTTGCACAGGGGACTAAGCCCCAAAGGCTTTCCTGTTTGTGTATAGGGGGCCTTATTGCTTTCTATTTTTAATTAAAAGCAGATTTTTATCAATTCCCCCAAAAATCTATTGGGGGAACTGTAATTTTGCTTCCAATCTTCCTATTTAATACTCCCCTAATGCCCATAAAAAGCTTTGGAGTTTCAGTTCATGATTTGAATCTTTACAGATAAATAGCTGGTAGAACGACTTGGAGAGAGAAGCAGGTATATATTTTCACAGCTTGGTGGGGAGTGGGTGGGTGAGTTGTGGGAGAAGCATCCCCAGGCACACCTCCATTCCAGAAACATAAACACGCAATTCATTTAAAGGTACATTCACTTAGGTTCTTTAATAGCTGCCTTAAAAAGTGCTTTTCCCTCTGATTTCTGGGGCACCCTATTTTCATGCCACTTGGCTCTTCCACCTTCGACCTCTCCCTCCAGGTCCTCAGACCCTCCATCATTAAACTTAACCTGCTCCCTGCCACCTCGGTCCCACCTCCTTGCCTTATATTCCAAGTCAGTCCCCTTGGACTTGGACAGGCCTTTCCTGTCGCCTCTCCGGCCCTCTGTTCCTCCTCCCTCCTGCTCAGCCCATCCTCACACTTCCCTCCCTCCCCTCCCTTCTCTCCTTCTCTTCTCCTTTCAGACTCAGCTTCTGTGACCATCAACTGACCACCTTCTGCATGAGTCGGAAATGGTGTCATAGGTACTCACCTTTAAGCCTTATAGTAATCACGTGAAATAGTAGTGTTACACGCACACGCACACAGGCACACGAGCACACACTTCTTTAACATCTGAAGAATCTGAGGCTCCAAGAAGTCCAAAAATTTACTCAAACCCCACCTTCCCCTTTATTTTCTCTCCCTTTCCACTCTCCTTTGTCAGGTGATAGATACATATATACATACACACACAGATACACAGGCAGACACTTAGACAGGTACATAGATGGACAGACTGACAAAAGGGCAAATACTCAATAGATAGTAGAAGAAAGACAGGTTGGTAGGTAGGTAGGTAGCTATAGATACAGACAGACAGATGGTAGAGGAGGGGAGACTACAGCAGCTGGCAAAAATCAACCAAATACCTCATTCCACTATTTTGTCCCTTTTCTCAAGAAGCTCTCCCAAATCTTCTGCTACGAGGAATCGTAGCTCAGTGAAAACTCCATAAGGTAGATTTTAAAGGCTGGAAACAAGAAAGTGACGAAGAGGCTGTGTGGCTGCCCAGGTGTGAATCAGGACACATGAGGCAGTGGGTGTGAAGGCTCTTTCTTGATCAACAGTTAACGTTCTCAAAGGTGAGAGGGGATCAGAGTCATCCCTAATGGAAGAGAGTTCGAGGTCCAAGGGGAGGTGGCTTTTGACGGTGGTCCTCCACCTCACCATGCACGTAAGTCACCCAGAGGGCTTCTTAAAGCACAGGTTCTTGCACTCCACCCCAAGAGTTTCTGATTCATTCAGTCTGGGTGGGGCCTGAGAATGTGCATTTCAAACACATTGCCAGAGGATGCTGATGCCGCCGGTCCAGGGACCTCACTTGGAGGACCACTGCTGGAGAGTAATGTTCCGAGGTTAATCTGGCTATTATGATGATGTTAAATCTTTTAATCAAATCTCTTTTAATCAAATCATATTACCTGGCATATTTGAAAACGAAAGAAGCAACACTGGTTTGATCATTTTCAAGATTGGGTCAAGATTTCAGAGGATGACTGAACTTTGATCCACTGAACACCTTGCCCCATGTTTCCTGACGCTATGGGGACCTCCATCTCTGCCTACCATATTCCTACCCATCTGCCTCCTCCTGCATGAGAACAAAGACCCTGTCTGTCCTGTTTGCCATTAGAACTCCAAGGCCTAAAACTATATCTGGAATTGTGGATGTGTGTGTGTGTGCTTGTGTATCTGTATGTGTATGTATATGTGTATGTACACACACACGTAAAAATGCATACGTGTGTTTGTGTCTGGTGAATGAGCCAGTGAATGGATAGGCTGCCTATATAAAGGACTCTCTGAAACGCGCAGGAGGAGGAAAAAAAAAAAAAAGGGGAATTCCCTGGCGGTCCAGTGGTTAGGACTCAGTGCTTTCACTGCCGCAGGCCCGGGTTCAGTCCTGGTCAGAGAACTAAGATCCCGCAGGCTGTGCGGCGCAGCCAAAAAAATGAAAGGGGCAGGAGAGTGGGCTCAGGGTTGGCCCACCTGGGTTTGAGGCCCAGCTCCAGGGCTCAGAGCACTGAGCAGGAAATCTCTGAACTGCCACTGCTCCTGCCCTAACAAGGCCCCCTCCCCCAGGCAGTCCGGGGTGGCTGGCTCAGCTTCTCTAAGTATACTTATCTCCTAAACTGAAGACATCTGATCTCCCCAGCCCTGTTCTCACTGCTGGCATCAGCTCAAAAGAGACCCAGTGGAGGGGAAAAGTCCTTCCACCAGTACTAAAAATACTCGTATTGATCTCCTGCTGACTGTGGCATCCCTCTCTCTCCATTCCTGGTTTTTCTTGCTGTTTTCGTTCTACACAGTCCTCCAAATCAAGCACAAGATCATCTGGGCCTGGATCAAGAGGTGGTTTGACCCCCCCCACAGTGTCACATCCAAAATCGTTCCTCTCATCCAGTACATCATTTGCAGGGCCCGGTGCAAAATGAAAATAAAGGGGCCTCTGTTTCAAAAATTATTAGGAATTTCAAGACAGTGACAGAGGGCATTAAACAACCCTGGACAACTGCACAGGGTGTACCCACCGCATGTTTCTGGACACAGTGGATAGACCCAACATTCTCCCCAGGCTCCAGGGAAGTTCTGCCCTCCTCTGACACTTTGTCTGTGGGATTAAGGGGGTGGTTCTTGAGTCCACACTGCTCCTGGGAGTTCATCAGCTCCAAGTGCAAAAGGTCCTTGCCCTCTAGGCCCATGCGGTCCTTTGAAGTAGCTTCCCAATGGCCCTCCCTGACCTGACAGAATACTCAAACATGTGGGTAGAAGCCCCTTTAGGGAACTGCTCACACCCCCTCCCCCCTCCCCGTTGATTGCTAACTCCTTGTAGAGACTGTGCGCATTCTCCCGAGCATTTTGAAATTGACACGAACTGAGTTGCTGCAGGTGCCCATGAAGATGGGCATTTCCTCTTGGAGGGAAGGAGACAGGGACATCTTAGGAACCACACCCTGTTTCTAAAAATGGGTCAGCTCATTATTGTCAGGCATTCTCAGAGGCCTCAAGGGCAAAATAAATCAAGTGCAAAATGCCTATTAACTTCCTGAAGTTTCAAACCAGCTGGGGAAATTAGAAAAACTAATAGAAAAATAGATCTTAACACCCTGCAACTGAGGTAGCTGAAAAAAAATATGTAAAGATGAGATCAATCACACTGGGAAGGGTCGTTTCCGCAGTACAGCATCTCTCTAGGGGGACTGAATTCGAAACTCTGCTGGGGGGAGGTCAAGAAAATTAAAGGAAGTTCTGGAATTTGGGCTGCACATTAAAAATCACAGAGAGAGCTTTCAAATAGAAACAAAAGCAAAACTGAGCCCAGGCCTTACCGCAGGCAATTCAATAAGAATTATTTCTCTATAAATTGTTAAACTTGTTATATATTTTAAGAACACGCAACACAGACGGACACTATGCTGACCTCCCATGTACCACATCAACTCTCAGTAATTAACAGTTCAGGATCAATCTTGTTTCACCTGTGTCCCCACCCACCTCTCACCCCCCCTCCCCAAAAATACAATTGTTTTGACACAAATCCCACATGTCAAACTTCAGTATGTATCTCTGAAAGATAAGGACTCCTTTTTAAAAAATAACTACAATAGTATATCACACCAAATAATAATAATATTATATCTTTATAACAATAATTCCTCAAATCTATCAAAATCTAATTTCTCCTGCTGTTTGATATATTTTTAGGCATTTGTTACAGGTGGAATGCAAATAAGGTCTGTGAGTTATAATTTGTTGATGTAGCTCCTAAAATTCTTTTAATCTATAGGTTCTTGCTCTATCTCATTCTCTTTTATTATGAAATTTATTTATTTTTTTAATGAAGAAATGAGGACAAGTGTCCTGTAGAGTTTCTCACTGTCTGTATTTTGCTGTTTGAATCCCCATGGCATGGTTTAACATGTTCCCCTGTCCCCGTACTTCCTGTAAATTAGTCATTAGATGTGGAGGCCTAATAAAATTCAGATTTGAATCATCTGATAAGACTATTTCATAGGTAGTATTGTATACTCCAATCAAAGATATTTAAAGGTCTTCCCTGGTGGCGCAGTGGTTAAGAATCCACCTGCCAGTGCAGGGGACACGGGTTTGAGCCCTGGTCCAGGAAGATCCCACATGCCACGGAGCAACTAAGACCGTGCACCACAACTACTGAGCCTGCGCTCTAGAGCCCGTGAACCACAACTACTGAAGCCCACGCACCTAGACCCCATGCTCAGCAACAAAGAGAAGTCACCACAATGAGAAGCCCGCTCACTGCAACAAAGAGTAGCCCCGCTCACCGCAACTAGAGAAAGCCTGCGCGCAGCAACAAAGACCCAACACAGCCAAAAATAAACAAATAAATTAATTTTTTTTAAAAGTGTTAAAAAAAAAAAAGATATTTAAAGTCTAGTTGCCTCTTTTTCATGATGTGTTAATAATCATCACCCAGATTCATTAATTTTTTTTTTTTAATTTTTTTTTTTTATTTATTTATTTATTTATTTATTTATTTATTTATTTATTTTTTTGGCTGTGCTGGGTCTTCGGTTCGTGCGAGGGCTTTCTCTAGTTGCGGCAAGTGGGGGCCACTCTTCATCGCGGTGCGGGGACCGCTCTTCATCGCGGTGCGCGGGCCTTTCACTATCGCGGCCCCTCCCGTTGCAGGGCACAGGCTCCAGACGCGCAGGCTCAGCAGCTGTGGCTCACGGGCCCAGCTGCTCCGTGGCATGTGGGATCTTCCCAGACCAGGGCTCGAACCCGTGTCTCCTGCATTAGCAGGCAGATTCTCAACCACTGCGCCACCAGGGAAGCCCAGATTCATTAATTTTTTAGGGTTTTTTAAACCTAGGGTTTCCAAATCTATGATTCCTTCTTTCAGCAGCTGCAATGTTTCTATAAAGAGAAACTTCCTTTTATCAACCATGGGGTTACCTGAGAAACAGTTCAAATAGGAAAGGCAGCAGAAATGCCTGATACTTTCTCTTTATTGACCAGTTTTTAAAATAAGGAGCTGGTTCCCTAGCATCCGCCAAACGTGACGAAACATTCATAGTTGTTATTTTTAGAGTGTCATTAAGAACTCATTAATATAAACGTACTCAATGTGTTTCAATTTGTTATTCTAATTCTGTTCAAATTATCCTACCTTTGGTCGGTGGGAGGCTGTTTAATTTCTCTTCTGAGTCCTCCTGAGATAATCCTTGTCATCACTGATAGCTTCCTTGCACTCCTGTGACAAGATGCTTCAGGCCCATAGGTACTTTCCTGTCCCAAACTAGAATCATCCATTTCTCTAAGAGGTCCTGGCTTGGTTTTATGCAAAATAGTATTTAGAGGCCACAATCCAGGCGCTAAGGGTGCTTGTTGCTGCTGAGTTGGTGATTGTTTCTGGGCCTTTGCAGTGGATAAAGCTGGAAAATATTTTATGTTTTAAGGGAAGAAAAGAGTTTACATCATGCTTTTGGGAGGAAGAGATATTGAATAATATCCTCCAAACTGAGAAGGAATTTTGAGACTGAAAAACGAAGCAGGGAACCCAAAGTGCAATTATGAAGTTTATCGCAGGTGACTTATATACAGGCAGGATCAGGCGGACGGCAATCCAGAGGCATTCACGGCTGCACTCCATGCATCAGAAAGGGGTACAGGGGAGTTTTAAAGGATCTAAAAATAGATCTGACTACCAAGTGAGAAGCATGTCTGCACCAATGGGAATCAGGGGTTTTTCTTCCCCCGGGGGGGTCTCATGTCCATTAACCCATCTGCATCAGCAAAACTCATTTTTCCAGTTTTCATAGCAGATGAAGGCAAAGGTAAAAATTGCTAGGGAACTTATCTTGCTTGGCCGCATTCCTTGTGAGTAGACTAAAGCTCAGTCATGCAGAAAGGGGAAGAGGTAGGACTGGGGGCCTGAGATGGAGCTGACAAAACAGAGTCAGCGTGGTTCAGCCATACATCATATTCCAATTCAAATCCTGGACTACAGGGTTTTTATTGACCTCAGTGATTTTTACATGTGTAACATCTTCCATTTTCTAAAAAAATCCCAGTATCCGAGTTCATAATTATTAATTAGTTTTATCCCTTACTATACCCAAGAGTCTCCAAATAACACTATCAACTACTAGCAACAATATGATTACTTAAATCAGTTTAAATTTTTCCCAGCCTTTCCTTGTTACAATTCATTGATAATCTCCTAAACTTCTAATCCAGAGGTGCCTGCTCTATCTCTTTCTTTGTCACTGTGCAAAAAATTATTAACCAAGAAATGAGGACTAGTGTCCTGTAGAGTTTCTCACCAGAAAACACATAGTCCCTTCCTTTCTTAAATAAATGTAGCAGACCACATACTTAGCTTTACTGACTTCTGGAGACTGCTCCCTCATGCTACATAGAGATCTTCCTCACTCCTTTTTTCACAGAGGCATGGTATTCTAGCGTGGGATGTGACATAGCGGTTTCTGGGTTACTTCCAGGTATTTTGCTATTACAAATAGAGCTGCAGTGTAGAACCTTATGTGTATGACTTCTTATATTTTCATGCTCTCTTGTGAATCTAACATACAGCCAAAGTTGAGAACTCCTGACCTACAGAGAAAAGCAGGTTGTTAAGAGACCCAAGTTCGAATCCCAGCTCTGCCCTTAACTTACTCCTTGTAAAATCTGGATAATAATATCTGTATAAAAATCTACCTCACAGATTTCTGGAGAGGATTAAATAAGCTAACATATGGAAGGTGCTTAAATCAGTTCTTAGCGTATTTTAAAAGGACTATGTTGTCATTGGTGCTATGAATCTTTAAATTTCTTTTTTTTAATTGAAGTATAGTTGATTTACAATGTTGTGTTAGTTTCAGATGTACAGCAAAGTGATTCAGTTACACTTTTTTTTCAGATTCCTTTCCATTATAGTTGTTACAAGATTTTGAATATAGTTCCCTGTGCTACACAGTAAATCCTTGTTGTTTGTCTATTTTATATATAGTGGTGTGTACCTGTTAATCCCATACTTCTAATTTATTACTCCTCCCCCACTTCCCCTTTGCTAACTATAAGTTTGTTTTCTATGTCTGTGAGTCTGTTTCGGTTTTGCAAATAAATTCATTTGTATTATTTTTTAGATTCCACATATAAGTGATATCATATTTGTCTTTCTCTTGGAATTTCTTATTTAGCCTCCCTGCCTCAGTTTCCTCAGCTGTTCTATCTCAGGATGTTGTCACAACAAAATTAGATCATCACTGTGGGGCTTCTCGAAATAGCTATCATCTCTGAAAATGTGGAGAAAGGGTATTATTTTCATCACCATGATTATAGAATGTCCGGTTAGGAGAATTAACAGTATTCGTCTGGTGGGACTCTCATCTCTGGAAGCTGTCTATATAGGGTTTCCTTACTGGACTGAGTCCGAAAGACAACCTGTCGATTCACTCAAACCACTAATTTAATTGACTTTTTAATTTTCTACTAAATTGACAAACTGAGTAAATTGACCAAATTGGCTGTTTTGATATCATTTAGACTCAGCTTAAGTGGAGCTAATCACGAAGGGGGAAATAATTGTTATTGACATTGCCGCAGTGATCAAAGGCACCCCTGGCATGGCTGATGGGGAGCACAAGGACCCTTACCATGTCCACTGGCCTCACACTCCACCCAACTAAGGCTCAGAGAACAAACACTGCCCGATCCACTGCACTGCACTACAGGGGGGAAAATTCTGAAAAGGATCAATCAATACATAAGTGAACATTATTGGCAAGACTCCATGTGCCCAATTCTGAGTGTAGTGAAGAGCTATCTAGGCTGAGGAGACTTAGATGGTCCCTGGGGTACAGTGAATAATGACCCCCAAAGATATCCCAATCTTAATCCCTGGAATCTGTGAATGTTACTTTACAAGGCACAGGGGACTTTGGAGATGTGATTAAATTAAGGGTCCTTCCATACAGAGATTATACTGATTTCTGCAGGTGGGTCCAATGTAATCACCAGGGTCCTCATAAGGGGGGGACCAGGAGAGATTTGACTACAGAAGGGAATAAGACATGTGAGGATGGAAGCAAGAGGATGCAGTGATGTGAGGAAGGGCCACAAGCCAAGCAATGCAGGCAGACTCGAGAAGCTAGAAAAGACAAGAAAACGGATTCTCCCCTACAGCCTCCAGAAGGACCCCACCTTGCCGACACCTTGCTCTAGCCCAGGGAAACTGACTGGACCTCTGGACTCCAGGCTGCAAGAGAGCACACGTGTGCTGCTGCAAGCCACCACTTTCACAGCAGCCACAGGAGGCTAACGCACTCCCACCAGCTGTCTTCCAGCCATAATCCTCGGTGCAGACACTTCAGGGCAGGAGGGGACAGTAAATGGCGGTGAAGAGTGGCAGTCCCGTCCCCTGTTTCTGCTTCTAACGAAGCGGTTCTGTTTTAAATGTGGGCTCCATGTATGATTTTATGGTGGGGGGAAGAAATGACTCTTCTGAAATGGGGGGAGGGAGCAAACTGAAATAGAGATAGTTGATATTTGTGGATCTCATACATGGAAAACACTTGGATCAGTGCCTGGCACATAGTGAACATAATAAAATGCAGTCGTGGTGGTGGTGATGGTAGTTATTATCTGCTCTGATTCCATCCAGCTCACTGCCGTTCAGGGACTTGCCCAATAGCACCCAGCTCCTAGTAGCAGAACCAACATTAGAACCCAGCTCTTTATAACCCTAGGGTCGACTGCAATCCGCAACCTGGATCTTCCCCCAAATAGGAAATGCCACCAGCTGACCGTGACTTATACTGAAATTAAACTTGCTGCATAAGGGCTGTTTTGATTTTATGTGTTTTGTCTGCAGTTCCAAGGAGAGCTGACCACGCTGGGTGTTCCCTGTGTTGCCCATTACCCTGGTGGGCCACGGTGCCCGCAGGTGATCGGCTATCAGAAGGGGCTAGCTGCTTCTGGCTCCCACAACCCCACCCCGCAACCGACAGCTGGAGAGAAGACTGCCGTGGAGATGGCGGGGCAGGCCGGGGCGATGGGCAGGGATGGTGAGGCAGTGGCGGAAGCAGCTGCCGGCTCGTTAAGGGCATTCGGGTGAAATCTGGGCCGTACCAGGCCCAGCCATATGCTCAAATGCAAACCACAGCTGCTTGCAGGCGATTCTGTCCTCTAAACGGCAGCAGCAGAGATAACATATTCTCCCAGCTCTGGAGGCAACTTCTCTTGCTGCTCTGTCACTTGCTTTGATGTCCCACTGAGGAGGTGTCCTGTTAGCCTAGCATCAAGTCAAAGCGATAGGAGTTTTAGTCTAGCCAGTACTTTTCTGTAACTGCACTGTAGGAGAATGGGGGTGGGGGAAAGACACAGCAGATGAGCCGGGAAGACACAATCCTTTGTCATACACAGAGCTCTCATTGTCTTTACCTAACTAGAGCCATTGCTTCCTATCTGAATAAAGCTCCTCACCTGGGCTTACAAGGTTCCCAACTATCTTGTGCCTACTCACCACTCCAAGGCCTTTTTCTATTCTTCCACTCACACCAAAAAGGATTACTCACTGACCCCCCACTATGCCATTCCATTAGAACACAAGCTTCAAGAGGGAAGCAACTCTATCTTTCCAATGCTGTGTCCCCAGTCCTCCATTTGTTTGACACACAGTGGGTCTCAGAAATATCTGTGAAGGAATGAATATGGCTTATTTTCAACACCTGCACGGTACTAAACAGTGCTAGGCATTGACTGGCATGAGATCTTAGCTAAGTTTCTAAACCTCATTTACAGGATACCTGTAAGGGTGAAAACAGAGACAAATATACAAAATGTCATCAAGGACATGTTCAACCTGTTAAAATATAAATAATATTATCCATATTTCCAGACCTGATGAACACCCTACATAAAATTGTGTAAGTAATAAGTTCATAGGGTTGATGTGATAATCAAAGGAGATAACATGTGCTCAGTCCCTGACACAGAGTATAGCTCAATAGATGTTAGCCAGGGCTTCCCTGGTGGCGTAGTAGTTAAGAATCCACCTGCCAATGCAGGGGACATGGGTTGGAGACCTGGTCTGGGAAGATCGCACATGCCTTGGAGCAACTGAGCCCATGCACCACACCTATTGAGCCTGCACCCTAGAGCCCCAGAGCCACAACTGCTGAGCCCGCATGCCACAACTA
This sequence comes from Balaenoptera acutorostrata, assembly GCF_949987535.1. NCBI lineage: Eukaryota > Metazoa > Chordata > Mammalia > Artiodactyla > Balaenopteridae > Balaenoptera > Balaenoptera acutorostrata. Next base: position 11,976,867 of record NC_080078.1, read on the forward strand.
CTGAAGCCCACGCACCTAGAGCCCGTGCTCCTTAACAAGAGAAGCCACTGCAATGAGAAGCCTGTGCACCGCAACAAAGAGTAGCTCCCACTCACTGCAACTAGAGAAAGGACGCACGCAGCAACGAAGACCCAACACAGCCAAAAATTAATTAATTAATTAATTAATTAATTATTTTTAAAAATAGATGTTAGCCATTATTACCATGTTGCTATTTTTACAAAGACTAATAAAATAGCAACAAATGCAGGAGTAAGTAATTACAGTGAAAAATGAGAGGTGCTGTCACAACAGTACAAAGTCCTGTGCAGCCCCAGAGGCTCTATCTTAAAAATGTATCTAGAAACAGAACACTTTCACACCATTTCCACCAATACCATTTTAGTCCAAGCCACCCTCATTTCTCACTTAGTCTATTTCAGTTGCCTCCTAACTCTTCTCTCTGCCCTCACTTTGCCCTTCCCCCTCCTCCCTGCCCTAGTCTATTCTCAACACAGCAGCCAGGGGTCCTACTAGAACTTAAGTCAGCTCATGTCACTCCCCTGTTCAAACCTCTCCAGTGGCTCCCCATCTCTCTCCAAGCAGAAGCCAGAACTACTATTGCCTACAGTGATGGTTAATTTTATGTGTCAACTTAACTGGGCCACAGGGTGCCCAGACATTTGGTCAAACATTATTTTGGGTGTGTCTGTGAGCGTGTTTCTGGATGAGATTAACACTGAAATCTGTAGATTGAATAAAGCAGATTGCTCTACTTAATGTGGGTGGGCCTGGTCCAATCAGTTGAAGACCTGAATAGAACAAAAAGGCTGAGTAAGAGGGAACTTCTACTATTTGACTGATGTGAACTGGGCCACTGGTCTTCTCTTTAAGGCTCAGACTGAAACATCAGCTCTTTTTGGGTCTCAAGCCTGCCAGCTCTCAGACTGGAATTACACCACTGGCTTCCTGGGTCTCCAGCTTGGAGATAGCAGGTCATGGGACATCTCAGCCTCCATAACTGTGTGAGCCAATTCCTCATAATTCTCTTAATTACATAATAGTATAAATAATAGTATATTATACATATATAATAACAAATATACACATCTGGAGAACCCTGCCTAATACACCTACAGGCCACCCACACTAACCACGGTGCCCTTCCGTGCACCACCATTATTTCTTTAATTTCAACTCTTTCCACTTTCCTTTCTCTCTCTTTGTTCCAGCCATGTTGGTCCCTAAACATGAGAAGCCCAGTTAAGCTTAAAGACCTCAGTGCCCACCATGCCCTCCACCTAGAATGCTCTTCTAAGTAAGTGCCTCACATCTTCACTTCTTTCAGATCTCTATCCAAATGTTATATGACTGTGAAACTTTCCCAAACCTACTTATATGAAATCGTGTGACACACACACACACACACAGACTTTCACTTTATTTCTTTTAAATTCCTTTAGTTTTCTCTATAGCACTTAACAATTATCTGACATACTATATCTTCACTTGTTTATTTGTTCAATGTCTATCTTTCTCTTCCAAATAGAATATAAATTCCTTGAGAGTAGGAGCTTTGTCTTGTTCACAACTGTATTCCCAATACGTAGACTTGTACCTAGTCCTAGTACCTAGTTGTGCTCTATGCCTACCTGTTGACTGAATTAATGAATATATTAAAATTTTAAGTCCGATTCTAGAGGAGAGAAAGGTATTATAGACAGGTGGCAATAAAGGATATACAGGCAATCAGAGTAGAAGACTAGAGTTTTGCTGAGTGTTGGTTAAGAATTAGGTAGCAAAGAATTCAGGGTTTTGCCCCCCAACAAGGACCTGGAGGACAGACACTCCACAGTGCTGATTAAGAGCTGATCTTCATGCTTAACAGCCAGCAGAGCAAAAAGCATGTTTGACATCCTTGCCTATAAATTAAGGAGCCCAACCAGGATATAAGTTTGAGGTGAGCTGCGTGAGTAGCCCCATTCAGGGCCAAGATTTTCCTCAGAAAACAGCTCTGGGTCTGCTCCAACACTGAGATAAATTGGAGACAGAGACCCTAAAGTTCAGTGCCAATGAGAATAGCTGCAATATTTTTAGTTGGAAATAGCCCACCAGAGCCATAAAATCTCAATGAAGAAATCAAACACAGAAGGTCTAGTTTTAAGCAATGTGACATCCTGGTAAAATCTCCAAGAGAAGCAGGTGGTGAAATATTGCCCCTAGTAAGTAAATGAGTTGTCTTGCAATAAATGGTTATCAGAAGAAAGAAGTTGAGAAGGCTAAAGTTGTCATGTACATCATGGTCAGGAAGAAGAGACCAGAGGCTGGAACTGGAGAGAGCTGGCCCTGTCTACACTAGAATAGTAACCAAATGGGGGATCCAGTGCTTGCTAACTGTCCCTGCCCATGAGATAGGGTATTAACTGCTCTATCCTATTTCATAGGGTAACCACAAGAGTCAAAGGAGGTAAAGTTTGCAGAGGTGACACTGTGAGATAACAGCAGTAGATTATGAGCATTGAGTTTTAGATGAGATGTTCCATGGATGTAAGTCAGGTGGACAAAGCTTTCTAAAGAGGACTAACTGCTACTTGGGAAAGAAGCCTAACTTAATTAATGCTATACCTACGACACAGCTTGCATCCCCCCAGCCATGAAAGAGCTTCCTTCCTTTCGGTCTCTCCTGCCCATCCTAGTCTTGTTCCAATCAACACGGCGTTGTTGAGCTGGACAGAGACAAGAACTTGTCTTTGACAAGCCACCTCTTTGAGCCCTGTTGACAGTTGTAATCAGCTGTTACTGATTATAAAAGCCATACATGTTTGAAATGACATAGGTCCAAGGTTCTTCATCACAACATTGTTTATAACAACAAAAAAGGATTCGTAATAGTTTGTGTTGATTTTTTTTAAACTGAGATACTTGTGAAGAATGAAATTCTATGCCAGAATTCCTAAGAATCTAAGTTCTTTAAATACTGATATGACATCACTGCCAAGAAATATTACTAAGTTAAAAAAAAGGAACAGAATGGTGTACATATAGGTATGCTACTATTTATATAAGAAAGAGAGAGAAAAATAGATATCTGTGTGGGGGGATTTACTTGGATTGCATAGAATAACTCCAAAAGTATGCCAATGAAACTAATAATACTGCTGCCTCCAGGGAGAAGAAGTAGGCAACTGAATGAATGAGTGAACAAATGAATGAGAGATAGAGATGTTTGCTATCTATCCTTATACCTTTTGAATTTGTCCCACTTGAATGTATGTCCTTAAAACTTAAATTAAAAATAAAAGGACAATATAAAATACATTAGGTGTGCTCATTGTAGAAAAATTTCAAAACACAGCAAAGTATAAACAGCAAATAAGTATGACTCCATTGTTTCATAACTAGAAATGATCATTATTAATGCTGATTTCTTTCCAGTTGTTTTCTCTGCATATTTCACATAACTAAGATCACAAGGTTTAGAGATTTTTATATCCTACCCTAACATAGTGCCACAAGCATTTTCCCACATCACTGAAATGTTAACAGAAAGATTATTTTAATGAATGATTTCTACTCCATCCTATGAATGCACCACAGTTTAACTAGTACCCTTGATCACTTAAGCAGTTTCCAATTTTTTGTAATTATTTTTGGGCACTGATCTCTGACTGAGTCTCTGATTATATCTGTAAGCTGAATTCCTAAAAATAGGCTTACTGGGTGAAAGGGTATGATTTTTTTTTTCCAGTCTCTTGATACAGACTGCCAGAGTCCCTCCAGAAATCCTGTACCAATTTATATCCCTACCAACTGTGTATGAGAGCACCCTTTGCACTATAACCCAGGGCTGTTCTGATGTCACCACTGGGTGCCAAAATTCTAGTCGTTCTCCAGCTTTGGATCAGAAATCAATAAACAGGACAGCCACTCTCAGAGCTGGCAGGCATAAATGATACAAGTTTGATAATTGCTTTGTAAAAGCATCTTTTCTGGATTCCTGAGACAGTTATCCAGAATTGGTAGATACTAAAAGTACCATTATCATGAAGAATAACACTGTTCCGAGTATTCTTTGTCCCTTGCTGAGAGAAAACTCTATTTTATAAAGCAAATTTCTCTCCTTACAACCAAGCACCCCAGGCTTTAAATTAAGCCACACAACAGTGCTGCAAAAGAATATCAACAGTACATGGATTTCAAGCTGGTTTCAGAAGCAAGACTTCTAGTCTGAACATGGCTACGTAAATAAGTAGGTTTCTCCTCATTTTACTCCTTCTCCCCCTAGAAGTCACACAAAAGCAAAAAGAGAATTATAAACTACACAAACTGTGGTTTCCACAGAATTCGAAGATGAATATAACCCAAAGTACATGTAAGGGTGCCCTGAACAGGCCGCGACTGGACTGAGATTCAGTTAGGGGAAGTGAAGAGTAGAAGAAAAAATAGAGACGGGAGAGTCCAGCAGGGACAAATTTCAGAAAGTGCCACCTAAATGACATGGCCTGAAGGTGAAGGCTCACTGAATGTTTACAGGGACTAGGTGGCCAGAACAGGTGACTTGGACGCTCTGGGACCCCGCTGGCTCACAGCAGCAGTCTATCTTTGTGGAGCACGGGAGGGAGCGAGCATCAGAGGCTGCCCGGGCCCCTCCCCACATAGGATCTCCCGCCCATGAGCTGGCTCAGAAAACCCAGCTCATTCCGTTATGAATAACACCAACAACAACAACAATGGCGTTATCATCATTATTCATTGCTGGAACAAGAATAATAATAGCAGTAATCGCATCTATAATATCACACAACAGACTGGGAGAAAATATTTGCAAACAACGCAACCAACAAGGGCTTAATTTCCAAAATACACAAACAGCTCATACAACTCAATAACAAAAAAGCAAACAACCCAATCAAAAAATGGGCAGAAGACCTACATAGACATTTCTCCAAAGAAGACATACAGACATACATGAAAAAATGCTCAACATCACTATTATTAGAGAAAAGCAAATCAAAACTACAATGAGATACGACTTCACACTGGTCAGAATGGCCATCACTAAAAAGTCTACAAATAACAAATGCTGGAGAGGATGTGGAGAAAAGGGAACCCCCTTACACTGTTGGTGAGAATGTAAATTGGTGCAGCCACTATAGAAAACAGTATAGAGGTTCCTTAAAAAACTAAAAATATAGTTGCCATATGATCCAGCAATCCGACTCCTGGGCATATACCCAGAGAAAACTCTCATTCGAAAAGATACATGCACCCCAGTGTCCACAGCAGCACTATTTACAATAGCCAAGACATGGAAGCAACCTAAATCAGGGTCTCCCAACCCCTGGACTGCGGACCAGTACCAGTCCACAGCCTGTTAGGAACAAGGCCACACAGCAGGAGGTGAGTGGCAGGCGAGCACGTGAAGCTTCATCTGCCGCTCCCCATCGCCGGCATTACCACCTGAACCATCCCCCCACCCCATCTGCGGAAAAACTGTCTTCCACAAAACTGGTCCCTGGTGCCAAAAGTGTTGGGGACCGCTGACCTAAATGTCCATTGACAGATAAATGGGTAAAGAAGTGGTATATATAAACAATGGAATACTACTCAGCCGTTAAAAAAAAGAATGAAATAACGCCATTTGTAGCAACATGGATGGACCTAGAGATTATCATACTAAGTGAAGTAAATCAGACAGAAAAAGACAAATATCATATGATATCACGTTGTCTACGGCCATACCACCCTGAATGTGCCTAATCTCCGCTGATATCACATATATGTGGAATCTAAAATATGATACAAATGAACTTATTTACAAGACAGAAACAGACTCACAGACACAGAAGACAAATTTATGGTTACCAAAAGGGAAAGGGGGTGGGGGAGGGATAAATTAGGAGTTTGGGATTATCAGATACAAACTACTACATATAAAATAGGTAAACAACAAGTTCCCACTATATAGCACAGGGAACTATATTCAATAACCTGTAATAAACCATAATGAAAAAGAATATGAAAAAGATTATATATATATGTATGTATATATATCTGAATCACTTTGCTGTACACCAGAAACTAACACAACATTGTAAATCAACTATATTTCAATTTAAAAATTTAAAAAGAAAAAAAGAATTTAGATATAAAGGTTAAAAAATGTATCATATAGATTATAGACAGATAACAACAACAATAATAATAGAGATAACTGCTTCAGCACCAATGCAGAGAGTCTATAAGAAAAAATATGGACAAAAGGTAGAAAAATTATTCATTTCAAAAATTTTACAATGAAATGTGGCTGGCAAAGCTCAAGGAAGAAGTAGAAATAAATAGAATAAACACCACAGAAATGAAAACAAAAGCATTAAGGTGCAAAATGCAGAACAGACACTGAAGAAAACAGAATAAGGGATATAGAGACAGGTATGTGAAACTTGAATAAAAGAACACAAAATGAAATGAGTTACAGACATGAGAGATAAAATTATAGATGTGAAAGACACACAAAGGAGACCCAATACTAGACTCCCTTAAAATATAAAAAATAAAATGAACCAGAACAATGAAGGAAAACAAATATTTAACAATACAATTCAACCAGCCTGAAATGAAAGGCTTGATTTTACGTGTTGAAAAGGTCTCTCATGGTCAGGAAAACTGACCCAGAACAGTGAACACTGAGACATTGCCTGGCAAAGTTGCTGGACTTTAAAGATACAGAATCTTTTGATCCAGCATTTGAAAGTTCGATTACAAGAGAGAAAGATCAGGCTGACTTCAGATTTCTCCACACTCAACACTTCAAGACACTGGAGAGGTGCCTAAAAATCCCCAAGGATTCAACATCTGAGCCAAGAATTTTATATTTATCCAAATCATTCTCCAAGAATAATGACTCTGAACAAACAGTTCTGAACCTGCAAAAACTCAAGGAACGTTATTCCACAGCAGTTCTTGAGGAAACTTACAGAGGATAATCCACAGCAGTGTGAGAAATGCCTTGGGTTCTAGCGCAAGAGTCTTAAATACATTCACCTAAGAGCAAAAAATGAAACACAAACATAGGTTTGGATGGTGGAAGAGAATGTAAGTGTTATATACCCTGACAATCTAGAAAGAACAACAACAAAAAAAAAGTTTACAAAAATGGACCAGGGAAGACCAAGAAGGAAGGAGATATAGTAATTCTGCCATTTACCTCATCTGTAACAGATAAGAGTCCAAGAACATTATTTAAAGCTGACAAATCAAGTACCCGAGGTGTATGAGAAAAAATAAAAGCTTACTGACAGTTCAAATGTAAACTGCAAGCAAGACAATATTATTGACTAAATTTGGGAAACTAAGGAGAAGGAAGGAAGGACAAAAGAACAGGAAACACATTAAGTTTATAACTGTTCATATTAGGAAACCGTTAGATACTGTGTAAAGAAATAGGGACTATGAGAATTATATAAAGCTATAATTAATTTTATGATGGTAGCAACTACAACAAAGGTACCAGCCTTCCTAAATATCAGAAGAACTACACACACACACAAAGATCACAGAGTAAATGTGCAGAAGCAATTATAAAGAGTACACATAAAATAATATGAAAAACTAAACCCAAGCATACATATCAGTATGTAGATGAGCCTCAATCATTATTAAAAGTAAAAGTTTTTCAGATTATAGCATAAAGAAAATCCAAACTCTATGTTGTAAAGAGATAGAATAAAACAAAATGATTTTAAAAAAGACTGGACAAAGGTATACCAGGCAAATACAAACAAAATGAAAGCAGAGTTTATGATATTAATACTATACAAAGTAGAATTAAGGCCAAAAAGCATTAAATGATACAAAGAAGGACATTTTATAATGCTAAAGGGTACAGTCCACAATTAAGATATCAGTTATGAATATTTATATACCTGATTACATATTACATAGCAGCAATATTCCTAAAGCAGAAATTATCTAGACATACAGAAAAATAAACAGCAACCTGCCAGCTGCAGAAGACTTTAATTCGGTTCTCCCAGTCCATGATAGAACAAGCTGACAGACAAACATAACATAAATCTTTGGTCCTGCACACCCAGCAATGCCACATGCAAAATGACATGGGCATAGGTTATTTATTTCAGCATTGTTTGTAAAAGCATGACTTTCCTGTTCATCAATAAATGACTAGTTAAAACAAATTATGGGATAACAATTCAGTCACCTGTACCATAACGAGGGAGAAAAAAAAGGATGAGTATCTCTATGAACTCACAGAAATGCTTTCAAGTGTTCTTCATGTGAAATGGTACCATATCTCCTCACTACTTTGGTTCTTGCAGTAGAGAGCTACACTATTTACACTAGCCCCTTCCTAGAAAGGAAATTGTGCATTCAAGTCCCCTGCCACGTGACTTGCCTGGGCTTGACCATGCCACATCCTAACAGAAGTTTTCAATGTAATTGCAGAGCTCTGCTCAGAATAATTGATATTTTCCTCTGTCAGAAGTGTGGGCATGTCCCACACTGGGACTACTCTTCCAGCCTGGGTCCCAGAGTGATGAGATACATGGAGAAGAGACACACAGACCCACAGCAGCCCACCTAAAACACAAGCAAGAAATTACTGTTTGTTTCTGTAAGCCACTGAGATGTGAGATTGTATGTTGAGCGGGTAAAGTTGGCCAATACAGAAATCATCCAAAAGTGGCGATTTTAGGAAAAGTTGGATTTTACTGTCTGCCTCATTGTCAAGAGATTTTCTCCATATGATACTTTGTAGTACAATACCTAATTTCATGTACTTATTTCGTGAACACTTAGACAGCAGTTACTACATGCCAAGAACTACTCCAAGCACTTTACAAAAATTAATTTACTCAATTGTCATAAAATCCCATATCCTCATTTCACAAATGAGGAAACTGAGACAGAGAGAGGTCACGATCATATGGCATGTAAGCAGCAGAGTCCGAGTTTAAACCCAGGCAGTCTGGCCCCAGAGTCCACGTCCTTAACCACTATGCCATGCAATTATCATAACCATTGATATATATTGAGTTAATTTATACTAAGCACATTTGATCTTATTTGATTCTCATGATAACTCCAGGAAGTGGGGGGACCTGAGACTTCAAAGATGCAAAGTTACTGATCCAAGGTTACATGTTGACCTTGATGGCAGCGATGTTCTATAAAGATGATGCTCCGTAGAGAAAAAACCTCCAAATACTAATATAACTCTTCCTGTTCAAATCTGGTGTCAGGTGGACGGGGGAAGAGGCATCAACCAAATCTTACCATCACTATATTTCCAATTCTCTTTGTGCTTATCACCATCATGATCATTAATAAATGTTTGCTGGATGTCTACCTCAGGAAAGGCATTGTGCTAGGCTCCCTTCCCCCAGTTAAGATTGGAGACATAGGCTTACTCTCATTAGGCCTTGATATGGTGAAAGATGCAATAAACAAACACCCCAGAGGACCAGGAGGCATCCGGCACCCTGGTCAGGTGGCTCTCACTTGGTGACTACAGTTTTCACAAGACTGCATAGCAGCCAGCTGCCCCAGAAAGTAGCAGGAAGAGAAAACACAATATTCCTGTCCTCCTGTTTCATTATCACCAGGGAGGGCGTTGGCATTAAAGGAGCAGTGTGAAATGGACAATTCACACATCTTCTGAGTTTCTCAACAATGTGGGTCCCTGCTGTTGCCACAGCCGCTCTGGCTGCCGCTGCCTCGAGGTCTTCTCACAAAAAGAAGAGTATTAGACGTGGACCAGCGAGGAAGCATGTGCAAACAAGTGCACGCACACGCACACACACACACTCCCTACACCCCATTCTCCACTCCCAAGAAATGGCAGGGAATATGGAAAAAAGAAAAGAGGCAGCAAGCATTTGAGGAATGGCCCCTCTTTCATTGCTGGAAGCTTCAGAAGAGCAATGGAGTCCTCCTGCAGCTGAAGGTTACAGCCCAATGGCCCCAGTGGAATCTCTCTTCTCCAGTCTCTCCCTTTAGTACCAGACAGACCACTTCTGGAAAAGAGTGGTACAGGGCCTTCAAGATTTTGTCTGGTACACCCACCACCTGCAAACAGGATGCAGCCAATGAGAATAAGGGCCTACCTTGATCCCTGCCCAACCAGCCCTCCTGGAGCCTCCTGGGCCCAGGTGAAGGCTCAACCCCTCCCAAACCTCTGGGCCACTCTTGCTTTTAATTGGGAAGAATTGGGAGCTCGACTTCCACACCCTGAGCATTCAGACTTAGGGCAGCTCAGTTTTGATTAGATAGCCTAATTCTGAAAACTGAGCTTCTTCCCCATTGTCACCTGTATTAGGATTCTCCAGAGAAACAGAACCAATAGGAGATATAGGTGTAAAGAGATTTATTATAAGGAATTGGCTCCCACAACTATGGAAGCTAAGCCCCATGATCTGCCATCTATAAGCTGTAGAACCAAGAAAGCCAGTGGTATGGTTCTAATCCGAGTCCAAAGGCCTGAGAACCAGGAACACTGACAGCTGTAAGTCCCAGTCCAAGGGCAGGAGAAGACCGATATCCCAACTTGGCAGGCAGGCAGCAAAAGGGGCAAACTCCTCCTTCCTGTACTCTTTTGTTCTATTCAGGCCCTTGAAGGATTGGATAATGCTCACCCACATTAGGGAGGGCAATTTATTTTACTGAGTCTGCCAATTCAAATGCTAATCTCATCCAGAAACACCCTCACAGACATACCCAGAAATAATGTTTAATCTGGGCTTGGCCCCATCCAGTTGACATATAAAATTAACCATAACAACACCTGTACCCCGGCCTCTGGCCACCAGACCCGTTTTTATAAACTGCCTGCAACACTGTTTCCTCCAGGACAGAGACCTGCCAGGTTTTTGCTAGTCTCTCCTTTCAAGGCCAAGTTCCTCATCATAAAAATCCACCTGATTATTTCTTGCTGAATCAGTGGCTGTCATCTGTCATCTTATTTGGTCCTGTTGTAACACATTCCATAGTGCAAAATAATTTTGAGATTAAATGTCCCCCCACAGGACCCTATAGTCCTCTGGGGCAAGGGCCATATAGGTCTGTGTCTTATTCCTCTGTGTGCCCCTAACAATCAGCCCCCCAAGGAGGCACTCAGCCAATAGTTGTTGAATGAAACCCCCTCACCAAGCCATGGCGGTCTGGCATCCCCCTTGGGTGGTTGACATACAAAGGGCTAGAAAGTTTAAGTCAACCCAGAAGAATTACTAACAAGAAGCCAAGAGACACACTTGGCTTCTTGTTGAGGGACTTCCCTGGTGGCGTGGTGGATAGGACTCCGCGATCCCAATGCAGGGGGCCCAGGTTCAATCCCTGGTCAGGGAACTAGATCCCACATACATGCTGCAAGTAAGAGCTCACATGCTGCAATTAAGAGTTCACATGCCACAACTAAGGATCCCGCCTACCGCAACTAAGGAGTCTGCCTGCTGCAACTAAGGAGCCCGCCTGTCACAACCAAGACCCGGTGCAACCAAATAAATAAATATTAAAAAAAAAAAAAAAAGCCCAGTTGAAGGAGACTAAGTTTTGCCTGTTTCTGTCACTGTTGCCATGGGAATAGAATGCCTCCTGTGTGACACATTCATATAAGTGGAGTATTTCTTCCCAGCAACATCTCTGAGTGGAATTCCCACTGCAGGGATCAGGCCTTCCTCTCCCGAGCAGCACTAGATGCCATCCTAGGGGCCCTAGAGTCTACAAAAAAGGGGGAGACCACCTCCTTCTCCTCCTCAGGCCTTCTCTTTATCCCTCTCCAGCTTTCATCATCTCCCCCTCCCTTCCTATCCAGCCCAAATGCTCAGATAGCAAACTGACCTCACAGGGTCTTCTCACAAAGATGAGTGTCTGATCTGAGTGAAGTGGGGGTAACAAAATCACCTCCAGGTCAAGGGGACATTTCAAGCAATTCTATCTGTTCAATAACAACAGTGGAGTGGATACTAATGCTATGGAGTCTAAGCTTGTACTGCTCGCCACACAACAGGCCAAACCTCGAGAGATGAGTTCTTGAGGCAAGGAATAATGACTTGATTCGGAAAGCCAGCAGATGGAGAAGATGGTGGGCTCGTGCCCCAAAGAACCACCTTGCCTGATTTAGAATTCAGGCTCCTTTTATACTAAAAGGGGAGGGAGTAAAGTCAAATACTTCCTGGTTCCCATCAGCCTTGGGAAGGGATGTGTTAATTTCTTCCTCCCTGCAGTCATTCACAGGTGGGCCTGGTCCGGATGTTTCCTGTGAGCTAAACAGAGGTTTTTTGTTTTGTTTTTTTTAAATAAATCTATTTATTTTTTATTTTTGGCTACGTTGGGTCTTCGTTCCTGCGTGCAGGCTTCTCACTGCAGTGACTTCTCTTGCTGAGGAGCACGGGCTCTAGGTGTGCAGGCTTCAGTAGTTGTGGCACACGGGCTCTAGAGCGCAGGCTCAGTAGTTGTGGCGCACGGGCTTAGCTGCTCCGTGGCATGTGGGATCTTCCCGGACCAGGGCTCGAAGCCATGTGCCCTGCAATGGCAGGCGGATTCTTAACCACTGCACCACCAGGGAAGTCCAACAGAGGTATTTTAGCTTAATGCTCATTACCTGGGACGATGTCCCCTTGACCTGGAGGTGATCCCAGAGATGGGCCATTATGTATAATTAAAGCTTGTAGGCAACGCCCCTTTAGTGATTAACTTGTAGTAGAATACAAAAGGTTCTTCCCTATTACACTAACACAGCTACTCTCACATGAAGGAAAAAAATGGCCTGGATGATGGACATCTGTGGGAAAGAAAGGAAGCACACATTTATTGAGCAAATATTTTGTGCATTTTCTCACTTAATTTGATATTACTACCTCCATTTTACAGATGAAGCAATTGAGGCTTAGAGATCTCAAGTAACAGTTAAGTTATAAAGCCAAGACTTAACCCTAACTTAGATTTTTCTGAATCCCAATCCAGTACTCTTTCCACTATACCTGAGTGCCTCCCAGTAATGATGAGAAAACATCATCCAACCAATAGTTTTCCCTTCCATTTCATCTCCAGTACTTCAGATAGGTTACCTTCAGTTTGACCTTTGGCCCCACTCCTTCCTTCCCTCTGTATTGCCGAAATAGTCAAAGGGCTGGGAAGGCAACAAGTGAAGGGAAAAAGATTAGCCACACCACATTATTGATCCCTTGGTCCTCCAATATTGGCTGGTTTGGAGTCACGTGTCTGACCTACCTGCCACACCTGAAAGTTCTGATGTGCTTTCTGTACTATTTGGGGGGTCAATGTCTGCTCAGCCCCTTTCTCTTGTTTCATAGTACATGATTCCATCCTGTCCTGTCTGAAGGCTATACTGACTTTGAAGCAGTGATTCTCAAAGTTTGGTCCAGAGCCAGCAATGTCAGCATGACCCGGGAAGTGGTTAAAACTGCAGATTTTCAGGCCCCACCCCCAACCGCTGAATCAGAAACTCTGGGGGTGGTACCCAATAGCCATCGTCTTTTTTTTTTTTTTTAACATCTTTATTAGAGTATAATTGCTTTACAATGGTGTGTCAGTTTCTGCCTTATAACAAAGTGAATCAGTTATAAATATACATATGTCCCCATATCTCTTCCCTCTTGCGTCTCCCTCCCTCCCACCCTCCTTATCCCACCCCTCTAGGTGGTCACAAAGCACCAAGCTGATCTCCCTGTGCTATGCGGCTGCTTCCCACTAGCTATCTATTTTACGTTTGGTAGTGTATATATGTCCATGCCACTCTCTCACTTTGTCCCAGCTTACCCTTCCCCCTCCCCGTATCCTCAAGTCCATTCACCAGTAGGTCTGCATCTTTATTCCCGTCTTGCCCCTAGGTTCTTCTGACCATTTTCTTTCTTTTTTTTTAGATTCCATATATATGTGTTAGCATACGGTATTTGTTTTTCTCTTTCTGACTTACTTCACTCTGTATGACAGTCTCTAGGTCCATCCACCTCACTACAAATAATTCAGTTTCATCAAAAAATCTACAAACAATAAATGCTGGAGAGCGTGTGGAGAAAAGGGAACCCTCTTGCACTGTTGGTGGGAATGTAAATTGATACAGCCACGATGGAGAACAGTATGGAGGTTCCTTAAAAAACTAAAAATAGAACTACCATACGACCCAGCAATCCCACTACTGGGCATATACCCTGAGAAAACCATAATTCAAAAACAGTCATGTACCAAAATGTTCATTGCAGTCCTATTTACAATAGCCAGGGCATGGAAGCAACCTAAGTGTCCATCGACAGATGAGTGGATAAAGAAGATGTGGCACATATATACAATGGAATATTACTCAGCCATAAAAAGGAACTAAAGTGAGCCATCTGTCTTTTAACAAGCCCTCCAGGTGATTCCCAAGCACTCTCGAGCTTGAGAACCCTAGCCTTTAAGGCTTGTTCTCTTGCCCTCTGAATACAGCACCTCTTTCCAGCCCTTTTTCCATCTCTTCACTTCCCAGGACCCAGTTTAAGAAAGGTGGAATTTCAGTGGCAGGTGAGATTTAAACTGACATTTTCCCTCCTTTCTAGCTCTGTTGGCTACCTGATTGCAATAATACTCCAGAGGCCCCACCCTCGGAAAATACCTATTCAAAATCAGAGCAGATTATTTTAAAATGCTTGTTGGCACACTGATGCCACTGGCTGGTTTCTACTGATTAATTAATCCTTATTTGACCTGAATTAATTCCTAATCTGTGTAAAATGATGGAGATTTGCTGGAATGCGGCAAATTTGAGACTCTAAAAACCAAAGGCATGTGGGATTCAGCATCAGGCTGCCATGAGGATTAAAGTACTTCTTCAATTGGTACATTATTTGAAGTTTGATTTTTCCTCCTTTCTCCTCTCCACCCCCACCTCCTACCAGGAGAAGAAAAATTACCAGAAGACACGAGCATATTGTCTCCCCTTCTCCCAAATAAAGGTAAACTGACAGCGCTTTCAATGAAAGGCTGCATGATTGGAATTAAATGTCAAATACAATTTTCTGTTGGCAATTCAAAGTGTTGGTGTCAAAACCATAACTGACAGTACGGCTGGAGATTAGTATCTGTCTGGATCTTAGCATCACACTGCGGGGAAGGTTTATGATTTAGTAGATTAACACAGCTCTCTTCACGCCACCACTTAAGAGATAATTTGTTGAAGCAGGAGCCAATTAGATTGTGGTTGGCCCTGAGCAGGAGGCTCCCTCCCCTGAAGTTCTGTCAGGCGTTTGACGGCTCACCCTGCTCCCTGTGGGGGTCTGCCATCATGACGGGTGACAGGCAGGCGAGGTGAGCAGGCCACAGCTGCCAACAACCCGGCTGTCAGTAGCCACCGGTGATGTTTGCTGGCAACGTCTCAGGGAAAATGGATTTGCGATTGATCCAACCAATATGAAATGGCCTTCCAGGTTGGAGATTTGATTTATTTCGTTTCCGCTTCTCACATGGGATGGAAGGAGGAGGGGGACTTCCTGGCAAGTCATTGAATCATACACTCTACCATTAGATTTCTTCTAGCTCTAGGAAAAAGATGACGATCCCGTTTCAGAGAGGTTAGGGGACTTGCCAAGATCACAGCGTTTGGGAGGAGGGGGAGCTTGGGAGTTGGTATTGCTTGATACTCACAAAGTGATAGACACTGACTTCGGTACTTTGATCTCCAATGTCCTGTGTAAGATTCACAAAGTCTTTGATGTTATTGTAAGGGCAGACGAGGTTAAGGGTGTAAGTAACTTGCATAAGCCAGAGGAAGTCCACCACAGAGATGGGTTACAACTAGGTTTCCTAATTCCCAATTCAGCGTTCTCTGCAACATCTTGCAGAGTATCCCTAGAATAAATATTCCAACTGGGAAGGGGATAAAAGGGCTTTGAAAATTGTTCTTCTATCTTATACGCATGACATTTCTGCCGAGTGACAGCCCACAGAACCCAGATAATAAAATAAATAAAACGGATGCTCTGTGCCTTGACCAGCCATAAATTGTCAGTGGTTCTCTGCAAGCCTGATTTAAGAGTTTCATCTTGCAGAGACTATATTTGTTCTTTCTTTTTTTTTCCCCTCTTGTCCCCACTTCTGGGGAAGAAGGAGAAACGATGAAAGCAGTTGGTTCCGTGCAGCATTTATATTATCCAACAATGCCAGGATGTGACAGCATAGGAGACTCAGAAGATAATGTTCAGACTCTGGTTTTAGAATGTTTACTCTCTTCTGGGTGAACTCTGACATCCAAATGCATTAATGCGGTGCCATTTTCAACTCTCATGCCAATCTCCATCCTTGTACGTATGGGAATTTTAATGCCCACTTCCCTGTTTGAGTTATGGTAATTTATTGTAATAGTACGTTTTGACCTTTTCAGTATTTTGTATTTTTATTGGATAGCTGTTTCACCTCTTCCCTGGAGGGTCAGCCAGGCTGAAAATGAGAGAGAATGCTAAGACCAACCAATCAAAATACAGAATATTAAAAAGGTCAACACACAAGAGCAAACTACTAATTTGGAAAACACACACAGGCGAAAAGAATGAATGGTGACCAGAGCAAGAACAAGGGGACAGGAGAAGGCTAAGGGGTTCCTCTGAACCCACAGCACGGCAGTTAGCTCAACCACTGAATGTAAACTAGCCCATCATCAGAAACCAAAGGAGAGTAGAATCAGTGCAAACTCCAAAGGGTGTAAACTATACCGTTTCTGTTTCTACCTGGTCAATGCAAATGACAAAGAGAGGTAGAGGCGGGTTGAAAGGTCCCAGCTTGAAGATGCCGGGGCACTTTTGAATATGCAATAACCAGAGGACACATCAAAGATATCATATGAGTTCAACCCTCTACCTGCAAGCAGATGAAAGTCTCCAGAATCTAGAATTGATGCTCATCTATTTCTTTTTCAAAGCTCTCCATCCAGGAAGGGAAATCCGCAAACCTCCCCCACTGACTCTTTCCAGTTGAACAATATTAATTAAGCCACAATAATAAGCATAGCTGGACAATCAAGATTAAACGAATCATAAAAGTTCAAGGCATACTAATTCAAGTGGATGTTCAGGTCTTGTCTACTGAAGGTTATGGTCACCAAGTCACTGGGAAGCACACTGAGCGAGTAACCTGGGTGTAGCCCACTCACCCACTGAAACACACTACACTGGTTGTTAGCAATGCAGAAGAACATACACAGAAGGTTTTGGATAGGATGACTGGCACCAGAAAATGGAAAAGGGCTACTTTAAAAGAATACTTGTAAAGCAGGGACCAAAATCTCAGTGTGAAGAGTGGAAAGTTTTTGACTGCAACTTCATCTTGAAAAATAAAATGAGAAGGTATGAAGAGATGATTCTGTTTTCTATTTAATAAACTATAGGTTAAAATTCTAATCATATTCTTAAAAGCAAAAAGGATTTAAGGGGTGACTGGGAAGTTTGGGCACAATTTTCCCAACAACGTTTTATGTTAATATAGATACATCACCCTTCACAACACCTTTGACACAATCATGAAAAGCATAACTTATAAGATATTCAGAGGACCCAAGAAAGGCGCTCCTCTAAATTCTTTGACATTCCAGTTTTTTCTATTTAATATCTTGTTCTTTGTTTTCTATTATTCGGTTTGGTTGATTTCCTTTTATTCAATTGCTTGTGAGATCCTTATTTGTCAATAGATTTGAGAGAAATGAGCCATCCTACTATATCACATTCATCAACTTCATGAAATCCTATACTGTTTACAAAATTTGCAATTTCCATTTGCTTTATATTTAGCACTGCCAAAACATCTGAAAATCATCTGCAAACTGACCAAACACTTATGCCATACAAGTTTGTGTTAAATAGAGTCACGTTTGAATAGGGTCTAATTTTTAAAGTTTGTTGGCAAATATCTGACAACTCTTAATTCCCTGTGTAAACAAACTTTTAATTACAGGTACTCTAATAATGAAAACTCAAGCACATGGATCCTAGACTTATCTAAGTGCAAACCAGAATATCTTCAGCATAAAACATACTATAACAGACATAAAAGTGATTGCTGGAATATATTCAACTATTAACACTTTCTAATCTGACTCTTATGAATAGCAGTCCAAGCAAGTTGCATCGTTGAATAAGAATTTAGGGTTAGAAACACTATGCAGATTTGTAATGACTGTTCTTTAAGAATATTCATATGTGGGCTTCCCTGGTGGCGCAGTGGTTGAGAATCTGCCTGCCAATGCAGGGGACAAGGGTTCGAGCCCTGGTCTGGGAAGATCCCACATGCCGCGGAGCAACTAGGCCCGTGAGCCACAACTACTGAGCCTGCGCGTCTGGAGCCTGTGCTCTGCAACAAGAGAGGCCACGACAGTGAAAGGTCCGCGCACCACGATGAAGAGTGGCCCCCGCTTGCCGCAACTAGAGAAAAGCCCTCACACAGAAACAAAGACCCAACACAGCCAAAAATAAATAAATAAATAAATAAAAATTAAAAAAAAAAAAAGTGTCATTGATTTAAAAAAAAAAGAATATTCATATGTAATACACTCGTCGGGGGGAGGGATAAATTGGGAGATTGGGATGGACATATACACACTACTATATATAAAATAGATAACTAATAAGGACCTACTGTATAGCACTCAGTACTCTGTAATGACCTATATGAGAAAAGAATCTAAAAAAGTGTAGATATATATATATGTATAACTGACTCACTTTGCTGTACAGCAGAAACACAACATTGTAAATCAACTATACTCCAATAAAAATTTAAAAAATTAAAAAAATACTAAGATTACACAGTTAAATTAAAAAACACTTTTTAAAATACTATATAGCACATGATCCCTGTTCTTAAAAAACTATCCTTTATTAAATATTTACTGGGTACCACGAACTGTACTTTATATGCATTATGTTACTTAATTCTCATAAAAACCCAAGAGGAAGGCATCAATACCTACAAGTTATAGCTAATGAAATAATACACAGAAGTAAAGCAACTTGCTGGAGATAAAACACCTAATCAGTGGCAAAGGCAGGGCTCAAACCCAGGTCTTTATGACTCCAGGCCTTTATGACTCCAGGCCCTTGTTTCTAACCACTCTGCTGTAATATACAGAAAAGGCGTCTAGAAGAATTAAGATACTGCAGTAAGATTGTGGATGCTTTTATTCACGTCTTTGTATTTTTCTATCTTTTCTACATTTTCTGGATCAAAACTGATGGCTCTTATAATCAGAGAAAAGAGAACTAATTTTTGTAAGAAGTTATGGTTAGAGATGGGAGATCATCTTGTTGCTTGTGGCTAATGGAAAGAACTTTCTTTTGTGGAGAAAAGGGAGGTAAGGCTCTGGCTGGGTTACAGCTGGAGGGATGACTCCCAGCGGGCAAGGCACCTACATCCTGTAGGTGCCACTGACATGGAAACTGCCCACTTGACCTACTGAGGAGCTGAAATCACTGTGTGCGGTGGAGGGAAGAACACTGACCACAGTCAGAGACAAGGACACCCACCATGTCCTCTGAAGGCCTGTCTGGCTGCCCATCCCCCACCCCACAGGCCCCACCTACAGCTCAATCCTCCCTTCTGCCTTGAGGCCAACTCTATCCCAGGTCAGGGCACTGAGCGCCGCTAGTGTCTCCAAGACCTCAGTTCCCCAAGAATGGGGCCCTACCTTCACACAGGACTCTCGGAGACTTCCTCAGGGCTTTCCTATCTGTGCTCAGGCCTGGCCTAGCTCTTCTTGGGCTGCACCTCAAAGCACAGCCAGCCACATCTTCTTGGGCCTCCTTGCCACTGACATCTTAACTGTCTGAGCCATCCTTCTTACCAGTCCACACAGCCTTTCAGCCAAACTTCCCATCCACTGTCTGTCAAAGTCTCAACTTTTTTCCCAAATGCTTAACTTGGGCTTTGCATAGTGAGTTACAGGGAGCTGAGATGCTTATCTCCCAGCTGTCAGGGTAGCAGGTGGGCCTTGGACCCTACATCCCTGGCCCCAAGCAAGCTGAGTGTGCCCTGTAAGTGTTACCATTTTGTGAAACTTGGGGCATGCAAAACTTGGGAAGCACCAACTGTGAACCACCCTGGTGGGTTTTCTTTGACCCCATATACCACCCCCCCCCCACCTCGCTTTTCTTTTTTGGCCACACCACGTGGCATACAGGATCTTAGTTCTCCGACCAGGGATCGAACCCATGTGGAAGCACAGAGTCTTAACCACTGGACCGCCAGGGAAGTCTCCTACCATCCCCTTCTAAACTGGTCCGTCTTACACCGACTAAGCTCCTGCTTTGTCTCTTGGTAATTTAAATAATTTGTGTACTGTGTGTCAGGTACTCTTCTTTCTAATTGCTTTACATTAATATGGCTATGACATGATTGACAAGTTCTCTGGGCCTCTTTCACTTCATCTGAAAAATGGGGACAGTGGTACTCTATCTGAGACCCCTTCCAGTCTTCTTTGGGAGTTCCAGGAATGAGCACCAGTACCCACGCAGCCTCCTCTCAGTACATGGCTTAAGGACGTGGCACCTTGCAAGAAAAGGAGAGATCGATTTAGAAACAGAAAGGAACGCTTTTCTCTAGGATGATGTTTTCAAACCCTTAACCTGAAAAAAAAAAAAAAAAAAAAAAAAAGGTTGGAATTTCCAGTAGAAGTGGAGTAATAGAAGAAAGAATCGGCATTTGGCTGGAGGAAGCAGGTTTGTGGCGAAATGGACCCCAAAAGTGATGGGTGGAATTGCAGGAGACGCGCCAGTTAGAAAATCAAGCTGGACAGTAAGAAATCAGCTTCCAGAGAATTGCAGTCCCAGGCTCAGGCCCAGAAACATGACTGGGCCTTTCCACACGGCTCTAACCAATAGCTAATATATAGTATTTACCCGAGGAAGATGGTTCCAGAGTGAGGAATGAGATTTAGTTAGTTACTGTAAAACACATTATTTCTTGGAGCTCCCAGTTGCCCTATGAGAAAAGCCATTCTTCTTTTTCAATATATGCCTGATTTTTGCAATCTCTCAGGCTATCATCAAATGGTTTCCATTTATTTCAAAAGACAATTTATCTGCCTTGAGGTTTTACCTACCAGAACTTGGTGCTAGTATCCCTCGCTGCAGTGTTACAGCATCCACCCAGTTATGCACAGGGATAACAGACAGAGCCTGTTAACCTCACACAAAGGCAGCTTAAAATACCATATTCCCCTTTGCAGATATTGCTAAAACTATCATCAAAAATTAGATGAAAATCAAGAGTCCTCTCTCTGGTGGTTTATGGAGTCTTCCCTCTTTTTTCCAGGCTCAATCACTTGTGATTACTGTGTCTTTGCCTTGACTCCTCTGTGTAACAGATCATCAAATCCACTTTTGTTCTAGGAATTTGTCAGCTAATTGATACTTCCAGGCTCAGAGGTACTGAGCTTGACACCAAAGGGCCTTTTTCTTTATATTAATATAGCACCTTTCTCAAGAGTTACGTAAGCGTTTGCAAATACCAACTAATTATTTATTGCAGGGACTTCACTGAATTAGAAAGTTCCGAAGTAGATAAAAACTAAAAATCAACAACTCTTTCTTACATAATTACTGTCCGTGCAAAGCTTATGCTGTCCAGGCATTAGTCGTACTCCAGTCATGGTCTGAAGTAACTCCTGACCAACCGAGAACTAGTAGTATAATTATAGGAGGTTTTAAACACAGTATGTGAAGGAAGACTAATAGACCAAGTGTCAGAAGACCTGGGGTCTATGACCTTGTACCCCAAATCTCGGTTTCCTCATTTATAAAATTAGAAAGCTGTAGAACTCTTAAGTCAGCAATATTAGGTTTCTATTCTGAGTCATGTGGGCAACCTGCCCCACAAGCTGGCCCACGTCAGGAGTGGGGAAGATAGACAGACATTTCCTCTATGTAGAGAATTGGTCCCTGTTTCTCTTTCGCTCCTTGAAAATCGAATGCATCCTTCACAGCCACTTTCAGTCTTTCTTTCTCTATGAAGACTTATTCGACGCCATTGGTTTGCAGTGAACTTGCCCCAATTGGAACACTGTTACCACTCTGCATTGGCAGGGATCATACACTGCTGAGTACTGTTCTTATTGCTGTTTATATCTTGTCCAACAAACTAACTGGTAAGCACTTAATGGAAGAGATGTTTCTTATGTCTTGAACGCTGATCCCCTAAATCAGAGCATAAACATAGTAGGAAAGCAATCTTTTGTCATTTTATCTGTTTATGTTACTAGTATTAACTTACGAAGGGAATCCTTTCTGAAAATCTAGGGGCCCAGCACATATATCTATGCCAATAGCCTCTCACTTATACTATGTAACTTATGTCTAAACTAAGACCTACTCCGAATCTCATTTTTTTCCATTCCTTTTGTCTCCTTCCTGCTCTCTCCCTCCACTTCCCTCTAAGTGTACCATCATTACCACCGTGATATTCTACCTTTCTTTGAAATTCCTCTTAAAACATCTCTGTATAAATAAGTGAGGGGTAAATAGTATTACCAAACGAATATGAAATTTCAGACCAGCTGTTCCAGCTGGGATGGAAGAGAGAAGAGTCACACATTAAAAATAGGGGTTGGAGAGAAAATAATGCTTTTGAAATTGCTTCTCTTCTAGGAGAAGAGCTCTATCTCCTTCTCACCAAGAAGATGGCAGATCACTGGGCATCCTTGAGGACTATGTTTTACTCTAGACCTCATCAAAAGGTGAGAAGGGAGCAGAGGGATGAGTAGGTATAGAATATCTAGAGAATTCTGCCTCTGGCAATATGATGCTTCAGATATTTTGAAACAGCCCCACAAAACAGTCAGATGATGGAAGAACTACAAAAAATGTAAGTGCACTGCTGAGCTCACAAGAAAATAAGGAAAATTCCCAAGGGCAAAAAAAATGTTTTATAACATGAGACTCGTAAGTAAACACCAAAGTTGGGTAGCCTTGGGAAAACGCTAATTCCAAGACTCTAGAATTTTGGAGATTAATGGCCACACCTAAGGGAAGAGGAGACCAGGCTATGTGTCCAAGCAAAGCAGGGGAGAGAAACCTTAAAAACTCTGCGTTAAACAGTGTCCTAAGGACCACACTCTAAGTGAAAGGAAGGGTCAAGAAGTAAAGAAAGATATAAAGATATCAACAACACATTTCTCAAGTTAGGTTTAATGTATAAACACTGTTCTCTAAAACACAAGGAATATTTACAAAAAATAAGTATGAGCTATTCCACAAACAATTCTCAAAATATTTTCAAGAATTAAGTATCATGCATAGCATGTTCTCTTACTACAGCGCAATTGAGACAGAAATCAATTTTAAAATTAACTTTAAAAAAAATCAATACATTTGGAAATTTAAAGCATATTTCCCCATAATTCATGAATCAACATAGAAATAACAGAAATGTTTAAACATTTATAATCAAATACAATATAACAAAAATACTATATATCAAAACTTGTGGCATACAGATAAAGGAATAGGTAAAAGGAAATTTACACTTCTAAATTCTGACATTAAAAAGGAAAAGCTAGGGCTTCCCTGGTGGCACAGTGGTTGAGAATCTGCCTGCTAATGCAGGGGACACGGGTTCGAGCCCTGGCCTGGGAAGATCCCACATGCCGCAGAGCGGCTGGGCCCGTGAGCCACAACTGCTGAGCCTGCGCGTCTGGAGCCTGTGCTCCGCAACGAGAGAGGCCCGCGCATCGCGATGAAGAGTGGCCCCCGCTTGCCACAACTGGAGAAAGCCCTCGCACAGAAACGAAGACCCAACACAGCCAAAATCAATCAATCAATCAATCAATCAAACATACGCATCTGATTCAAGATCCTCATTAAAAAAAAAAAAAAAAAAGGAAAAGCTAAAAATTAATGAGTTGCACATCCAACTTAAGAACTTGGATGGAATAGGGGGATAAACAGACAAGAATATAAATAGAGTAGAAGAAAGGAGATGATAAAGATAAGAACAGAAATTAATGCAATAGGAAACAAAAGTACAGTGGAAGGAATAAACAAATCCAAGAGTTGATTTATTTTTAAAGATCAATAAAATACCCAAATTTCTAATGAGATTCAATAAAGCAGAAATAAAAAAGTCACAAATAAATAATAGCAGAAAATTTCAAATGAAACATAACTAAAGATAGAACAGAAGTTAAAATGATAATACAAGAATACTATGGAAGGAATTCCCTGGTGGCATTATGGTTAAGAATCCGCCTGCCAATGCAGGGGACACAGGTTCAAGCCCTGGTCCAGGAAGACCCCACATGCCACAGAGCAACTAAGCCCGTGCACCACAACTACTGAGCCTGAGCTCTAGAGCCCGTGAGCCACAACTACTGAGCCCGCGTGCTGCAACTACTGAAGCCCGCGCGCCTAGAGCCCATGCTCCGCAACAAGAGAAGCCACCGCAATGAGAAGCCTGCACACCGCAACGAAGAGTAGCCGCCGCTTGCCGCAACTAGAGAAAGCCCACGCACAGCAACGAAGACCCAACACAGCCAAAAATAAATAAATAAATATATTAAAAAAAATACTATGGAAAAGAATATGCTAATTAATTTGAAAACTTAAGTGAAATGAAAAAATTCTAGAATAATATAAATTACCAAAACTGACCCAAGAAGAGATAGAAATTTTGAATGGTCTTATAATCATGAAAGTCAAATTATTGACTCTGTAATTAAAATTATTTTCCACGTAGGTAAAGCCAGGCCCAGACGGATGTGCAGTAGAGTTCACTAAGTATTCAAGGAAAATACTATTCCGATCTTATATAAACTCTTTCAGAGAATAGGCAACTTTATAGGCTACTATAACTTGATACCAACACCAGACAAAGATGATCTGGAAAATTAAAATTACAGGTCAATTTCTCTCATGAATGTTGGTACAAAAATTGAAAACAACATATTAGCAAAATGAATCCAACAGTATCTAAAAATAATAATTTACAATGACTAGATTGGGGTTATGCCAGAAAGGCAAAACTGATTCAATATTTAAAAATCTGTATATGTTCGTCTTCCCTCCTCATTCATTCAGATTAATTCAGAGCAATTAACGCCTCAATATCATCTTACACAGTCGCCTGGTTTCTTCCCTTTCCTTCTGAATCCACTCAACCCCAACCAAAGGAAGTGCATTCGAGGCCATGGTTTCTTTTTCAGCTTTCTCACAGACTGGTATATTTCCCACAGGAACATTAACACCTTCCAAATGTGATTATCCCAATCTCTTGAATGTCTGATCTTTCCAGGATTTCAGGGAATTATAAGGAAACACAATACAATAGCATGAGGCCCGTTTCCACAATATTTAGAAAAAGCACTTAATCCCCAAACCAAATATGACTGTTAGAGTAGTTTACAATCTTACGGTCAATTCCCAAGTGGATATAACATTTCCTAAACCCAACATCTCATGTAATCTAGATCCATGTTGTTATCACCAATCACAGATAAGGAGTTCATATTAGTTTAGTGAAGGGATTAGCCAAAAAAAAAAAAAAAAAAAAGTAAAGGAGGAACCAAAAAGCCCACGTGGCTTCAGCTTTTCCACCACATCAGTCAGTCCTGCCCAGTATCCAAAGTCCACCACCTATAAAGTTAATACTCACCTGAAGAAGAGAATTTCATCAAGATACTAAGTTTGCCGTATCCTAAGAAAACACCTCTTGGAAAGGGCAAAAAGAACCAGTCACCTCATCCTTCCTCAAGACCTTTCCTTTAAGGTCCAGCCAATAAAACTTCGTATTTCCCCCGATAATTTGTGCATGATTCTCTCTCCAACCCTGCATACCTGGCACCCTAAACTTCCTGGAATAGGGCTCTGCCCAGTAACACAGCAGCTACTCCATCAAAAATCTACAGCCTGGTACCCTCCCCTGACCCCAGGAGCATACATACCCTTGTCTGTATTTCTCCAAATCAGAAGGCTCTCAAGGCTTACTTATTTGTGCAACATTTCCATTTCTATAGCTGCTGCATCTTCCTCCCATTCAGATATGCCTTAGCTTTGTCCCATAATGTCTCCCTCCAAGGAGGACATCCTCTTTAGTTTCCATGTTTGCCCCAGCTGGAGAAACCCACTTGAAGGATTTCTGAATCTCAGCTGCCTATAGGGAATTTCCCAAACCTGCTCTCAGTGATAGCATGAGGTCTAAAATCCCGTAACACCTGTCTTCTTTCAATACTTGAATTCCCCAAGCCTTGACAGCTTCAACACTACTTTCCCAGAACACAGCTTCAGACGCATTTTTAAACCTTCAGCCTGCCCTTAGATGAGGGGCTCCTGTTCCTCCCGCCTCCCTCTGAGCTAAGACATTTTCAACCTCTCAACATCTTTCTCACCACCTGGTCCTCTTCCCAAAGGTGTCTCCAGGCCTAAAGGGTTGAAAAGTATTTTAAGCTGATCCCATTTCTCCCTGAGTTACCTCCCAAGATCTGATCATTATCTGCTCACATACCAATTCTCAAATAATCTCACTCACTTACTGTACAGTCATCCTTCAGTGTCTGCAGGGGATTGGTTCCAGGAACCGTCCCCCAGCAAAACACACCTGTGGATACAAAAATCCACAGATGCTCAAGTCCCTTACGGTAGGTCTTCCTTACCCTCGGATACAGAAGTACTTTGCTACCTCCAATGAGCAAACTTGATTCCTAGCAATAGGAAATTGTTTTGTTGTCGCTCTCTGCTTCCTTCTTAACAACTCACTTTTAGATAATTCCATTAAGTTGTTCCTGTGACTCAATCTTAAATTATATACCACCTGCATACAGAAGCCTCATCCCCATTCTGCTTAATCTGTTCTTGGACAAACACCACCAATTCGCAATGTTTGAACCCACCTTCTATGTATTTCTACGGAACATTTTCTCTGAATGGAAAAAAAAAAAAACCCAGAGAATACAATGAAATTTGAGTCCACTAATACTAAGTCACTCCACGATCCAGATACTAAAGGCATTTTACACCAGAAGTCTACTTATTTTGAAGTGAGCTTTTTCAAGAACTCAGAAGTTTGAGCCCCTACCAAGTCCAGATTTCCTGCTAATCAGATTCGAGGCACAAACTCTCTCTCTCTGAGTTTTGCTAATGAAAACCAGAGCTTCTCTTAACAATGCAAGTTTCTTCAGGAGGCTAAACCAAAATCCCCAACTTATTTGCATAAACTCACCTCTGCCTGCTGAAGGACAACTGCTGTTAGTGATTGTAAAAGGTAAATGGACCAGACCCCAAACTCTTGACCAGCACTGGCCATGGCTGCCATCATTCCATCCCTGCTACATTCCTAGCAGAGTCCAGGACTTCAAATCGCTCTCTAGGGCTTCCCTGGTGGTACAGTGGTTGAGAATCCGCCTGCCAATGCAGGGGACACGGGTTCAAGCCCTGGTCTGGGAAGATCCCACATGCCGCGGAGCAACTGGGCCCATGAGCCACAACTACTGAGCCTGCGCATCTGGAGCCTGTGCTCCGCAACAAGAGAGGCCGCGATAGTGAGAGGCCCGCACACCGCGATGAAGAGTGGCCCCCACTTGCCGCAACTAGAGAAAGCCCTCGCACAGAAACGAAGACCCAACACAGCCAAAAATAAATAAATAAATTTTTTTAAAAAATCGCTCTCTAGTCAAAAGCCTGGTGATCTAGACTGAGCCCCACATGCGATTCAAAAGGTCCTCCCATTTCTTTACCTTAAGATTTTACCTTGGAGTACCATCTGCTTCACCTTCACATGGCAAAGAGAGACATACCAAGACAAACCCAGGGAGGAGGACTTGAACCTTTTTCCCTATTCCCCAATATTCTTGAGGTCTCCACTTTGTCTTGGACCCACAGTAGACCTCCACCCCCGCCCGAAGTCCCCAATCACTCCCAAGATGAGACCATGCAGCCAACTTAACGCAGTTCTCACTTTAAGCATCAGAAAGCAAAAACAGTGGAATAAAACCTCTGACAGTCTTCGCCTCTCAGGAGTTCAAAGGAAATAAGAGATGAGACTACAGCCACTAGAATCTGTCCGGCTGATTACTGGTGCTGATGGTGACAAGCTGCTGTTTACTGATTCATGGAGTGATAAGGAGCAAAAGCAGAGAGTCTGAGAATGTACTATATATATTCCTGGAGCTGTGTTCTCTCTACGTAGCCACTTGAATCAAGCCATATGCACTGTGGGCTGACTTTGATTCTCAGCAACAACTGTTTTAAAAAGGACAGAGGCAAGGATTCCAGATTTGTTGACTTGTGTTGTTCTTGGGGAAGCAGGGGGAGTGAGGGTTCTGTTTCTAGCACTTCCCATGGGAGACTGTTTCCAAAGGAACACAAATCATTCGCTGGAGGCAGGGTATGTTAGTAGTAGTTTTGGGTTCGCAGCAACATATGCCAGGCCCTTCAAAGAGGTGTGGGCTTAAACAGAAGGATTTTTTTTTTTACTCATATTCACCAAAAACGAATTCCTCCTCCTGGCTTATTATACGAACTAACAGTACTCAGATGTGGTTATAACATATTCTGAAAGATTTATAACATCGCATGAGCACGAGAAGAATTTTTAGCTGAGAAATTCCAGAATAGGGCCCTGACGCTGGTAAGATAAGCAATGCTGGAAGCTTAGGTTCTGATGATGGTTTTTTTATTTCACTGAATCATATATTCAAACATTCATTCAACAGGTTTTACGTGCCAGGGCTGAACCAGATTCTATAAGGATTGGGTGAGGGTAACCTGGCTGTGTCAAGGTCTTCCTTCAAAGTACAGGGGTGCTTCTGCAGGTAGGACTGGCCTTCTGAGGGCTCCAGGTGCACACGTCCACCTTGATTCTAACTGCTCAAAGGAAGCCCATTCTTCTTGTGGTCAAGAGACC
This sequence comes from Balaenoptera acutorostrata, assembly GCF_949987535.1. Taxonomy (NCBI): domain Eukaryota; kingdom Metazoa; phylum Chordata; class Mammalia; order Artiodactyla; family Balaenopteridae; genus Balaenoptera; species Balaenoptera acutorostrata. The sequence continues at coordinate 12,005,733 of NC_080078.1, forward strand.
ACCAATAAAAATAAAGTTCTAACAGAACTCCTCTGGGACTTCCCTGGCTGTCCAGTAGTTAAGAATCCACACTTCCACTGCAGGGGGTGTGGATTCGATCCCTGCTCGGGGAACTAAGATCCCGCATGCCGCACGGCACAGCCATAAATAAGTAAGTAAGTAAATAAATAAGTAAATAAAAAGTTCTTTAAAAGGAGTTCAAGAGTTGATTCACTCCTATTCTAGAACCACCCCCACAGCCAAAATTACCAATCATCACATTTCAAAGTTAGAGGAACTCTGGTTCAACTATTCACCCGATGGTTGAGTCCCTCTACAATATCCCCAGCAAGGCAGCAGCAACCTGTGCTTAAATGCCTCCAGTGCCAGGGAACTTGCTACCTTAGAAGCACTTCTCAAGTTACCTGTCATTCTCAGGACTTGAGTTGAGCTCAATTCTGCCTCTCTGAAGCTTTCACCCACTGGGTTCCACTGCTTGGAGCCATGGAGACCAAGCCCAATCCTTCCTCCCCAAGATACCAAATGTGTGTCTTGAGTCCTCCCCGCTCCTAGCTGAGGACCAGCACTGCTTTGATCCGTTCATCACATAACAAGCCCATCTACTGAGGTTTACTGTGTATCACTGCAGTTGCTAGATGCATTCCCTCCATTACCTCATTTAATTCCCATAAGCACTCTGTGAGGATTTTATGCCCATTTTATAGATGGGAAAGCTGAGGCTCAGAGATGTTAAGTGCTTGCAATATGCTTGCAATAATGCCAGGTAAGATCACATTTACTCTTTTTTTTCTTTTTCTTTTTATAAATTTATTTATTTATTTTTGGCTGCGTTGGGTCTTCATTGCTGCGCGCAGGCTTTCTCTAGTTGTGTCAAGCGGGGGCTACTCTTCACTGTGGTTCGTGGGCTTCTCATTGCAGTGGCTTCTCTTGTTGCAGAGCACAGGCTCTAGGCATGCGGGCTTCAGTAGTTGTGGCACACGGGCTCAGTAGTTGTGGCTCGCAGGCTCTAGAGAGCAGGCTCAGTAGTTGTGGCGCACGGGCTTAGCTGCTCCACAGCATGTGGGACCTTCCCGGACCAGGGATCAAACCCATTTTCCCCTGCATTGGCAGGTGGATTCTTAACTGCTGCGCCACCAGGGAAGTCCCACTTTTACTCTTTTTTCAGCCATATCACATAGTTTATCTCAACTAACACTCCTTTTCATAGGAGGTGCTGTTAAGCCATGTCTTTCCAGCTGGGAGCAGTTGGACCTGTGTATGGGACCTGACACTTTTCCCAATGCATTGATCTGGTTAAATCTGGCCACCTCATCCTTTCGTTTATACCCTTCAGGATATTGATTTTTATCTCTAACATGCTTACTAGGCTTCCAGCTTCATGTTGTAGGTTAATTTAATAAACCTCTTTCTAAACATTCATGCAAATCACAGATTAAAAGGAAAAAATCAGGATGCAAGAGCAAAGCTCCAAAGCATGTCACTAGACACTTCTCATTGGATTAACATTTACTTTTAAATCAGTCCCTTTAAAAATAGAGCTCTTTAATCAGTAACTATTCCACTCACTTCTCCTTTTTCTTGTCAAACACCATGCTGACTTTCAGCATTCTGGATGAAGTTAATCACACAAAACTTGCTCGTGGCAAACCCACACTGGCTGCGAGGATCTACGGCTTCCTTTTCTAGGTGCTCCCGTGCCAGCCCTTTAATCTTCCATTAGGCATTCTTAAAACCTATTTAGTTGCAGATTCCATCTTCTTTCTTGGTTGGAAATCCAAGCTCCATTTGCTTGTCTCCAATTTTCCAAACCACTAACATTCTCCATGTTCACAAAGACCACCCATAGCAGTTTGGATGATCAAGTTTGACAGGTTTCCTCCAATAACATGGGGTATAATTTTCCAGCCTAGGATACCACAATGTCTGTTTCATCATCTATAAAACAGAGACTACACTAGCTGTACTCCACAGGGTGGTTTGATAATTAAATGGCATACTACACCCAAAGGACCACTAATACATAGGAAACACCCCACTCCCAAATGTATAACAAGCCACATCATTTCATTTCTTCCGGAATGTCATGTCAGCACCTCCATTTCAACTGGCCTAAATACCCAACTCTTCTAAAATATGCCTTTTTGCCTAAGGTTCTTAATTCTATACACGGTGCCACTATTCTTGCAGTCACTCAAGCTTGACTCGCAGAGACAGCTTTGATTCATCACTTGCCTGCATCCCACATCAACCAATGTTAGGTCTGGTAGATTCCACTGCTGCAGTTCCTCAGACACCAACCCTTTACTTCCACCCCACAGTCACTGTTATGGACTGAATGTTTGTGTCCCCTCAAAGTACATATGTTGGAGCCCTAACCCTCAGTGTGACTCTATTTGTTGATAGGGCCTGCGAGAAGACGATAAAGGATAAATGAGGTCATAAGAGTGGGACCCTAATTCAATAGGGCTGGTGCCTTTAGAAGAAGAGGAAGAGATCTAAGAACGTTCTCTCTCTACCACGTGAGGACACAGCAAGAAGGCAACCATCTACAAGCCAAGAGGAGAGTCCTCTCCGGGAATAAATTGGCTAGCACCTTGATCCTGGACTTCCCAGCCTCCAGAACTGTGGGAAATAAATTTCTGTTGTTTAAACCATCCAGGTTATGGTATTTTGTTACCATGTGTCTACTTTGCAGCCCAAGTAGACTAAGATAGCCACCACCTTACTTGAGGACTTCTTACCTGGTTTGCAGCAAAAGCCTCCTGACTTGTGCCCCATCTCCTACCCGTCTCCACTCCAATCCATCTCTCTAATGCCAGCTTACACTTCCCAAATTCTGACCCCAAATTATCAGTAGCTTCTTACTGTTTACCAAATTGAGCATAAACTCACTTACTTTCAAGATATTCCAGACAAGCCTCACATATAAACCCTGTTTATGACCCCAATCTATCCCCAAAAACTCATATCCCCCATTCTTGATATATCCGCCATTCCAGTCAAATGAAACTTTGCACGGTTCCTAAGAAACACCATCGATCATTTGCATTTGTTATTGATCTCTGCATTCAAATAGTGTGTTTTTCAGGAGTGTATTCAGTTGTAAGAAAGAGTAACTGACTAACAGTGATGTAAACAATTAGGAGTTTATTGTTGTCATATAACAAGTCCAGAGATGGGAAGTTGCTGCTGTTAGTTTAGTTGCTCAATAATGCCACCAGAGATCAGGAATTCTTTTCCTTTTCCCTACCTCAAGATCAAAAAGTGGTTGCCACACCACCAGACATCAAATCTAGGTTCAGTGCTTGAAAATAGGAGAAAGAGAAGAGAAGGAGCATGGCAGCTAAGTCTGTCTCTTTTGCTGGAAAAAGTCAAAACATTCCCAGAGCTCCCCTCCCCCCAGCCCCACTGCAGACTCTCCCACTTACAACTCATTGGCCCGGATACTATCACATGGCCACTCTTACTTGCAAGGGAGGCTGGAAAGTGAACATTTCATCTGAGCAAGGCACGTGCAACAATACCCACAACAAAACTGGGACACTGTTAGCAAAAAAATAAGAAAGCAGTGGATATTGAGTGGGTAACTAGTATAGACACAAGCACCTGACACTCATTTCTGGTGGGAGGATTTTGTCCTTATTTCTTTTCAAACATCTACCAAAATTTCTTGCACATACTTTATGTTCAATACCATATACATACAGACTGGTTGTAGTATAGTTTATGACTGCCTACAAATGGCTCCACAATCAGTATTTCCTGGCCCCCGTTAGGTATATTGGAAGGAGTAAAGGAAATTATATTTGTCCTCAAGTCAGAGAGGCAAAGTGACTGTTGCTAAATTACTTTCCTGAAACACAGTTGTTTTTAGATCCGTTTCACATCCCCGGCACCAACATTCACGTTTGCTCAGCAAAATCTTTCTTCACGGGACAGTAAACATAATAACCTTCGGCCTGGGCTTGGTCAGATTACTCTGACATCTATATTTCTCTGGCTTGACTGGACAAGCTTTTACTATAGATGTATTAAGAAAACTTGGTTATGAGCAATAAAATTAAACATCATTGTGTAAAGAACCATTAAAAGGCAGGAAGTAGCCATTAGCAATGATACTACAGAATAACTAATGAAATATACATAAATATTTAAGTAAATCCAGACTGTAAAGCAGAGTGCATAGTGTACCTATCCATAATCACTGATAAGATATATTGTGTGCAGGGGTGTTTATATATAGATGGGCCTGGAATTGGAATAAGTATACAAATAAAGACAGAGAGGTTAAAAACATATATGTTTACCAAAATCTTGATAGTGGTCAACCCTGGGCACTGCATTATAGATGATTTCTATTTTTTGTTTTTGCTTGTCAGTATTCTCCAGGTTTTCCAAAATAAACCTGCATTGTTTTTATAATAAAAAGCAAAAGGGGTTTTGTTTTTCTTAACTTTCAGGAGTTCTAGGCGACAAGCCTGCCTTCTGATGCTTCAAGTGATGATCCAAATTTGATTAGACGAGACAAGGGCTGGTAAACTTAAGTGGCCACAAATTTAAAAGAGCCTCTATTTATGACACCAAAACCATCTGAAGAGCAGGAATGAATCATTAACTCTTATTTGAAGCTTTAGAAATACAAGGAGCAAAATATAAAGACAACTTGAACCTGCAAGTAGGGGGTGCACAACAGAAAATAATTTTCTATGGAGGTTTACTTACACATTTCATATCTTCAGAGGTTCCCATTCACTGTGAAGTGTGACCCCAAAACAATGAAATTGTTCGGCAGGGAGGAACTATCTTCAGTGCTATCAATGCTGCCACCTGTACTTCAAGCCTCCTTGAATAAATAAATGCTGGCAAGCTCACTGCTCTTCTTCTTTTGTTTTAGTAATGGAAAGGCTTTACACAGGATGGACTCACATCAATTTGATGACAATGACCATGACATCCAAGTGATTCCTATCTCACATGCAGTGCTGAGCTGAGTGCCTGCTGTATCTTACTATTCACATGACAAAGCAGCCACTTATCAATTACAACTGGAGCAAAAAAGGCTGGGAAGTCCTAGAGAGCCTGGGATAAGGCTCGGGATTGCCGCTGGATCTGGTGTCCCAAAATTAACCCCTGGATATCTCAGTAAAATCATGACCTGCCCTCTAGAAGACTCTGGTTTCAACAAGTTACTCTTTCCACTATGAGGTGCTGTGATTAAGATTTACACAATATGTTACTATAAAATAATGACACAGTTTGAAGGTATAATGTTATTTTTTATATTAAGAAAAGAAATGGAAGAGGGTCAGAAACGATATTTTGGCCTAAGAATATAGGATGATACAGCCCAAGAAGTAAAAAAGATCTTGAAGTTATAAAACACAACAGACCATAGTCATCTAGATTTGATTCCAGTTTCTGACTGGCATTAGACATGTTCTAAGCTCAAGGGGGAAGAAATACAGGTGTCTTTGGATTTTCCTTTAGATTATCCTGCCTGGATTCCAAAACAGGGAAGGAGGCAGGGATTCAAGATAAATGCTTAGTCCAGAAATAAATTCAGTGCATTGGGCTGAGCCTCTCTGGAGAGTGAACTTTCCAGGAGGGTGAGGGTGTAATGCTATAGAAAGGTCAACTTTCTATAGAATGGTCAACTATGACAAGACTGTTGTCACCTCAGCACTACTAGTCCGTTTGGAGGTCTCCTCACGTAAGCATCACTTTAAAAAAGCCAAGAACTGCATTTCCCAGAGTCCCCTTCCCCATATGTGGTGAGTTAGTGTCCCAGTGAGAGGCAACCACTGGAGATTTGGAAGGTAGAACAAAAGCACATTATGTATGCTCTGAAGGGAGATGAAACAAGACAGGGTCAAACAGGAGATTTGCTGTGACTTCCCAGTGAACACTTTTGAACCCTTCATTTTGGTAGATCAGGCTAAAATCACTGATGAAAGATTACCCCAAACTTCACTTCAGTCCCCTATGTCTTTCAATGTCTAAATAAACCACTAAGTCCCAGAGCACAGAGGATTTTAGGGCAGCAGAACTACTCTGTGTGATACTATAATGGTGGATACACATTATCATACATTTGTCAAAAGCTATAGATTGTACACCACCAAGAGCGAACCCTAATGTGAACTGTGGACTTTGGGTGACAATGTGTCAAGGTAGGTTCATCCATTGTAACAAATGTACCATCTGGTGTGGCATATGGACAGTGGGGGAGCATGTGGATGTGGGGGACAGGGGGTATATGGGAACTCACTGCACTTTCTGCTCAATTTTGCTGTAAACCTAAAACTACTCTAAAAAAATAATAATAATAAAGTCTACTCTTTAAAAAGTTCTTTGTACCCAGAATAGCTTCTATTTTCCGCACTAAACCTGAGGAACCTGTGGATTTGCCAACAGAAGTATATTGGAAACCTTAGAAAGAGCCATGTGAAGACCATGGTAAATGTGAAAATTTTGTGAATATAAACATTCAGATTGCGAGTGTAAATATGAAACTTAAATCTCTTGTAAAGAGGATCTGGTTAGAGTGATTACCATATTCTCTCCAAATTTATAAAACTGAATTCTTTCTTTTTACTGTTTTACAGTTTTTGTATTTTTTTCCTTTATTATGTTGTGTTAATGTTATGCTAATGTTATAATGCTGTGTTATGTTTTATGTTATTTTGGAATTCAGATAGATCTGTATCTCCATTTTCTCCACATTCAAATCTTGCCAAACGTATATGAAGCCTCTAAGCACAGGTCCTGGTCCACAATAGGAGCTCAATCAATTTTCATGTCAGTTCTCATTTAGTCCTGTTTTATTAAGCATCTCCCCTGTACCAAAGCTAAGGGATAATCCCTGCCTTCAAGGAGTCTGTAATCTTTTTAAGAAGACAATATACAGATAACAAATGAATAATAGAAATTTTAATAGTTTAACATAGCAATTCAGGAAAACATCCTAAGGTAACGTGTGGTTAACTGCCATAGAGAGGATGCTGGCAGTAAAACAACAGGAGCTAAGAGATGGTACCAACACTCTTGAATATTCATCATCTTGGAAAACCCCAGGCACTTCTGGAAGACCAGACAGTAAGAGGGAGCCAAGGAAATGGAAAAATCCTTTCCCTCCTCCACATTCTCTTCCACAATATTTTACATCCAGTGAGATTCTTCAGGTTGAATGGAGCCAGATATCTAAGTGGATTAATTGTTCTTTATAACAACATTTTGAACCATGAAGCATGGGTGACCTCCCATCACTCGCTCTCCACTAGCTAAATCGTGCAACTGTAATAAACAAATAAATGGAATTTGCCTCCCTGCCAAGGATGTGCTGCTGTCATCTTTCCACCACAGTCATCAATTAAAGGATTAAATAATGAATGAACTGGCAGAGTTCAACTATAATCTTCAGACTCAAACTCCAAAGATGCTCCATGAACAGCAGTAGGGGATTTATGGTTTTCATTTTCCTTCACCTCATTCCATGGGGGTGCACACAGCCATAAACACACTCATTCACACACACGCACATGCACAAACACACACATTTGCACACCACATGCACTCTCTCCCACGGCATCTCTTGCCATTTGCGTGGCTTTTTCAATTAGGTAATGAACTTATTTAACTCATGGAGGGATACGTATTCATCTTGGAGGGAAGTTGCTTTGATCCTTTAGTTGAGAACAGAGCTCTGGTAAATCTGGCCAGAAGTCCCAACCTGGAGTGAGGCCAGGAGAGGACAGGCACTCAAAATCCCAAGCCAGCAGACACTCCGCTTGACATGTGCGACAGTGACTTGGAAGAGGGCTGCTGCTCACAGGGGCTTCCAGCTGCCCAGGGACACCCATCTGGGGTGCATTTTCTCCAAAGGCTAGTGAAGCTACAAGTATGCATGAGTTCAGCAAAGATTTAGATAAAGACATGATGCCCACCCATAATGCAATATGGAGAGGTTGTTAGAGATACTGAGTAACCATAGTGGTAACTTATACTTATAAATCCTCTACAACAGGACAGGCAGCGTGCCAAATACTTTCCATGGATTATCTCATTTAAGCCTCACAATAACCCCGTAAGGTAAGCACATGATTAACCTGGTCTTTGAAATGAGAAACCTGGTGCTCAGGGAAGTTAAATAACAAAAAAATCACACAGCTGGTATGTGGAGTAGAACTGAGATTCAAACCAGTCAGATGGATTCCAGAGCCTACTCATATAATAGCCGCATGTCTTAACTTCTTTTATATTTTTTAGCACTCCTAAACTTCTGAGATTCATTGTATAGAATGACAATATCCATTATCATATTCTCCACAAATTCTCCCTTAATACCATAATAAGAAACAGACTAAGCATATGCAGGCACAAATACACATGCACGCATATAAGTGTGTACCCGTGCACATATGCAAACACTCACGTGTAGCCAAGGAGGGTGACTAATGGCCGTACAGAGAACACCCTTAATTCTCTCTTTCTGCCAACCAGGAAGGATGTGCAGATTGAATCAAACTCTCAGACACCGTCTCGTCCAGCACCCCTGCTACACCTCAAACCCAACACTAGACAGGTAACATCACCTGGGAGTCCTTAGCACCTTAGGAACATGAGAGTCCACGACAAAACATGAGCAGACTACATACAGCCCTAAAGCGGGCAAAAAGGTGTCCATTTGAGCCCACGAGTGAGTTATCAACCGTCAGCATCCTCTCCCAGAACTAGTTCAGGGTAATAATGATCAGGTCTTGTGCTGGGCAAACACACAGGTTAAAGTTGATCCACTCAGGCCACATCAAGGTTGTTGCATGCCCCCAGCCCCATGCCCTTCTACTCTGACACTAGGATAAGTAGGCTCATTAGTCTGATCCATCTCCTTCCCTATCCTCCCTGCCAGCTGTCCTCCTGAGACATCAGTCCTGCCTGATTTGCTCTTGTCGGCAGTGTTGGCTGAGGGTGGTCCTTGGCAAGGGGGACAGAGGGGAGCTTTATCCCTTCTTAGGAATGATCAGGACTCCCAAGGCCCAGGGGCAACCCTGTTCCCTTCAGCTCCTTACAGAACTTGTCCTTTGCCTTCCAAAGGCACATGTGGTGTCTGGAAACATTCCTGTGTCTTGAAAGCCCCATCTGCTCCCTGATGGAAGCTGCCCACGCAGAGGCTAAACTTCCCTCTGTTGTTTTATAAAGAGCAGAGCCTCCTTTGCAAGTCTCCAAATAAAGTCCTTCCCTCCCAAACATAAACACTGACACCCAAATGTTTGGTTCTATTGGGTCTCTTATCTCAATTCACTCACTAAGGGAGCTGAGCCCAGCATAGTGTTTTACCAAAGGCCTCCCTACCTCCCAAAGGCACTGCTGAAAAGGAGCCCAGCTGCAGCCCCCTCATTGCCTGTGGCCTAGCCAAGGTCAAGAGAACCAAGGGGAACGGTAACTCCTCCCAGAAGTTACATGGTCTGAAGGGGAGGAGAGAGATCACAGAACCACGTGGCATTCTTGCAAATGCTAATGCATTCATGCAACTGGGCTACTGGGCAGAAATGGGCCTGGCCTTGAGGTCATAAAGGCAGGAATAAATCTTTCCAATGTTGTTGTGATTTCCATCTCAACATTGAAAAGTCACTGTATTTGTTTTAAATCATAGGTCTCTGCTGAAGTTTGGGTCCCTTAGAGAAGAGAGGATGGGACAGTCCACCTGGAAAAGGCAGAAAGTTGACTAGGAGCAGACCTGACTGGACACGGGCGGAAGAAGGCCTTGGCGCATCAGACTGGCCTCCTCTGCCAGGGAAGGCTTGTGCCAGTCCCAGCTCCGGCTAGAGGTCACTGCTGGGGCAGAGGGGCCACAGGGACAACACTGCTCTGTGCTCTGACCTCTCCTCAATCCTTGGCTTGCTAAAGAGGCCCAATATTTCCTTTCTACTCACATTCCCTTTGTAGGGAACACCCCCTTACCCCACCCCAACCCTGAGCCTACAGAGGTCTTATATGCCACACCCCAACTGGATACCTGACTCAAAACCACTTTCGGGGCCACAGCTAGTTAAATTTCTACCCTTAAAGAAACTTTAGCTTCGGAATTCCTTGGCGGTCTAGTGGTTAGGACTCGGCGCATTCACTGTCGTGGGCCCAGGTTTAATCCCTACTGGAGGAACTAAGATCCTGCAAGCCGCGCAGTGCGGGCAAAAAAAAAAAAAAAAGAAACTTTATCTTAGAGATCCAGGTCTGTGGATAGGCAACTGATGCTGGGCACTAAGACAACAGACATGGATTTGAGTTCCAATTTTGCTACACATTAGCTGTGCTGCTCTGGGCAATTACTTTTAACAACTCTAGGCTTCAGTTTCGTCACCTATGAAATGGAGACCTTGATAGTTAACTACCCCATAGGGTTCTCGCAAGAATTACTTCAGGGCAAGCACTTGGAACAGGACCTGGACAGTGGCAAGCTCTCCATATATAATAACAATTATTATCATATTTACTACCATTTCTATTACCATAGTAACACAAAGCCACTGGTAACCAGAAGTCATATCAGAGTACAAATTAAGAGTATTGAAGATGAAATCAGTCTGCCAAGTGAAGCCAAGACAAGAAACCATGTGGCCCCAGAAGAAGGGAAGGAAGAAGGGAGGTAGAAAGGATATAATTCTGCTGCCTTTTCAGCTCCTTGAGACCCACTCTGAATCCACTATTAGATGCCTTGAGATTCCCCCATATCATGACTATAAAAACCCTCTCTCTTAGATATACAGATTGCCAACAAACACATGAAAGGATGCTCAACATCACTAATCATTAGAGGAATGCAACTCAAAACTACAATGAGGTATCACCTCACACCAGTCAGAATGGCCATCTTCAAAAAATCTACAAACAATAAATGCTGGAGAGGGTGTGGAGAAAAGGGAACCCTCTTGCACTGTTGGTGGGAATGTAAATTGATACAGCCACTATGGAGAACAGTACGGAGGCTCCTTAAAAAACTAAAAATAGAACTACCATATTACCCAGCAATCCCACTGCTGGGCATATACCCTGAGAAAACCGTAATTCAAAAAGAGACATGTACCACAATGTTCACTGCAGCACTATTTACAATAGCCAGGACATGGAAGCAACCTAAGTGTCCATCGACAGATGAGTGGATAAAGAAGATGTGGCACATATATGCAATGGAATATTACTCAGACATAAAAAGAAACGATATTGAGTTATTTGTAGTGAGGTGGATGGACCTAGAGACTGTCATACATAGTGAATTAAGTCAGAAAGAGAAAAACAAAATACCATATGCTAACACATATATATGGAATCTAAAAAAAAAAAATGTTCTGATGAACCTAGGGGCAGGACAGGAATAAAGACACAGACATAGAGAATGGACTTGAGGACACGGGGAGGGGGAAGGGTAAGCTGGGACAAAGTGAGAGAGTGGCATGGACATATATACACTACCAAATGTAAAACAGATAGCTAGTGGGAAGCAGCCGCATAGCACAGGGAGATCAGCTTGGTGCTTTGTGACCACCTAGAGGGGTGGGATAGGGAGGGTGGGAGGGAGACGCAAGAGGGAGGAGATATGGGGATATATGTATAGCTGATTCACTTTGTTATAAAGCAGAAATTAACATACCACCGTAAAGCAATTATACTCCAATAAAGATGTTAAAAAAAAAAAAAAAAAAAACACCTCTTTCTTACATTAGCATGTGTGGTGGTTTATGTTCCTGGCAAGTAAATAATCCCCAGCTAAGTCTCAGGAACTCCTCCACCATCCATGCCAGGTAGAATTAGTTCTGTCACCGACTCCTCCTGTTAACTGGGGCAAACCCCACCTCCCCCTCCAGGACACGTGTAGGACTGTCACCCCATAAAGACTGATGCCCTGTGACTCTTCTTTCTCAAGGGCCTGACCTTACTACTCTACCCACAACCTTACCCCTTTCCATCAGTACTTCCATTTTCCCTGTCTCCTTGGTACATCAGGACAAATTTGAACATAGTAAGTGACCAGAAAAAGAACAGCAGCCAGCTTGAAGTCAGCAGGTGGTCTAAATCACTTCCGTAGGAATTTCCCGCAGCAAGGGCAATGAGAAAAGCCCATTGAGCTCTGAGAGGGGCAGTAAGACTTCAATGATGGTATCCACCTTTCCAGGTATTACTCCAGTTTTCAAGTCTACCTACATGGCCTCCATTTAACACAAGTGTCCCCAAGACCATGACTTGGGCTCAAGACACACAACCACAAGAGAGGGCATCACTCAGGGGATGATCTCATTATATGCTTCCAGCTTCTGCAAAAAACCCCACTATCCTGGGGACACAAGGTCATCCTGGGCAACAATGACAACCCTAGATGGGAAGAGAACCAGTGTGGAAGAAACACTTGCTCACCAGTTATTAAGCACAAAGGATTTCCAGAGATGTTCTCCCACTTAATCCTTGCAGTGACCCTTCAAAATTGGTATGTGCTCTGGTTAATGATGCTGCATTACAAATCACTCCAAAACTTAGTGGTATAAAACAACAATTTGATTTTGCTCATGGTTTTATGAGTCAGGAATCTGCAAAGGGCTTGGCTGGGCAGCTCTCATCTGGGGCTTCTCACATAGTTGTGGTCAGACATCGGCTACGCTGTGGTCATCTGAGGGCTCAACTAGACTGGACGTGCTAGATGGCTCACACAGATGGCTGCCCCTTGATGCTGCTGCCAGCTGGTTGCTCAACAGGATCTACAGACGTGGCCCCTCCAGGGTAGCTGGACCTCTTACACTGGAGTTGTCTCCCTGCCAGAATAAGTGTCCCAAGACCCCAAGCGGAGACGGGATGGGAGGAGCCTCAGAAGCCACTCAGCATCACTTCGGCCACATTCTGTTGACTGGAACAGCCACAAGATGCACCCAGATATGAGGGGAGGAGACACAGACACCCACCTTTCACTGGGAGGAGGATCAAAGAATTTGAGGCCAGTTTTTAATTGCCACTATGTGATTATTCCCAATATGAAGTCGGGGGAACTCAAAGAGGATTACTAAATTGTCAAAGATCATATTCCTAAAAATTAACAGAATGGAAATTCAAACCCAGCCTTGTCTGATTCCAAATTAAGCACCCCTTTGGCTAGGTCACAAATCCCCAGTAAACTGGGGCAGTCCTGCTTTCTTTGCCTTGGTAATCAAAATGGGAGAAGGGACTATAAGTGCACGCTATCTATAGAAACTTTAGAAACTCTTTTTTTTTTCTGTAAGCATCAACCTGGGTGCCCTGCCTCCCTGAGTTATTTCTAAACTAGCAGTCAAAATCTACCACCCCCACTCCATGTTGGATCCCTTCCCCCAGGGCTGTAGAACAAAAGGAGGTGATGTCACCGTGCTGAGGGCCAGAATGGAAGGGAGCTCTCCAACTTGTCACCAACTCTACCAGTCAATAGTGTCTTCCCAAAGGCTGAGGCCATACTGCTCTCTTGCTCTGGAAGGATGGACACAGCTATTGAATTAAGAGCTCTACTGTGTGCGAGAATCCTACAGGGTGAGAGGCTGCACGGTCACTACTCAGACTCCTACAACTGTTCATTCTGAAGACACTCAGAGATATCTCCTGCTCGTCCATCTGGAATGATAAGCACAGACATTATGGGTATCAAACATGGACACCTACATCATCTGAACTGCTCGTTGGGAAGAATTCTCATTTCCAAATGATCCTTCAGGTGATCACAACAGATTACAGGCTTAATTGCATCCTGTTGATAGCCACTGAATATTTCAGCTGGGTGACTTCTGTTGTCAATCTTTCCCCCTGGAGGATGAAGTGTTCACGCCCTCCAGTTCTATACCAACTGCATCCAGCGAGTCCAGTGGCCAGGTAGTCCAGAAAAATCTCTCTAGCACAGCAGCTAAGCACTGGTTTTGAAGTTTTATAGTCCTGGATTCAAATCCTAGTTCTGCCATTTATTCAGCCTGTCTCTCAACCTCTTCAAGCCTCAGGTACGTGACTACCAAATGAAGATAATAAAAGCATCTTCTTCATTTGGGTTGTTATGAGATCATGTTAAGTGAGACTAAGTGACATCATGCACTTAGCACAATGCCTCACACCTGGTAAGCACCAAACAACTATTAGCTGTTGTTATGATGCCAGAAATAACTAGAGCCTTGTGGGATAATACTGAAACTCAGGCTGGAAGGGAAGGGGACCAGTCAGGCTTCAGAGACCTCATAGGTACAGCAGTTTTAGGTAGGCAAGGAGACAAATCCCAGGAGATCAACTAAGGGAAAGAAAATGTAGAAAATCATGCAGAATCTGATATTTGGAAGATTAAAGAGTCCACAGGAACCATGTCATAAGCGAAGACCAGAGGCCCTTGTGCCAGAGGCCCTTGCCTCTCTTTAAACAATGCTCTGAAACACTGTGCAGGCCAACATCCACATAAAGAAAGGAAGACTTGTAAGGTCAAACAATAGCTCCTGTCTTAATATAGGCAGATACAGAAATTAAGGAGAAGTAGCATTTATTGAGCATCTACTATGTGGGAAGTATAGTACAGTCACTTCTACACGTATTGTATCATTGATTCCTCACATTATGCTGAAGAATTGGAATCCCTGCCTCTATTTTTTGAAAGGTAAAGAAACCGAGGCTCCAAGAAGTTAACATACTCAAGGTCATGGAGTTAGGACATGGATGAGCTAGAAGTTGAAGCTCAGCTGACTTTGAAACTTGCATTCTTTCCACTCTATTTCACAAAGAAGTTTCAGAGAAGACCAGAGTGTGCTGACAGGCTTTGAGAGATGGCTGACTCCCCTACAGTAAGGAAGAAGAGGAGAGTTGTCCAAAGGTTCTCAGCCACAACTGAAGTATCATCTTCTGCTTATTTTTTCCTTGGACGTTCCATTCTCTGATTCCAGTTGTCTTTTCTTGCCAGAAAAGCAGAAACATTAGGACTTGACGTTGAACCTGTACTTTCCTGACCTTTGGCATTTACTCCCTCTGTAACCTTAATTTTGAACTTCTATTCAAGCACATTAAGAAACTGTTTGACCTTGGTTTAAGCGGTTTGTTCTCATAAGAAAGCTTTGCATTGGCAGCACCCAAAACAGAGGCCCTGGTCTATTACGGAAGAAGGCTGGCAATTGTGCAAGAGATTTTGACAAATGGAAGCACAACCACAAATTGCTCTTGCATATCTTAACTTGCACACAATAAAATATACACTAATGTAACCACTGAATAATGAAAACTAGGTCACAATAATGATGTAGAAGTGACCTAAAAGCATGTCTTTACCACCACGCTGAGAAGCCAGTGGTGACTCTCTGTTTCAAGGAAGTGGCATTGTTCTGTATTACACTCAGAACTGTGGTGTCTGCCTGATGGGAGTGCAGCTGAATCTCTTGTCCCCTGTACCTAAGACGTATGATGAGGACAATGTTTATGCACACTCTCCACCCAGCCCTGTATATGGAATCAATCTGGAATTATTCTTTAAAGAGGATTTGAATTTAGCAACACATGGGAAATGCCTGTGTCGGGAACATGTTAGTACACTATGTCAAAACAGCTGTACTAGTAAAACATTTCACATTGCACCATCAGAGAACAGTAGTCTGACACGAATGTCAGCATGTGCCACCTGGTAAAGTTTTCAGAAAATGTTGTGGTCAACTTACCTGTATTAATTTTCTGTCTTCTCCTATGTGAAAGATGGGAGTCACCAGTATTCTGGATTAGCTACTAAATTTTTTTTTCTTCGAGTACTTTTCCCAAAGAAACAGGAAAATATATCTGCTTTGAGTATGATCATATAATGCCAGAAAGAAACTTGCCTATTTAACCCAAGTACTGCCTTCCTTGAATCATGACATGGATGCCCAGGGAATGTAAACCACATGCACAAATCTACCTAGATAGGGAGTAGGAGAACCAAGTTTAGAACCAGCTGACTTACAGATAAACGTTTTGGCAAGGCAAATATTCAGATAAGGCAGGGCATAATTCCAAGGGGAGAAAATGAAAGTTAAGATTTCATCTGGTTTCATTTGGATGGGGGAAAAGAAGCGTTTCTCTTATTTAAAAATAAACCATTTTAAGTAGGCAAGAAAAGTAGTACGCTCTTGGGGACAGGAGAGAAATCCCTGATTTTATACCAGCTCAACATACAAAATTTCAGACTGAAATATTATGAAGCAATATCTAGTGATACATAATTACCTGAACATTCATATTTGTAAGATTTTAAATGTTTAAATGACAAATTATAAACATATTAATATCATACGATTTTGAGCAACTTATATCTATTCTGAGGACAAATTATATCTTGACACTTGCTGCAATGGAAAAGCCTCTGGAATAGAAGTCAACAGACTTTGGTTTGAGTCCTAGATTAGCCACTAACAAGCTGGGGGGCCGGGAGAGAGTCACGTCATAGTTCTGGGTCTCAGTGTCTTCAACTGTAAAATAAAAATGTTTGATTATATAATCACCATGGCCCTTTGTTAATCCGAAGTGCAGGATTTGATTTTTTTTTTTTCTTAGAAGACTGAGAAGAACAGAGACAATGATGGATATGATCATAGCCCTAAGGCTGCTAGAAGTCGTTGCTCAAAGGACTTGAAACAGCAAGGAGTCCCACAAAGTCACCCTGGGAACCAACTTTTGTCATTCTCCTACCCTCATCTTTCCCAACATCTCCACCCCTTTGGGGAATTCCATGCACTGTGGAAGTTAAAAGACAGGGCCTGATTGGAAACCTATGCTCCCCCTTTAAAAGTCTGTGGTCTCAGCAAAGGAAACTATAAACAAGACGAAAAGACAATCCTCAGAATGCGAGAAAATATTTGCAAATGAAGCAACTGACAAAGGATTTATCTCCAAAATATATAAGCAGCTCATGCAGCTCAATATCAAAAAAAACAAACAACCCAATCCAAACATGGGCAGAGGACCTAAATAGACATTTCTCCAAGAAGATATACAAATTGCCAACAAATACATGAAAGGATGCTCAACATCACTAATCATTAGAGAAATGCAAATCAAAACTACAATGAGGTATCACCCACCTCACACGGGTCAGAATGGCCATCCTCAAAAAATCTACAAACAAGAAATGTTGGAGAGGGTGTGGAGAAAAGGGAACCCTCTTGCACTGTTGGTGGGAATGTAAATTGATACAGCCACTATGGAGAACAGTATGGAGGTTCCTTAAAAAACTAAAAATAGTTTTTTAGTTAGAACTACCATACGACCCAGCAATCCCACTACTGGGCATATACCCTGAGAAAACCATAATTCACAAAGAGTCATGTACCACAATGTTCACTGCAGCTCTATTTACAATAACCAGGACATGGAAGCAACCTAAGTGTCCATCGACAGATGAATGGATAAAGAAGATGTGGCACATATATACAATGGAATATTACTCAGCATAAAAAGAAACGAAATTGAGTTATTTGTAGTGAGGTGGATAGACCTAGAGTCTATCATACAGAGTGAAGTAAGTCAAAAAGAGAAAAACAAATACTGTATGATAACACATATATATGGAATCTAAAAAAAAAATGGTTCTGATGAACCTAGGGGCAGGACAGGAATAAAGACGCAGACGCAGAGAATGGACTTGAGGACATGGGGAGGGGGATGGGTAAGCTGGGACGAAGTGAGAGGGCAGCATTGACACATATACACTACCAAAAAGAAAACAGATAGCAAGTGGGAAGCAACCACATAGCACAGGGAGATCAGCTTGGTGCTTTGTGACCACCTAAAGGGGTGGGATAAGGAGGGTGGGAGGGAGAT
The DNA here is from genome assembly GCF_949987535.1 of Balaenoptera acutorostrata. NCBI lineage: Eukaryota > Metazoa > Chordata > Mammalia > Artiodactyla > Balaenopteridae > Balaenoptera > Balaenoptera acutorostrata. The sequence continues at coordinate 12,023,544 of NC_080078.1, forward strand.
GCAAGAGGGAGGAGATATGGTGATATATGTATACGTATAGCTGATTCACTTTGTTATACAGAAGAAACTAACACAATATTGTAAAGCAATTATACTCCAATAAAGATGTTAAAAAAAAAAAAAGTCTGTGCTCTTTCCCAAGACATTTCATTTTTCCTTTACTATCGCAGGGTCTCTCTACTTTCACTAGTTGTAATTTCGGAAACATCTCAGCATAAACACCATTCAGTGAAAACACACATTCAATGTTGTAAAGGGAAAAAAGTAGAAAATCAAATTCCAAAATCAGAACTTCACCTTATGAAAATGTTCTAAAATTTAAGGGAATAACTGAAATTCAGCTGAAAGTTGACAGTAGGTATACGTAAACAATGTGTGATAACTCCAGCCCTGCTTGGATGGGTGGGAGGTGTAACGGGAGACTCTGTTCTTTTCTTTAGGGGGTCCCAGCGCTTCACACCAGCATTTGACTTCCATCCAATCTTCTAGGTTAGGAATTTACGTGACTATAAAAACAGAGTTTTCGCTTCTTAAATTGATGTGTATTTTGGGCGGTTAGCTCTAATTCTCTTTCCCTGTTTCTTAAGTAGATCGTCCCTATCTGTCTTTCAGTATATTCTTTCTCCCACCTCTTCAACTCTCCCAAGCACTATTCAGTGTTTTGACATTTACTGCTAATAAAAATAATAATACTTATCATCTGAAAGTTAGTAGTATCGTTTGAAAGTTTTATGTACATTTATTTTTCCTTGGATTTATGTCGCTCTCTCCTCCAAGCAAAGAATAAATAAATAAAAGCACTTTATCAAATTTATAACCTACTCAAATTCAGAGATTTCTGAATAGGAAACAGACCAGGGACACTTTGCCAAGATTAACTTAACTAGAAAACCAAAACCTTGCACATGGTGCTTTGAAGAAAGATGTTAGTCTTTAAAGATTGTGTCCACACATGAAATGTGAAGTGGATAACTAGGGCAATTACCTCTATAGCTGAGGCCTTCTAGCTTTACCTTTTCCCAGAAATGCTCAGGTAACAAAGGCAAAGGGAGTTTTCTGGTCTCAATTATATCCTAATAATTGTTTCAATTCTCTGCTTCCTTTTGAGTGTGAAGATCCAGGCTAAAAGGCTTTAAAAAACAGGCTGAAAAGGTTTCCCAGACGTGAGATAGATTTTACAAAAGAAACTTCTGGCAAGCTTAATGTAAGTAAATCAGAAGCATATGGACTATGTTTCCCTCAAAATACCCATGGGCTTGAAAGCCCAGAAAACACATAAAAAGTAAAGGGAAACTGTTTTCCGAAGCTGAGCTTATTGGAGAAACTGCACGCTGTAACAGGAAGCCTGGCTCAGCTCCCCCAAAAGCAGGGGATGGAAACGGTGGTCAGGCAGCCCATCAGCTCCTGCCCTCAGGCTTATGCTGACAGTCCTTATTTCTGAGGATGATGTGATTGATGGTGCCTTGACCTGTGCCGATGGGTGTGACTGAGAAAACCATTGCTCAGTGCTTCCCATACTGAAGACATGACTTCATTGCTCCTTTGCAACCATCTGTAGTGAATGTTTACACAGCCTGTTTCTGTTCTTAGGGCCTCTCAGGCTAAACAATCAGGCTGGTGGTGAACATACATGTACCGAACACAGTGTGTACCCGTGGGGAGGAATAGAAAAGAAATAGATAATCATATGCCACCCCAGGAGATGAATTATAGACTCAGACTTGGAAGAGGCTTTAAGATTCCTGAGTTCCTCCTTCCACCCAGTGTGGGAATTCTGGCTACAGCTTGCAGTCCAGATAGTGGAAAGAAAACTCAAAAAATACCTCAAAGGGAGAGAGCACAGTTTGGAGAGTCAGAGGACCTGATATCTGGTCCCTGCAATGCCATGACCGTAGACCTGTCCTTGGACCCCTCAGAGTCTCAGTTTCCTCCTCAGTTAAATGAAAATAATGGTCAAATCGTCTATTGGGGTTGCAAAGGGCACCTCAATAAATATTATGTCTTTTCACCACCCAAGCCCTAAATAAGTCGAAAAACAAGACAAAAAAGAAGACAAAGACCAGAATTTTTACCTTTATTCCTGAGAGAGGGCAGGTTGGAAGACAGAGTAAAATGAAAGACAAATGGCCTTGCCACCAGAACCCCAGAATGAGGCAGATAGCTCATTTAGTCCCAGGCCAGGCTGGGCTGGGACAGGCTGCCAGGGGCCAGGGCGATTTTGAAGGAAGGCTTGGAGCTTGAGGAGTACAAGGTACCTCAGACTCTGGGTGCATAGCTCACTCCCAAAAGGAAACAGCATGTCCAGATTACTCTTTTCAGACTACCAATCAGATAGACCCCCCTGCTCCCATGAAGAGGAGTGATGAATATGCAGAGAACAGCCAAAGGTGGCTCACAAGATATGCTCTCTCCACCTAAAATGGAAATACCAGGAAAAGCCAGCTGAGCAAGATAAAGCATGTGAAAGCCCTCACACACACTATGAAGCATTGTGTGCATTTTATGCTTTTGCTCTACCCGTCTGCATTTGTTGAACATCTACTATGTGCTCAGTCCTGTCACTCGCTTTCAGGGATTTTAGGTTGAACAAGACATTGTTCCCTTACTTAAGATTACAGTCTAGGGACTTCCCTGGTGGCACAGTGGTTAAGAATCGCCTGCCAATGCAGGGGACATGGGTTCAAACCCTGATCTGGGAAGATCCCACATGCCACAGAACAACTAAGCCCGTGCACCACAACTACTGAGCCTGCGCTCTAGAGCCCACGAGCCACAACTACTGAGCCCATGTGCCACAACTACTGAAGCCCATGCAACTAGAGCCTGTGCTCTGCAACAAGAGAAGCCACCGCAATGAGAAGCCTGTGCACCACGACGAAGAGTAACCCTGGCTGGCCGCAACTAGAGAAAGCCTGCACGCAGCAACGAAGACTTAACACATCCAAAACATAAATAAATAAAATTTTTTAAAAAAATGATTATACTCTAGTAGGAGAAACAGACAAGGAAGCCGAAAATAACAGTATACCATGAGCACACTAAGATTCTGAAGTCTGCACAATGTATAACAAAAATGCAGAGAAGAGACATCTAATTGAATGGATGGCTATGTAAGCCTTCTTTGTGGAAATATTTGAGAACAAGGTTTGAAGAACACAAAAGAACTAAGTGGTAACAGAAATTGGAGTGATTTTCAAGGCAGAGAGAAGTCCAGAAGAAGGAACAAAGGAAAAGGATGGGGCATTTCAGAGAACTGAAAGTCATTCTGTATGATGATAGAAGAAATCATCTTAGTGTTATGGAGTATAATCAGGAAAGAGCACTACAATCTAAAACAGTATGGTAGAGTGTCAGTGTAAGAATACCCAGAGTATGGGAATACAGTAAGTCCACTACATACGAACCTTCAAGTTGTGAACTTTCAAAGATGCAAACATATTATAAACCTAATACAGGGGCTTCCCTGGTGGCGCAGTGGTTAAGAATCCACCTGCCAATGCAGGGTACATGGGTTCGAGCCCTGGTCCGGGAATATCCCACATTCCGTGCAGCAACTAAGCCCGTGTGCCGCAACTACTGAGCCTGCGCTCTAGAGCCCGCGAGCCACAACTACTGAAGTCCGCGTGCCTAGAGCCCAGGCTCCGCAACAAGAGAAGCCACCGCGATGAGAAGCCTGCGCACCACGACAAAGAGTAGCCCCTGCTCACCGCAACTAAAGAAAACCTGTGCACAGCAACAAGGACCTAACGCAGCCAAAACTAAATAAATAAATAAATTAATTTTTTAAAAAAAACCTATTACAGTACAGGACTATATAGCTGATTGTGTTAGTTGGATACCTAGTCTAACTTTGTTGGACTTAAGATCAAATAGGACTTACGAATGCACTCTCGGAATGGAACTCGTTCTTATGTAGGGGACTTACTGTAACTCAGAGAAGGTGAATAGTAAATCATTGCTCACATGTGGCAAAGGACAAAGGAAGAAATAAGGCCAAACAAGGAGAGAAATTTTCTATTTTATGTGAAACAAAAAGGGGATTATTTTAAAAAGGAGTGTGTGTGTGTGTGTGTGTGTGTGTTTCTGTGTGTGTGTGTGTTGTAAGACTGGAAGGAGAGGGGAGACCTTCAAGATGGTGGAGGAGTAAGACGTGGAGATCACCTTCCTCCCCACAAATACATCAGCAATACATCTACATGTAGAACAACTCCTACAGAACACCTACCGAACGCTGGCAGAAGACCTCAGACTACCCAAAAGGCAAGAAACTCCCCACTTGCCTGGGTAGGGCAAAAGAAAAAAGAAAAAACAGAGACAAAAGAATAGGCATGGGACCTGCACCTCTGGGAGGGAGCTGTGAAGAAGGAAAAGTTTCCAAACACTAGGAAGCCCCTTCACTGGCAGAGATGGGGGGTGGGTGGAGGGGAAGCTTCGGAGCCACGGAGGAGAGCGCAGCAACAGGGGTGCAAAGGGCAAAACGGAGAGATTCCCGCATAGAGGATTGGTGCCAACCAGCACTCACCAGCCCGAGAGGCTTGTCTGCTCACCCGCCTGGATGGGCGGGGGCTGGGAGCTGAGGCTCGGGTTTCGGAGGTCAGATCCCAGGGAGAGGAATGGGGTTGGTTGCTTGAACACAGCCTGAAGGGGTCTAGTGTGCCAGAGCTAGCCGGAAGGGAGTCCGGGAAGAAGTCTGGACCTGCTTAAGAGGCAAGAGACCAGTGCACCCCCTAAACGAGCTCCAGAGATGGGCGTGAGCCGTGGCTATCAGCGCGGACATCAGAGATGGGTATGAAATGCTAAGGCTGCTGCTGCAGCCACCAAGAAGCCTGTGTGCAAGCACAGGTCACTCTCCACACCTCTCTTCCCAGGAGCCTGTGTAGCCCGCCACTGCCAGGGTCTGGTGATCCAGGGACAACATCTCCGAGAGAACACAAGGCACGCCTCAGGTTGCGGCAATGTCACACTGGCCTCTGCTGCCATAGGCTTGCCCCGCATTCCATACCCCTCCCTCCCCATGGCCTGAGTCAGCCAGAGCCCCCTAACCACCTGCTACTTTAACCCTGTCCTGTGTGAGCTAAGAACAGATGCCCTCAGGCGACCTACATGCAGAGGTGGGGCCAAATCCAAAGCTGAACCACAGGAGCTGTGCAAACAAAGAAGAGACAGGGAAATCTCTCCCAGCAGCCTCAGGAGCAGCAGATTAAATCTCCACAATCAACTTGATGTACCCTGCGTCTGTGGAATACCTGAATAGACAACGAATCATCCCAAAATTTAGGTGGAGGACTTTGAGAGCAACTGTACACTTGGGGTTTGCTTTCTGCATCTAATTTGTTTCTGGTTTTATGTTTATCTTAGTTTAGTATTTAGACTTTATTATCACTGGTAGATTTGTTTATTGATTTGGTTGCTCTCTTCCTTTTTTTTTTTAATATAGATTTTTTTTTCCTTTTTCTCTTTTTGTGAGTGTGTATGTGTATGCTTCTTTGTGTGATTTTGTCTATATAGCTTTGCTTTTACCATGTGTCCTAGGGTTCTGTCTGTCCGTTTTTTGGGTTTGTTTTTTGTTTTGTTTTGTTTTCTTTTATTAGTATAGTTTTTAGCACTTGTTATCATTGGTGGATTTGTTTTTTGGTTTGGTGCTCTCTTCTTTCTTTTTTTCTTATTACTTTTTAATTTTTTTATTTTTAATAATTTTTTTTCTTCATTTTAATAACTTTATTTTCTTTATTTTTCTTTCTTTCTTTCTTTTTTTCACCCTTTTCTTCTGAGCCAGGTGGCTGACAGGGTCTTGGTGCTCCGGTTGGGTTTCAGGCCTGTGCCTCTGAGGTGGGAGAGCTGGGTTCAGAACATTGGTCCACCAGAGACCTCCCAGCTCCACATAATATCAAATGGCAAAAGCTCTCGCACAGATCTCCATCTCAACGCTAAGATCCAGCTCCACTCAAAAACCAGCAAGCTATAGTGCTGGACACCCTACGCCAAACAACTAGCAAGGCAGGAACACAACCCCACCCATTAGCAGAGAGGCTGCCTAAAATCATAATAAGGTCACAGACACCCCAAAACACACCACTGGACGCGGTCCTGCCCACCAGAAAGACAAGATCAAGGCTCATCCACCAGAACACAGGCACCAGTCCCCTCCACCAGGAAGCCTATACAACACACTGAACCAACCTTACCCACTGGGGGCAGACACCAAAAACAATGGGAACTACGAACCAGCAGCCTGCAGAAAGGAGACCCCAAACACAGTAAGTTAAGCAAAATGAGAAGACAGAGAAACACACAGCAGATGAAGGAGCAAGGCAAAAACCCACCAGACCTAACAAATAAGGAGGAACTAGACAGTCTACCTGAAAAAGAATTCAGAGTAATGATAGTAAAGATGATCCAAAATCTTGGAAACAGAATGGAGAAAATACAAGAAACATTTAACAAGGACCTAGAAGAACTAAAGAGCAAACAAACAATAATGAACAACACAATAAATGAAATTAAAAATTCTCTAGAAGGAATCAATAGCAGAATAACTGAGGCAGAAGAACGGATAAGTACCTGGAAGATAAAATAGTGGAAATAACTACCACAGTGCAGAATAAAGAAAAAAGAATGAAAAGAATTCAGGACAGTCTCAGAGACCTCTGGGACAACATTAAACACACCAACATTCGAATTGTAGGGGTCTCAGAAGAAGAAGAGAAAAAGAAAGGGACTGAGAAAATATTTGAAAAGATTATAGTTGAAAACTTCCCTAATATAGGAAAGGAAATAGTCAATCAAGTCCAGGAAGTGCAGAGAGTCCCATACAGGATAAATCCAAGGAGAAACACACCAAGACACATATTAATCAAGCTATCAAAAATTAAATACAAAGAAAAAATAATAAAAGCAGCAAGGGAAAAACAACAATATATAAGGGAATCTCCATAAGGTTAAGAGCTGATCTTTCAGCAGAAACTCTGCAAGCCAGAAGGGAGTGGCAAGACATATTTAAAGTAATGAAAGGGAAAAACCTACAACCAAGATTACTCTACCCAGCAAGGATCTCATTCAGATTCGACGGAGAAATGAAAACCTTTAGAGACAAGCAAAAGCTAAGAGAATTCAGCACCACCAAACCAGCTCTACAACAAATGCTAAAGGAACTTCTCTAAGCAGGAAACAAAAGACAAGGAAAAGACCTATAATAACAAACCCAAAACAATTCAGAAAATGGTAATAGGAAGATATATATCAATAACTACCTTAAATGTAAATGGATTAAATGCTCCAACCAAAAGACACAGACTGGCTGAATGGATACAAAAACAAGACCCATATATATGCTGTCTACAAGAGACCCACTTCAGACATAGGGACACGTACAGACTGAAAGTGAGGGGATGGAAAAAGATATTCCATGCAAATGGAAATCAAAAGAACACTGGAGTAGCAATTCTCATATCAGACAAAACAGACTTTAAAACAAAGACTATTACAAGAGACAAAGAAGGACACTACATAATGATCAAAGGATCAATCTAAGAAGAAGATATAACAATTGTAAATATTTATGCACCCAACATAGGAGTACCTCAATACTTAAGGCAAATGCTAACAGCCATAAAAGGGGAAATCAACAGTAACACAATCATAGTAGGGGACTTTAACACCCCACTTTCACCAATGGACAGATCATCCAAAATAAAAATAAATAAGGAAACACAAGCTTTAAATGATACATTAAACAAGATGGGCTTAATTGATATTTAAAGGACATTCCATCCAAAAACAACAGAATACACTTTCTTCTCAAGTGCTCATGGAACATTCGCCAGGATAGATCATATCTTGGGTCACAAATCAAGCCTTGGTAAATTTAAGAAAATTGAAATACAATTTCAATTCAAGTATCTTTTCCAACCACAGCGCTATGAGATTAGATATCAATCACAGGAAAAAAATCTGTAAAAAACACAAACACATGGCGGCTAAACAATACACTACTAAATAACCAAGAGATAAGTGAAGAAATCAAAGAGGAACTCAAAAAATACCTAGAAACAAATGACAATGAAAACATGTTGACCCAAAACCTATGGGATGCAGCAAAAGCAGTTCTAAGAGGGAAGTTTATAGCAATACAACCCTACCGCGAGAAATAAGAAACATCTCAAATAAACAACCTAACCTCACACATAAAGCAACTAGAGAAAGAAGAACAAAAAAACCCCAAAGTTAGCAGAAGGAAAGAAATCATAAAGATCCGATCAGAAATAAATGGAAAAGAAATGAAGGAAATAATAGCAAAGATCAAAAAAACTAAAAGCTGGTTTAATTGATAAACCATTAGCCAGACTCATCAAGAAAAAAAGGGAGAAGACTCAAATCAATAGAATTAGAAATGAAAAAAGGAGAAATAACAACTGACACTGCAGCAATACAAAGGATCATGAGAGATTACTACAAGCAACTATATGCCAATAAATTGCACAACCGGGAAGAAATGGATGAAATCTTAGAAAAGCACAACCTTCCGAGACCGAACCAGGAAGAAATAGAAAATATAAACAGACCAATCACAAGCACTGAAATTGAGACTGTGATTAAAAATCTTCCAACAAACAAAAGCCCAGAACCAGATGGCTTCACAGGCGACTTCTATCAAACATTTAGAGAAGAGCTAACACCTATGCTTCTCAAACTCTTCCAAAATATAGCAGAGGGAGGAACACTCCCAAACTCACTCTACGAGGCTACCATCACCCTGATACCAAAACCAGACAAAGATGTTACAAAGAAAGAAAACTACAGGCCAATATCACTGATGAACATTATTGCAAAAATCCTCAACAAAGTACTAGTGAACAGAATCCAGCAGCACATTAAAAGGATCATACACCATGATCAAGTGGGGTTTATCCCAGGAATGCAACCATTCTTCAATATACGCAAATCAATCAATGTGATACACCATATTAACAAATTGAAGGAGAAAAACCATATGATCATCTCTACAGATACAGAAAAAGCTTTCGACAAAATTCAACACCCATTTATGAGAAAAACCATCCAGAAAGTAGGCATAGAGGGAAATTACCTCAACATGATAAAGGTCATATATGACAAACCCACAGCCAACATCGTTCTCAATGGTGGAAAATTCAAACCATTTCCTCTAAGGTCAGGAACAAGACAAGGTTGTCCACTCTCACCACTATTATTCAACATAGTTTTGGAAGTTTTAGCCACAGCAATCAGAGGAGAAAAAGAAATAAAAGGAATCCGAATCGGAAAAGAAGAAAGAGAGCTGTCACTGTTTGCAGATGACATGATACTATACATAGAGAACCCTAAAGATGCTACCAGAAAACTACTAGAGCTCATCAATGAATTTGGTAAAGTAGCAGGATACAAAATTAATGCACAGAAATCTCTTACATTCCTATACACTAATGATGAAAAATCTGAAAGAGAAATTAAGGAAACACTCCCATTTACCACTGCAACAAAAAGAATAAAATACCTAGGAATAAACCTACCTAAGGAGACAAAAGACCTGTATGCAGAAAACTATAAGACACTGATTAAAGAAATTAAAGATGATACAAACAGATGGAGAGATATAACATGTTCTTGGATTGGAAGAATCAACATTGTGAAAATGACTATAGTACCCAAAGCAATCTACAGATTCAATGAAATCCCTATCAAACTACCAATGGCATTTTTCACAAAACTAGAACAAAAAAATTACACAATTTGTATGGAAACACAAAAGACCCCAAGTAGCCAAAGCAATCTTGAGAAAGAAAAACAGAGCTGGAGGAATCAGGCTCCCAGACTTCAGACTATACTACAAAGCTACAGTAATCAAGACAGTATGGTATTGGCACAAAAACAGAAATATAGATAAATGGAACAGGATAGAAACCCCAGAGATAAACCCACGCACATATGGTCACCTTATCTTTGATAAAGGAGGTAACAATATACAATGGAGAAAAGATAGCCTCTTCAGTAAGTGGTGCTGGGAAAACTGGACAGCTACATGTAAAAGAATGTAATTAGAACACTCCCTAACACCATACACAAAAATAAACTCAGAATGGATTAAAGGCCTAAATGTAAGGCCAGACACTATCAAACTCTTAGAGGAAAACATAGGCAGAACACCCTATGACATAAATCACAGCAAGATCCTTTTTGACCCACCTTCTAGAGAAATGGAAATAAAAACAAAAATAAATAAAAGGGACCTAATGAAACTTAAAAGCTTTTGCACAGCAAAGGAAACCATAAACAAGACGAGAAGGCAACCCTCAGAATGGGAGAAAATACTTGCAAATGAAGCAACTGACAAAGGATTAATCTCCAAAATACAGAAGAGGCTCATGCAGCTCAGTATCAAAAAAACAAACAACCCAATTCAAAAATGGGCAGAAGACCTAAACAGACATTTCTCCAAAGAAGATATACAGATTGCCAACAAACACATGAAAGGATGCTCAACATAACTAATCATTAGAGAAATGCAAATCAAAACTACAATGAGGTATCACCTCACACCAGTCAGAATGGCCATCATCAAAAAATCTACAATCAACAAATGCTGGAGAGGGTGTGGAGAAAAGGGAACCCTCTTGCACTGTTGGTGGGAATGTAAATTGATACAGCCACGATGGAGAACAGTATGGAGGTTCCTTAAAAAACTAAAAATATAACTACCATATGACCCAGCAATCCCGCTACTGGGCATATACCCTGAGAAAACCATAATTCCAAAAGAATCATGTACCAAAATGTTCATTGCAGCAGTTTTTACAATAGCCAGGACATGGAAGCAACCTAAGTGCCCATCGACAGATGAATGGATAAAGAAGATGTGGCACATATATACAATGGAATATTACTCAGCCATAAAAAGAAACGACATTGAGTTATTTGTAGTGAGGTGGATGGACGCAGAGTCTGTCATACAGAGTGAAGTAAGTCAAAAAGAGAAAAACCAATACCGTATGCTAACAGATATATATGGAATCTAAAAAAAAAAAAAATGGTCACGAAGAACCTAGGGGCAGGACAGGAATAAAGACGCAGACATAGAGAATGGACTTGAGGACATGGGGATGGGGAAGGGTAAGCTGGGACGAAGTGAGAGAGTGGCATGGACATATATACACTACCTAATGTAAAATAAATAGCTAGTGGGAAGCAGCCACATAGCACAGGGAGATCAGCTCGGTGCTTTGTGACCACCTAGAGGGGTGGGATAAGGAGGGTGGGAGAGAGACCCAAGAGGGAGGAGATATGGGGATATATGTATAGCTGATTTGCTTTGTTATAAAGCAAAAACTAACACACCACTGTAAAGCAATTATACTCTAATAAAGATGTTAAAAAAAAAAAAAGACTGGAAGGACACATCCAAAAATGTCTACAGTGGCTCTAGCTGGCTAGTGGGACTACTAATTATTATTGTTTGCTTATCTTTATTCTCTATTATAAACAGTTATATTTCTTTATAAAATAACTAATAAAACTGACATGGTTACAGGAGGTTTTCTATGTAAATTACCCTTTCAAGTGGTGCCAAGTATTCTCTTGTATGATATTGCTGGCTCTTTCCAGGAATCAATTATCAGGTCACTCGGCCCCAGGTTATACGGGTCCTAGTTGTGCGTCTCCTCCATTGCAACTGCGATCTTCCAAAACACTTTCAGTGAACACTAGGTGAATACAGTGATACACTAACTCCCTGGTTCCTGCTAGGAGGATTCATTCAGTTGCAAGCTCAGGAAAAAGGTCAAGTTTCCTCATCCATTCATTCATTCATTCATGTATTCATTCAACAGTGTTTACTGAGACAAGCCCTGTCCTAGGTGCTGAGAGTGGAACAAAACAGACTCAACCTGACCTCATGTAACTTACTGGAAAAGAGAGCTATGGAAGACCCATGTTTCACACCTACAGCGAAAGCTACATATTATTACACATTTCTGCTAAGACTGTGGTCCCATTTTGTTCCCTTTGTGTTTCCACAGTTAAATATGTCTGGGTTAGCCCAAAATAATCTTTTTTAGATATGTGAATGAATTTTTTCTTTTTATTTAATAAAAATACTATACATACAATGCAACCTGTATGCATTCTTCTCCACTTGCATCTTTCACTTAAAAATGTATCTTGGGGCTTCCCTGGTGGCGCAGTGGTTGAGAATCCGCCTGCCAGTGCAGGGGAGACGGGTTCGAGCCCTGGTCTGGGAAGATCCCACATGCCGCGGAGCAACTGGGCCCGTGAGCCACAACTACTGAGCCTGCGCGTCTGGAGCCTGTGCTCCGCAGCAGGGGAGGCCGCGATAGTGAGAGGCCCGCGCACCGCAATGAGGAGTGGCCCCCACTTGCCACAACTAGAGGAAGCCCTCGCACAGAAACGAAGACACAACACAGCCATAAATAAATTAATTAATTAATTTTAAAAAAATGTATCTTGAAAATGACATGATATCAGTAAACACTTTGTTTTGCATATGAGCAAGCACAGATACATTTCTAAAAGTAAAATGTGCATTCGGGATTCTGACAGACATTACTAATTTGCTCTCCACAAATGTTGTTCCAATTTACTCTCCCCGCCGACCCCCACCCCCAGTGCATGCTGTCCAGTATCCTCCTGAACCCATCATGGTATAAAACTCTTTTTTTGTTTGTTTGTTTTTTAATTTATTTTTGGCTGCATTGGGTCTTCATTGCTACGCGCGGGCTTTCTCTAGTTGTGGTGAATGGGAGCTACTCTTTGTTGCAGTGCGCAGGCTTCTCATTGTGGTGGCTTCTCTTGTTGTGGAGCATGGGCTCTAGGTGTGCGGGCTTCAGTAGTTGTGGCACGCCAGCTCAGTAGTTGTGGTGCATGGGCTTAGTTGCTCCCTGGCATGTGGGATCTTCCTGGACCAGGGCTCAAATCCATGTCCCCTGCATTGGCAGATGGATTCTTAACCACTGCGCCACCAGGGAAGTCCAGTATCAGACTCTTTATCTTTGCCCAAACAAGAGGTAAAAGGTCATATCTCATTTAAGTTTTCATCTGCATTTCTATTGTGAGGGCAGAATATGCTTGAACAGGATCAAAGAGCCATTTTCCTAAAAGCCTATTTACTGCTACCAAACACAATCTCTTTAAGCGACAAGGACTGCAAACTCTCCAGGAAAAAAAAACAAAAAACGCAACAGCAGGCAGTATAAATCTGTTCTCAACCACTACTGTGAAGCAATTGACTGTGCTTTCCACCTATAACCTGAGCATTCAAAAGCTGCTTTCTAGACCACAGTAGAGAAATCACAGAGGAGACAGAAACCAACATGTGAGTGCTTACTCTACACCAGGCACCAAGCTCTATATACACTCTCATTTAATCCTCCTAACACTTTTAATACATGAGGCTCTGAGAGGTTAAGTACCTGCTCAAATTCATATAGATTATAAATGGCAGAGGAGAAACCGAATGCAGATCTAAATTCCAACATCCGTATTTTACACACTACACCACAGGCCTCCTGCTATGTCAAGATGTTTGAAGCCCATTGACCTGCATCCTGAGATTCATATGCTAAGAAGCTGTCTTCTGACTTTAATCATGACCCTGTAAGCAGAAATATACTATAGGGACTTCCCTGGTGGCACAGTGGTTAAGAATCCGCCTGCCAATGCAGGGGACACAGGTTCGAGCCCTGGTCCGGGAAGACCCCACATGCCGCGGAGCAACTAGGCCCGTGCGTCACAACTACTGAAGCCCGCATGCCTAGAGCCCATGCTCCACAACAAGAGAAGCCACCGCAGTGAGAAGCCCGCGCACCGCAACGAGGAGTAGCCCCCGCTCACCGCAACTAGAGAAAGCCCGTGTGCAGCAATGAAGACCCAACGCAGACAAAAATAAATAAATAAATTTATAAAAAAAAAGAAAAGAAATATACTATAGTATTGCCTATCTGTGGAGCCCAAATATAGGCCTTGATAAGATTTCCCATGATCCCAGCTTCTCTTAAGACTTACCTGCCACTTAAGACTCAACATCGAATTAACTTGTAGAGTTATTGAAGACATCCAATCCTCAGCACCAGGAATTGTGCAGAGATTTAAATATTACCAATAAGACCAAAAAAGTTGGCTGGAAATTGGTATATATATTGCAGAGCTGCACCACTTAGCTCAGCAAGGTGGCCTGGAGGATTTTTTTGGATAGCATGTTGGTGACCCATCTTGGGAATGAATACAACAAAACCCTACAACAGTATATTGAGAGAACCAAATTTGACAACTGCAAAGCTCCAAATGAGAATTCTAGCCAATGGTATTTCATTACTTCACATCAGGGTTCTTAACACAAACATGATTCAGAACAATAGGAAGACAGCCTCTTACCCAGAAGCTGGGTAATAGCTGGATATTAGTTCAGGCAATCCAATCCCTGCCTACAGTATGAGGAGTCAAGAGTCAGTAAGAAGGAAAGTTTTCTTGAGAGAAAATATCCTTCACAAAAATCTTTTACGTTTCCAAGCAACCTGCCCCCACATGTGGTGTTCCAGACAGGGGTGTTACGCAGGGTGTGGTCTGGGGACCATGTGCTCCTGGGCCACAAGGAGATAATTACAGAAATTGGGAATAAGCATTTAGAAACTTTTTATGTCAATTTGGCAGAGTAATTTTATGTCTGTTTAATCTAATAATAAAAAAAATGGGGGCTTGTAAAAAAATTTTATTAAAGCCATTAAAATGAAGAAGTATTTTGACATGTGATAAGTGTTCATAGGACAGGGTCGCAATTACTCAGGATAAGGAAGCCCAGGTGTTTTATAACATAATGAAGGATTTCCAGGGGCCCCTACGTGGCCAGGAGTACATGACGCAGGGTGCCTTTGTGGTGGATCAACACCGCCACGTACCACAATTCAAAAGTTGAAACCACCACCAGGGTTACCATCGCACAGTTGTTGCAATTGGAAGTTGTGTTAAAAATGTGCAAAGTGGCTCCTTTGGAGAGAAACTTCTACTTACCATTTCAAGACAGGGCAGAGCAAAAGCCTCTGAGAAAATACTTGAAGAATTATGTCACACACTCCAGAAATCTGCAGCCAAGACATTGGGATAGCCAAATTCCAGGGAGCTGGCAGGAATTCCCAAGGATATGCTAAGTGAAATAAGCCAGACACAAAAGGATAAATATATGTGATTTCACTTATATGAGGTACCTAAGACTAGGTAAATTCAGAGACAGAAAGTACAATGGTGGTTGCCAGGGGCTGGAGGGAGAGAGGATGGGGAGTTAATGTTTAATGGGGACATAGTTTCTGTTTGGGATGATGACAGAGTTCTGGAAATGGATGGTGGTGATAGCGGCATGACATTGTGAATGTACTTAATGCCGCTGGATTATATGCTTAAAAATGGTTAAAACTGTAAATTTTTATATATTTTACCATAATAAATAAATAAGAATTCCCAATGTACTTTCTGAGTACTAACTGCTTATTTTAAAAAAACCAACAACAATAGAATAGCTGCCAATAAACCGGCCTCTTTCTGAGGCTGGATGAACACCAAAAATAAATTAGTTAATTAAAGCATAAGGGTCATCCCACCTGGATCCAGTTATTCTACCTGAAAACCAGAAATATACCTTTTGCTCATAGGGAAAGACAAGAGAGTAAAAAAAAAAAAAATATATATATATATATATATATATATACACACACACACACACACACACACATATACATATATTATTTTTTAAAAAGCAATCAAGAATTCTACCAGTATTAAAAACCCAGTGATTCTGTGTCATTTGACACTCCTAACCCGCCCATCTTATTGAAATTTCCCCCACCCCCATGCAAAGTCTTTCTCGTTGCCTATTGTCTGAGCTCACTCAGCTGATCAGGTTGACTGGGTGAAATCACCAGGCTTCAAATGCAAACTTGCAAACACCCTGCACATAGCTAAAGAGGGTATCATAACATGAAGACAAATTCTATTTTTCATTTAGGATATGTCAGTAAGAGTTCCCTTTGAGAGTCTCCAAACAATCTCTCAACAAACTCTTCTCCATAAATTTCAATGGTTTTATATTCTTCTGGGACTCTTATATCTTTCTGCATCCCTCTGGCTCACAGTTAGACTAGACGTTCTCCAAGTACCCATTCACCAGCATCTCCTTGTCTCTGTATATTCTCTCTTGGCAATCCCATCTACCCCCTCAACTTCAGCAAGCCTAGTCTTTCTCACTATGATTCTGACCTTTATCTCCCTACAGCATCAAGTCTCCATTTTGACTGCTTATTGAACAATTCCACAATGATGTCCCACAAACACTTCAAGCTCAGCATGATCAAACATGTATCATCTTATCTCCTAAACTTGACCCTCTTTCCGTCTTAGACATGTCTACAAATGCAACACCATCATCCTCCTAGTAAACCAAACACAGAATCTCCCTTGACTTCTGTGATTCCCTCTATGTTTCCCCCCTACCTTCTGGTTTTCCTTCCCTCAATCCATCTGGCACATTCCCTGATTAAATCACTCCTCAACCCATCTGAAGTGTCACAGAAGCCAGAGCAATAGTTGATCATTCTCTGCAAATACTAGAAAGTTTCAAGGATCTCAAATCACCACAAGCCAGGGGTTAGTGCAAGCACAGATACAGGAAGCTGTAAATTGCCTAGAATTCAATAATGGGCACCCAGAAGCTGGAGACACCCCACTTTTCCACCGAACCTAAAGGTATTACCCCTATTACTTAGAGGGGGAGTGGCAATTACAATACATCCTTCCAGCATTATGAGATAGAAGTCAGCACTAGCATCAGAAGAAGCTGGAGGAGGGAATTTCCTGGCGGTCCAGTGCTGAGGATTCCAGGCTTTCACTGCCAGGGGCCTGGGTTAGATCCCTGGTCGGGGAACTAAGATCCCACAAGCTGGTGTGGGAAAAGAAAAGGAAAGAAAAGAAAAGAAGAGGAGAAGAGAAGAGAGGAGAGGAGAGGAAAGGCAAGGCAAGGCAAAGCTGGAGGAGTTGTAGACTTCGCAGGATAGGAAGGGGCAGCTATTCAATCGCTCACCACATATGGCATCATTTATGTGCCATGTACATGCCAAGCACTGTACTAGGGAGCTAGAGACACCGAGAACCAAGCCATGGTCTTTCAGGGAATTCCCAGTCCAAAGAAGAGACAAAAAATTGCAGTAAAGGGTGATCTTGCTTTATTAGAGATACACACAGGACACAGGAAGGCAGAGAAAAAAAACTCTCAATACTGTTGGGAGCTTGTGTGAAGTGGCAGAGATTGTGGAAGACTTCACAGAGGCTTCTACCTCTGAGGTCTGAGCTGGGATTTAAGCCATAAAGAAAGAGTGCCTTAAAGCAGAGGGGCCTTCCAGGATGAGGAACCACATGGACAGAGTTGTGAGGGCAGGAGGAAACATGGGCTTTTAGGAAACAGCTAGTGTTATAGCATGGCCGTGAAAAGCAGTGGCAGGAAATGATGCTAGAGAGGCATTTGGGTCCACAATCACGCAGAACTTTGTACAGGAAGCTAATCCAGACTCTTACCCTTCTCCCGTGGCCTGAGAAGCAAGGATTACAAATCGCAAACAATTAGCCCTTAGAGGTGGTTGTGAATTTACACATCATCTAGTCGGTCCTTTCATTTCATAAGCCAGGAAGGAAGGTACAGGGAGAGGATGCAACTTGCCCAGGGCCTTCGGATGTCTTGCATATTACACCTTCTCATGAAATTTAAAAACCCCACACACAGAGTCTCTGCTAAGAGCTAACCACGTAAAACAGATCCAGTGGCATGAGAGGAGCGAGGATGCAGCCAGGCACCTGCTCCAGGACACTCCTCTTGAAAGCAAGTCTGAAGGGAGAAATCGTCATGTGCAGAAAGCACAGACTGCACAGAGACTTAACGAGGAAAAATAAACACCTTCCAAAGGCAAGCCGAACACTCCCCGTGCGTCATCCCAAGCCAGATGTGCCAAACCCCAGAATGTGTTAGCAGCACTTACGGCCCTAATAGCCTTAACCATTCATAAGATAAACAATTAGCCTGAGACATAATCAAGAACAAATGGTCAAGTACAAGCATATAACCTCTAGTCTCAAAATTTTAAAGGGTCACTCTTTTTTGTTTGTACGTTTCAGCAGCAGCAGCAAAGGGGGTTCTGAGCGCTTTGTGAAGGTTTGTGGATGCAAGAAACTTACACTAGTTATATAAAGACAGTGGGGGTACAATCAAGCATGAACTTTGGATCTACATGGAGCAAGGTTTGAATGACAACTCATTCACTTAGTAAGTATGACTTTGAGCCAATTTCTTACCTAAGCCGCTCTAAATTGCCTGGCACAGTGCCAGGCACAAAGTGCATGCTCAGATATTCATGGGTTCCCTTTCCACTTGTCATGCCCCTGCGGGAGAGTTTAGGGTTTATTTTACATAAAGTCACCTATGGGCACTTTGTTGGAACACATCTATTGCTCAAATATGGAAATTGCCTATAGAGTTTTATATTTCAACATTTGTATTATCTATTTTAAGCATGTGATTTGGTATAATCTTGGGCAAAATATTTTCCCTATAAACTTATCTTAGTTTTTTTAATGAAAATCAGTGAAAAAAATAATTATTTAATGTATAAATATTTATAGTCACTACCCAGGGACATACATATACTGCAGAGTAAGACAGACATCCGTGGCACAAACCAAGAGCAGGATAAAAATGTACCCTCTACAGATAGATATAAGCTGTAGTTGCCTATGAACCCTCAGTGCTTTTCTCACTAGCAGGACCTACCCATTTCCAGGCAATGAATCATGATGAGTCTAAGTCAATTGTGGACAATCCTATTTGCTTTGGCAAAATACTGATTTTTGCAGCCCATCTTGCAGCTAGGAATAGCCATGTGATCAAGCACTAGACAATGAGATTTGAGAGCCAATGTGTTGGTGAACTTCATGGAAATATTCTTTTGCTCCTCAATGAAGGGACGATCCTTTTTGTCACTCAGATCCCTGCTTCCTTCCTTGAATATAAAAGGCTACGGCAGCCACATGGTGACCATGAGGCATTAAGCGTGAGGTCCCAGTGTCCATACCCAGAGATGACACAGTGGAAAATGAGAAAGAGCCTTGATGGCATTTGGAAGCCACTACTCCAACCACAGAATTCCTAACAGCAGACTTCTTGTTATGTGAGACAACTATCTTTGTTGTTCAAGCCACTGTGAGCCTCGTTTTTGATTACTTGCAGCCAAAAATACATCTTAACTCAATCAATTTCTAGGCAGGGTTAAGAATAATCTACAGGAGGCAACTAGGCATATTTGGAGTTGGAATTCCATGCCATCATGGGGTAGGGAAATAGCTGTCACCAAGGAAGAGGCATTTCAATAAGTGCTTGAAGGTTGGGCAAAAGATGGGAGGGAGAGGTGAAGGCAGTAATAGCTTTTGTAGAGAAAGCTTGAAAATGAGAGAAAAGAATAAGAAGGCTTCACGTTTGTCATCTGACACTCCAGGAGGGGAGTCTTTACAGTGAAAATGTATAAGGATTTTTTTTTTTCCAAAAAAGTCTAAGTCAAAAAATTGCGGGAGTCACCGAAACCTGCTTCACACATTCGACAACTTTCATTGTTCTTACTCACTCCCCATCCTGAAGGCTCTGTCTGTGACCGTGTGCCCTGTCCAATGGCTCCACCCCAGAAGATGCTTCATCTCAGGTCATACAAACTCACTCTGGCACCGAGGTTGGCTCTTGGTCACTGGAGCCTGGACCCTTTTGACTTCAGTGGTGCTCACTACAAGTCAGCCTACAGAGAGTGCCCCCCGTGATTCTGAAAGCCACGTTAGACTAAGAAACCAGTTCACGTCTGGAACTGGTTTCTGGGAAACATCAAGAAATGCAACCCACATTTTATCCCCTCTCTCTCATTCTCTCTCTCACTCACTCTCATTCTCTCTGTAACACTTGAGAAAATTAAAAAGAACCTATTGGTGTATAGCACATTGGTACATCAAAGTCCCCAAAGGAAAATATTTGAATTTCTTCCATCTATTTTCCTCTCCTGTTCTTTATGCTTCTCAATGAGAAGAAAGGTAGAGCTTACATTTTATGTCAACACAAAAGGCCTCCGTTTGTGTGCATTACTTATTAAAGTACTCAGCGATTCAATGTCAAGGTATGTATTATACATACTTTTTTTTTCTAGGCCATTATCAGCTTTCTTACAACACTATTATTCTTCAGCCCAGCTAATGCTTCTGTCAAAGATTTAGCAACAAGCATGGAAAATGTCAAACAGTGGGGAAGAAACCTAGCTGTTTCCACAACTGCACAAAAGGCACGAGTTGTCTTTTATGGAAAAGCTGCATAATTCAAAAGCCAACGGATGTTTTATCAGGGGACAGAGTAGTGGGATGCTTTATTTGTTTTTCTCTGCACACCTGAGTCCATCTCCTCTGAATAGGTTTCCTTTCTTCTCTTGCCAATATACTTAATAAAATAGGGCCTACGCTGTTATCACTGCACCCTCTCCCCAAGTGGTATCTGGCTTGGAACGTGACAGAAATCAGCCTAGAGAGTCAGCCCTGTTCTGTCTGCAGAACAGTGTGAAAGATTTAAGGAGCACTAAAAGTCTCCTCTAGAGAAAAATATTTTCCCAACCTGCTTACCAGGGTGCCTGAAATTACAACCCTTCTGCTTTAAGGCATTGAGAGCCTCCATTAAAATGCAAATATGTTAGGTGAGTTATTTTATCAAACTTTCACATCTTAGCTTGAATTCGTTTATGGCTTAATTCAAAACCCTAAAGTGATGGGACACAGTTTGGATGAGAGAACAGGTGATATGGAAGTTCAGGGTTTAAAATGTGTTGCCTAGGGAGCAGGCCCAGATAGCAGGACAAAGTGGGAGAGCAGAATATAGTCGGAAGGCACCAAAAATGAGGTCCAGAGTTAATACACACATGCAGATGCTATCAACAATCCTGGATGAGCAACAGGCTGGACGGTGTGGTCAAGAAGTTGTCATGTTCACACTTAAAAAACATAAACTCAAGGAAGCATCAATGTGCATATGGCTTATTTTCTCCCCCCTGGATTGGCGTCCTCAGTTGGATTTACTTACCATTTCTTCCTGTCTGAGTGTGCTCAGGGCTCTTACCCACTCCCTCCCCAGCAGTTTCAGAGGTTGCCTAGAGCCTATGGCAGACACTCCCTGTGTTCTCCAATATTTCCATTTCTCCCCCATCCTGCCCCCCTGAAGTTCGTCACGGCCGTATGACCAACTTTGGTCAACGAAATATAAGCAGAAATGGTATGTGTCACCGTTTCTGCTTCCAGGCAGAAGCATTTCAGCACTTAATCATGGTTTTCCATGCTCCCTTCTTCTGCCAGGGTGAACTCTGAAGCATGGTGAACTTGAGAAAAGACGCTACAATGTCAAAGCAGCTGGGAATGGTGGACAGAGAGAACAGCTACCTGGAAACCTGCTGAGACCTGAAGATGACCATAATAAAGCAGGAATAAGCTCCTATTGTGTAAACCACGGATATTCTGGTGTTATTCCTTCAGCATAACCTAGCCTACCCTGGCTGATCCATACCCCACAAACAGCACCTCAGGAAACCTCATCTGGCCCTCTCCATTACCATATACTCATCATTCAGTAAATATTTATTGAGCACCTACTATGTGCCAGATAATATTATAGGTCCCAGGGATTTAGTAGTAACAGTGAAGTTACCAACAGTAAAGGACCAAGTAAAGTCTTTGAACTCATGAAGGTTACATTCTAGTCAAGGAAGAAAGATTATAAATAAGCTTGTTAGGAATAGGCTTGGTTGAGTATAGCAGAAAACCCAAATAATATCAACTGAAGCAAATTACAGGTCTAGTTTCCCCTCACATAAAATAAAACTGGGGGTTGGCAATTCAAAACTCATAGGGTGGCTCTACAATGTCATGGGTAATATAGACTCTGCCAATCTTTCTGATCTACCATTCTTAGCATGTGGCTTCCATCTTTCAGAGCACCTCGTATTCCAAAATGGCTGCCACAGCGCCATTCCTTTTACAGCCTAGCAGGAAGAAAGAGAAAAAGGAAAATGCAAAAGGAGGTGCCTCCCAACTAAGTCAGGCCCCTTTAAAGAGCCTTCCCTGAAGCCCTAGCCCATACGTAATATGTAAAATGTACTGGCTACTCCTACTTTCAAGGGAGGTTGAGAGGGAAATATAATCCCAGCTGGATGTACTTTTGCCACAAAGAAAATAGAGTTCTGTTAGTAAAGAAAAGAATAAGCATTTAACAGTCTCTGTCACAAGAGGTAAACAAATAAAGATTTCATCTGGTGCTAATATTTTGAAGGAAAAAAATACGAGAAAAAATGGAGAGAGAGTAACTTTACCCACGGTGAGGGACAGGGAGAGAGGCCTTTCTAAACAGACAGCATTGAATAGTGGAAAGAAGTCCCCCATGGGGATATGTGGGGAAGGGAGCCCCAGGCAGCAGGTACAATGAGTGCCAAGGCCTGAAGTACTAAGGAACAGAAAAGCCCGCTGTGAGTGGAGTGGAGTAAGGGAGAATATAGGGGAAGATGAGGGCAAAGAGGCAGGAAGAAACTAGGTCAGGAAGGACCTTGTGAATTTCATTCTCAGGGTAATAGGAAGCAAGTGGGGGCCTGAGAAGTAAGCAGGGAGGGACATCATATGCTCTTTAATTCTGGGTGCTGTTGGGAACTGGTTTGTAGGGGAAAAAGAATGGTGACCAGTTAGGAGGCTGATTCAGGCATCCAGACAAGAGATAACAGCTCTGTACCTATAGTAGGATGGATGGATGGGCAGTGCTAAGGATGCAGCTGCGATCAGCAATCATGATTTTTTTATAAACCCCATTGGCCTTGATGGGTAACTTTTTCTACCAGAGTTTGGCTGCTCATCTCTGGGGCTCAGAGAAAGTTCATAGACAGTTGGGTTTTTCCAGAATTGGAGCCTTGCTGGGAGAATATGATTGACAGGTGCTGAGAGAAGCTAGGAAGGAAGGCTGTTGAAACAAGTCACTGAAATGAGGGACTCTTAGCAGGATGGGGAGGGAAGTGACAGAAGGCAGAGGCTGAGGACGTGAAGACCCCACCCCCCGCCCCCAAGGGTCAGCCAATTCCTGTTTCCCACCTGTAGCTAATGCTTATAGCTTCTGCCTCTCTGCCCAGCTTCAGCAGGTAGACACATGGCTGGACTATCTGCCTGGCAGCTAGTGACCAATACCACCCAGGCCCCATTTGTCCCATATGCTGCTGCTCATTGGTTGGTCCTGCCTCACCCTTTTGCAACCCAAGTGTTGGACTCCCAAGTGTCTTGGAAGAAAGAGCAAACTCTACTTCTATAGTGGAGTGGTTAAGCATAACAGCTGAAGTTAGGCTGTGGGTTCAAATCCAAGCTCCCCCACCTTCCAGCTGTGTCACTGTGAACAATTACTTAACTTTCATCTGTAAAATGAGGCTATTCATAAGCCTCGCAGGGCTATTATAAAAATCTAATGAATTAATGAAAAACACCCAGAAGAGTACACAGCACACAGTAAAGATCTCAATTACATGTTATTTATCATCTTCCTGCATTACTCAGATCGAATCTCACTCCCTCCTAAAACCTCCCCTCCACACCCCAGCCTTCATTTATCTACTTTCTCTAACTCATTTTATACTTACTATTCATAACATACAATCTTCATCTTACAACGTGCCGTCCTGTTCTCTAATTGTTGGTATCACTCAATCTGGCACTTGAATCCACACTAATTACTGTATGCTAATATATAAAATCACGCCTTGTCCTAATTCTTCATGCATGTGCCTTATCTCTTCTCTCCAACTATATATACTAGGAGACCCCCATAAGCCAATTTTATACTTCTCTCACATCTTCACAGTGGAGAATGCAGTGCTGGACACGTAACACAGATGCACTAAGTACTGAGGTCCTTTCATCTGGAGAACTCTAGAAATCCTGTGCATTAGGGAACCAAACAGAAGTGGAAACTTGCTTCAGAATTGCAACTGATTTCTATAAACCTCTAGTTAAGCCAACTGTTCTTTGGGCAGTGCCTATGCTATCCTGGGGAGAATACTGTCACGTATTATCTTCTAAAAGGTCTCCAAAATACTTCAAGAAATAGTCTGACTTATTCAAGATTAAAAACTCCAACTGAAGCCTGATCCTCAGGCCAGCTGGCCCTCAAAAGAAATAAGCTCTTCCAGATCATTAGCCCAGGCCCTCTCCAGCTAGAGAGAGCAAACCTGTAAGCAGACCTGTGAGCCTGCAGAGAAGCTACCCTGCACTGAACCCACTCTCAGTGGCTTTGGCGGGGGCGGGTGCTGGCTACGGTGAAGAAATAGCCACACGCAGCACCGTTGAAAACTTTTGCAATGCACAGTAGACTGGTTTGCCCATCACACAGCCTCTCGGCGCATCCTTTGAATACAGCTAATACTGCTGAGGAGCAGTGGGGGCTGGGGGTAAAGGGCCAGAAACTGCAGCCAGACCACCAGAATTCAAACCACCGCTCTGCCACTCACTGGCTGCATGACTTTGAGCTACTTTAACCAATCTGTGCCTCAGTTCCTTCATCTGAAAGTGGTAGTTATAACAGCCCCTGATTCTTCTGGTTGTTATGAGGATTAAAAGCTTTTCAATTGTTATAGTGCTAAGGACAGCGCCTGGTTGTAAGCATTATGCAAGTGTCTGTTAAATAATTTTTTAATTGTATTTATACGTGTGTGTGATTATCCCTGCCCAGGGGTAACAGGAAAGGCTACCCAAAGCTGGCATCTGTAATTGAGTAAGACTCAAGGTGCAAGGGAGAGTCCTTTACAATAGTGGTTCTCAACTTACCTTGCGTTTAAATCACCTGGAAAGCTGTTAAAAACCCAGATTCCTAGGCCTCACCTCCAGCATTTCTGATTCAGTAGGTATGGTTGGGAACTGAGACACTATCAGTACATTTCCAGTAAGTTCCCAGGTGATGCTGATGCTGGCCCAGAAACCCACTTTGAGAACCACCGCCTTTCAGAATCAGAGAGAAGAAGGTGCAGAGATGCAGGAATATAAAACAACCCGGCCTGCTCAGTGGAGAGAAAGTAATCTAACACAATTGGATCAGAGAGTGGTGATGGAAAATGGCAAAAGAGGAGGTGGGACGAGGAGGCAGGAGCTGATCCCAGAGTGAAGACACCTGGCACAGACCCTGTGCACTTGGAGGCCCTTTGGGAGTTTACAGCTTAAGTAACATGACCAGTTTGTGTTTCCAAAACCATCATTTTTGCATTAATGTGAAGAATGGACTGGAACAGGGGGGAGAATAGAGAAAGGGACAAAAATTAGAAGAAACCAGAGGAGAAATAATGAGGCCAGAGCTGGTGCAGGTGCAGTGAGATAAGAAGAAAGAAACAGAGAAATCTTAGGGCACAAAATTGAACAGATGTGCAGAGACCTGTGTGTGATGGGAGGGAGAAGGAAGGGTTAAGGGTTACTCCAAGCTGGCCAGCTCTGATGCCAGGATGGAGGAGGTCCTATCAACTGAGAAAGGAATGCAGGGGACAAAAGAGATGTGGGGGGAAAAGAACATTATGAATCCAATCTACAAGGGTTCGGAGGCATCCATCATGCCCATTAGACAGCTAGAAATCCAGGTCTGGAGTTGCCCAAAGAAATCACAAATAGAAATAAAGAGCTGGGTACCCCCATAAGCAGGTCCAGGTTAGAATCAAGGCTGTGGGTAAGGTGGCCAAAGGAGAGAGAACTGACTAGGGAAAGAGCCCGGACAGAAACTTGACTTAACTTTTTAAAATGGGCTCAGCGATCAAAAGCAAGAAGGGAGACAGGGAGAATGAGAAGAGGGTAGAGAAGCTGAGGCCCGTAGGACGAAGCAAAGCTATGACAGCATCCTGGTACTGGGGCTGTCATCTTACTAGCATTACAAAACCCTTCTGACCTCACCTGGGTTGAAGGGCAAGTGTCTGTGCTGGTCACTGTCCGTTCTTGGGTCCACTGGCTGCCCTTCCCCGCTCAGCCTGACTCCCTGCAAATTGCATTTCTCAGGCTCCTTTGCCAACTGGCTTCTGGTTAATTTCTGCCAAAGAGAGGCACTGGGAGGAGACTGGGGAGAGGAGGGTAGTAAAATCCAGGTTACCCTCCCCATTTTTGTTCTCCGTCCCCAGCCCCAGCTCTGCCTTCTGTGGCTTCTCAGCAGACATGTGCCTCTGGCTCCCTGGGGTCTGGGAACATTCCCTCCTAACTCTTCGGTCCCTCCAGCTGTGTGTGGGTGGGGAGGAGCAGCTCGCTGCTGTTGCTCATCTCTACACCAATTCACCAGCCCACTTGGCTTTTCAGTGTTTCCAGCACCTCCTAACTAGTTCCCGTAGGAATTCCCTCTACTGAAACGGCTGGTGCAGCCTCTCTGGTCCTTGCTGGTCCCTGATTGATAAACACACAATGATAATACATCAGTTTCTCTCCCCACAACTTATTTCAGTCTCCATAAAACTATTGAGGCTGGGATTATCCAAATTGATATTAACAAAGCCTTCTATTTAAAAATTACAGGGAAAAGTAATTTTAAAAGAGGCAGTAAATGAAGATAAAAGCTGAAATAAATACATTGTAAAACATAAAGCTGTAGAATGATAAATTAGTTCAAATATTGGTTTTTTTGATAAGACTACTAAAATAAACAAACCTCTGTCAAATATAATTAAGGGAACATTTTTAATTAGAAATGAGAAAGGAGATAGGACAAAATACAGAAAATAGATTTTTTTCTGCAAATCTGAAGAGAATGTTATGCACACTTGTAGGCTAATAAACTGAAATCTTCAATGAAATGCATAATTTCTAGAAAGATATAGATTACTAAAAATAACTCAAGAAATATAAATCTAAACAGAATAATAACTGAGGAAGAAACTGAAGAAATAATTTGATAACAACTAAAAAAAAAATGCAGTTTGTTCCAATGTTTCCACCAGAACAATTTTCATACTTTTAAGAAACAGATGATTTCAATGTTGTATAAAATATCCAGAGCACAAAAAGAGATAACAGTACGTTTATATCCATTAGGCAAGCATGATCTTCTTCCTAAAATCTGATAATGATAAAATACACAAAAAGAAAATTACAGGCACATATCACAAGTGAATATGGATAGGAAAAGCTTAAATAAAATCCTCACTCTAAAAAGAAACTTGTTTTACTGTAACTCTTTAGTTGGTTTTTCTTTTTTTCTGGTAACAGCTTCATTGAGATATAATTCTTACGCCATAAAAAATATAAAACACTTTATGAATTTATCCTTGCACAGGGGCCAGACTAATCTTCTCTATGCCGTTCCAATTTTAGCATATGTGCTGCTAAAGAGAGCACAAGAGATGATAACTTCATAAGTTAAGTTGAAATAAATTACGAAGGATGGTCAGTTTGTACATTATAGAAATAGATAACCATTGGACAAAACTAAAATAACTCAAATCAAAGGGAAAATATCATCTGGAGAAAACATTCACAGCAAATATAACAAAGGGTT
This sequence comes from Balaenoptera acutorostrata, assembly GCF_949987535.1. Classification (NCBI taxonomy): domain Eukaryota; kingdom Metazoa; phylum Chordata; class Mammalia; order Artiodactyla; family Balaenopteridae; genus Balaenoptera; species Balaenoptera acutorostrata. Next base: position 12,051,151 of record NC_080078.1, read on the forward strand.
CGTGTCTGCGTTATGTAAAGAACTTATACATATTGATACCAAAACATTAAGTCCCCAATACGTAAACTAGCAAAAAACTAGAGAAGACAATTCATAAAAACAGAAATACTACTAGTAAACAAGCATCTGGGAAAACATTCAACTTCTCTTGTAATCAAAGAAATGCCCCCTCAAATAATGTGGTAGCATAATACACTCACTACATTAGAGGAACTTCAGAAACTATCCAGTATTACAACACTGCAGTAAAACCAGTCCCCACACACGCCATATAAATTGATATCAACTCTTGGAGATACATATCAGGAACCATCTTAAAAGTCCATAATATCCCTTTATCCTAAGGATATTTTAAAGAATAAAAATTAAAGCTACATGAGATGTTCATTGCAATGTCATTTTAACAGCCAAAATAAATAAATGAAAGACCACCTGAACCCAACAACAGGAAGATTATTAATGAAAGGTTAAAAATTACTGTTTAGGGCTTCCCTGCTGACACAGCAGTTAAGAATCCGCCTGCCAATGCAGGGGACACGGGTTTGAGTCCTGGGCCGGGAAGATCCCACATGCCGTGGAGCAACTAAGCCCGTGCGCCACAACTACTGAGCCTGCACTTAGAGCCCGTGAGCCTCATCTACTGAAACCCGCACGCCTAGAGCCCGTGCTCCGCAACAAGAGAAGCCACCGCAATGAGACACCCGAGCGCCACAATGAAGAGGAGCCCCCACTAGCCGCAACTAGAGAAAGCCTGCGCACAGCAACAAAGACCCAACTCAGCCAAAAATAAATAAATAAATAAATAAATTTATTTATTTATTTAAAAAATACAAATTACTGTTTAGAACTACAATAAAAACTACAGTTTATCAAGCACTCTCATATACACGACTCCTTTCAGCCCTCAAGGGTCCCAGGAGGTGGGAAGGAATCACGCTAAGACTCAGAAAAATTAAGTGATTTGCACAAGTGACTCTCAAACACTTGCTACCAAATTCCAGGCTCTCTCAATGTTAAAGTGGGTGGTTGTGAATATCTGCTCTGAGCCTCAGTTTCCTCATCCAGCAAATAGGGCTAATAAGAATACCTAAAGAGTAGTTAAGAGAATCCAATGAAGCTCTTAAATGGCTGTGAGCTCTTCACACAGGGTATGGTACACAGTAGCACTCAGTAAATTTTAAGAATAATGATAATACAAAGTTGTATCAATTCAATACGATTACAGCAATGTAAATATGTCCGCAAGCAGATGAGAACCAGAAAGAGGAAGGAATAATGAAAATGCATGCTGCAAAAAGCAAGGCAAGAGCAAAAGAATCACTTTTCTTTTTGGAATTATTTTGGTTTTAGTACAATACGTAGAAATCTGGAGGGAAACAGAATATACAAAAATCTCCTAAAAAGGAATTGGCATCTTTGGAGGAGCCGCATATTAAATCTGGGATCACTGCCTCTAGGACACTTGAAATAATAAACTCAGCATATGTGCCCCCTGGAGACGTCACATGGTGTGGGGAACTGGCCAGCGGATGGCGCTGTTTCACTTGCCCAAGGGACCAAGGAGGCATTTATTGGCCTCAATAATATATTAGTGCTAGTCGTTCGGTCTTCTTTCAAGATTAATTCTTTTTTTTTTTCTTTTTTTCCTTCTTAAAACTGAGACTCAGAAGCATCTCAAACAAATCTCCATGTAGTTGGGAAATAGATCCAAGTCCACTCCTGATGAACAGCAACATTCCAAGGGAGATGCTTTGCAGTGAGGAAGGTCATCTGCAGGACCAAGGAGAATGTCGTTACTTCTCCCTTTGGTCATGTGACTAGAAGCTACCATCAGTGTTCAGCAAAGACTTAGCTAGTGTTAGCCCCCCAGGTTTTTAACCTACAAACTGGGAACAATTCAAACCACCGGAGAGACAGTTTTCAGAGTAATGAGGGAAAAAGCTAGAGGTGTCCCTTGGCTTCTCCTCCCAAAAGTCAGCAAGGCCTAAAAATCTCTACTACAAAGGCATAGGTAGAAAGTAACTCCACTCTCAGCACCTACATTGTGACAGGCTTGTAAAGGACAGGTAGGAATTGGTGTAGCTGTGGTATAGAAATGAAGTCGATTCAGGCTGTGGTCTTGAGCTTGAATCGTCAGCAACTGCTTACATGAGTCAGAACTTATGCAGTTGGTATATGAGCTCCAATAAAGGAAGTGACAGTTCAGCAAAGGATATAAATTCAGAAGAGAAATGTCAGGGGATGACACACAACCCAGCATGACCAGAGGCTGAATCACACAGAGCTCAGACTCAGGTCCAAACAACACTCCCCTACTTGGGATGTCAAACAGGCATCTCAAATTTAATATGTCAAACACCAAGCTCCAAGTCTTTGCCCTCACCTGCCCTGCCCACAGCCTTCCCGTCTCAGGTAACAGCAATGCCATCCTTCCAAGCCCTCAGCTGGAGTCTCGTTAACTCCTCTTTTTCTCTCGTATCTCACATCCAATCCATCAGAAAATCCCATGGGCTCTATCTTCAAGAGACACCCAAATCCCTCCTCTTCTCATCACCTCCACTACCACCCCCGCTGCAATCCAGACCACCATCACCTCTTGCTGGTCTTCTCGTTATAGCCTCTTAACTGGTCTCCCCACTTCCACCTTGGCCCACCATTCACTTTCTTCTCAACACAGCAGCCAGAAGGATCCTCTTAAAATCAAAGTAGGAGGACACCTTAAAAAAACGAACCCATTAAAGAGCTAATAAATTGGTTTTCATCAAAATTAAAGCGACTCTCCATAAAAGTACTACAACATGAATGAACCTTGCTAAGTGAAATAAGCCAGTCACACAAAGACAAATACTGCATTATTCCACTGCTATGAGATACCTAGGGTAGTCAAAATCATAGTCAGAAAACAGAATGGTGGTTGCCAGTGTCTGGGGGGGAAGGGAAAATGGGGAGTTTTTGTGTAATGGGTATAGAATTTTCATTTTGCAAGGTGATACTGGTCACATGACAATGTGAATAGTCTTAATATTAATGAACTATATACACTTAAAAATGGCTAAGATGGTAAATTTTATGTTATGTGTATTATACCATAATTAAAATTTTTTTAATTCTCAAATTGCACATTTTAAATATGTATAGTTTACTGTTTGTCACTTTTACCTCAATAAAGCTGTTTTTTAAATTTTTTAATTACATTTTTTAAAACTAAGTAGGATCACATCCCTCCTCTGCTCCATACCTTCCATGGGCTTCCCATCTCATTCAGAGAAAAAGCCAAAGTTCTCGGAATGACCTACGAGGCCCTACATAATCTGGCTCTGAAACCAGCGTGCCCTCATTCCCATTTCTCTCCCATTCACCCCACTCCAGCTACACCGGACTCCTTGCTGTTTCTCAAACACACCAGGTGCACTCCGGGGGCACTGACATGTCCTGTCTGCTTTGCCTGGAAAGCTTTCCCCCCAGGTAACTTTGTGGCTCACTTCCTTACCTCTTCCAAACCTTTACACAAATGTCACCCTCTTAGAGGGGCCTTTCCTGACATGGTATTTAAAACCGAAATGCTTCCCCCACCCCCTGAGTCCCCATCCCCCTTCTCTGCTTTATTTTTCTACATAGCACTTATCACGGTCTAATATACCACATTTTTCTTATTTATTTTGTCTGTTTCTCACCATTAGAATTAAACCAGAAATACAGGAGTCATATTGTTTTGTTCACTAATTATACCCCCAGCAACTGGTACAGTGCCTGGCACATAGCAGGTGCTTGAAAAATATTTGTTGAATAAATGAATGAGTAAATGAATAAACGAATGAAGGAACATTTATCTGAGCTTGACAAACTAGTGTAAGGATCCTTTTTGAAGATACCCCAACCCAGTCTATATAGCTGGATATCTGTCAAGCGTTTCCAACCCTCATGAGAGTACTCTGATACGATGCCATCAGCATTCCCTTTCTATATTATCAGTGGAGGCTCAAGATCACATGGGCCACAAATGGCAGAGCCAGCATTTAAACCAAGAATTTGTCATCAGCTACCAAGTCCCACCATGCCACCCTGAGTACCTAAACTTTTTTCAACTTTCATTTCATTCATAATGGCACTGCTGACAGATCTTAGTTGAGCAGTTAACCCTCGTGCCATAAATTTCTATTTGTCACACCCAAAACTCAATATATTAGAAGGCTACCCTTCTGGTTTTTAAAATGGAAATTGATGACATTGTATGCAGGAGCATAGGAGCTGCAAACCCGCGCCCGAATCTCTCCATCTACCTGGAGGCAAAAATAGAAAAGTCAGAAGCACTCAGAGCTGCAGGCCCTCCCCGCTAGAGATATTATACCACCACTCCAGGCCCAGGTACCCCCCACACGTAGGAGGTCCAGGGTTTGCTTTAGCAGCTGGGCGTACAAAGAAAGAGGTGCAGCTGGAGCCACCCATGCGAGGACGGCACTCCCCCCCTCCCCCCTCGAGGTGGCCTGACATCTCTGAGCATCCAGAAAAGAACACAAATAGACAGGTTTTTATGAGGGCTGTAACCCAATTGACAAAGGCGAGCTCTCTCAGCCTGGAAATGTCCCTGCTCTGAACCAGTTGCCTTGCCAACAAGCCACATGTTTCTACTCTGCAGAATCCAATTTCTGAGCAATGTGACAGTGACAGGTCCAGAGACATGATACAGTTCCAAGGTGCCTTTGAACACCTGCTGAATAGCTAAGAACAATGTGGATCCCTGGATGTACTTAGCAACATGGGAGGCACGCTAGGCAAAGGCAGGTCGTGCCCAGTTTATGCAACAGCCCCCCACCTACTCCACCCCATCCCAGCATTTTGCAAACTACAGGTAACATGTAGCCATGTCCTTTATCACCACCATCATTATAATCTTTGTAAATACTTGCATGGGACTCACTCTTTAAATGTATTAAGTTATTTAACGGTCATGACAACCCTATGAGGTAGGTATTATTAGTATCCTATTTCAGATGAGAATTTGAATAATTGATAATTATTTGAAAAGTTGATAATTTACCCTAATTCACATAGCCAGAGAAATGTAGAGCCAGGACAGTCTGCCTCCAGAATCCATCCCCTTAAACACTTTGCTATACTATCAATCTCCAATATTCCCTAAATGGTAAAACCGAGAGATTGTTCTAGTTATCATTACTGCATAACAAAGCACCCCAAACTTCATAAAGTAAAATACCCATTTTATTATGCTCACGGACAGTGTGGGTCAGGAATTTGGACAGGACACAGTGGGGACACCTTGTCTCTGTCCACAAAACCTATCTGGGGTATCAGCTAAAAAGATTTGAAGCTGAGAGTGACTCAACATCTGGGGATCAATATCATCTGACGCATCTTCATGCCTGGCAGGTGATGCTTGAGATCCAGTGGGACCTCAGATGGGTCTGTCAGCACCTACCTGTGGTCTCTCCATGTGGCCTGGGCTTCCTGTCAGCATGGTGGCTGGGCTCCAAAGCAAGTGTCCCAAGACGCAGAAAATAGAGCTGTCAGCTTTTTTTTTTTTTTTTTTTTTTTTAACAAGTAGGTTGTTTGGGGTTTTTTGGGTTTTTTTGGTTTTTTTTTTACAATTTTTTATTTTTTATTTTTTGACCGCATCACGCGGCATGTGGAATCTTAGTTCCCCAACCAGGGATTGCACCTGCACCCCCTGCACCGGCAGCATGGATTCTTAACCACTGGGCCACCAGGGAAGTCCCTAGCTGTCAGCTTCTTAAGGCTAAGACCCAAAAACTGGCACAGTGTCATTTCCACCATATTCTATTGGTTAGGAAGTCATCACGAAGTCCACATTCAAGGGGAGGGGACACAGACTCCAGCTCTCAAAGAATCTTGGAGTCGTTTGTTTAAACCACCAATGAGACCATTTATTACAACCCCTTCAAGTTCCAGCTGAACAGCTGAAGCTCAGAGAAGTTAAATGATTTGTCCAAGATCATATAACGTGCAAGTGTTAGTGGCAGACAGAACCCAAGTGCCTCTGTGCCCTGTCTCATACTCTATGCCACTGCTTCTCACTTGGCTGCACCTTGGAGTTGCCTAAGGAACTTTTAAAAGTGCTGATGCCTGGGACATCCCTGGCGGTCCAGTGGTTAAGACTCCGCTCTTCCAATTCAGGGGGCTCAGGTTCGATCCCTGGTGGGGAAACTAGGATCCCACAAGCTGCATGGTCAATTAATTAATTAATTAATTAATTAAATTAAAATGCTGATGCCTGGGCCTCATCTGCAGAGATCCTAATTTGTTTGGAGTGTGACCTGTTTGGAGGGCATGGAAATTTGTAAAATCTCCCCAGGGTCTGTAATGTGCAGCACTGTGAGAGCCATGCTCTGTGCAATTCCCCATGATGGTTCCATGCAGGTGACACAGGCCACTGTTTCACTGTGGCTCAGCATTCGCAGAGGTCCTAGCCTGCCGTGGGGACAAGCCCCACTAGGAACAGATTTCTGACACCTTCCTCTGGATCACAGACTCCATCATGAACCATTCTCCTTTCTGAGATACCTCTCCTCAGCTCCTTCCCCTCCCCACCTCCCAGGTGCCCCTCAGAAGCCAGACTTCTTTCACACTCAACTCCTCAACTATGAGTCAAGTCCACCTCTTGGCCACCACCTGCCAACTCCAGGAATTCAGTTTACCTTTGGGACCCCTCAAGAGTAGAGACCCAAAGGCCAGTTTCTCCTGCTCAATCCACCTCGCCCCCTGGATGACCACTAAGCCCGTATTTGGAGCCCCCTCCAGCTCCGAATATGCCTTCCTTCCTCCAACTGGGCCACACAGCATTGGTGTAGTAAGAGTGCTGTCTAAATCATGCTTTAAAACGTTGGTTCTGTGAAACCACTGGTCAATTTGCTGGGAAACTAAAACTATCAACTTGGTTATTTCACTGAAATAATTGGTCAGTTGCATCATATGTCATGCATTATAACAAACTGGCCAGAAGCATTGGCCTAAACAAATATTTTCAGTGTTTCTCCTCAGATTTAAATTCTCATGAGGCTGGATTTAAAAAAAAAAAAAAAAAAAAACATACCAGTGGAGAAGCAGCCTTTCTGATATTGCTATTCTACTGGATTTACTGATTTTATATTAGGTCAGGAGAAGATCTCCCAAGAATAATTTTATAAAATATATTTACTCTTCACTTTACACAAAGATGAACCTTTCTAAACTTCCCAGGCAATTCTTTTTTGTAAATTGAACTCTGCTGTAAATGTTCCAAAGAAGAGGCATTTAGAGGAACGCTTTATCAAGGATCATTATACTACTTTCTCCAATTTTGTGTTTGCTTGAAAATTTCCATAATAAGATTAAAAAGGAAGGGAGAGAGGAAGAGAGGAAGGGAGAGTGGGGTTGAGTGGGGAGGGAGGGAGGAGAGCTGGTCACCCTCAGGGGATTCTATGGTAAAGTGAAAAATCTGTGTAAGGTAATGTAAATAATACCCTCCCTGCCAGAAAAAACAACAACAAAAAAACCCAAACCTGCATTATTATTTCTGTGTGTGTATGTATATGTGTGTTTTCAAGCTGTATATATGTATATGTCAACACATATAAGACATACATATGATTTTTAGCATATATGTGATATATATCATATACATTTTATAAATTCTAACTTCTCTAGTCTAAAAATCTAAAATAATTATTCTTATAAAGCATTTATCTCCATCAGTCTTCATTTCTCTCTCTCTCTATTTAGGTCTCACTGCTGGGCAAGTGAGAGGTTCACATCCTGCTTGGCTTACAAGAATCCCATCTGCTTTATACATGCGTATATACTATAAGACATAGTCGCTCTTTGGGTGGACAGAGCAACGTTCCATGCAGCCTGCAATCACTTCTTCCACGTGCCCTTTCATCTGCCTTGGTTTTCCTCTATAAATTCTTAGTCCCACTCCAGTCCACGATAGAGTTCATCAATTCTTCCTCAGTGCCCCATTCACTGACATAAACTCTGAAAGGCACTGCTTTGCAGATCAAAGGGCTTACGAGGTGCTCACCTAACGTGGATTCCAAGGGATTGGACAGACAACAAAGGGAAGCCAATAAGAGCCCGAAGACCTGTGGGTCCTCGCAGCCCCAGGAGAAGGAGCATGCGCAGTGCCAGAAACTAGGGCAAGGCAACACCTTGAGAACGTCCTGAAGACCCAAGGTGGATTCTCACTCCTGCTGTTATATTTGTTATTTCCATCTTTCTCTCTGTGCACATAGCCTGGCAGGCACTTAAATGCCCAGTCATCAAAATTAAACAGCAGATGACATGATTCCCTAACTCCTGACTTAGGTTCCCCTGACAGAATTCTTTCCATCAAGAACATGAGCTAAAGGACCCAAAGGCGATGCTAAATCCTTGGTCCCTAAACATATTTTCCTCAGAACACACTTCAGTCAAAGAGAATCCAGTCCTCTTCCACTCCTTGTAGACCATTCAAAGGAGAAACTGCTAAGGATAATTCCCAAACGGGAGAGCTGTGCCAAGTGAACCTGAGACAGTATCTTAGTCTTTTTTCAAATTTCTCCTTTCCACCAGATGTATCATGACTGGTACCACCACATCCCTTCACCCATTCTTAAGTATTAAAATAAGGAAATTTTTTAAAAATCAGTCAACAAATGTCCATAAAATAATTTCCAGCAAAATCTTTCCAGCAGAAAAAGATATAACTATAAATGTTGAAGTTATAAGCCATTGGATGGTCATTTTTATATATAAATACATAACAATATATTCCATGAAGGGTAGAGACCAGCCTTTGGCTGATGCATTAAAAGCCAGTGTTTAAGCTGATAAAAATTATATGAGGGGTTGACCAATGTCTAAGTAAACAAAAATTATAGAAAATACTAACTGGGATGGTTTTCTTCAAAATGGAAACAATGTTGAAATTCTCAGTTCTTTCTTTCCAAACTCATTATTTATTACTCTCCCAAGAGGAAACCTTTGAATGAATGCATCCTATCAGCTTGTGGCAAATTGTACTGTCTAAAAATTGCCTCCATAACACTGCTTATCTCACATGCACTTTGTACAATGTGATTTCTGCACCCCTCTCATTGAGATGTGGGGATGTGGTTTCTCCTCCTGAATCTGGGAGGGCTTGTGACTGGAGTAAGTGATGTATTGCAACTTCCAAGGCTAGGTCAAAAGATACAACTTCCAAGGCTAGGCCAAAAGATGTGGCTCTCTTGATATGCTTAATCTGAAATGGAGTCCCCATGCTGCGGGGAAGCCCAGGCCACATGCAGAAGCCACATGTAGTTGTTCCAGTCAACAGCAATAACCACCACACAGACATGTCCTGAGGGAGCCTTTGAGGTGACTCCAGTCCCAGCTGAAACCATACGGGAGACCCTGAGCAAGAACCATCTAGCTTAGCCCAGTCAACCTCCAGAACCATGAGAGATAATAATAAAATAGTTATTGTCATTTTAAGTCACTAAGTTTTCGGGTAGTTTATCATGTAGCAGTAGGTAACTGGAACATATTGTAAACCATCAGCCATAACACAATTGAATAGTATGCATACAATGATAGTATTAGAAGAAAACTTAATTTCATCAAGACCAGTTGTCCATCCAATAATGAGCCTCTTCAAATAAAACCTTAGTCCTGGGACTGCCCTGGTGGCACAGTGGTTAAGAATCCGCCTGCCAATGCAGGGGACACGGGTTCGATCCCTGGCCCAGGAAGATTACACATGCCGCAGAGCAACTAAGCCCGTGCGTCACAACTACTGTAGCCCATGCGCCTAGAGCCCCTGCTCCGCAACAAGAGAAGCCACCGCGATGAGGAGCCCGCACACCGCAACGAAGAGCAGCCCCCGCTCACCGCAACTAGAGAAAGCCCGCGCACAGCAATGAAGACCCAACACAGCCAAAAATAAATAAATTAAATTAAACTTTAAAAAAACCTTAGTCCTTTGCAGTATTCACAGCAACCACATATGCATCTGCTACTTTGATCCTGAAGAGTTATAACAAGCATAATAATTAAGAGTTTAGACTCCAGAGCCAGACAGACCTGGACTAGAGTCCCAACTTTGCCAATTTCTAACTGTGTGAACTTGGGCAAGTCACTCCAATTCTCTGTTTTCGCACATGTAAAATGGGTTAATAATAGTACTTGTCTCATATGGTTATTGTAAGTGTCAAATGAGATGTGTGCAAAGCATGGTGCCTAACACAGAGTAAGTGTCCAATAAATGAGGTCCCATTATTGTGGGAGTTGATGATGATGTTATTATTACCAATATTTTTCAACATCAGCCTGTAAATATATTTCACATCATATATCTGCCATAATCCTGGAAAGTAGGACTTATTATTCACAATTAAAGAAACCAGAAAGGTCACTTGACTTGCCCAAGGTCACACAGCTTGAGGACTGTCTTCCAGTTCACTTACCCCTTTCACCACAGCAGCCTCTCTACCAAGTGGCTTTCCAGCCTATGATGAAGCACTTTCAATGTTGGGGAACTCACCACCCACTGAGGCAGCCCTAATAACTCATCTTCTAGTAGCATGTTTATCCTACTGAGCTGGAATCTATCTGCATGCAACGTCCACCTACTGGGCTAACTGCCCTGTAGGGCCACCAGGATCAAATCTGCTCTCTCTTTCACATAATGGCCCTTGAATTTCTAAAGACTTAATAGTGCAACCCCCACCAAGTCCTTTTTCCTCCAGCCCAACATCCCCAGGTTCTTTAGCCATTCCTCCTCTGGCACATGATGACGAATCTCCTTCCCACCAAGGCCTCCTTCTCCGCCTCAGGTTTGACAAGAGGCATATACTATTGATGATGGAGAAGCTTTCATCCTGCCCCTGGAGGCCTGTAATACATTTATGCTTTCTCAGGATGACACATACTCCAGGAGTACTAAGAATTACTGTCAATCTCTGTGGCATTGTAAAGGATTCTGGCATTTCACCATATAATCTTTTTTTTTTCTCCCAAGGGTCTGCCTGCTTGAGAAAACTGTCATATTCTATAGCCAAGAGAAGCCAAAGTGTTCTGAGGCAGATAAGCATACCTCTGCCATGTAGTTTCTTCCAAACACTTTCCTGATGCATCAGCTGTGGGAAGGGAGCTAAAATACCCTGCAGTCATAGATACTGCAGGCCTCAGCAGCCTTAGAAAGAAGGAAGTGTCTTTGTCAGGATAGGCTAGGTTATGCTGCAGTAACAAAGAGCCCTACAGTCTCTGTGGCCTAACAATAAGATTCCACTTTTTATTCACTGTGGATCACTGTGCAAAGTTCACTGTGGATCTGGCAACACCCCAAGGCAGACTCACGGATCCAGAAGGTTCGCATTTTATAGCTACACATCTGGAAGACATGGCTTCCAGGACACTGTGGCAAGGGAAGAGCCAGCTCTTAATTGCTTCAACCTAGAACTGACATAGATTACTTTTGCTGATAGCCCAGGGGCCAGAACTAGTCACATGGCTCAACCTAACTGCAAGAGGGCTGGGAAATGTGGGTGAGCCCATGGATAGATATTCAAGGAGCAGTAAGTATTCTGCCACACAATCTTAGAGGCCCTTTGACCCTGAAACATCTCCTGCATATCTGGTTAATCATCATGACACCAAGCTTCCTCACATCCCCTTCTGATGACTCACAGGCTCCTCAGCAGCCATAGTGTTTGATGGCTGCTGTCACCAGTGTCACCCTCTGAGCCCCTGCATGCTGATTTTTATTGGCAGCTACAGACAGCTCCCTCCCATCTCTCTCTGCTGCCACTGACTTCCTTGAGGTCCTCATCATTTCTTTTCTGAATCTATCATCATAGTGTTCTTAACTGTTTTCCATCCCTCTCTCCGCAACACCACCCTCTATTATCTTTTATAAATTCTAATCTGAGTATACCTTTATTCTCCTTCAAATCTTGCCATAGCCACTGTGCCAAAAGGACAGATCCAATTTCCCTAGAACTGAGTGAAAAACCTTTTCTAGTCTGGTTCCAAAGTCCCTTCCAGCCTCAGTACCCAGTGCCTCGCTCCTGTGTTCCCTGTGCTCAAGCCAACCCAAACTCATGCCCACTCCTCTAGGTGCTACAGCACTGCCCAGAGTGCTCCTTCCAATCTGTAGCAGCTGAAGAAACTCTATTGATCCTATAATACCCAGCTCAAGTATCCCACCCTCTATGAAAACTTCTCCAATTCTCCCCAACAGAGTTAGCTACCCCCTGCTCTGGGTTCCAGATACCCTGTTAACGTGCCTCAATTGTGCTTCTCTGTTGGCACATTCATCTCTTCCACTTGGTGGATCTCTTACTGGCAGTGGCTGTGCCTTATTCGTCCCTGTATCTCCAGGGGATAGAATGTTTCCTGGCCCAGGGAATGTATCAATAAATGTTGAATAAGCCCATGTTAAAAATTGCCCCATTCTATCTAATACTGCTGAGAAAGAAGTTATTCCTTCATACACTGCTAGATTTTTATTCCAAAACAGGAAATGGAGAAGATAATAATTTTCTAGCTCAGAGCCTGGGCTAAGGGTTTGAAAGGAGAGCATTAAACCCCCAGGAATTTTCCCAGCATCATGAAGACCAGAAGCTCCAGGGCTACCACTTTGACTTTCTGGATTGTTGTAAAGTGGCCTCTCTACTCCATTTGGGAAATCCTATGAGGATGGACTGAAAATAAATAACTGTTTGATTAGCCCCATATTGCACCAGTTCAGTGCATTCCTCCATGCCCTGAAATGAAAGGAAAGCAGGTATGAAAGCCCTGGTTATTCCGAGGAGGGGTAGGAAAGACTTAAAAACTCTCCAGAAAGCCTTCAGCACTGTAACTAAATGTTAATGTTTAAAGATATACCAATATTTCAGGAAGCCACTGGTAGTGCCACACTAAAGCTCATTCTAGTTTTGAAGAGAAATATTTGACTTGGAGGGACGGACCCCATGCTGGCTCCAAGATAAACTTTCCTAGCTCTCTCAGGCCAATTTTAATGCTAAGAGCAGCTCCACTGGAGTAAAAGTTCATTTTTGAGAGCCAAGCTGTGAATTGTGCTACAGGCTGAGCTGAGCAGTTGGTCTTCTGCTGACGATGGCAGAAGCCTGAATATGATACAGAAGGAGAGGGGGGAGCCAGGGACATCCGAGGGGGATTATCACAGAAGGTCAGACTAATTAAATTGAGAGAAATCACCAGAGAGCCGGAGCTCCCACACACATCATCTTCAAATGCTCTGACACATGCAGGGTTTGATAAAAGAGGGTTGAATTGCCACTTTCATCTGCCTGAAAGGACAACAGTCAACCAAATAAAACTTTTTAGTATTGGTTTAAGCCCAGGTGGGGAGGGAAGAATTCAAAGTGCTGCCAATTCCTAATTACGCAGTTGAATCACAGACAGAGAGAGTGGGGAGATGTGAAGTACAATTCTCTCTCTGGTTAGGCATTTAACGCACTCTTGTTGAGCACCTACTATGTGCCAGGCAGAGCTCTGGGTGCAAGGGATAAGAAAAATAAATGTTCCTTTTCCCCCCAAGGAGCTCACAATAGATAAACGTTTATGTAACATTATTATGCAGTGTGATCAATGCTCCAATAGAGTTATCTAAAGACTGCAAGGAGCACTCTAGGGGGAGTCTAACTGCCCAAGTGGTGCCAGGGCTGGTACCTTAAAGGAGGCAACACATGAGCAAGGCCTTAAGACTAAGAATTCTACAGGTGGTGAGGGGAAGAAAGGCAAGCAAGGCAGAGGTCACAGCACTTGCAAAGGTCAGGAGGCTTGACACTGGACATTCTGAGTGGTTTGGAAGTGCAGATCAGATGGGACATAGAATCCATGTCAAGGAATGCTGGAGGTGAAATGGATAAGGCAGTTGGTTATCTGACACTGAAGGACCCCCGAATGCCATGCAAAAGCATCTAGAACTCATCTTGTAGGCAACAGGGAACTACTGAAGATTTTAAACGGTGACATGATCCAAAATGTATCTGAGAGATTCCTTGGCCACAGATGGAAGATGGGAAAGACATCTGGCAGAGGATCTCTTTCCAAAGGTGCTAACAACAAATGCCCCCGGTGGTGCATACCTCACCCCCCTTTTCCTGCTCATCCTCACAGGGCGGAAGCTGCTGATAAGCAATTCCTGAGAACCTACTGTGTGTTCCCAGCACTGTGCTATCTGCACTCAGAGCCATAAGAGTGTGCTGAAGCCAGCTCCTACTGGCTTATACTGGCTCATACCAGTTCATATTGGCTAATGAGAGCCAATTATGCCCATCTCTTTTTGGCTTCAGTGACGTCCCATTGGTAGCCTGAAATCAGCCACGGTGCAAGGCTTTTTCCACCTTAGAAATGTGCAAATGCTACAAACCAGGGCTTTTTTTCTTTTCTAGAGAGCCATTTATGAAACATTTACCAGCACACCCCTTGAAAAGACCCAGTTCCAGCCCTCCATGAAAGCAATATCTACTTGAAGAGAACAAACTAATACATATGAAAGGATGCAAGAACAACTCAGTTCAGCATCTGTACCCACTAAAGAAGGAATCATGAAGCACGGGCAGGTGGTGCGGGGTGGTGGGCAGAGAGAAATAAAAGCCCAACAAGCCCAGGTTTTCCTCATCCCATACCCGGCCACTCTCACCCAAGCTGGGGCTTAATCGATTAGGTCCCATCTGGTGTTAGTTATCATGACTAGTGATCTCCAACTATAGTTCTCAGAGGTGACATGTGACCTCAAAACTAAGCATGCTGTCAGAGAACTACAGATGTAGAAGGAGCCTCAGAGAGAGAATCCAGCCAAAATCCCACTTCAATTCATCCATAAAATGGGGCATCATATGGCAGTGATTTACCTAAGTCCTCAAAACAGTTAACAGTGAAATGGAAACTTGAATACAGTCAGTCCTCCTCTCAGCTCAGCCTGTGATCCAGTGCCCACGTCATTTTTACATTTGTAAACAAGTGTCCCACCATGACAGCCTACCCTTTCCATGGACCCTCAGAGAACACATTACAGTATTGTCCAAGACTGGCATAATCTTCCTGTCCTCAGCACTCCTGGGGAGGCCTGGTAGCCAGGAAAGGCATCTTAGATACTGTTAACTGAATGGAAATCTATTCAACAACATACCAAAGCATCAAATCAGAAAATATGTGTGCAGATTGTCCTCTGAGGCTCCCTGAGAAGTTTGGCCATGGGTCCTGGGCTCAGGTTCTAGGGCCTAGGAGCAGGCTGAGAGCACATGAAAGGAGGGAGCTCTCAAGATCAGCATGCAGGGATGACAGCAGAATCAAGAACCAAGTGCGTGGTTAAAGGGCCAGAAGAGGAAGACAGGTAGACAGGGAAGAACAAGAGGATCTGGAATGGAGGGGAGGTAGGGAGGGACAGCCTCAAGAGTGTCCCTGGGGCCTGAGCCACAGCCACTCATGTTTTCACTAAATACCGAGAGCTTCAACTGTGGCTCCCCAGAATTTGGACCTCATGCTCCAAAACATTTTCCTAAAAATATTTTTGGAGCTAAAAGAGAATTGCCAACTTCTTCCTTTGACAAAGCAAGAACAACAAGAACAACAACAACAAAAACCTCACTAGCACCATTTCATGAAATAATAGATATTTAAACCACCAAAGTTTAGAAAAAACAAATTCTCAGAATCAAGGACATTTATTTAAATTGACGACATATAGCTTTATGAAAAATACTAGCCATGACTTTGTTCACTGTACCATGGACGGCTGCACTAGATTAGGTGGGAAGAAGTGCCGAGCCAGCCTAGACATATGTGCAAATCACCCAGCCTCGATATGTGCATGTCCTTTATCTCAATTATGGTAGCTGAAGAGAGGGAGCATTCTCTTGGGTTATTTTCTCCAGCACCAGGTGGTAAGCACCATTGTTAGTCTTTCCAGAATCCCTTAGGCCTCTTCCATTTACAGTATCTTGAGCGTGGTTCCCAGCGTTACTGTGACATTCACTGCTCACACCTTACAACCTAATATGAGAAGAAAGAAGTAACCCTAGTTCCTTTGCCTTGTGTAAGACCATCTTTGCACCTCTCTCACCCAGGTATTAGAGATTTCAAAGAAGGACAAACTAAGCCCAAAGTTAACAGAAGGAAGGAAATAACAAAGAGCAGAGAAGAAATAAATTAAAGAGACCAGAAAAACAATAGAAAAAAGCAACAAAACTAAGAGCTGATTTTTAGAAAAGATAAACAAAATTGATACAACTTTAGCTAGTCTAAGAAAAAAAGAGACTCAAATAAAATCGGAAATTAAAGAGGAGCCATGACAACTAATACCACAGAAGTACAAAGGATCATAAGGGATTACTACGAACTATTCTACACCAACAAATTGGATAATCTAGAAGAAATGGGTAAATTCCTAGAAATATACAACCTTCCAAGAGTGAATCATAAAGAAATAGAAAATCTGAACAGACCAGTAATGAGTAAGAAGATCGAATCAGGAATCGAAAAATCTCCCAACAAAGAAAAGCCTAGGACCAGATGGTTTCCCTGGTGAATACTACCAAACATTTTAAGAATAATTATCACCAATCCTTGTCAAACTGTTCCAGAAAACTGAAGAGGAAGGAACACTTTCAAACTCATTTTATGAGGCCAGCATTACCCTGATACCAAAACCAGATAAAGACACTACAAGAAAAAATTACAGGCCAATATCCCTGATGAAAAAAATTTTTAAATTCTCAACAGAATATTAGCAAACTGAATTGAACAGTACATTAAAAGAATCATACCCCATGATCAAGTGGTATTTATTCCTGGATGTAAGGATGGTTCAACATACACAAATCATTAATGTGATATATCACATGAAGAGAAAAAAGCTATAAAACATATGATCATCTCAATAGACGCAGAAAAAGCATTTGACAAAATACTTCTTTTCATAATAAAGACTCTCAAGAGGGAATTCCCTGGCAGTCCAGTGGTTAGGACTCTGGCTCTCAATGCTGAGGGCCCAGGTTCTTCCCTGGTCAGGGAGCTAAGATCCCATAAGCTGCATGGTGCGGCAAAAAGAAAAAAAAAAAGAAACACTCTCAAGAAACTAGGTACAGAAGGAATGTACTGCAACATAATAAAGGACATATATGACAAGCCCACAGCTAACATTATACTCAATGGTGAAAGGCTGAAAGCTTTTTTCTAAGAAAAAGGCATTATGCTAAGGGAAATAAGTCAGGCAGAGAAAGATAAATACTATGTGGTCTCACTTAAATGTGGAATCTAAAAAAAAATAAACCCATAGAAACAAAGAGTAGAATGGTGGTTGCTAGGGGCGGAGGGGTGGGTAAAACGGGGAGATGCTGGTCAAAGTGTCTAGACTGGATATGAGATATAAATTCTGGGGACTAATACACAGCATGGGTGACTATAGTTATAATACTGTATTATATATACTGTATTATATACTTGAAAGTTGCTAAGAGATTAAATCTTAAATGTTCTCAACACAAAAAAGAAATGACAGTTATATGAGATGACAGAGGTGTTAACTAACCCTACTGTGGTAATCGTTTTGTAGCATGTAAATGTATCAATTCATCACATTGTACACCTTAAACTTACACAATGTTAAATGTCAATTATCTCTCAATCAATCTGGGGGAAAACAGTGCTAGAGATTTCATAAATAGAAAGACATTCGTTGGCCCTCTACATTTAGATGTACTAAATTCATAAAACATGACCTCAAAGCTCAAAAGGTTTCTAAAGCTTTGACTCTGTGCTGTGCTGGCACTTGAGTTTAAAATTCAGACTGATGTTTCACGTCTCCCCAGTCATAGAGAGAAGGGAAAAAAATGGCATACCAGGGCACGTGAACATAATGACCCATCCTAGGTCCATAGCTGTTGGTAAGTTACAGAACCCTGAAATGTCAGTTAGAAAAGAGGTCTTTTGAATTACCTAACCCAGGACTCACAGATTGGTTTCACTGCACATATATATATCATCTGAGAAGGAGTGGCTGCCTGGGGTGCTGGGGAGAAATGAGGCTACATCTGAGCCCAAAGGGGAAAAAAGGCTGTGATCGAATGTATTACATCTGCCACAGGCTCTGGAAGAAGAAAGGCAGCTCTCATCAGGGACTCAGGCAAACTCCCTTTGTACA
Source organism: Balaenoptera acutorostrata (assembly GCF_949987535.1). Classification (NCBI taxonomy): domain Eukaryota; kingdom Metazoa; phylum Chordata; class Mammalia; order Artiodactyla; family Balaenopteridae; genus Balaenoptera; species Balaenoptera acutorostrata. Next base: position 12,069,299 of record NC_080078.1, read on the forward strand.
ATTAGAGAAACCACGGCAACAAAGGGATGCAGCCAGTGCATCCAGCTCGCCAGGTCCGACCCTTCTCAGCTCTTGTTTGCTCATCAACTCCCACACCTGAACGCTGTGTGACACCTGCCAGCAATTCCCCCTTCCTGGTCCTCCCCCTTCCAGGACTTGCTTTCTCCTTCTAAAACAAGCTGAAAATTCAGAGTCTACAGTGTTCTACCTGCTCCATGGGGCCCCACAGGGAGTTCTGTTTCTGGAACTTCCCACCTGTCCTACTTGAGCCATTCTTGGGTTGGCAGGTTTTTGATGTGACACACCTCATCTCCTTAACCTGAGTCCCAATCTAGGTAAAGTGCCCTTACCTAGATTGGCACTTAACCACACTTGACTTAACTAGTGTTTGGGTCGTAGCTATTCCTGTATTTCTAAGCCATAAGGTCCTTTAGAGAAGGGGCTGGCTCTTTGTATTCTGCACAGTGCATAACATAGGGCAGGGACTTCCCTGGTGGTGCAGCGGTTAAGAATCTGCCTGCCAATGCAGGGGACATGGGTTCAATCCCTGGTCCGGGAAGATCCCACATGCCCCGGAGCAACTAAGACTGTGCGCCACAACTACTGAGCCTGCACTCTAGAGCCCACGAGCCACAACTACTGAGCCCACGTGCCACAGCTACTGAGCCCGAGTGCCTAGAGCCCGTGCTCCGCAACAAGAGAAGCCACCGCAAGGAGAAGCCCACGCACCGCAACGAAGAGTAGCCCCTGCTCACCGCAACTAGAGAAAGCCCGCGCACAGCAACGAAGACCCAACGCAGCCAAAAATAAATAAATTAATTAATAAATATATGTGAAATGAGAAAATGAGAGGCTATAACTAAGTCTCTTGTTACTCTTTTGTACTTCAGAGCTTCGAGACCAAAGTATACGTTTTTAAATCTGACAGAGAAATGCATTTCGCCTCCTTCCTGCTGTACAACACACCTCACCCACACCATTGAAGCTCCCGCAACATTTTTCCAGGTGGTCACCATGCTTGCCTCACAGCCCTTCACTCTTTTTTTGCTTAGTGCAGTAGTTTTCCAATTTTATTTTAGCAGCAGAACTCTTGGGTCAAATGAAATATTTCACCAAACCCCAAAGATAAAATGGCAAAAGGCAGTGCAGTGAGGGTGCCCTGCTCACATGCCCCTTGCTCCTTTCAGCAGCCCCTGACGCATCCCCACTGCACTCCCAGGGCCCCCAGATGCCTAGAGTTCAGAGCATCTCGCACCAGCTTGTACCATTCTCTCCAGTCTCCTATCCCCTAGCCCAGCCTCTACTCAGCTGCCAGCCTAATATTAACACTGGTCTAATCTTAACACCCCTTTCAACCTGCCATCAAGTTCACTCCTTGGTGCCATCAAGTTCAAACCCTTCCTGCTGGTTCCTTGGCAAAAACTTAACTGGACACACCTTCAACCTATGCCCCCACTTCTCTCCTCTACTTATGTCCCTCTGGCTTCAGCAGAATCTCCTATACACACCATGCTGCTTTCACTGACGAGACTTCCTTCCAGATCCAGAGCTCCCTCCTTGCCGAGTCCCCCCACCACCGCCTTCAAGTAGCCCATTATCCTCCCCACCCCCAGCCTCTTTCAGATTCCACTGCTTGATGCCACTCTTCACTCACGCCAAAATCCAGGGAGTCACCCTAAATCCTCCCTCTCCCCGACCTTGCACATCCAATGAATCACCAGTGCTGGGATCTGGCCTTGTGAATATAACTTAAACCCATACCCCTCTCCCTCCTCACTGCCATGGCCTCATTTTTGGACTCTCTTACCTCTCTTAGGGATTCTTGGAAAAGCTTCCTGATGGGTCTCCCTGCCTTGTCAATTCACCCTGTCCTAAGCCTAAGGTCATCCACCCAAATTATAGCCCCCTTCCACTGCCCCCCTTGCTTAAAATCCTTCGACAGCTCCCACCGGCTTTGCGTTAAGGTCCAAGCTCTAAGCTGAGTATAAAAGGCTATATTCATCCTCTGGCCCCCACCTACCTTTCGGAACCCACCTACCATGCCCCCAGGCTCAGCCAGCAGTTCAGCCATCCCAAATCATCACCATTTTTCCATAGGGCCCTTTCTCTCTCACCTCAGAGAAAGCTGACGTTCCACCAATACTCACCGGGACAGACTTAGTTGTTAAATACAGAAAGACTTTTGAACAGGTTGGTAAACAGCCACTGCCCCAAGCCCCCAAGCGCCTCCTGCTGTTCCAGTCATTCCGCCCCCGACCTCCAGCAATCCCAGGGTGAACGTCTGGACCAACAAGGAGGAAAGCTGTTAAACACCTTGGCTCTCACCCCTGCCTGGGGGCCTTTGCATGTACCCTGTGCCTGGACCACCCTTTACCCCAGGCCCTGGTATCCCCTGCTTCTCCCCCATGACACCCCTGTCCCCCACCCCCAGGGAGAGGCAGGAGGCTCCTCCAGTCTCACTGTGTCACTCCCTCCTCTGTCTCCTCATGGAACCTTCTTCGTGCTTCCATTATACAACCTGCCCTGTTATACTGTGACTTCTTACTCATCTCTCCCTCTCCCACTCAACCAAGAAGCTCCCTGGGAGCTACGGCCACGTCTCATCCACATCAGAGATGCTCAATATGTGTTTGGTGAACTAGGCCTCCTAGCAATTTAGAAAAGCCCCACCTCCTTATAGCTCTCTACCCCCTCTCCTTCACGTAATCCCAGACTTTCACATCTCTAGGACCACCCCAGGGCTTACTTTGTGTGGAGCTAAGCACACAGAAGGTGCTCCATAAATACTATTTCTAAGGCTGATATGTATGTACCTCCCCCCTCCAAAATGAGGACATAACAGCCCTGCTTGGCTGAAATCAAGAGACCCAGCTGGGGCCAAGTGAACCGGGAACTAGCTGCCAAAAACAGCTAAGCGCACTCGTCCGCGCAGCTGGCGGAGCCAAGAACCACTCGTTCCAGCTCCTCCTTGTAGAGGAGGAGCACTTTGCCCAGCACCCCCTCCCCAACCCGAGAAGCTTTTCCTCCTGTCCTCAGTTGAGATCCCAAATAAGGCAGCCCAAAGCTGGGTTACAGAAAGATAAAGGAGGGGCTCAAACAAGGCTCTGGTTTCAGCTGCGTGGTGCTGTGTGTTTTTAAAGGAGAGAGAAAACAGAATCAAAAGAATGTCTTCTCTTTCAGAGACAACCACAGGCAAAATCACCCAGGCTTTCCCACCTTCAGCAGATTTTTTCCTAACAGGACTTAGAACACAGGGAGAGGGTGGGTGTTGTCTCATGGGCTTGGAGCAGCGAAATCTGATAAACAGAAGTGTCATCAGTGCTTCCTGGGCAGGCTGGGGAGGAGGGAAAGAAGGAAGGAAAGGAGGGAGGGAGGGAGGGAGGGAGGGAGGGAGGGAAGGAAGGAAGGGAGGGAGGGAGGGAAGGAAGGGGGAGGGAGGGAAGGGAGGACACATGTAATCGGCAGCTACCACAGGCCAGGCACTATGCCAAGTGCTCTGCACGTGTCCTCTCCCTGAACCATGAAAACAACCCTCTGAGCTTGGTATTATTCCTATTTTAAAGCAAAGGGAACTGAGGCTTGGGGAAGTCCTTTGATGTGCCCAAGGGTAGAGGGCTAGCAAGTGGCAGGGCTGAAATCATAAGCCAACATATCTGACTGTGATTCTCACATGTTCTCTGCAGCACTGGCCCCTCTCTCCCTTCCTCTGAGTTTTCCCAAATCTCCAACAGGATCAAGCTTTGCTTGACATACAGTCACTCTCCCCGCTTTCTGCTTGACGGAGCAGGTCTACACCCGCTGTGGCTTCTCAGCATCAGGGGAATTTACTCAACACCCACATGCATGCATGTGCTTTTCACAAGGTCAGAGCTAAAGATTAACAGTGGATGGGGGATGAAGGACAGCACTGTTTCCACACGCCCAAGGGAAGTGGAGCGCTAGAGTCGCCCCTTATTTGAGCATCTATTCAAAGTATCACCTACACTGGCCAGGCCTTCCTTGGCTCCCTACCTAGTGTTCTTCTTCCCCATCCCCCACTTCCCCCGCTATTACAACACACTTATAGTTTCTCCTTTCCCCTTACCACAGTCCGGAATTACTCTTACCCACGTTTCCTTGTCCAGTATCTATGCGCCCACTAGAATGTGAAGTCCAGCTATGACTGAGGCAGAGCATGCTGTCCAGGAGTTCTGAGTCAGACCAGAACCCCAAGGTGGTTTATTCCACAGGCCGAACCCCTCTACCTGGTAGGTCTCCCCACCACTCAATTCACTCAATTTACCTGGCCTGAAAGAGCTGTATATAATGTACTACCTAACATGAAGCTGGTCTCCAGCTGGATGTAGAGTCTCAACTCTGCTGGCTTCTATCTCTAAGAGATTCTTCCAGAAGCATCAGCCTAGATCTCTTCTAGATCTTAGAAGAGCCACTGCAAAATGAGACAAGGGGTCCTCATCAAGGATGCCTTGCTCTGGCTGCCCACACCTTGCATCAGGCTGACGGAAGCACTACCTCATTTTCCCATGAACTGCTTGTTTGCCAGTCATAGGTATTTGGCTGTAAGTTTACAGCAGTTCCTGAAATGCCAGTCAAATGCAGATTCCAGGGTCCTGAACTTCTGATTCTGCTATGTTGTGACTTCAAATCTTTCCTTCTTACTAGACTCCTGGAGAAAGAGAAGAGAGATTGACCCCATCTCTGCACTTGTTACCTGTTGACAAGCCATCAGCCCTGATAACTCAGAGTTCATGCATACAAATAATGGCTGGTCCAACATTACTTTAAAACTCTTGCACTGGTGATTTTGGAGGGACCAACAGTTCAGTCACTCACCTCCACTAAGGGGACAATGTCACACAGCAATAGGTTCCCACCCATTCCCCAGTCCTTCCGGCAACTTGCTATTTCTGAGCATGGTCAAGATTTCCTTCTCCACTCGAAGCTCCAAAATCTGTGTGTGGATGGGGCTAAACAGTTGCACTCAGTGGAGAAATCAGGTCAGGCTGATAGCTACTGCTCCTGTCACTTATCTCCAGGAAGCTCTTTAGGACGAAGACCTTGAAATATCACTCAGAAAAATCTCACCCAGCCTGTCCCTTTGCAAAGACCAAAAGCTCTGGTCTGGGGAGCAAGCATCGCCACAACAAGGTCTCTCCAGCCCCACACACACTCATATGCCTGACTTCTGCTGCTCCTCTTCACACACTTGTTTCTGTCCAAGTGGGGAAGCTGGGTGGTACCACCTCTGTACAAAATCATCCCTGGCACAGTCACACTTGAGAGAGAAGCCGAAGAAGCCATAAGCCACAATCACCCATTCCAAAATCCCAAACCTAAGAGAAGCCAAAGACTAAACCCTTGTGACGTCGCCAAATTGATCGATGGTGGTGAAATTCCATGACTCACACAGGTGCCACGGAACCTGTCTCACTGATAAGCATAGTGTGGATTCCCAGCAACTATGTTCAGAAGAGGTCCCTGGTTCAAGGCTTCCTCCCACAGTGGAAGCACCTCCTCTTCCCAGATGGCTCCCATGACGGCTCCACCCCATTCATAAACCAGAGCCTGAGCTTATGAATGAGCTCACACACAGAGCTGAGAAGTCTTACAGAGAATATGACTCCTGCCCCCCCAACAATTCAATTCATCAAGTATGGTTATTGGTTTCAAGTCTACTTTTATGTTAATTTTGGATATACTACTTCCCACTCCAAAGTAGAAAAGAACCGGAGTGCTACCCAGTTAGAGGAAACAACTCATGGAAGTCTTTCTTAGAGTTAATCAAAGGTACCCTTGTCTCTCAAATAAAATATGCAAAATTAAGCAAATTATACCAAGATTGCTCTTTATTCTTTTCATTTCATCATAGGTTTGGGGTGTCACCAGAATGGCGCTATATTTCTAAATGGCATTTCTCTCCCCAGCACAAGAGCTATTTTGTCTAGCTTACACAACTGCCAGCCATAGCAGTGTCATACACTTGGCATTTCCACTCCTCTGAGTTTCACCTTTCCCAGCCAAGAACTCTGGCCTTCTGTACCTGCTCCCCACTAAAAACACTCTTTTGAATCTAACTTGACAACCCAATTCAATTCAATCCACAAGCATTATATTTCCATTCAGTAAATTTGTACCTCTCAGTCCGCAATTAAGAAGGAAATATGGTCCATGTACCCCCTACATCTTACAGCAGGAAGAAAAATGTAGGTATCTGGCTTAAATGAAAACTCCCAGCAAGCTAAGATTCAAAAATCAGATCCCGAGTAAAGAGTTTGCCCTTCTCTAAGTGGTTTCTGAACCAGCCAAGTGTTCCTTCTCCCTGTCGCTCACACGGGGGACCTTCCCAGCCATCCACCTTCTTATGAAGGGGAAATTCAAGGTCCAGAAAGTAAGCAGTGGGTATGATTTAGTTGCAACCCTGAGCCCTAACTCCAAGACACTACCTGTCCAAATATGTTACTGCCATCCGTGCATTTACCCAGAGGCTGATCTCCATCAATAGTTCTTTTGTTTGGAGTTTTGCAAACTCTACTGTCAAAGGCAGTTACCATTGGCAGATGTGAACAATAGCAGTGTTGGCTAGTGTTTCTCTGACCTAACCAATCTGCCAATTCCTCCTGCTTATGAGAAGTGCCTGAATGACACCTCCACTGGCCAGCAATCTGCTGGGCCTCTTCTTCCAATCCTCTCCTTCCCCCACCCCCTTGTCTGGGTCATGTTTCAAGTGTTTTTGGTTACTGTGGCATGTTGCCTGTGAATGTTAAATGCTCAGCAATCTTTGGGCTCCTAGTGTTTTTGTGCAAATAGGTTGGTTTTGAAAAAAAAACAAACTGATCTCAACGAAAGAGAGCAACACAGCAAGTCAACAGTTCAAATGAAGCTACAAAGGAAGAAGGCTGCCTATTCAACAAGAGGTACACACCACAACACAGCACAGCATGGGGAGGAACTAGGGTGTATCTTCTGGGGAGGCAGGACGCATGGGGGAGTAATGACTGCCTGCCAGGAAATGAATCCTGCAAGGCCTTGGGGAAATATGAGAATCCCTGGATCTTGGTGTCCTCAAAAATGGAAAGATTTATACCAATCTGATGGCACTGTTTGTGAAGATTTCATGAGGGGAGACATGTGCTTGGCTCAGTAACTGTCAGATCAGATTAGTAACTAAAACACACTGCTGAGGGGAGACCTGAAAATTATCCAAAGTAAGTCTCCACCTGCAGATATTTCAAATCTGGATGTTCAAAAAGGGATGCATATGTTTTGTACACACACACACACACACACACACAGTTAGCCTGTATTCTTTTTGTATTCCTTGGAATAAACAATGATTACCATAATAATGGTAATATGGCTACCACTAATTGAACACTTACTACTTGCCAGGCACTGTTCTAAGCACTTTATCTACACTCCTTTCATCTTCAAAACAGCCTTTCTGGGGATGACTAGGGCCCCAGTTCAGACTTGAGACTCAGAGAGAAGTAGCAGACCTCTGAATACACAAGTAGTTAGTGGCAGATCCCAGAGTTCACCTTCTGGACCGCCTGACACCCATGTCCAGGTTCTTATCACTACACTGTGCAACCTCTCTTCTTAGGGAAAAAAGGCTGCTAAGTATAAGAAGGAAATGTCCAGCCAGAGGGGCCTCCTGTTTCCCAGATGCTGGGAATTATGGAAAAACTGCTAAAGCAAGCTTCGGTTCAGAGAGAGGTGGATTTCTCCTTGTTCGAGCTGCCAGTCTGTGCTGACAACCAACATGTTCCAACAGAATTACCCAAATCCCTGTCCTACCCAGTGAATTCCCCTCCCCCGTGTGGCAGCCCCAACAAACAGCCCAGGGTTGCCTAGTTCAAGGGCGTGACCTCTCTCTAGTTTGCGGAGACAGCAAACGTACCCAGGGAGCACAGGACACTCTCAAAGCACAGACACACGCCAGGCCTAATTAGCTTATTTTTACCTACGCTGCTCCTCCCAGCAGGGTCCAATCCCTGCAGCCAAAAGGCTAAGAACCCTGCTGCCAGCATCTCTGCAGCGGCTTCTCAGAGCCTGTTCATAATTAATTTTATAAAGGGCCTTGGCTCCCCATCCCCATTCCATGTGCCTGATTCAGGTGAGATCATGACAGTAATCGTTGCCAAAGCTCTGTCCAGTGGAATATGTGCCCACTGGTATGTGTGTGTGCATGCGTGCATGTGTGTGTGGGTATGAGAGAGACAGAGAGACAGAGAGATAGAGAGAGAGAGAGAAAGAGAGAGAAAGAGAGAGAGGGAGAGGGAGAGAGGGAGAGAGAGAGAGAGAGAGAGAGAGAGAGAGAGAGAGAGAGAGAGAGAGAGAGAGAGAGAGAGAGGGAGATTCTTCAACACACCAAGAAGTTAACAAACGATGCTCTCATGCTTTTCAGATCTAGGACTGGCCTGAAATTCAGGAATTTATCTAACTAACTGGGTGCTTTTGTGTGTGTCAGACACTGCCCTCAGCACTGGGGATGTAGAAATGACTCAGACATAGGATCTCTGTCCTCAAGGAACTTACCATCAAATAGAGCATCTACGCATGTCAATGACAAGACAGGTAGTCAGTGCTGTGAGAGGCATCAGGACAAGCTGCTACCCGACCAAAGAGAGGGAACATCTCACTCAGTTTTAGGAGGTTCAGGAAGACTTTCTGAAAGCCATCAAAAACTCAGAACCGGGCTTCCCTGGTGGCGCAGTGGTTAAGAATCCGCCTGCCAATGCAGGGGACATAGGTTCAAGCCCTGGTCCGGGAAGATCCCACATGACACGGAGCAACTAAGCCTGCGTGCCACAACTACTGAACCTGCGCTCTAGAGCCCGTGAGCCACAACTACTGAAGCCCGCGTGCCTAGAGCCCATGCTCTGCAACAAGAGAAACCACTGCAATGAGAAGCCCGCGCAACCGCAACAAAGAGTAGCCCCCGCTCGCCGCAACTAGAGAAAGCCGCGCACAGCAACAAAGACCCAATGCAGCCAAAAATAAATAATAAATAAATAAATAAATAAATAAATTTATTGAAAAAAAGCAATATGCACCTGTTCCAGGAAAAAAAAAAACAACTCAGAAGCTAGCACAGACCCTGGCATGATAAAGGCACTCAACAAATACTTTTGGATCAAATAAATTGTCTTCTGTATTGACTGAAAGTTTCTCTATATTGACTCCCTGAAAACCTAATAAGAATTAGCTAGGCATATTTGTATCAGCTAGGCATGCTTTTGCCTACCTCAAGTAGCTTAAACAATTAGGGGGTTATTTTTTTCATATAATAAGAAATCCAGACATAAGTGGCAGTTGGTATTGGTCCAGCATCTCAATGATGTCAGAAATGACATCTCAGTGATTCTCTTGATCTTTCCCACATGGTCACAAGATAATTTCCATAGCTCCAGACATTACACCTAACACCAAAGCACAAAAAGAGAATGAAGCATGGCACCAATTTGGCTTCTCTTTTTAAAGAAAATCTTTCTTCCAAAATCTGCTCCCCCCCGCAGTAGGTTTCTGATCACTCCTTGGCCAGACCTTGCTAAATGGCTACTCCCAGTTTCAGAGAACCCAAGAAAGTCACAGTTTTTAGTCTCCATAGTGAAGACAAGCAGTGTCTTTTTGCATCTGGCTTATTTCACTTAGCATAATGTCCATTTTGTAGCATGTGTCAGAATTTCCTTGCTTTTTAAGGCTGAATAATACCCTGTTGTATGTATGTACCATATTTTATTTATCCATTCATCCGTTGATGGACATCAAGTCCTACCTATTTTTTATGCCCCAGAAATAATGCTTTCTCCCATAACCAGAACATTCTAGCCCTCAGTAACCTTTCTCAGGGTATTCACCATCTCTGTGAGAAATAAACACCTATTTTGTTTAAGCTACTGACATTCTGCATTTTCTATTAATCAAAGTCAAATCTGGTCTTTATTAATATACCTCATTTGTCAAATGAATATATTCACAGTACTCACCTCTGAGGGCTGATAATCGTATGGTATGTAACTGTGTGATCATACCAGTTGTTAAAATACTTCCACACCAGGACTTCCCTGGTGGTCCGGTGGTTAGGACACCATGCTTCCATTGCAGGGGGTGCAGGTTCAATCCCTGGTCAGGGAACTAAGATCCCACGTGCCATGCAGTGCAACCAAAAAATTTTAAAAATTTCCATATCCATAAATAGAAGTCACCTCAACATCAAGGGGAAAAAATATGAAAAATTAAGAATTGATTTAGGACTCATTGATTTTGCCTCAACTTTATAAATAAAGTTAGTGGTTTGTTTTTTGTTTTTTTGTTTTTTCTTTCAGTAAGAACTTTTTCTCACCTCTCCCAGGACATCCATGTGCCTGTGTGCACTTCGTAGTACAGTGTTTAATTTTATCCATCAGCAATACTAATCCTGCTCACTTGTTTGCCTAAGTAATGCCAAAACCACAAAACCATGGGCTTGGTTCAATGTTTCCCTCTCAGTCAGTGGTCTTGATGTTTTCCCCACCCCTGTCTCTCAGAACAAGGACTCAGCCTATGTGTCCCAAAAAAGACCTCGAATTCAAACTTGAATTCACCCGGATTCATCTTTGCTGAAACTGTGGCTTTCACATTTTTCTCTCTCTCTCTCTGTGCTGCGGATTACAATCTTAAAATTTCCCCCAAGATGTAAGTCAAATCGGTAGGAGAAGAAATGTTACAGAAATGATTTGGGGTGGGGAGTTTGTCAGGAGGTCTGACCAACCAACAATGCTACATGCCAGTGACCGCGTGAGGGTGGCCTCGGTGTAATAAGAACAGAGAACCTTGGGCCTAAGGGTGCTGGCTCTGCTGCCCACAGCAGTAGGGCATATAAGTACAGTGGCTGATGAAAGAACAGGGAGCCTAAAATGATCTGATAAGGAGCTGGCCCCGCCGCAGAATCTTAAACAGAGCAGGAGCATGATCAGCATAGCGACGGGAGCCCCGCTGCACGGGGTGGAGGACTGGAGAAGGCGAGAAGCAGAAGCAAGGACAGCCAGGGCAGACACTGCAGCAGTCAGCTAAGAAGAGGACGGATCCTACCTATGCTGGGCGACAGGAGGAAGAGGTGCGGCTGGGAGTCTGCAAAGGAGAAACTGCAGGGAAGGACAAGGATTTGATGACTGTCTGAATCTGGGTACGGAAGTCACAGGAATCAGAGTTAGAACTGCCAGATGTGTCCCCCTGGGGAACAAAGAAAGTGGTGGGGCCCAAATTCAGGCTCTTGGAAAACAACTGAATGGAAAGGGCTAAAGCCTGACATTCGAGGAAAGAAGCAGAGAAGCTCTCTGAACTCAGGTTAGTAGGAAAATAGTCTACTGTTTAAGTCTAGAGCAGCAAATCTAGCCCAACCCCAGGATATAATAACAGCCTACAAGGTGATGGAACAAAAAATGGGTAAAGGTGGCCAAGACTTGCCTTAAAGTTACTGGGGTCCTGTAGCCAGCTCTTACCAGGAATGCTGCACAGCCTTTATTAAAAAATAAATTATATAAACTTACAATTAAATAAACTATATTGGGCTTCCCTGGTGGCGCAGTGGTTAGGAATCCGCCTGCCAACGCAGGGGACACGGGTTCGTGCCCCGGTCCGGGAAGATCTCACATGCCGCGGAGCGGCTAGGCCCGTGAGCCACAACTACTGAGCCTGCGCGTCTGGAGCCTCTGCTCTGCAACGGGAGAGGCCGCGACAGTGAGAGGCCCACGCACCACGATGAAGGGTGGCCCCCACTCGCCGCAGCTGGAGAAAGCCCTTGCACGGAAACGAAGACCCAACACAGCCAAAAATAAATAAATAAATAAATAAATAAAATAAACTATATTAAAAACAAAGGTGATGAGGGACTTCCTTGGTGGCGCAGTTGATAAGACTCCACGCTCCCAATGCAGGGGGCCAGGGTTTGATCCCTGGTCAGGGAACTAGATTCCACACGCATGCCGCAACTAAGAGTTTGCATGCCACAACTACGGAGCCCACCTTCTTCAACTAAGACCCCACGCAACCAAATAAATAAAAAATTTTTTTTAAAAAAAGGTGACGAATATTTAAAACTCATCACTTCCTAATTATTTTACTGTTACTACAGTCTATGCCCTTGAGGTCATTTATATGTGTTGTATCAACACTGTGGAAATACTATGGAATGGTGGGCTACTGCACATATCCGCCCAACTCTGGGTTTGGTGATGTCACATGAGTAGTTTGCAATCAGAAATGCAGGGATTATTTACACCATGGAAATTGGCAAGTGCTATGTACCAGCTCTTCCAGGTCAGGGCTCTGGAAAGCAGCCTTCCACTAGGGTGAAAGCTGGTGTCTCTCATTCAAGTAGGGGCACTTGACCTTGCAGTGCCTTCCCTCACCAAGGCAATACTCAGTCCTTGGAAGCCTCTTCCATCTATCTGCCTTACATCCTCTGGCTTTTGGGGTGCCAAGCTTGGGATGGCACCTGGACCTTAAATGGCCTGCATTAAAGCTTTTGGTGTCTTCAGGATCTCCAAACTCTATCCAAGTCTCTTGTTTGTTCTTTAAGGACCCTTCTTTAGGGCAGCAGTACATTTTCTGCTCTTACCCAGGCACCTACAAAGATGTAGCTTCTGGGTTAAATTAAGTTCCCAGAGATATGTTGTCAGGGCCTGCCAATCTCCTGCAGGACACTCCCCCACTACTATGCCTTGTCCGTTCACACCAAATGGCTTTCTGTCAAGAAACCTTGTTATCTATAATAGAAGGACAAAGAAAGTCACCAAAAGGCAGCTTAATGGGCCTTTTTAAAAATTAAGTGGAGCTGTTCCAGCCATGCAAGAGGGTTCTGGAATCCAAGCCCCTCTCCCCAGCCCCCACCATCACTACCACCCCCTCCATTCAGACCCTTTATCGTCCCTGCTGCTCCGTTTCTGTAACAAACAGCTAGCTCATCTCCCTGATGCTGTTTAGTGCCCCTCTGCCCACTTCATCTGTTCTCCACGTGGCAGACACCAGTTCCTAGATGTGAACAGGATAGGAGGCCACTGCCTTTGGCTCACGCTCCGTGGCCGGGATGATCTGGTCTCCATAACCTCTCCAGCCTCCCTTCTCAGCAGCCTCCCCTGCTCCCCTCACTCTTTCCTAGAGCACCATCCCCTGGCTCCCCTGGCCTTTCTACAAGTAGACTGCTCTCTCCATAAGGCCTCTACCCACTCCATACCCACTCCCAGCCTTTGGCCCGTCTTCAGGACTCAGCTCAAGGGTCATCCTCAGCCCAAGACTGGGTTGGGGGCCTCTCTTTGGGACCCCCAGCCTCCTAGGCTTCCTGCCATCATGGTACTGACCACATGGTATTGCCACAATACCTTCTCTTGCTGAAGCCATCAAACCCAACACCACATGCCCCACAGCCAGACTAGCACCTTATTTATGGTAAGACCTTATTCTGGGCATTTAGCTTGGCCTGGCACACAGTAAGCATTCGGTAAATGTTTGAATGAATAGATGGATGACATCAGAGCCTTGGTGTGCTGGCACTTACAAGTATGCCATCTCAAGGGCGAAAAGGTCGGTGGTTTAAGAACACATGCTTTAAAGGGACTTGGATGCACATTCCAATCATGCCTCCCACTCACTGTGTGACCTTGGGACCATTCCTGATGTGAGTGCTTATAAGAATTCTCTATGTATTAACTCATTTAATCCTCATAATCAGTCTATGAGGAACACACTGTCGTAGTTACTACTATTATTACTTTTTTAATAATAGTAATAACTATTAGTTATTACTAGTAATAACTATTACTAGTAATAACAGAAGAGAAAGCTGAGGCACAAAGAACTTGCTAAGTGGGAAAATCAGCATTTGAAACCTCACACTTATCCCCTAGGTTTCACTGCACATCAGCAGCTTAGCACAAGGCCAGACACGTGGTAAGTGCTCAAGAAATGTGAGCCTACCCCAGACCACAGCTTTGGGGAACTCCAGAACTCAAGTCAGTTTCCCGTATCTAGGAGAGCGCTCTCTCTGCCTGATCAATCTGTTGCTATCATCCAGGACCAAATCTTCTAACATTTGTGCCATTTGGTTCCCAGCGCCAGCATCGTTGGGAAGGTTTCTGTCCCACAAGGGAAGCAGTGTGGGTTGCCGTAAAAATGACCCTGAACTAAGAAGACAGGGCAAGGCAAACTTCACATTTCTAAAGCTCAATTTCCCCATCTGTAAAATGGAGTGGAAATACAGTTGTCGACAACTTCACAGGGTTGTCCTTAAACTTAAATGGGGTATAAAATGTTAAAGTATTTTGTAAATTATGGAAGCTATAAAAGATATTAGCTATTAGTCTCAGGGGAAGACCAAGGGGGTAGAGTGGTGGTTCAGGTGTGGGTGGGAGTGATTGTGGGGTTGTTCAGAAAGAATGACTCCTTTTCATACCCCTCTCTTTTCTCCTCCCTTGAGCGTGAGCATGGGCAGAACAGCAGCCTGCAGGTCTGTTGCTACATACAGATAAAACAGAATTTCTGTGTTCGGAGTTGCTATAGACTGAATACTTGTATCCCCCCCAAAATTTGTATGCTACTTTCTAGTCTCCAGTGTGATGGTATTAGGAGGTGGAAACTTCGGACGATGATTAGATCACAAGGGCAGAGCCCTCATGAATGGGATTAGTGCCCTTATAAAGAGGCCCCAGAGACCTCCTTTATGCTCTCCACCATGCAAGTTTATAGCAAGAAGACAGCCATCTATGAACCAGGAAGTGGACTCACACCATGAATCTGTCTGTGCCTTGACCTTGGACTTCCGAGACTCCAGAATCCTGAGAAACAAATCCCTGTTGTTTACAAGCCATCCAGTCTGTGGTATACTGTTACAGCAGCCCAAAAAGACTTAAGAAAGGAGTTTTGTTACAAATTATTTTGAACTGACATGATTTCCAAAAGCAGATCTGCCATATAACTATTTTAGCCTCCACATCATGAAAAAAAAAGAGCTCCAAAACAACAACAGTCATAACACGAACACACACACACACACCTCAAACCATTATTTATAACTGGAAAAAATTACTTGATGGAAGTCCAACTCATACTCATTCCATATAGGGTTTTGTTTGTTTATCTGCAATGTAAACCATTAGTTGCTTGTTTTATAGGGTTTGAATTACTAGAAAAGCTATTACCAGCAAATAGGATTGGCAGCCTGACTTCACCAGGCAGACCTGAACATTTGCATTTTCTGGCTTTTGTATGCTTAAGTTCACAAACTAAAGTCCTCATCAACAAGCTTTTTACATATGAATAGATTACAAAGTGTTTATAGGTCCGAGTCCTTCCAAGACAGTAGTTAATTGGACTCACAAACAACAGCAGGAGAGTCTCATTATCCTGATTTAACAAAGGAAGACACTTCATCCAGAGAAGTTAAGGGACTGGATCCAGGCCCGAGCACTGAGTCTAATCATCATTGTCATCAGGATCATTATTGTAGTCACTAATTTTTAACATGCTAGGAGGGCACTCCAACAATCTGTCCTTGTCCTCCAGGAGCTCATAGATTAACAGACCTTTGATGTAACCATTTCTCAAAGAGCTAAGTAGGTAATAAAACATAAATTGAGAGTCATGTGTTGAGAGTCATATTCTGATGCCTCAGACCTCCATTCTTCATTAGAAGAAGTCAAAGGAACCAAATCCAAAACCATGGGGAGGTCAGTGCTCTGCTGGGTCTCGGTTTCCCCATCTGCAGTAGAGAATCAGTACCCCCGATCATGACTTCTTTTCCTAAGGATCACCTGGCACACTTGTTAAACACTCAGATCTCCAGGCCCCTACATCACAGGTCTGGAATGGACCCAGGATCAGAGTCTAGGGAAAATACTGTTTTAACTAAGGGCGCAATAGAGGACAGGACGAAAGCTTTGGGGCTAAATGTGTCCAAGGCACTGTCACATTGTTCAGTGCCGCCCTCACAGCTGCTGACCCAGAAATATGGTCTATTTTTAGAAGTTCAGACAAACCCAGAGCCTAAGAGATCACTTATCTCCATAGTACACAGAATTGAGTTCAGCTAAGAATGCTGAATGGCAATGATCACCCAAGTAGGACCATGATGAGGTGCCTTTTCCACAGGGCACAGCCTATCCAAGAGTAGTCAGGAGGGCATAAAAATGAGGAATGGTCCAAGCCAAAGAGTTTGGGCTCCAAGTGACCTGGAACAAGCTCCTTACCTTCCTTGAGCCTCAGTTTCCTCGGTAAAGTGCAATTAATATACAGCATAGGGCTCCCCTGGTGGCACAGTGGTTAAGAATCCGCCTGCCAACGCAGGGGACACGGGTTCGAGCCCTGGTCCGGGAAGATCCCGCATGCCGCGGAGCAAATAAGCCGGTACGCCGCAACTACTGAGTCTGCGCTCTAGAGCCCACGAGCCACAACTACGGAAGCCCGGAAGCCCGCGCACCTAGAGCCTGTGCTCCCCAACAAGAGAAGCCACCGCAATGGAAGCGGGCGCACCACAACGAAGAGTAGCCCCGGCTCCCCGCAACTAGAGAAAGCCCGCGTGCAGCAACAAAGACCCAACGTAGCAATCAATCAATCAATCAATCAATCAATAAAAAAAAATGTTCTTTAAAAAAATATATATATACAGCATAGATAAACCTTGAAAACATTATGCTAAGTGAAAGCTGCCATTCGCGAAAGACTACATATTGTATGATTCCATTTATATGAAATGTCCGGAGTAGGCAAATCCATAGAGGCATAAAGAAGATTAGTGGTGCCAGGGGCTGGGGAGAATGGGGAATGACTGCTTCATGGGTACAGGGTTTCCTTTGGGGGTGATGAAAATGTCTCAGAACTAGAGAGTGGTGATTGGCTGCACAACACTGTGAATGTAATGAATTCCAGTGAATTGTGCGTTTTAAAATAGTGAATTATATATTCTGTGTATTTTACCACAATCTTTTAAGAATGCAATTGACAATAACTTGCCTCCACACTCTCTCCCCAACTAGCAGTTAGGAAGTCAGTGACAACAGAAGGGACACCCAGCCAGGCAGGCTGGAGCTACTGTGTCCTCCTCCTCATAAGCATCTTAGACCCAGACTGATTGCCTATATGCCCATGAGGATATCTCCTTCTATAACCTAATTCTCCACATGCATTACCATTCAGTCTTTTAATCTTCTAAACTGCCATACAGGAAAGCGAGGCTCAGAGCATCTAAGAGCTTTTAAGTGGGTGGCGTAGCCAGATTCAAATCCAGGTCAGTCTGAGACCAAAACCTGAGCTCTTTCTATTATAATACACTGTCTCCCAAGAGCAATGATATTAATTTTTGATAAACATACACATACTTTGTATACATTTTATACTTTACAAAAGGCTTTCAAACTCTTTGCCTTTATTCTCCTCATAACCCTATGGAGTAGGTACTATCTCCATTTTACAGATGAGGCAAAGTAATGTGTTCTGCCCTAAGTTACTGGCCAGATCCCAAGAGTCTGCTCCTCTTCTTCCCCTGAGAGCAGTTTCCATGCATAGAAATTAGATTACAAACAGAAATAGGGTAGGTCCCGTGAGAACTTTCTAGATCAAGGGTATGGAGGAAAAAAAAGAAAGTTTTTTTGTTTGGGGTTTGCTTTGTTTTTGTAAACCTTGTATTGCTAGTCATCTATTTTCCCATCAGACAGGGAAATGCTGACCCTCCTGAGTCCCCAAGTGAACTAATGCACATTAGCTCAGTTAAATGCACATTTCTTCCCTAAGAAAAATCCCAGGGGAGGAAATATGTTTAATCTGTTGCTTCTAGCATCTGAAAAAGAGCAGAAGGAAAAAAGGCAATAGACAAGAAACTCATAGAAGCATGATGTATTGACTCCTTTCATTAAACTAAAATTTATTGAGCATCTACTATGCCCCAAGCATGGTTCTAGGCAGATTTGGGACTTCCCTGGCAGTCCAGTGGTTAAGACTCTGCACTTCCAGTACTGGAGGCTAGGTTTCGAGCCCTGGTTGGGAAGCTAAGATCCTGCATACGCCTCGCGGCACGGCCCCAAAAAAAACATACAATGGTAGACAGGGTGGATACCTGACCTCTGACCACTGTAGTATTTTCAATCCAACGCGCAGTATTACATAAACCAAACGGATCACCTAGAGAGCTATTTTAAAAACAGATTCCGTGGGCTTCCCTGGTGGCACAGTGGTTAAGAATCCGCCTGCCAATGCAGGGGACGCGGGTTCAAGCCCTATGTCCGGGAATATCCCACGTGCCACAGAGCAACTAAGTCTGTGCACCACAACTACTGAGCCTGCGCGTCTGGAGCCCGTGAGCCACAGCTACTGAAGCCCACGTGCCACAACTACTGAAGCCCGCGTGCCTAGAGCCCGTGCTCTGCAACGAGAGAAGCCACAGCAATGAGAAGCCCACACACTGCAACAAAGAGTAGCCCCGCCCGCCACAACTAGAGAAAGCCTGCGCACAGCAACGAAGACCCAACACAGCCAAAAATAAATAAATAAAAAAAATAAATTTTTAAAACATACATAAATAAAAATGTAAAAAAATAAAAACAGATTCCAGGGCCCTGTCCCCAGAGATATTAAGTGAAGCCTAGGAACCTGGATTTTGAAAAGCTTTCTCAGTGATCAGAAGCAAGAGCCAAATCTGAGAACCTAGACTAGTCCTTCCGAAACTTGCCCAGTCATAAGAAGTACCTGCAGTACTTGATGAACATACAGATTCCCAGGCCTTTCTCCTAGGATGGAGCCCGAGACTCAGAATGTTTAAAACAAGCACATCGGGTAATTCATGGGATCCAGCAAGCTTGGGAAACAATGTTCTGGCAGGGTTAGAAACACCACATAACCCAAATCTCATCCCCCCAAGCACTAATCACTTCATACAGGAAGAGTAACAGTCCCACAGGCATTATGGAGCCCCCATTATAAAATGAAACCAGTTGTCTATACCATAAGCACTCCCTTCTCATAAGATTCTGCCCCTTTCAACAAAAATTCAAAAAGAAAGAAGACACACCTTCTATGTGTTTGTGCTATAAACCATTACCATCAAATCAACTTGAAAGAATTCTGATTTCAAATAAATTGTGCCTCTGTGCTAAGCCCTGCAATGCCAAGTTAACCAGAAGGAATTTCTCTTGTAAGGCCATGAACCTGCGCGTACCTCTAATACCTTATAAATAAATAATGGACGTAAAAATAGCAATAATGAACTCAGAAAAATACTAGCTAATTTACACCATAATAGAAATACCCAGGGATCTTTAACTGAAGGACGGATGCCAGCCTCCCTAATAAGTACACCAAACCATAATATTCCACATGTAAGTGTAATTTCTAAATTGCAGTGTATAATTCAGAAGGGTGTATGTTCTCTGAAAGGCAAAAAGTATTTATATGAATGCTATTACTCAGCTGCATCATCCCCTGATGAGAAAAATCAAAGAAATTATTGGAACAATGTATTCCTTGAGACCCAGGAGCAAAATGTCTCAGAAAAAGGCTATCATTAATCTTTATACAGTTGTGGAGATAAACCAATGCTCCGTGGCACATGAAGCACTCAGAGCTGTGAGCCTTTGTGTGAGTGGCTTCACTCCTTACACCCCCAGAGGGCTAAGAGAGCTGCCACTGCTCAGCATCTGTGTCCCCAGAAAAGCCCTGTACCAAGATCGGCCACTGACTGACAACAAGAATGATGGGGTCAGCTAATCGGGTCACCACACACCAGAGTCAATTTCCCAAAACCCAAATCTGATGTCCTTTGATAAAACCTAAGTTCCTAATTTTGGCACATGGGATCCCACCAAAATCAGCCTCTACCTACCTCTGCAGCTGTATCTTTAGCCATTTTCACTCCTCTTCCCCTGCCCTTTATTTCCTTACTTTACATCTTACACTCCAACAATTTTAGAATATTTTGAGTTTCCTGAACATACATTGGTACAGTGGTTCTCAAAGAGGGGCAACTTTACACCACACACACACACACACACACACACACACACACACACACACACAGTACATTTGGAAACTCTGAAGACATTTCTGATTGTCACAAGCAGAGCTGTTCCAAGCATTTGCAGGTGGAAGTTGGGATGCTGCTAAACGTCCTACAGTGCACAGGACACTCTCCCACAGAAAGTAATAATCCAGGCCAAAATGTCAACACTGTCACTGTTGAGAAACTCTTCCTTGGTAAACTGTATTAATGGCCCCAAATCTTCACCTGTCCCTGTAACTATACCCTCAGCCCTTTAAGTTTGCAGTCCTCACCCATCATGGGCAGGGCTTTGTTCCCCACCCCTTGACTCTGGACTCAGCCACATGACTTGCTTTTGCCAACTGAATGTAGCAGAATTGCTAGAGTACACGTTTCCACTTGTTCTCTTGCATCTCAGCTGGTGCTGTGACAAAGACATGCTAGTGGTCTGGTACCAGGAGGAGAGTGAGAGATGCATGGAGTGGAGCCAGTTCCCAACTAAGCACAGGCTAAATCCACCATTGTACAGGCAAACCCATAAGAAATAATGATTATCATTTGACACCACTGAGTTTCTCGGTGATTTGTTACACAGTGATAGCTAACTATTACACACACGTGCTGCTTCATGCCTTTGCATATGCCGTTCCCTCTACTTAGGAAGCCCTCATCCCTCACTCCTATCTTACTTGAAAAACTGTTACTAATCTCTCAAAATCCAACCTGGAGATCTACTTTTCTAGAAAGTCTTCTTGGATTCCCTGCAGAGAAGTAAGCTGTCCCTTTTCTTTAACACATTTTTACTGTTGTACTGTACTATGCATATTAACTTGTCTTTCTCTTTTACTAAATAGTGAACTCCTTAAAGGCAGAGACTTTGTTTCAACTCTCTGATCCTAAGGCAGCACAGCACTTAGAGTGGACATTCAGGAAATATTTATGAAATGCAAAGGGGTGGATTGGAAGTTTGGGGGAAGGTGATTATCAAGGACATTTATCAGCTTTGGCTCTCACACTGGAATGGTGCCTGGAACATGGCCCAATCCTTGTGACAAAAGAAGAGACTGTTTGGCTCCAGCCTGCAGTCTGGATTTCCCTGCCAATCAAAGTTGTCATGGAGAGGAGCAACCTCTGCCATTACGGTTTAGCACAATGAAACTGTTTAGAGGAGAGCCTTACCTTCAGGAAATTCCAATGAGCCTGTTTTATTGTTAGCCTCCAACAGTGATGACTCCTATGGGATTAAACAGAGTGTAAAGTAATTGCTAAAACATCCCCCGCTGTGGACAGAGAAGGCTGAACAAGACATAATGCTCCCACTTCACTTGGGAGGGAGAGGATGGCTCATGGAAACTAAGAGTGTTATTGAAGCTTTACAGGGTAGGAAGAGGTAACCAAGAGAGAAGATGCATGGTGATGCAAAGGAAAGAGTCCAAACTTTGGAAATGGACCAGCTCAGGGTGAAACCCCAACCATACCTCCCATCACTTCATGCCTCTGAATCTTGATTTGCTCATCTGTAAAACAGGGATATAAAACACTTCTCCTCAAAAGGGTGTGATGATAAAAGAGATAATACACATGAAAATGCCTGATGCAAAGGGGCTCAATAATTTTAGTTCCCTTTCCTCCTGTGAAAATTTGGAGTAAAAACATATCAGAACAAATATGCCAAAATTATGGGACCCAGACCAAGAAAACATAAGCTCCAAAGAGATAGTCTTACCAGAAAACTGAGTAGGAAACAACTCAGTGGGAATTGGAAGACACTAGAAACCTCCTTCCCCACCAATAGAGAGCCATGTGGCTGGATTCTGGCCAGAAGGCAGCAACTCTCATCTGCCTCTCTCTTGCAAGGATGGCTTCATGAACAAATGACTTGAACAGTCATACAGGGTCTCCTGCTCAGAGGAGCCTCACACTTGGTTTAATGGTCTGCTGTTACTGTCTTGAAATTCTTTACAATTTTTGAACAAGGGGTGCCAGATTTTTATTTTGCACTGAGCCTTGCAATTAGGAAGCCAGCCCTGGGGCTTCCTTGGTGGTGCAGTGGTTAAGAATCCGCCTGCCAATGCAGGGGACATGGGTCCGAGCCCCAGTCTAGGAAGATCCCACATGTTGCAGAGCAACTAAGCCTGTGTGCCACAACTACTGAGCCCACGTGCCACAACTACTGAAGCCCACACGCCTAGAGCCCATGCTCCGCAACAAGAGAAGCCACCACAGTGAGAAGCCCATGCACCACGATGAAGAGTAGCCCCCGCTCGCCTCAACTAGAGAAAGCCCACACGCAGCAATGAAGACCCAACTCAGCCCAAAAAAATGAATAAAGAAAATTTTAAAAATATTAAAAAAAAAAAAGAAGCCAGCCTTGCTCTCTTGTTCCTCATTCCCTATGAATAAGGGACAGGATAGCTTTTCTCCAGGAACTCCTGTCTGGTAAAAGATATGTGTACCTCACAGGACCCAGCCCAGTGGGAACTTCTAGCCTGAAAATTCATAGAGTCATCACTAGCAGAAATCCCTAGGAGAGGACACTCAGGGGTGGAAGGTTGGGGAGGATGCAGACTCCTGCAGATCAGGACTATCAGATAGGGTGACTTCAGCTGCAAGTAACAGAATATGGGACCAAGAGTGGTGATAGAGACATGTAATTAGCTCATCTAAATAGAAACCTGGAAAGAAGCTCTACCAGGATGTTTCAGCATCTCTGTGACTCTCCTTGCCATGACTTCATCATCACAATGTGAGTGTAGCCATTCTAAAAACAGGTCTTCCCACAACACCACTCAGAGGATGGGAAGGAAGGGAGCCTCTTCCCATACCTATTTTTGTCAGAAGAAATTATCTTTTCCAGAAGTCCCCCAGCAGACTGTCCAGTAGGTCTCACTGTCCAGAACTGGGACAGATGGTCACAGCTAGTCATAAGGAGAGCTGTTAGGCAAGTACAGATCTACCATAGGGGAATGAGATGACCACAGCTGCCTTATGCCATCTGAACAAGGGTGGGTCCTGTTATCAAGGAGGAAGGAGGAATGTCAGTGGACAAATGACCTTGGATTTGATGTCATCCAGTCCCATACCTACTCCTCCTCTGAGGAGCTGATGGAAGCCTGCCTTTCCATCTCTTGCCAAAACTGTTCAAGGTTGCCCAAAGCCCCCTGCGTAGGTGTGGCAGAGGGAGTAAGGACAGTTCCTCATCCCATGTGGACCACTCAACTAGTTTCAGAAACATTCAGAAGCTCTCTCATTTACCACCAGATCCATGTTCTTAGGTAATTTCTATACGCCAAGCTTCAGTTTTCTCTCCTGTAAAATGGGAATAAAAATGCATGCTACATAAAGGTGTGGACAGGACTAAATGAGACCACTGTATAAAACACTCAGTAAATGTTAGTTCTACCTTCCCAATGTGTTACAAGTGAAGATAGTAAGCCCCAGAGGAGTTAAAAAACTTACCAAAGTGGGACTTCCCTGGTGGCACAGCGGTTAAGAATCCACCTGCCAATGCAGGGGACACGGGTTCGAGCTCTGGTCCCGGAAGATCCTACATGCTGCAGAGCAACTAAACCCATGAGCCACAACTACTGAGCCTGTGCTCTAGAGCCCACAAGCCACAACTACTGAGCCCGCATGCTACAACTACTGAAGTCCGTGTGCCTGGAGCCCGTGCTCCGCAACAAGAGAAGCCACCGCAGTGAGAAGCCCGCATACCGCAACAAAGAGTCCTTACCGCAACTAGTGAAAGCCCGTGTGCAGCAATGAAGACCCAACGCAGCCAAAAATAAATAAATAAAATAAAGTTATTGGGGGGAAAAAAAAAAAAACTTACCAAAGCTTACAAAGCCAGAGGGCAGCAGAACTAAAACTTGAACCCAGGCCTTGCTGATGTTGGGTCTGTGCCACCTCTTTGCTCCTGGGGCATTTTTCCACCCAGCACATTCCAACCCTTGCCTTTGCACCTGGATGACTTTTAGATGTTCAAGAGTTTCTTGCTAAAATGCAAATGCCCTTGGGAAAGGTATCACCATTATGAGCCATTTCCTCCTGGAAGATGGCTGCTCTCCCGACAAAGGAAGGTCTTGTGGGAGCTAAAGGCCAAGTGGGAAACAGAAAGAGTAAGAAACAGGCTGAGAGGCCCCACAGGCATATTTTCCAACTTTGCAACCTTGTCTCCAAAAATCACACCCAAAGAAGTCAGGCAGGTGTAACCCCAGGTGTCACCACCTCAAACATGGTTGTATTTTCTTTGAGCTGACAGAACAAGGGTAGAAATGTAATATAGAATTGTGTTAAGTCATATTAAATTAGGGCACTATTCAGATCCTGGCATGGAACTTTAGATAATAACAGTTTATTGATTTGTAAATTACATTCAGTCAGAATTAGGTCTGTCAGCATAAAGCTGGATTTTGGTAATGCAATTATTTTCAGCAACACAGCATTTGGATATCAATATCAATAACATTTACCTTTAGAGAAGAAAAAAAAAAAAACCATCTACTACCATGAGCATTAAGAATTATGAACCTCCCTATATAAGGCATTAGGTGGGAAGGTCCCACAGGCTGTGGCCCCCGAAGCCTGGGACATCCATCCACGGGGAAAATACAGACTCACTGATTCAGTGTCTGGTGAGAACCCACCTCCTGGTTCATAGATGGCTGTGTGCTCACTGTATCCCCACATGGTGCAAGGGGCAAGGGAGCTCTCTGGGGTCTCTTTTATAAGGACACTAATCCCATTCATGAGGGTTCTACTCCCCTGACTGAATTACCTTCCAAAGTCCATGCCTCCTAATATAAACACACTGGATACTAGAATGTAGCATATGAATTTGGGGGGCGGGGGGGGACACAAACATTCTGCTATAGCACCCCCCCATCTGCCTTCACCATGATATAAGTAGTAAGAAACCCACAAGCTGTGATTTGAAGAAGCTTAAGAGACCAGTTCCTCAAACTTCATTCTCCCCTGACATCAAGCCTGGAATTCAACCCTTGATGCTGTGTATTCACTCATTGGTGGCACAAATATTCTGTTCCAACTCTAACTGGTTACTGCAATTCAATTCTGGCACTACCACCTGCAGTCAGCACAGACCCACGAGTTAAAGGCTCAGTGCTCTGTAAGACTCTCCTCACTTCAGATGCTAATTGTGTTTCAGGGTTTCTCAGACTACCTATGCTTTTGACTGACTGACTATAAATTTGAAGGTTCCCATGACAGGCTTGATAATTTGTTAGAATTACTCAGAGAACTCCAGAAAGTGACAATTTTATTACAAAGGATACAAATCCAAACCAGCCAAATGAAGAGACACACAGGATGAGATATGGGAGGGTCCCCAATGCAAATCTTCCATACCCTCTCCATGTGGAATCAGGACATTTCACCCTCCCAGTACATGGATGTGTTCAACAACCAGGAAGCTCCACTGAGCTCTGGTGTCCAGAGTTTTTATTGGGGTTTCACTGTGTAAACACAATTGATTAAATCACTAGCCATGTGATTAAACTCAATCTCCAATCCCCCTGCTACCTACAGGTCAAGCTGGCTCAAAGTCGAACCCTCTAATCATACGGTCAGCCTTTCTGGGGACCAGCCCCCATCCTGAAGCTATCTAGGGGCTAACCAGGAGTCATCTTATTAGCATAAACTCAGGTGTGATAGGGGGTTCATGAATAAAAAAGACACTCTTGGGCTTCCCTGGTGCCACGGTGGTTAAGAATCCGCCTGTCAATGCAGGGGACATGGGTTTGAGCCCTGGTCCGGGAGGATCCCACATGCCACAGAGCAGCTGGGCCCTTGCGCCACAACTGCTGAGCCTATGCTCTAGAGCCCATGGTCCGCAACAAGAGAAGCCATCGCAATGGGAAGCCCGCGCACCACAAGGAAGAGTGGCCCCCGCTCACTGCAGCTAGAGAAAGCCTGTGCGCAGCAACGAAGACCCAACGCAGCCAAAAATTAATTAATTAATTTTTTTAAAAAAAGATACTCTTATCATTTGGGAAATTCCAATTTTAGAAGCTCTGTGCCAGGAACCTGAGACAAAAACAGACAAATTCTTTATTATCCAACACACATGAGCTGCCTTTGCCAGCATAAATACAGCAAGGCAGGTAAGCCATGGGGCCCCTGAGTCTGTCATTTCCCTTTTAAGAGGAGACACAAAAAGAGCTAGTTACCTTGGCTTTTTGTTTTTGTCATATTTATTTCTGTTTATTTTTCTGAACTGATATTTCTCCTCCTGATACTCTAAACCAAATTCTGGACCGCTGAAATTTTGCCTGCCCAAAGTACCAAAGTAGGACCCCTCCTCACCCCCAGATCCAACCTCCTACCACAAACACATCAGCATCAACCACTAAGTATCGTTTCAATGATATTATAAACGCACAGAAATTTTTAAATAGGATACTCATTTTGTATTCCTCACAGCCAGCACATATTAAACTGCCAAGAACTTATCTGGTGCTCAATAAACACTTGTTCAGTTTAATTAGCTGATTAATTTGAATATTAGCTATAACATATCCAATTCAGAAAACCACAAACATTTAATGAACACAAACTGTAATCCAAGCTCTTGAGAAATAACAATGAATAAAGCATAGTCCCTGGTCCCAAGGAGCTGACTATGGCATAAAGAAGACAAAAAATGACAATAATAATTTCATTAAAAAATTTAAATTCTGTAATAGAATCAAAGTACTATGGGAACCTTAGTAATGATTATTATTTGAGTAGCAATGTGTGTGCTGTGGGATGGAAGGTAAGAATGCAAAAGATGGAATTCACAGAAGAGAAGACATTTGAGCCATCTTTCATTGGAAGAGTCAGACACCAGTAGAGGAGCATAGGCAAATTTTAGGCAAAGTAAAACTGTGGAGTGGGTGAGAAGGGGGCTACAAAGGGAAGCACAGAGTAATTTAAGGGTGATAGCATTATTCTGTATGGAACTAGGGTAGATACATTTTTCTGTGCATTTGTCAAAAAACGTACAGCTTGGGGCTTCCCTGGTGGCGCAGTGGTTGAGAATCTGCCTGCCAATGCAGGGGACACGGGTTCGAGCCCTGGTCTGGGAAGATCCCACATGCCACGGAGCGACTAGGCCCGTGAGCCACAATTACTGAGCCTGCGCGTCTGGAGCATGTGCTCCGCAACAAGAGAGGCCGCGATAATGAGAGGCCCGCGCACCGCGATGAAGAGTGGTCCCCACTTGCCACAACTAGAGAAAGCCCTCACACAGAAACGAAGACCCAACACAGCCATAAATAAATAAATAAATAAATAAATGAATAAATAAATCCAAAGTTTAAAAAAAAAAAAAAAAAAAAAACGTACAGCTTTACATCACAAACGGTGAACTTCAATGTATGCAGATTTTTTTTTCCTTTAAATATCAACCAGGAGATGGGAGGATCCCAGGATGAAACACAGACTGTGACAAAATAATTGAAATGTTTTACAGATATATGAACAGGGTTGGAGAAAAGAATCACTCATCTAAGTAACTTTGGAAAATGTAAGGCAAGAGACAAATGGAAATCTACATAAATATGGTACTCTAGTTGGGGTACTCTAGCTGGTTAAGTTGTTTCTCACAGGGTTACAGGTTAAAAATTCTGAAACCATTTCACATGTACACTGGGACTGAACTAATGGGTAAACAGATGGTGGATTGTGGGAGCCAGGTTTATCACTATTGGTGAGGGAAATGACAGATAAGCAGGAGAGAAAGGCTAGAATAAACCACTGGGTGCTAAATTCTGAGACATTATCATGAATTCCCTTTTAGCATATTATAGACACAAGTGGACAGAAATCATTATAGATATGTGTGTAGTCATGAGTTAGTATACACACACATATTTCTTGGCTCTGTCAGCTGGGAAGGCCTAGAAGCAATGACATTCCAGTAGCAATGAGCACACCATGTACCCACATCTTAACTTCTAACACCATTCCCCAATAAAAGGAACCAGGGCTCCTTGGAATATGGCTGAGTCTGAGGCTAGGGCAGGGAAGATACAAAATGAGCCCAGAACATCTTGTAGTGCCAAAAAAATTAACTACTCAAAAAACAAAAGGATAGGGACATTTAAAAAAAAGAATGCAGGAGCCAATTTGAAAGATCCTCAGTGGTCAAAGCTGTAATAATTTAGTGTAGTACTGGATGTTAACCCAAAGTATACAATAAACATTCATGAGTCCATACCGATATAAACAAATGACCTAATAAATAAATCTAGGCTTAGAGACAAGGTTTCCTTACAGAAGAATTCCAAATAATTTATATAGATACTCTCCCTTCCAGGAAATGCAGCTTTATCTCCTACACACACACACACACACACACACACACACACACACACACACACTTCTTGAGTGTATGACGCACTTAGTGACTTGCATCTAAAGAAAAGAGTATATAAAGGGGAAAAAATAGAAGTAACTACAGTGAAGAAATCTGGCAAACACTTCCTTAACCAAATGATCAAGGTTAACATCAGTAAACCATGTTAATAGTTTACACCTTTGATGTGATGTGATGAGAATGGTACTTCACCTCTATAGTCTTCTTCCCAAAAACCCATAACACCAGCCTAACCAGGAGAAAAACATCTGACAAACCCAAACTGAGAGAATTCTACAGAACACATTCAACAGCAGCATTCCTCAAAATTGTCAAGGTTATCAAAAACAAGACTTGAAAAACTGTCACAGACCAGAGAAGACTAAGGAGAGATGACATCTAATATAATGTGGTATCCTGGATGGAATCCTTGAGTAGAAAGACGACATTAGTGGGGAAAAAAAAAACAAACCCAAAATACAATAAAATCTGAAGTTTAGTTAATAGTCATATGCCAATGTTGGTTTCTTAGTTGTGACAAGGGGGCCAATCAGTCAGGTAGTCATAGAAATGAGGGTAAACAGACTAGAGACAATCTCAGCTAGAAACAACAGCACTTAGTATGTAATCAGATAGGCTAATTAGGTTGGTTTGGGACAATCAGGGAAATCAAAGATTACTGAGCATTTTTATCTTAAATAACTGAAAGGTTGGTTATGCTACGAACCAAACAGGGATTTCTGAGAAGATTAAGGGGACAGATCATGAGCGTGGTTTGAGCCTGCTGAGTGTAGAGTACCTCTAGTAGACCCAGGTGCAAACATACAGCAAGCAAAATGAAGTCCAGACCTGACCTCAGGAGGGAGGTTGAGGCTGTACAGGAAGCAGTGGTCACCAACACACCAAGTGCTCTCCAGCGTAGTCTGATTCAAAATGCCCTGGAATGGCAGTCTCCCCGTCGCTACATTCAGTTCGAAACCATTTCAAACATGATAATAGATTTCTCTCAAGACAAAGCTCTTTTTAAAAATGATTACGTAAAAAAAAATGTTTAAAGATAAAAAGAATAAAAATGATTACATGACCTTCAAGAAATTCCATCCACCTCTCATTTCAGCCTTGAAATCCGAATATGCTCCCTCCAAATTAACTTTACATGTCCAAGGTAAAATTGACACCATGGGCTAACGATCTTATAATTTACTCTTAAATGATGGCTGAGCAAAGCTATGTAGTATAAGTTAGTGTAAACATGAAAACTAATTAGAAATCATTTGAAGAGGCAGTATAACATGGTGGTTATAAAGACAGGCATTGACAAATGATAGACTAGGTATGGATCTTGGTTTCAACACTGACTAGCAGTGTAATCTTGGGCAATTTACCAAACCTCTTACAACCTCTATTTCCTCATCTGTAAAATGAGGTTTAAAAACAAGTGTTTAGATATAGTACCCCACAATAGGGTAATTGTGAGAAATGAATGACACGCCTGGCATATACTAAGTCCTTGAATAAATGTTAACTTATAGTGGTAACGGTATAGTAATAGTAGTAGTAATGTTTGCCTACTCAGTTTCATGTGTATCGTAATTTTGTATCATACTAACTTTCTTGAATTATTGTAAGAATGTTTTCAGTTATATAGTCACTCATCAACTTGCTAAGACTGTAATATTTTACAGTAAGTGAGTAATAAAACATTGGATCAATTCATTTTGTCACTGGTTTACGACTTTAGGGAAAAGGAGGCTGGTTTAAACGAGGGGAAAAAAGTGAGTCAGTTGTATCTTTTTATTTATAGTTTTTTTCAGATGGCTGGCATTTTGAAATCCTCATTTTGAGAGGAAAAGTCAGTCTCACAGCTGTGATTTTTCCCATCTTTGTAGAAAAACATGCCTTTCCTAACACCTGGAAGGACTCCAGAAGGAAGCTAAGGTGATACCCGTAGTGATGCCACAGACTTTCTGCAAAAACTTGATGAACATGCCAGGCCAAACAGAAAGGAATGTTGTAGGCAAGATTATAAGGTTTGTAAAACATCAGCAAAAACAAATCCCACCTATTTAAAGGATGACATTTGATGGCAGTACAATGGAATTAGCTCTCTTTGTAACAAAAATTTAAGAGCAGTTACCTTGCAAGAAAAGAAAGAAAATGTAATTAATTAATTCCAGTGATGGTTGACCCTAATGGAAAAGACACAATGTGCCACCACTGAGCTCATCTGCATTCGATTCAGAAGACACTT
The DNA here is from genome assembly GCF_949987535.1 of Balaenoptera acutorostrata. Classification (NCBI taxonomy): domain Eukaryota; kingdom Metazoa; phylum Chordata; class Mammalia; order Artiodactyla; family Balaenopteridae; genus Balaenoptera; species Balaenoptera acutorostrata. The sequence goes on from NC_080078.1 coordinate 12,099,911, forward strand.
CTCATGCAAATGCATCCATTTTATTTTAAGTTATTAGTTAGGTGATAGACTGAAACCAGGAATCTTGAACATAGCAAAGAACATTTTCTTCTAGTCCTTTTTATACACGCCCAGCGTGGTGTCTTGCACCTTGTGGGCAGCTAAGAACTGTTGACAATTTTGACCTTGAGATGAGTAATTAGAAGAGAAATTAATTCTAAATCTTGAGTGTCAACAAATAATTTTAAATCTTGTAATTGATTTCAGACACCGAGGACAAAACAGAGCAGGGATTAAAAGCCACTCAATAGGGACTTCCCTGGTGGCTCTGTGGTTAAGAATCCGTCTGCCAGTGCAGGGGACACGGGTTCAAGCCCTGGTCCAGGAAGATCCCACATGCCACAGAGCAACTAAGCCCGTGCACCACAACTACTGAGCCTGCACTCTGGAGCCCGTGAGCCACAACTACTGAAGCCCACGCGCCTAGAGCCCGTGCTCCGCGACAAGAGAAGCCACCGCAGTGAGAAGCCCGCACACCGCAACGAAGAGTAGCCCCGCTCACCACAACTAGAGAAAGCCTGCACGCAGCAACGAAAACCCAAAGCAGCCAAATAAATAAATAAATTTATTTTTTTAAAAAAAGCCACTCAATAGCTGTGAAGTTGTGGTCGACTGAGTCTCAGGTTCATTATCTGCAAAGTGCGACTATAATGGCAGGGCCTACCCCATAAACTCGATCTGAGGATTAGGTGAGAGGACAGCTCTCACACTCAGCACAGGGCCTACAGAGATGTCAGACATCAGTAACTAGTCCTCTTTGTAAATAATTAGCAAATACCTCTCAGTGGCTGCACTAGGGGAGGTATAATTTCTCCTCTACCCTTGTAGGGTCTCTGGCTGGGCCTAAGAATTAAATTGACATAAAACAGATCAACAGGATAAAAGCATACAAATTTACTTAGTAATTTTTACATATACATGGGAGCCTTCACGAGAAAAATGAAGACCCAAAGAAGTAGTTATGGCCCAAAGCTTATATACTAGGTTGGAAAAGAGTGGTGAATGGTGAAAATATGACAAGACAAAGGGGTGTGGGCTAGCACAGTTAATTGTGGAAAAGTAACTTAAAAAAGGCTTATTTAACAAGGTATGTTTGTACAGATTTCTCTCTGCCTTGATTCCCTGTCTCTGGTGATAAGAATGTTTCTTTCCTCCTAGTACAGGAAGGGCACCTTGCACAAGGGCGTTTTATCTCCTGCTTTCAAGAAGAGAAAGGAAGGTCAGAGTGCCCTTCTTGCCTCCGTTATTCTTCAAAGTGCCTTTAAAGTAATCAATATGCCCAAATGGCATGTTCTGGGGTGACATATTCTGACATCCTACACTGCCTTTACACACTTGGGGCACAACCCAAATCAAAGGCAATAAAATGAGAAGTACTATCTATTTCACTGACGAGGAAACTGAGGTGCAGAGAAACTGACTTGCCCAAGGGCACACAGAGCCAAAACTGAACCCAAATTCCTTTAACTTTAGAGCAGTTCTTCACAGTATTCAATGACTGCCTCTCTCAAAGGGGTACGAAGGTCATCGGAACACATGCTCTTTACCACCCACAAAACTTCCAAGGCAACGAAGAAGAGGTGAGTTTAGGAAAGGAATAGAGTATCAGAAGACATTTCAGAACCCTCTCCATGAACCCCTCTCCACAAAGGCAGCTGATATGATGATCCCCATGGAATCAAAGACTCCAAATTCCAAAGATCAAATGACCCTCAACCCCAAAGATGCACCAACAGCAATTCTTCAGAAGCTGCCCAGGACAGGGTGGAGAAGGGAGGCCCAGGAGAAAAGAACCGGGGCTGTCTGGTACTCAGCCTACTTCAAGCCTAAAGATGGAGGGAAGGATAGTATTTCACATTGGAATAATCATTATAATACATGAATTTCATTAAAGCTTTTTCTCAAGCCTTTTTTTAAATCTGGTTACAAAAGTAATACATATTCATTATAATAGACTTAGAAAACATACAAATAAAGGGAAGAAAACAAGTCACAATACTACTAGCAGACACAACCACACTTAACAGTCTGATACATTAATTTGTTTTATGTAAATAGGCATATTTTAATAGCAAAAAAGGACATCATCCTGTTCTTGCTATTTTGTAACCTGCTTTTCAGTAATATTTCATTCACCTTTTCCCAAAGCATAAGTTTTCCCCTCCAAGTCCCCTGATAGCTCATTTAATGGCTGATACTCTCCTTTGTGCATTTATTAGAACTTACTCAAACAGTCTCCAATTCTGAGATGTCAAGGTGGTTTCTAGCTTATTGCTACTACCAACCATGCTTTTTGTACAAACATATTTAGCCCAGTCATGATGATCTCCCTAGTATAAATTCCTAGATGTAACTATTAGGCCAAAATATGTGCTTATTTTTAAGGCTTTTAATGAATGTTAACAAAATGACCTCCATAAAGGATGCACTGATTTATACTCCCACTAGCAATGTATGAGGACACTCTCTTCAAAAACAAAGAACAGGGACTTCCCTGGTGGCACAGTGGTTAGGAATCTGCCTGCCAATGCAGGGGACACGGGTTCAAGCCCTGGTCTGGGAGGATCCCACATGCCGCAGAGCAACTAATCCCATGCGCCACAACTACTGAGCCTGTGCTCTACAGCCTGCGAGCCACAACTACTGAGCCCGCATGCCACAACTACTGAAGCCCGTGCGCCTAGAGCCCGTGCTCCGCAACGAGAAGCTACTGCAATGAGAAGCCCCACGCACCGCAAAGAAGAGCAGCCCCCGCTCGCCGCAACTAGAGAAAGTCCACGCACAGCAACGAAGACCCAACGCAGCCAAAAATAAATAAATAAATAATACAATTTAAAAAAAGAAGAAGAAAAAGCTGCTCAATTATTGAATGCAAACAGTTCTGTTAATACATTTTAACAGTCAAAATATAACTAAATAAGAGCGAGAATACGTTTATTTTGTCCTTTCTACAGGGGCCTGCTCCCCCTTCCAGGAACTCCCCATCCTCCGTCTATCCTCAGTACTTCAAGAGAACAGCCCTAGTACTTCAAGAGAACAGCCCTAACTCTGTCACTGGCTTATCCAGGAAACAATGGTGCCCACTCCCTATATATATTCCTGGATACTGCTGAGGTAATCCATTGACCAGATTTTATCTAACTTTGCAAATTCTTATCCTTTTAAAGACAGGATTACTTTCTGGGCTGCTGACTCAAGGGAACATTCTTTTGAAGGTAAAAGATCTATTAACATATAAAAGAACAGTACACCTGGGCAAATCACCCATCACCTCAGATAATCTGTCTTCCAGGAAAACCACTTAAAACTATGTAAAAGTTCACTTCTCAAATCCCAACAGTTTTGACCTATTTGGGTCCCTTTAGTCATAAGAAAAGCTCATTGATCCTGAAAACCTAAAAGGCCTAGTAAATAAAGGAAAGATTGGAAGCTACTGATAAAATAAGTAGTTATTGGAGTTCAGGATCAATTCACTTCCAGTCTGTTGGAGAAAAGCTAATTTATGGCAGAAAACCATGATTAATCTTAGAATAAACAATATTACGGTACAAGTGAGTTATGAGTTACTGGAGATAGGAAGAATATTTAGAACATGACTTATTCAGACATGTAATTCTTTCCTTAGCTCAGTAAAGTTGTGTGGCAAAAACGCCAAAAACAGCTTTGCAATTGGAATATGCAATTTAAAATAAGTAAAGATTACTCCCAGGTAGTTTATTGCTTTAACTACATCGAGCCATGTCCCTGTAGCAGACTGCATAATGACTCTCATTTCATTTTTTGGTTTGTGCCAAATATCTTCAGTTAGTTTTGCTTTATTGGCTTCATGCAATTTATTGCAGCACTAGAATGTGATTGTAATGCAACTAGTATTTTAGTTTTAAAATATCTTTAAAATACCTTTTTATCTTCCACTGGCGATTTTTCTTCTTTATGGTGACTATACTGTCTGCATTAATACCAGCCATAGAAATTACACAGTGTGGAACCTTGTTTTCAGCAGCTCCTTTTCTCATGAAGAGCAAAACCGTAAGAGCCAACTCCCATAACATGGGTGAGAGCCAAGTATGTGCCCGGGGAGAAGCAACAACATAAATAACAGAATTTACAACTCAGTAAAGTGATTGATTTGACTACAAATTACTAGAAAGCCTAATTTTCCCATTGATTAGAAAAGAGGTGAAATGTTCTTTAAGATCTTCTATTTATAAGTAGTCTTCAAATAAATCCCTGAAATGCAGACCCAGTATCCAAAGTAGTAGCTTTTGGAGAAGACTAGAACCCTTTAGATACTCTTCGAAAATATATATAGTTAGCCTGGTTTGTATTCATTAATTTGACCAACTTCCCAACACAACTGTAATCTGCTAAGGAATTTTTAAATTATTTCCAATTTTCTGAAAGTTGGCTAAGTAATGTGCTAAATATGATTTTACTTATAGTTAGACCAAATCAATAATATACAGCATTACCTTAGTGGTGGTTTTGTAGGACAGGAACAAAGAGGACTGGATCCTCCAGTTCTAAGAGCTCCTTAATTCTCGGCACCTTTGCAGAGCTGTACCAGAAAAGAAACAAATCAAGTCAGATTAGTCACTTAGGTTCAGCTGAAAACATATTTCTCAACCATTTCCTTGTATCCTGCCTAAACTTTGCTGTGAATAATTTATCCCATAGACTAAGGTATCCCACAGACTCTTTAAACAGTCTCCTGTTAAAATTCAGAATTCCAGGGAGAGGTAGCATAGCAGACTATTATCAGTCATTACTTCTTAATAAAATGAGTTTATTAAATTGATATATAAACACAGCAGAGTCATAATGGAATAGCATACCGGATGGTTATATTTTGAAGGAGAAAGGGAAAGTTCAAAATATGAGTTCTGCACACAATAATCTCAGCTAGCACATTGCAACAGGGGCCAAGGGGCAGCCAGAAAAGAGCCCAGAATAGTGGGCAACAATAGACAGGAGTGCCAGGAAATCACAGGAGAGCATAGAAAGTGAAAATAAAAAGGCTTCATTAAAAACTAAGAGTAATTCAAAAATAATAACAAGCATTGGCAACTATTTGAAGAAATTGAAATCTTCACGCATTACTGGTGGGAATGTAGAGTGGCACAGCCATTGTGGAAAACAGTCTGACAGTTCCTCAAAAAGACCCAGCAATTCCATTCCTAAATATACAGGAGAATCAAAAACACATGTCCACACCAAAGCTTCTGCGTTAATGTTCAGAGCAGTATTATTCATAACAGCTAAAAAGTGGAAACAACCCAAATATTCATCAACTGATGAATGTATAACCAAATGTGGTATAATATATTAAGTGGAATATTATTTAGTAACAAAATGAATGAAGTACTGATATATGCTACAACATGGACGAACCTTGAAAACATTATGCTAAGTAAAAGAAGCTAGTCACAAAAGACCACATATTGTAAAATTCCATTTATATGAAATGTTCAGAAGAGACAAACCTATAGATACACAAAGTAGGTTAGTAGTTGCCTAGGGCTGGGGGTTCGGCAGGTAGGGAGTGTCTGCTAATGGGCGTGAGGTTTCCTTTGGGCAGTTGAAAATGATCTAAAATTAGATTACGGTGATGATGGCACAACCCTGTGACTATACTAGAGAACAATGAACTAATAAGGACCTAGTGTACAGCACAGGGAACTCTACTCAATACTCTGTAACGGTCTGTATGGGAAAAGAACCTAAAAAAAGTGGAGATATGTATATGTATAACTGATTCACTTTACTGTACACCTGAAACTGACACAACATTGTAAATCAACTATACTCCAATAAAAATTTTTTAAAAAATGAACTGTATACTTTAAATGAATAAATTAAATGTTATGTATATCTCAATATACCTATTTAAAAAACTAATTATACCTGGAGTTGACCCAAGTTCCTCATCCAGTCCTATTACCTATATTTCTAATTAACTTCTAACTAACTTATTCTGAAAGAGCATAGAAATGGATAACCTATTAAAAATGTAAAGAATGTGAACCCCAAACCAAATAGAACTGGATTGGAATCTGAGCTTCATGAACACTTTCTGGACCCCTGAGGTAGACAGTTTGTCCGGACCATGACTGGTTGCTCTTGCCCTGATCAAACACTGAGTACAAGCCGCCCAACCTATTTGCCATCCTATCTTGCTAAGTAAACAACTGTATTTTCAAAATAAATTCCAGATTTTAAGTTTTCATCAATAACATTCTAGGATACAAAAGGTTAAAAAAATAATAAAACCCAATTGCTCATTAGAGGCAGTTTAAACATATTGTTGAGTGTCTTCCAACCCATCTGAACCACCAGGAGAATGATGACCTGGCCTCTTAATTGGAATGCCAGGGAAGAAAAAATACAACCTTGACATAATTAGGTGACTGACATCACGATTGGAACACACAGGAAGCTATATAGAAATTCAAGCTCACAGCCTCTCATAAACAATTTCATTTGCCAAAATTTTACTTTAAATGAAATTTGGATTTAGCCTTAATAGATTTGGTGGCATAGCTGCCCACAACATGACTTCTGTAAGGAACTGTAGAAAAACAAGTAACTACTGACCACTCAAAGAGTTAGTCTTTTGGAGCTTACAGTCTGAAGATGAACTCTCTAGATTTCACAGAATCCAGAATTCTCTGTATCTGCTATACGAAACTCCTCCATAACAACATATCTCATTATCTTTAAGACAAAATATAGGTGTTTACCCCAGCCCTTAACAAAAATTTTACACAAAATGACTCTTCGGATTACAGATTCCCTCAGACTGAACATAAGAGTTTACCCCATCTTCGAAAAAAGCTTTCTGTCATCCAGCAAATGTTATAGACTCCTTAACTTGACGGATTTATTCTCAGAATTCCATATTGTCTTTCTTCTCAGCAAGCCTCTGAACCAAGCATCTTGCATGAAGAGCAAAAAAGCTTTTGGGTACAACTTGTCCACAGGTACAACTCTACACTCTGCTTCTTACATGTGATAAATCTTCTTGAGGAGTTACTTATGAACAACGAAGACTTCATACCACATTTATTAGTCTATCCTCAGCCTTCGATTCTGTGGACAGGGATTGTCTTTGCACTAAACAAAATTCCAATTTTAGACAGAAGAAAAGAGGGCTTTCTGAGTCCTACTTCATTTTAGCATGTACATAGTAGGCAACTTTATTCCTATTTCAGACACGTGGGATGCCTGCACTCCCACCATTGTTAATGGAGATGGATGAATACTCTGGGGTGAAGTTTTTCAACAGGAAGAGCCTTAAGACCCAATTCAAACTGTAGGCTAATCACTGTCAAAAAAAAAAAAAAAATCGGTTCGAATTCAACTGTGCCAAAGAGAAATGACTGATTTGGGTAGGACTCTGTGAACATTCAAATAGACTATACTACAGAGTTCCATCCATCAAGTGACCACATGCTGTAGTTTAAGGGTGTGATTTTTTTTTTTAATAAATTTATTTATGTATTTATTTTTAGCTGTGTTGGGTCTTCGTTGCTGCGCGCGGGCTTTCTCCAGTTGCAGCGAGCAGGGGCTACTCTTCATTGAGGTGCACAGGCTTCTCTTTGCTGTGGCTTCTCTTGTTGCGGAACACAGGCTCACGGGCTCAGTCGTAGCTCGCGGGCTCTAGAGCACAGGCTCAGTAGTTGTGGCGCACGGGCTTGGTTGCTCCGAGGCATGTGGGATCTTCCCAGCCCAGGGCTCAAACCTGTGTTCCCTGCATTGGCAGGCGGATTCTTAACGACTGTGCCACCAGGGAAGCTCAAGGGTGTGATTCTTAAACAATTCATCCTGGTGGGATATCAGAGGACTGTGTGAGATTTCAGCAGGGACTCCCCACAGGTCACTTCGTGTCCAGGAAGCCAACTACAACCATGGCCTTCCAATTTTTCTTGCCAAAATGCTCCTTTCCTGGCTCTGTGATATAGAATTACAGGGCCTCAAATATAAACCTCTCTAGGCATTCAAATTGCTAGCTGCATTTTGAGGGAAATTTTTTCCTGCATACAGGCTCTGCTGTACCTTACCACCTTGCAAACTTGAGATAACCTTTGCTTCAGGACAAAAACACAGGCCTTTACAACTTCTTTCCTGAATAAGAAAGGCATCTTTATGCCTGGGGATCTATTGCTTCCCTGGATAACATTACAATAGACCATCCTTGAAAGCTCATACACTGAAGCTGACTCTGTACGTTCAATCGGAAAAGGAGGGACTTTGGGTTTGTTTGCTTGAGGGGTTGTCAGTTTGTTATTTTATGGATAAAGGGTAGCTCATACACTCACCAGGGGATGGAGAACCAGGTTTGAGGTTCAGCCTTCAGGAACAATGCCCAAAATCACACCACAGAACTGAGTTAGTGAGGACACCGTTAACACTGGCCCTGAGCTCTGGACACCTCGATTGGCCGGTCGGCCTCTTTCACACGAGGAGCACCACTCTGCCACCACTGCTGCTGCCTCTTGTACTGAGAAAGCACCACACCCCTGCCTTCTTGTAACTGTGGCACCAAGTGTCGCCGACCCTTTCGAGTGGGACCTCAATGAGACCAAATTCAGTTCAGACACAAGGGAAAGTTTTAGCCTTTGATCAAAGAACGGAGAGGCGGGAGCTTATGCTCTACACGTTCTCCCCGACAGGCGGCTGGCGGGGTTGGTTTACAGAGTGTGGAGGGAGGGGCAGAGCTCTCGCGGGTCCTACGCAGGCCTGTTGCACACGGGTCTTCTCTACCCGGCCCAGCGCACCAAGCTGAAGTGTGGGGCGCAGGCTAGAAACTCTAATCCTAAATGTTAGGTGCAAGGACTCCGCACACGGCCCCCTTTAGGCAAGTGAAACTAGAGTAGGCACAAAAGGAGTTAGACCTTATTATTACTGACCTTTGCAAGTCGGGCTGCAACAAGGGTCCTCCTGCCTGGTGTCGTTGGAGCCAATAGAATGAGAACGTGTTCGGTTCAGACGCAAAGGAAAGTTTTATTCTTTGATTAAAGATGGAAGAGGCGCGAGCTCCCGCTCTAGAGCACACACTCTCCCAGCAGGCTGTGGGCAGCGGGGCTGCTTTATAGGGATCTCGTCAGCGGGGAGGAGAGCGGCAGAGTGCTCGCGAGACTGGCGCAGCTGTGCTGCTCATGCTCGCTCCAGACCTTAGTGCCGGGCACAGCGTTTCTGCGCACGGCCCACCGCCGCCATCTTGAACTGAGGTATCGTGCGCTGCGCTTCTGCACACGGCCCCGCCTGGGCAGCTGAGGTGTCTGTGCAAGCCTTTTTGCACTATGGGAACTCCGGTCTGAAGGGCCGGGTGCGAGGCGTCTGCCAGCTGCACCCTATGAGCAAGTGAAACTAGACTAAGCCCAAAGGAAAAAAAAAAGGTTAGACTTTATTTTATTACCCAGATTCTGCTGTTATTTCTTGGGAATTGTTAATGGGCTTTGCCAGTAACAAACCCCTCCTCTGCCTTTTGTCCCGCTCAGGTGAGGCCTGTCAGCTCTGCATTTTGGGCAGAAGTCCCTGGGGGGTAGGCTTCCTGCTTCTTTGACTCAAGTGGGAGGTTACTGTTTCCTGCCAGCCTTTTTCCCTCTCATAAAACTGCTTCCATCCGTGAACCATTCCTCTTCGGGCGTTTGCGAGAGGCTCACTTTCTCGGTCAGATGTGACTGGAATAGACAGTGTCTGTGGTTTCTATACAATCATGCTCCAGGGGCCCTGTTTCTGCGGGTGGCAGGATTCAGCTTGTGATAGGCTTTTACGGTAGCTCCTGGGTTGTCTAAAAGCATAGCGTGGGTTGAAACAGCCTTCTGGGAGATAGCCAGTCTGTTCCCTTAGAACTTACTAAAGCCTGAACCTGGTGTGCAGTCCATCTAGTGACTGGCTGACCAAACATGAACATTTTAGCCTCCTTTAGCGGGGTGGTAGTAGCTGCTACTGCCCGTAGGCAACAAGGCCATGCAACCACTCGAGTAAGGGAGTCCCAGTGTTTGAGCTAACACTCCAGTGGCAACCCCCCTTTTCTCATGTATGTAAAGGTCCAAGGATTTAGCTACATCTGGGAGGGCCAGAGCAGGGACCTGAAGTAATTGCTTTACCAATTCTTTTTTTTTTTTTTTTTGGGCACTCATTTCCCCCACCAGGGCTTGAACCCCGGCCACAGCAGTGAAAGCCCGGAATCCTAACCACTAGACCACCAGGGAACTCCCTTGCTTTCCCAAGTCTTGAAAGGCCCCTTCACATTCTGAATTCCACTGAAAAGGATCATTATCCTTTCCTTTCAACTTTTCGTATAGAGGCCTAGCTATTAGACAAGCAAGTTAGGGATCTGGAGGCAGCGAGACACAGCCATTCCCAGGAAATCCCTAAGCTGCCTTCTAGTTTTAGGAGGGGTGAGGCTGCAAATGGCTTCCTTCCTTTCCTGGGATAGGTTTCCCTGACCTTCTGTGAGAATGAAGCCTAGTTAGGTCACCCTAGATTGTGATATTTGAAACTTTTTCTTGGGCACCTTAAATCCTTTATCGGGGGCTTCCCTGGCGGCGCAGTGGTTGAGAGTCTGCCTGCCGATGCAGGGGACACGGGTTCGAGCGCTGGTCTGGGAAGATCCCACATGCTGCGGAGCAACTGGGCCTGTGAGCCACAGCTACTGAGCCTGCGCGTCTGGAGCCTGTGCTCCACAACAAGAGAGGCCGCGATAGTGAGAGGCCCGCGCACCGTGATGAAGAGTGGTCCCCGCTCGCCGCCAACTGGAGAAAGCCCTCGCACAGAAACGAAGACCCAACACAGCCATAAATTAATTAATTAATTAATTTTTTTTAAAAATCCTTTATCGGCTAGATGGTTCAGAGTGGTTACAGTATTTTTGTCAGAGGCCTCCTTAGTAGGGCTGGTGATCAGAACGTCATTTACATACTGGAGGAGGGTTCCTTCCTCCAGATGTAGGTCTTTTAGGTCTTTAGCTAAAGTTTCCCCAGAGATAGCGGGGGAATTTTTTGAACCCTTGGACCAAGACTGTCCAGCAGTGTTATTGTTGCATATTTAGGTCCTGACACGCAAAAGCAAACATTTCTTGTGACTCTGGGGCTAATGGAATAAAGAAGAAGGCATGTTTTCAATCTAATACAGAATGCCAGGTCCTGGTGGACAATAGAGTGGTCAGCGGGGTGTAGAGATTAGGGACTACTGGATGTATATCCTCGGTGGCTTCATTGGCTGCCCTGAGGTCCTGCGCCTCTGGTATTACCCACTGGGTATCTTTGTGGGGAGAATGGGGGTGTTACAAGCTGATTGACATGGTCTAATAAGGCCCTGGTCAATTAGGTCCTATATAACAGGGGCAATGCCCAACAAGGCCTCTCGACGAAGAGGGTACTGTTTTCTACTGGGCCATGTATAATTTGCCATGTATAATTGCTTTACAATGGTGTGTTAGTTTCTGCTTTATAACAAAGTGAATCAGCTATACATATACATATATCCCCGTATCTCCTCCCTCTTGGGTCTCCCACCCACCCTCCCTATCCCACCCCTCTAGGTGGTCACAAAGCACCTAGCTGATCTCCCTGTGCTATGCGGCTGCTTCCCACTAGCTATCTATTTTACATTTGGTGGTGTATATATGTCCATGCCACTCTCTCACTTCGTCCCAGCTTACCCTTCCCCATTCCCGTGTCCTCAAGTCCATTCTCTATGTCTGTGTCTTTATTCCTGTCCTGCCCCTAGGTTCTTCAGAACCATTTTTTTTTCTAGATTCCATATATATGTGTTAGCATATGGTATTTGTTTTTCTTTTTCTGACTTACTTCACTCTGTATGACAGACTCTAGGTCCATCCGCCTCCTACAAATAACTCAATTTCTTTCCTTTTTATGGCTGAGCAATATTCCATTGTATATATGTGCCACATCTTCTTTATCCATTCATCTGTTGATGGACACTTAGGTTGCTTCCATGTTCTGGCTATTGTAAGTAGAGCTGCAATGGACATTGTGGTACATGACTCTTTTTGAATTATGGTTTTCTCAGAGTATATGCCCAGTAGTGGGGTTGCTGTGTTGTATGATAGTTCTATTTTGAGTTTTTTAAGGAACCTCCATACTCTTCTCCACAGTGGCTGTATCAATTTACATTCCCACCAACAGTGCAACGGGGTTCCCTTTTCTCCACACTGTCTCCAGCATTTATTGTTTGTAGATTTTTTTGAGGATGGCCATTCTGACTGGTGTGAGGGGATACCTCATTGTAGTTTTGATTTGCACTTCTCTAATGATTAATGATGTTGAGCATCCTTTCATGTGTTTGTTGGCAATCTGTATATCTTCTCTGGAGAAATGTCTGTTTAGGTTTTCTGCCCATTTTTGGATTGGGTTGTTTATTTTTTTGATATTGAGCTGCTTATAAATTTTGGAGATTAATCCTTTGTCAGTTGCTTCATTTGCAAATATTTTCTCCCATTCTGAGGGTTGTCTTTTCGTCATGTTTATGGTTTCCTTTGCTGTGCAAAAGCTTATAAGTTTCGTTAGGTCCCATTTGTTTATTTTTGTTTTTATTTGCATTTCTCTAGGAGGTGGGTCAAAAAGGATCTTGCTGTGATTTATGTCATAGAGTGTTCTGCCTATGACTTCCTCTAGGAGTTTTATAGTGTCTGGCCTTACATTTAGGCCTTTAATCCATTTGGAGTTTATTTTTGTGTATGGTGTTAGGGAGTGTTCTAATTTCATTCTTTTATATGCAGCTGTCCAGTTTTCCCAGCACCACTTATTGAAAAGTCTGTCTTTTCTCTGTTGTATGTTCTTGCCTCCTCTATCAAAACTAAAGTGACCATATGTGTGTGGGTTTATCTCTGGGCTTTCTATCCTGTTCTGTTGATCTATATTTCTGTTTTTGTGCCAGTACCATACTGTCTTGATTACTGTAGCTTTGTAATATAGTCTGAAGTCAGGAAACCTGATTCCTCCAGCTCCGTTTTTCTTTCTCAAGATTGCTTTGACTATTCAGGGTCTTTTGTGTTTCCATACAAATTGTGAAATTTTTTGCTTTAGTTCTGTGAAAAATACCATTGGTAGTTTGATAAGGATTGCATTGAATCTGTAGATTGCTTTGGGTAGTATAGTCATTTTCACAATGTTGATTCTTCCGATCCAAGAACATGGTATATCTCTCTATCTGTATCATCTTTAATTTCTTTCATCGGTGTCTTACAGTTTTTTGCATACAGGCCTTTTGTCTCCTTAGGTAGGTTTATTCCTAGGTATTTTATTCTTTTTGTTGCAATGGTAAATGGGAGTGTTTCCTTAGTTTCTCTTTCAGATTTTTCATTTTTAGTGTGTAGGAATGCAAGAGATTTGTGGGCATTACTTTTGTATCCTGCTATTTTACCAAATTCATTGATGAGCTCTAGTAGTTTTCTGGTAGCATCTTTATGACTCTCTATGTATAGTATCATGTCATCTACAAACAGTGACAGCTTTATTTCTTCTTTTCCGATTTGGATTCCTTTTATTTCTTTTTCTCCTCTGATTGCTGTGGCTACAACTTCCAAAACTATGTTGAATAATAGTGGTGAGAGTGGACAACCTTGTCTTGTTCCTGACCTTAGAGGAAATGTTTTCAGTTTTTCACCAATGAGAACGATGTTGGCTGTGGATTTATCATATGTGGCCTTCATTATGTTGAGGTAATTTCCCTCTATGCCTACTTTCTGGAGGGTCTTTATCATAAATGGGTGTTGAATTTTGTCGAAACCTTTCTCTGCATCTATTGAGATGATCATATGGTTTTTCTCCTTCAATTTCTTAATATGGTGTATCACATTGATTGATTTGCATATATTGAAAAATCCTTGCATTCCTGGGATAAACCCCACTTGATCATGGTGTATGATCCTTTTAATGTGCTATTGGATTTTCTGTTTGCTAGTATTTTGTTGAGGATTTTTGAATCTATGTTCATCAGTGATACTGGCCTGTAGTTTTCTTTGTGACATCTTTGTCTGGTTTTGCTATCAGGGTGATGGTGGCCTCGTAGAATGAGTTTGGGAGTGTTCCTCCCTCTGCTATATTTTGGAAGAGTTTGAGAAGGCTAGGTGTTAGCTCTTCTCTAAATGTTTGATAGAATTCGTCTGTGAAGCCATCTGGTCCTGGGTTTTTGTTGGAAGATTTTTAATCACAGTTTCAATTTTATTGCTTGTGATTGGTCTGTTCATATTTTCTATTTCTTCCTGGTTCAGTCTCGGAAGGTTGTGCATTTCTAAGATTTTGTCCATTTCTTCCAGGTTGTGCAATTTATTGGCATATAGTTGCTTGTAGTAATCTCTCATGATCCTTTGTATTTCGTCAGTGTCAGTTGTTACTTCTCCTTTTTCATTTCTAATTCTATTGATTTGAGTCTTCTCCCTTTTTTTCTTGATGAGTCTGGCTAATGGTTTATCAATTTTGTTTATCTTCTCAAAGAACCAGCTTTTAGTTTTATCAATCTTTGCTATTGTTTCCTTCATTTCTTTTTCATTTATTTCTGATCTGATCTTTATGATTTCTTTCCTTCTGCTACCTTTGGGGTTTTTTTGTTCTACTTTCTCTGATTGCTTTAGGTGTGAGGTTAGGTTGTTTATTTAAGATTTTTCTTGTTTCTTGAGGTAGGATTGTATTGCTATAAACTTCCCTCTTAGAACTGCTTTTGCTGCATCCCATAGGTTTTGGGTCGTTGTGTTTTAATTATCATTTGTTTCTAGGTATTTTTTGATATCCTCTTTGATTTCTTCTGTGACCTCTTGGTTATTAAGTAGTGTATTGTTTAGCCTCCATGTGTTGTTTGTATTTTTTACAGATTTTTTTCCTGTAATTGATATCTAGTCTCATAGCGCTGTGGTTGGAAAAGATACTTGATACGATTTCAGTTTTCTTAAATTTACCAAGGCTTGATTTGTGACCCAAATATGATCTATCCTGGAGAATGTTCCATGAGCACTTGAGAAGAAAGTGTATTCTGTTGTTTTTGGATGGAATGTCCTCTAAATATCAATTAAGCCCATCTTGTTTAATGTATCATTTAACGCTTATGTTTCTTTCTTTATTTTCGTTTTCGATAATCTGTCCATTGGTGAAAGTGGGGTGTTAAAGTCCCCTACTATGATTGTGTTACTGTTGATTTCCCCTTTTATGGCTGTTAGTATTTGCCTTATGTATTGTGGTGCTCCTATGTTGGGTGCATAAATATTTACAATTGTTATATCTTCTTCTTGGATTGATCCCTTGATCATTATGTAGTGTCCTTTTTTGTCTCTTGTAATAGTCTTTGTTTTAAAGTCTATTTTGTCTGATGTGAGAATTGCTACTCCAGCTTTATTTTAATTTCCGTTTGCATGGAATATCTTTTTCCATCCCCTCACTTTCAGTCTGTATGTGTCCCTATGTCTGAAGTGGGTCTCTTGTAGACAGCATATATATGGGTCTTGTTTTTGTATCCATTCAGCCAGTCTGTGTCTTTTGGTTGGAGCATTTAATCCATTTACATTTAAGGTAATTATTGATATATATCTTCCTATTACCATTTTCTTAGTTGTTTTGGGTTTGTTATCGTAGGTCTTTTCCTTCTCTTGTGTTTCCTGCTTAGAGAAGTTCCTTTAGCATTTGTTGTAGAGCTGGTTTGGTGGTGCTGAATTCTCTTAGCTTTTGCTTGTCTCTAAAGGTTTTAACTTCTCTGTCGAATCTGAATGGGATCCTTGCTGGGTAGAGTAATCTTGGTTGTAGGTTTTTCCCTTTCATTACTTTAAATATGTCTTGCCACTCCCTTCTGGCTTGCAGAGTTTCTGCTGAAAGATCAGCTGTTAACCTTATGGAGATTCCCTTGTATATTGTTGTTTTTCCCTTGCTGCTTTTATTATTCTTTCTTTGTATTTAATTTTTGCTAGTTTGATGAATATGTGTCTTGGCATGTTTCTCCTTAGATTTATCCTATATGGGACTCTCTGCACTTTCTGGACTTAACTGAGTATTTCCTTTCCCATATTAGGGAAGTTTTCAACTATAATCTCTTCAAATATTTTCTCAGTCCCTTTCTTTTTCTCCTCTTCTTCTGGGACCCCTATAATTTGAATGTTGGTGTGTTTAATATTGTCCCAGAGGTCTCTGAGACTGTCCTCAATTCTTTCATTCTTTTTTCTTTATTCAGCTCTGTGGTAGCTATTTCCACTATTTTACCTTCCAGGTCACTTATCCAGGTCACGTTCTTCTGCCTCAGTTATTCTGCTATTGATTCCTTCTAGAGAATTTTTAATTTCATTTATTGTGTTGTTCATCACTGCTTGTTTGCTCTTTAGTTCTTCTAAGTCCTTTTTAAACATTTCTTGTATTTTCTCCATTCTGTTTCCAAGATTTTGGATCATCTTTACTATCATTACTCTGAATTCTTTTCAGGTACACTGCCCATTTCCTCTTCATTTGTTTGGTCTGGTGGGTTTTTACCTTGCTCCTTCATCTCTGTCTTCTCATTTTGCTTAACTTACTGTGTTTGGGGTCTCCTTTTCACAGGCTGCTGGTTCGTAGTTCTTGGTGTCTGCCCCCAGTGGCTAAGGTTGGTTCAGTGTGTTGTGTAGGGCTTCCTGGTGGAGGGGACTGGTGCCTGTGTTCTGGTGGATGAGGCTGGATCTTGTCTTTCTAGTGGGCCGCGTCCAGTGGTGTTTTTGGGGGTTCCTGTGATCTTATTATGATTTTAGGCAGCCTCTCTGCTAATGGGTGGGGTTGCGTTCCTGTCTTGCTAGTTGTTTGGCATAGGGTGTCCAGCACTGTAGCTTGCTGGTGTTGAGTGGAGCTGGGTCTTAGCATTGAGATGGAGATCTCTGGGAGAGCTTTCGCCATTTGA
Source organism: Balaenoptera acutorostrata (assembly GCF_949987535.1). Classification (NCBI taxonomy): domain Eukaryota; kingdom Metazoa; phylum Chordata; class Mammalia; order Artiodactyla; family Balaenopteridae; genus Balaenoptera; species Balaenoptera acutorostrata. The sequence continues at coordinate 12,116,822 of NC_080078.1, forward strand.
TATTACGTGGAGCCGGGAGATTCTGGTGGACCAATGTTCTGAACCCAGTTCTCCCACCTCAGAGGCGCAGGCCTGACACCTGGCCGGAGCACAAAGACCCTGTCAGCCACACGGCTCAGAAGACAAGGGAGAAAAAAAGAAAGGAAGGAAAGAAGGAAGGAAGGAAGGAAGGGAGGGAAAGTTATTAAAATAAAAAAATAAATAAACTTATTAAAAATAGAACAATTGAAAAGTAATAAATAAAAAGAAAAAAAGAAGAGAGCAACCAAACCAAAAAACAAATCCACCAATTATAACAAGCACTAAAAACTATACTAAAAAAAAAAAAAAAAAGGACAGACAGAGCCCTAGGACAAATCGTAAAAGCAAAGTTATACAGACAAAATCACACAAAGAAGCATACACATGCACACTCACAAAAAGAAAAAAAGGAAAAAAATATATATATCTTTTGGGAAGTCTGAGGTCTCTGCCAGCATTCAGTAGGTGTTCTGTAGGAGTTGTTCTACATATAGATGTATTTCTGTTGTATTTGTGGGGAGGAAGGTGATCTCCATGTCTTCCTCCTCTGCCATCTTGAAGGTCTCCTCAGAGGGTCAAGTTAACAAGCAGTGACCATGGACCCTCAGGCCATTCCAGCTGCAGGCTGATGACACATGGGAGATTAGTATTGCTCTTCCCATACCCCTCCAAAGAGTCTCCCCAGGATAACTATCCCTGTTGCTCTCCTAAATTATACTAAACTCATCCAAAGCCAAACTCCAGATGAAAGTGACCCATGTAAAAGAAGGGTCATAATGATAAGAGCAAATATCAGATGTCTAAGTGACCCAGTTATATATATTTTATTGAGTAAGGGCTAAGAGAGGGAAATAAAGAGAGAAAGAGACTAGTCCTGCTATGAAGCAAAGGCCAGGGAGAGATTGGAGATCTAAATGCCCTCTCCAGTGAATCATGCAAGAGCACTTTGTCACAGCTTGAACCCTTCCCTGACAAGTTCCCATTTTCGATTTTGTCCCTAAAGAACTGCTCAGGTGAAAAGGAGGGAGGCTGAGAATGGGTTTATTTGAGGATGCTGACCTATTACAGCCCACGCATAGAAAGAGTTTCCTTTTTCTCCTGCAGCCACCTTAGAAACGTTTCCAGAGAACGCAACATCTCCCACAAGATGTGTAATCCTTATCAATGTGGCAAAGGGGCTATCAAAGCAGCAAAGATCACATGGCTGTGAAGATAAAGGTTTGGCAGTTCCTGGGTGGGCTTATCAAGGTTTAGCAGTAAGCTAGTTTTGTTGCTTCGACTGCATTTAAAAAGTTCATTGATTTGTAGCTAATACCAAGTTGTCATAGTTTCATGAGTAACAGCTTGTGGTTTGCAGAATCAAAGCCTTTTCCTGAATCAATAATAGTGGATTTACTGAGGTGGCTTGAGCATCTGCAGAGAGGGGAGAAGCCAAGAAAGATGCCCTGGTAGAGAAAAGGAGTAAATGTGGTCAGACCATAAGTGGTTTATAAAAGAGGAAAAATGACACTCTCCTTCTCAAAGCAGCAGAAATTGAGCCTTTTAAGAATTCGAACTAACCTGTAAAGAGACTATTGTTTTGAAAACATTTACAGATTAAAAATGTGCATACACACATATAATAAATTGACTCTAAGTGGGGGGAAGGCCAAATTGAAGATTTTTTTTAAAAGCTCATTAATTGGTTTAATCTTCATCAAGACAGCTTTTCCACATCCTGACCTTGGCACAACTGAGTATTTTTCTAGACCCAGCTTCTTGGAAAACATTGACCTCTACCTCTCTTTATTCCCTAGGGGGAAAATAAGCACATGCAGGTAGGCACACATGCAGACTCACACACACAAACCCATTATATTGTCCCTAACTGTACTAAGACATATTTCTAATAATATTTTAGTGTTGTGTTGGACTTTCATAGCATTTTCTCAGCCTACTCCATTTAAGCTTCATAGTATCCATGTTGGACTGAGAGAGCTGTTATTTTTATCCCCTTTTGAATAAGAAAAAAATTTAGTCTTAGAGGGAGTCAGAACATCCAGCCCAATTTTCTTAGTGGTACCCAAGGCAGACATCAGTAACTGATCAAAGAACTGTTTTCCAAGAAGCTCAGATTAAGCCTTAGAATCCTTCTGTCAGCTGACCTCCAGGCAGCCACTATCAGTTGATAGAAGATGACATGAAAAGTAAAACCTATTTGACATCCTGGACCCAAGTGACCTGCCCAAGGTCATAGGACTACTTCATGGTAAAGCCAAGTCGCACATCTCTTCTTTTTGTGCTTTCTTTATGAGGTAGAAAGCTTTTACCCCTGTGAGGTCAGTTTGCCTTTTCCACAACCAAAAGCTATGGCCACTTGGGGAATTTTACATCCTTTCATACAGCTGCCAAACCCCATTCATGCTCACTATTTTAGAAAGCTTAAGACATTACAGAGAGTTCCTAGAAACTTTGAAATTACGTATGTGGTTCACATCATATTTCTACCAGACTATGTTGTTCTAGATAATATGTAGCTGTCAGAATCTTTAAAGCCTAATATTCTTTAATTTAAATATATATTGAGCCCAAATAATTTCTGAGAGTGATAAATGCCAAGAAAAAGATGAAGCGGAATAAAGGGCTGAAGAATGACAGTGGGTGGGGATGAGGTGAGCAATTACAGATGTGATCAGGTAAAGTCTCTCTAAGGAGGTGACGTTGGAGCAGAAACTTGAATGAAGTGAGGGGTGTGCCATCTGAAGAGCTGGAAATAGCAAGAAAGGAAGGAAAGGAAAGGCCTTCGAGAGGGGATAAGTTGTGCATGATTGAGAAACAGCGTGGGGAACGTGCTAGGAGATGTCAGAAAGGCCATGGGGAGGAGTTTCCATGGTATTCTGGGCATGATGGGAAGACTGTAGAATTTAAGGCAGGTAAGTCATAAAGCTGACTCAGTTTGGAAAGATCACACAACCAAATATTTATTTATAAAGATTACTCTGAGAGTAGTGTGAACAATGTACTCAGCAGAAGGGGGAAAGAATGATGGTGAAGCAAGAAGTTGAGGTCACTCACTGCAAAATTCCAGTTGAAGTTGTCTAAATCAGAAGTGAGAATGACAAGCCTGATGGCCAGAGGAGAGTAATCCATAAACAGAGACTGATTGGGGGTCATTAGCTATGTAGGCTTGGGTCTTCCTAGAAGCAGACCTGTAGACAGGAGTACACATGCAAGAGATTTATTGGGGGAAATGCCTGTGAAGGATAAAAAGGCATAGGCAGAGAAGGCAGAGAGAGCCTTCAGACCATAGGGCAGGTCTGGCACTTGCACAGGAGAGGAGGGAAGGATGATGGGACCAGAGGAGTCTCAGACCGCAGCACAGTTCCCAGAAAGGGTTAGCAGGGGGAATCCTCGTGCCAAAATTGCCACAGGAATGGCCCTGCCATGCTTAGTCATTTACCAGGAACAGCCTGTGGGAAGCATGGTTTCAGCAGGGACGTGGGGGTGGATCCAGAAGGATAGCAGCTGAGGTCATCAGTCAATTATGTTTCCCACAGCAGGAGATCTGAGCAGCTGATTTTCATGGCCACCATAGCAGCCAAGAATATGGATGGGCCCATCCTCTCCTGCCTTCTCAGGGACTTAGCTCCTACATCTTCATCCTATCCATCTCTACTCAAACAAGCTTTAGGAAGTTGCATCTTTAGAAAACCTTCTCTTGATCTCAACCCTCCTCCAAATAATGCTTTCTCTTGTCCCCATACACATCCAGTTTTTTACAAAGAGTTGTCCACCAAAGGTGCTTCTACTTTCTCATCTCCATTCACTCTTCAATCCATTCCTCTCTTCTGCTCCTCCCATGGCACTGAGGCTTCTGTTAAAACCAGCAGTAACCTCCATCTTGCTAAATCCAATAGAGACTGAAGTTCTCTTCTTACCTGATCTTGGCAGAATTTGAAGAGGTTGATGATTCACTCCTTAAAATAGTTTCTTTTCGCTGATTTCTGTGATGTCACATTCACAGTGTTTTCTTTCTGCCCCTCTTACTATTCCCTGCTGGCTCCGCACTCCTTCTAAACATTCTCACTCTATTTTCCTTCAGTCTGGAAGAGCCTATTGCCTTCCTGTGTGGTGGGAAGCTGCCTTTACATCATGTCTTTCATCCTTTTTCTCTGGGGCTTAAAGTAAAAACTCTGTGCTCAGTCCTCCAAGTTTTACCTCCTAGGAAATCACAAATCCTTTCTTCTCTCCACAAAATCTGTCCCTTGCAAATGAAAAGGATTTGTTTTTCCTACCCTTATTTAAAAAGTAACCTATTTTGAGAACAAGGCTAAGCCTTTGTTCTAAGCTTTGTCTGCCCTTCTCTGAAGCAGTGGAATGCCTCATTTTCAATGGTGGAGAGTCCTAGGACAAACCAAATTGCTGAGAATGAAATATCTCAGCAGCAAACTGTCCATCAAGCATATCCACCTGTATATCTCAGAGGTATAACAAAATATTGCATGCTTAAAACTTGTGATCCTCTCCACATCCAAATCTGTACTGTCTCTAATCTCCCTCCACGAAGAGAATGGTTCCTGTGCTCATTCAGTTGCTCAGGTCATGAATCTGGGAAACAGATTCAAGTTTCCCTCTTATCCATCCCTCTCATCCATCACCTCCAGTGGAGAACCAGATCTTGCCCATTCTGCTGCCTCCACCCCCAATTTTAACTCCGTGTTCACTTCTCTCCATCTCCACTCTACCGCCCAACTCTTAGCCATCATTATATCTTCTCTGGATTACTGAAATAACCTTCCAACTGGTCTCCCTGCTTCCCTTCTTGCTTCTTTCTAATCCTGTCCCCACACAGTAGCTGAATGATCGGACAAAGCCCATCAGGTCATGTGAGCGCCCTACTCTATATTCTTTTAATGCTTTCCCAATGCACTTGCAATAAAATACAAAATGCTTGTCGTGACCTTCAAAGTTTCACATGTTCTGTCTGCTGCCTCCATCTCTAGACTCACAGCATGCTGCTTTTTCCCCAGGCTCCAACACAGGTGTTCCCATGGTCTCTGAATGTTCCAAGTACTTTCCTTTCTCTGAGACTTCACATACGTTAATCCTTTATCTTCCCAACACCTATCCTTTGCCTTCTATTCAACTTCCTACCTCAGATTCCTTAAAGAGGATTTTCCTGAACTTTTCAATCCAAATTAAATCCCTAAGTTATGCTCAAGGCACCCATTTCTTTTCCTTCATGGCAATGATTGTCATCTGTAATTTAAAGTCATTTATGAGGTTTACCTGTTAAATGCTTACAGCCCCACTAGACTTAAGGCAGGGACCATGTCATTGCTCATCAACTATCACAATCCCTAGCACATAGTAGGGACTCACTATTTGCTAAATTAAAAAATGTTCTCGGGCTTCCCTGGTGGCACAGTGGTTGAGAATCCGCCTGCCAATGCAGGGGACACGGGTTCGAGCCCTGGGCTGGGAGGATCCCACATGCCGCGGAGCGGCTGGGCCCGTGAGCCACAATTGCTGAGCCTGCGCGTCTGGAGCCTGTGCTCCGCAACAAGAGAGGCCGCGATAGTGAGAGGCCCGCGCACCGTGATGAAGAGTGGCCCCCGCTTACCACAACTAGAGAAAGTCCTCGCACAGAAACGAAGACCCAACACAGCCATAAATAAATAAATAAATAAATAAATAAATAAATAAAAGAGTTGCTTGTGACTGCAAATTAAAAAAAAAAAAATGGTCTTGTATAGGTAGAGTTATAAAGGAAGAAGGAAGAAGATGGAACCTTAGAGAAAAGAGATCATGTAAAGAGGAGGCAAAGGAAGAGGAGCCAGAAAAGAAACAAAAAAGATCAGAAAAGAAGTAGAATCAGAAGAAAAAAGAATTTGTGATTTTGAAAGAATTACATGTTAGAAAACTGGGCAAGAGTTTTTAGCTATACGTCCCAGACAGAAAATACCAAATGTTGGTGAGGAACAACTGGAGTTATCACACATTACTGATACAAGTGTAAAATGGTACATGAACTGTTTGGCAATATCAGAGCTGAGCATATGCATACTTACTGTACCAGCAATTCTAGTCCCAAGTTTATGCCCAAAGGAAGTATGTGCATATGTGCACCCATAAAAACATGTACAAGAATGTTTATTGCAGCACTATTTATTCTAGTTAAAAATTAGAACAACCCAAATGCCCATCAACAGTAAAACAAATAGTAATATATTCATACAATGGAATATCATATAGCAATGAAAATGAATTAATTATACTACACACAATGACTTGGATGCATCTCACAAACTTATTGTTGTGCAAAAGTGTTAGAATCAAATCCTATATACTCTTTTATGTCTATTTGTTTAAAATTCAAAACCAGGCAAAACTAATTTACAGTGTTAGAACTCAAAATAGTGGTTGCCTCTGGGGAGAGTATGAAGTGATGGGGCACAAGTGGGGTTTTGGGGAGCTGGTAGGTTCTGTGTCTTGATCTGGGTTTAGTTTGTGAATATTCACTGCACTGTACACTCATGATTTGTACATCCTATGATTCCTATACTTCAATAAAAGTTTACTTAAAAAGACAACTTGGTAGTCTTCTATTTAAATTGCTTAGCAGCTTAGCAGTGCCTAAAATAGATTATCACGAATCTTTTCAGGAAATGGAAGTGTTCATGTGTATGCCTCTGCGTGTGTATGTGTGTGTGGGTGTTGAACATTGAATATTCTTCAGAAATGCAGTCGGGTGAAAGGAAACATCAAATTTATTATGCTTTCTTAAATAACTTGGCTTATGTGCCATAGTGTTTCCATAAAAGATTCTCTATTCAGTGAGAGTCAGTCTACTTGTGTTGTTAAAAGAATCTTAGGTAACCCCAACCCCATGCCACATCTATCAAATTTCATTTTACCCTCTCCTTTTATTCAGTAAATCATTCAATCACTGAGCATTTTCTCTACACCAATCCCAGTGAGAGGTGGTGGGGATTCAGAGAAAACACTATATATATATGCCCTTCTTATCTCTATTCTTAGGGCCTGAGGAATTCATCAGGGATGCTTGCCAAGAGTGTCTAAGCCTCAGGAACAGGGGCAAGACTGTGTGAGGTGTTCACCTAGAATAGCTGGAAATTATATAATCAAAGGGACAAGGGAAGCCAGAGTCCACTGGGAGAGAGAAATGGTACAAAGAATCACAGATGGTAGGCAAGCTGACCTCAGGAAACAGACACTAAAGAGATCAGGCCCAGGTCAGGAAGTAGGTGTAAATATGTCCCAAGAGAACAGCAGAGAATCAAGAATGGCAGTAGGTGGGGTCCATATCCAGTGCATCGATAAGGGGTGCATGGTCTCTAAAAATTTAAAAACAATGTGAAACTGATTAAAAGTCTAGCTGCCTTTTGTTATTACTACACACCAGCAATCCTAAAAAAATGTTTGTAAAATACTCCAGCCTCTGAATGTTTACTACAGTAGTGTTTATAACAGTGAAAAATTGGAAGCAGCCTAAATGTCCCTCACCTGAAGAATGGAGGAATGGGTCATGGTATATTCATACAGGGCAGTGGAAGCAGATGACCCAGCACTCCATATATCAACCTGGGAAACTCCAAAACATAATGTTACTAGTTGCAGAAGTCTACATAGCCTAATGCCATTTACACAAAGTTTTAAAACACATAAAATGAGAGTTATATGTGGGTCCGGGTTGCAAAAGTACACAGAGTGCGTGGGCATGACCAGCACTGGGAAGGGCAGTGACCCCTGGAAGTAGGGAGGAAAGAAAGCAACCAGAAAGAATACACAGGACATATATTTGTAATTTTTTTTTAAGCTCAGAAGTGGAAACCACAGTGCATAATTTTTACTATCTGTTCTTTTTCTACATGTCAGAAATATTTCATAATACAAATAAAATTTTGAACCACACACACACACACACACACACACAAAACGGTCCTGCCTGCTAGAGATGACTGTGCCTGCCTGACCCTTAATACACTAGTACAGGTGAATGATTCACAAAGAAGCTGACATATGTGAAGGTATCCAGAGCCCATTGCTATTGGTGGCAAGAGGTGGGCATGGGACCAGGTTAAAAAAAAAAATCTGGTTTTCTCAGAAAGAGGCTTTGGTGGTGTGTTATCTGAAGACAAGATGACATGTTCTTAACACTGATGTAGGGTAAAAAGGTTAACATCCATGTGAAAACCTGCCCAGAACCACCACGTCCAGACCTTATACGTAGGCAGGCAGGCAGGGATGACTCAACTCTCAACAGCTCTGAGTCTGGGAAGCAGCATGCCTGTTAGAACCAGGTGCCATGACATTTTGGAGTATGTGTTGGTAAGGTTCTCCATGTTAAGTAGCTTTACATGTTGTTATTAGAATCACGTTAGTGCAGCGCTAGAGCAAACGTCCCACGTCCACAGATGATTCTTTCCAAGAAACCTATTGGTTTGCTTTTCTTCCCTTTTCCTTCTCAATAGCAGCTGACAGACCAAGGGGAGCTGGCCCGGGCCTTTGATGCCAGTGCCAATTGAACAATAGCCCTGCTTGTGGCAATCATCCTCTTTGTTCAGCCAGGAGAATGCTGAAGCTGTTGCTCGTTGGATCCTGTGTATGTGGGTGGCCAGAGCAAGGTGCATTTGGCAGCCAGATGTAGATTCTGGGTGGTATGAGCTGACTGTCCACATAGCTAAAGCTTAGGACTTGGCTGGAACTCCCCTGACCAGTGCAATCAGAGAGACCAGATGGACTCGCCTCCTGGTCCTTTGAAGATGGTGTCCTTTATTTAGCTAAAGGGAAGAGACAGCCAACCATCTGACCTGGAAAGCATTCTTGGGCAGCCCCGTTCTTTTTGTGCACATCTAAAAGAAAGGGAAAGAGCGCTGTTGAAAGGAAATTTGGGGAGAGCCTTTGCAAGCCACTGAGGAGCTTGTAAAATCACACTTAACAAATGGGCACCAGAGGTTCTATTAACCAGTGGGAACTTCCCATTTATTTTCCTGGGGCAGTGCCACTTAGAAAGCAGATGACACTACAGGGAATTTGTCACCCTTTCTAGGGGTTTCCTTGCCAGTGCTGCTGTAGTGCTGCTAGCGCTGCTCTGGCTACAACTGCCACCAGAGCCATTTCTAGCCACTGGAGTTGCTCCTCACTTTAGACCACCCTCCTTAGGAGGACGATCTGGACATGAGTGGTAGGCTGGGGTGCAGGGGCTTTGCTTGCCACGCCCTTGTTGGTGTTGCTCTCCGGTGGAGGTACTGAGATCGCAGTCCCGTGGGGATCCAGTTTTGGTCAAGGTGGACTGTAGCATAGAGCTCCATCCCTGCCCACACCAGGTCCTGGGATTCCGCTAAAATGTAACCCACTGGGCTAGGCCCTCTACTTAAAAAATCCATTTGGAATCAACCAACCACCTTATGTTTTGAGCTCTGACCCTCTAATCCAGTTTCCACACCATAGCTTCATACACTCTCTGGCTAACACCCTTCAGATAGTCTACCTAGTTGGATGAGTGTTTCATCCCTTACCACAAACTCTTTGCCCATAGAGCCTGCTCTATTATCCTGCTCATCTGACACTTGTTGGAGTTGAGGTTTGTGTCTGGGAGCACAGAACCACTATGCACAGTTGTATAAGTTGTTCACTGCATGAAGTCTTCCAGCCAAGATGGTGAATGGGGACTGAAATACCATTAACGGGTCCTATGGACTTATACTATCTCCATTTCATCAGTACCTAATGAGTGCAAGTGCCAGTGTTTGACACCTTTTTTTCCACTTGATTAAATAAACACACCTCTCTTTTAGCAGAGCGATTACTCTCTCAATTCCAACCTCATAGTTCTAGTGGAAGCTGGCAATCTTATTACCTAGTAGCCAAACACCTGGCCTCAGAGTGGCTGCATGACACAAGCTGGGACAGAGTCTTTTTGATGCGTATGTAAATGGAATTATTTTCTTAATATCATTTTTAATTGTTCATTGCTATTGTATAGAATAAAACTAATGGTTTTTTTAATACTGATCTTGTACCATGTAACCTTGCTGAATGCCTTTATTAGTTTCAATACTTCAGGACTCCTTAGGAATTTCTATATAAAAAAATCATATCATGTGCAAAGAGAGAGAGTTTTACTTTTTTCTTTCCAGTCTGAATGCATTTTATTTATTTTTCTTGCTTAATTGTCCTGGCTAGAACCTCCAGTATAATGTTGAATATAGGTGGTAAAAGCAGACGTCCATGTCTTGTTCCTGATCTTAGGGTGAAAATTTTCATACTTGCACCATTAAATATGATGTAAGCTGTGAGTTTTTGTATTTTATGCACTGTATCAGGTTGCGGAAGTTCCCTTTTATTCCTAATTTGTTAGGTGTTTTTATCATGAAGGGGTGTTGGAATTTTTTCAAAAGTTTATTCTGGGTCTACTGAGATGACTGTATAGTTTTTGTCCTTTATTCTATACAATGGTATATTACAACAGCTGATTTTTGAACTTTAAACCAACCATTCATTCCTGGGACAAATCCCACTTGGTCATGATGCATAATCACTTTTATATGTTGCTAGACTTGGTTTTCTAGTGTCTTATTGAGGATTTCTGTGTTTATACTTACGCGAGATAGAGGCCTGTAGTTTTCTTTAATTGCAGTGGCTTTGCTTGTTTTGGGGTAACATTAATACTGGCTTCAGAGAATGAGTTAGGAAGTGTTCCCTTCTCTCCCATATTCTGAAAAAGTTTGTGAAGATTGGTGTTAATTATTCTTTTTATGTTTGGTAGAATTCATCTTGAAACCAAGCCCAGGCTTTTCTTTGTGGAAAGTTTTAAATTACTAATTTAATCTCTTTATTTGTGATAGGTCTATTCAGATTTCCTAATTCTTGAGTCAATTTCGGTAGGTTGTAGTATCCTAGAAATTTGTTGATTTCATCTAAGTTATCTAACTTTGTTGGTATATAGTCCATAGTATTCCCTATAATCTTTATTTCTCTAAGGTAGTGATCTCACCCCTTTCATTCCTGATTTTAGTAATTTGAGTCTTTTTTTTTCTTAGTCACTCTAGCTAAAGGTTTGTCAAATTTGTTAATCTTTTTAAAGAATCAGCTTTTGGTTTTGTTGATTTTCTCTACTGTTTTTCTATGCTCTATTTCATTAATTTCTACTTTGGTCTTTATTATTTCCTTCCTACTGCTTGCTTTAGGTTTGTTTTTCTTTTTCCATTGTCTTAAGATAGAAAGTTAGATTAGTGTTTTGAGATTGTCCTTCTTTTTAAATGTAGGTATTTACAGCTATAAGTTTACCTCTAAGCACTGCTTTAGCTATAACCAACAAGTTTTGGTATGTTGTGTCTTCATTTTCATTTCTCTCAAAGTGTTTTCTAATTAGCTTTGTGACTTTCTCTTTATTTAGGAGTGTGTTGTTTAATTTCCACATATTTTTGAACTTCCCAAATTTCTTTCTGTTACTAGTGTTACCATTGTAACACTAGTAATTTTATTCCATTGTAATTGAAGAACATACTTTGCATAATCCCAATCCTTTTAAACTTACTGAAGTTCTTTTATGGCCTAGTATATGATCTGTATCACAGGATGTTCTATGTGCTCTTAAGAAGAACATATATTTTGCTGTCATTGTGTGGAGTGTTCTATAGATATCTCTCACCTCTATTTTGTTTATAGTGTTATTCAAGTTCTTTATTTCCTTGTTGAGCTTCTGCCTAGTTGTTCTATCCATTAGTGAAAGTGGGGTATTGAAGTCTCCAAATATAATTATTGAATTTTCTATTTCTCTCTTCAGTTCTGTCAGGTTTTTGCTTCACGTATTTTGGGGCTATGTTTTTAGATGCATTTATGTTTATAATTGTTAAATCTTCCAGATGGATCAATGCTTTTATCATTATAAAATTTCCCTCCTTATCTCTAGCAACATTTTTGTTTTAAAGTCTATGGTATCTGATATTAGTGTAACCCCCCAGCTTTCTTATAGTTACTATGTGCATGATATATCTTTTTCCATCCTTTTACTTTCAATCTGTTTGTATCTTTGAGTATAAAGTGTGTGTCCTGTAGACAGAATATAGTTGGATCTTGTTTTTTATCCAGTATGTCAATCTCTGCCTCTTAATATAATTATTTAATCAATTCACATTTAATGTTATTATTGATACAGTTGGATTTACATCTGCCATTTTACTTTTTGTTTTCTATATGCCTCATGTAATTTTTGCTCTTCTGTCCTCCTTTACTCCTTTCTTTTGCATTAATTAACTATTTTCTATGGAACATTTAAACTCCTTTTAATGATTCTTTCACTATATATAGTTTAGTATTTCTTAGTGGCTTCTCAATGGCTTACTATATACATCTTAACTTATCAGAATCTACTTCAGATTAATTTCAGTGAGATATAAAAATGTTCCCTCTATATAGCTCTATTCCCTCCTCCACCTTTTTTTTTTGCTATAATTGATATACATATTACATCTATATATGTTACAAACCCAACAATACATTTCTATAAGTATTATGTTACATAATTTTATGTCTGTTAAAGAAGATGAGAGAAGAAATGAGAACAAGTATTTATAGAGTTTGTTATATTAACCTTCTTATTTGCCATTTCTGATTTTCTTGGCTTGTTCCGTGTGCATTCAAGAAACCATCTGGTGTTGTTTCTTACTCCTGTACAGCTTTGCTCCCACTTGTGTCTTTTGTGCTGTTACTGTCAAATATATTACACTTTTATACATTATCAGCCCAAGAATATCACATATGTATTGTTTTATGCAATTGATTTTTAAATCAATCAAGAGAATAAAGGAGAAAAATATGCATTTATATTCTCTTTTATAATTACATAATTACCTTTATTGGTGTTCCTATTGTGTGTGTGTGGATTTGAACTACTGCTTGGGTCATTTGCTTTCAGCCTTTGACTTGCAGAATTTTCTTTAGTATTTCCTATAAGAGAGATCTGAGAGCAATAAATTCTCCTGGTTTTTGTTTATTTGCAAATGTCTTTATTTCACCTTCATTTTTGAAAGATAGTCTTGCTGGATATCAGATTCTTGGTTTACATTTTTTTTTTCTTTGAGCACTTTGAATATGTCATCCCATTTCCTTCTGTACAACATGGTTTCTGATGAGTCAACTATTAATATTGGATTTCCCTTGAAATGAGTAGTCTTCTCTTGCTTATTTCAAGATTTTCTCTTTGTCTTTGTCTTTACACATGCCTGGTGTAGAGCTTCCACCCTGTAAGTGGAGGTTTGGTGGAAGAAGAAGCCCCCAGACCTCTCAGTTGCTCTTTCCTGGATTAGAGCTTCTGCAACATAGAGCTGGAGGGATGAGAAATGCTAGTGGCCTGCCCTCCTGGGGAGGCGCAGTAGTCCTCAGCTGGGATGATGCTCTTGGCTCACCCACTCAGAGTGGAGCTTCTGTCACTTTGAGTTGGGGGGTAGGGAGTGGGGGCAGGGAGAGGAAGCAAGTCCTGACTCACATGTCACAGACTCTCACTGCTCTTATTGCAATTTTGTAGATTTTCTTGAATAAATGTTTCTTCATTTGCTGTGTGCCTTTAGAACAATTTCAAGATAATTCAAGTTATTGTTTGTTAATAATTTTTACCCATTATGGATGTTTCACTGGGGAAAAGACCAGCAGAGCTCCTCAGACTGCCATTCTGGAAGTTCACTCCAGAATACACTGTTTTAAAAAGCTACATAGCTTTATATACTTCTTTTTCCACTTGACTTAATAATCCCCTATATTATTACAGACTCTTCATAAATATCATTTCTAATTATTGCACAATAGTCCATCAAGTCAGATATACCAAACTTTAATAAACTTTTTGTTTTAGAACTGTTTTAGATTTACAGAAAAAATAGGAAGATAATACAGATTTTTGATATATGCTATACCCGGTTTTACCTCTGTTGTCTACAGTTTACTTTCTGTTTCCTTCTAATTTTTCACCATTTTAAGTAATGCCATGGTGAACATCTTTGTGCATAAGTATTTTTATATTTTAGGTTATTTACATGAGGTAGATTTTTACAGAGGTTTCATTACCTGGTCAAAGTATTTTAGAACATACTTGACTCTGTAAGATTAAAGTCCCAGGCTTGGGTCTATTATCACAATTCTGCTTAGCATCAGAGTAGTAATTACATTATGGTTTCTACGTTAGTTCAAGTAAAAGGTGTACCTCTTAAGCATAGCCACTAGCAAAAGATGATCATGAAACTAAATAGTTTGCAAGAATTGACTGAGGTCCTAAGTATGAGGTGATCTTTACACCCCCAGGAAGACTTGTTCAAGTCTAACCATGCCAGTCACCCTTACTGATCAGCCTAATCACGATTAAATATATAAGAGGGCAATTAGCCTTTTCAATTTGACCATAAGATAGAGAATCAAACAAAAGTTACTTATATTTGGCTCTATGTGGTAGAAAGTTGGTCAGACCAGTCATTCTCAAAGTGTGGTCCCCAGACCAGTAGAATCACTGGTCTAGAGAGACCAGATATATGAGGTAAACTTCAAGATAACCATTTGGGAGTTATCTGATATAGGAAAAAGAGGTAATAAATCACTAAAGTTATAAAACCACTTTTTGGTATTCAGGCCAGGCTGTGGCCGGAGGGAGGTTGCTTGGGCTCAGTGCACATAGCAGGCAAGCTCAGTATTCTCTCTGAACTGGGATTTGAGAGCAAGGTCTTGGTACAGCCTGTTCCTCTCCTGCCACTAGTAATTCCCAAGATGTAGAGAAAGGGCAAATCAGAAGGCTCCTGGAACTGTTGAAGGCTACAGAGGCTACCATACCACCTGAGTAGCCATTGGCCAATGGCCCACAGTGAGTGAGCAGGGAACCGTGGTCACACAGGCTGCAAGAGTCATCCTCAGAGAGGGCATAACTGTTTCTGAGGCTCTGCAGAAAAGCTGCACCAGTATGCTTTCTTTCACCCACCCCAGTGGTGATGAGAGCATGAGTGTCATGATAACAAAAACAGGGCTTAGTTTGCATGCCTTGTATTCATTTAAAAAATCTTATAAAATCTGGGGAATTATAAATGCTTCAGAGCATAAGGGACAAAGCCAAACCCTAGCAAGCTGAGGGGTTCTCCTAGAGTTCATGAGCTCTGACTTCTTCCTTACCCCGGTCCCTTGGAGTAAGTGATTGGCTATGGGGCAGGTAGAATATAGATGAGGCTGAAGCACAGAAACCCATGGAATGGCCCCAAATCCTTCCCCCAGTCCTATGTGCTGGAGGTTGAGGCAGGGAATGGGGAAGAGAGGAGGAATGGAATTAATATCCAGATCTAAAGGAAATGGGCGGTAAAAAGAGACCTTGTCACCTGGAGGAAGATAAGGTTGGCCAGGGCCAGAGGGCGATTTGGTCCCCTTCTCTAATTAAAGGAGGGCTGACTGTCTGATCTATGACTGAGGGGCAAGGAGGGAAGAACGTGCATCTCTAGAAGACCTCAAGTATAGGAAACCCACTCCTAGGTGGGCAAAGTGGAAACATTAGGTCTATAAGGTACAGTTCCCACTTCTGCTCCAGAACTTCATAATTGTTAGGAACTACCCAAAAAAGAGGGAAAAGACCCACATTTCTTATTGTAATCCCAAGTGCTTCCCAGGTCTTACCAATCTGAGGTACAAAGAATGCTACTTTAGCAGATAATCCCAAATTTATCTAGTGCCAAATCCCCACCTGCATAATTGTCAGATCTCTGACCCTGTTGGCATTTCCCCTCCCTGTTATCCCCCTGGAGTGCCCAGAAGGTCTTCCAGTTGCTTCTGCAGGAGCCTGGCCCTCCACCTGAGCCCTGCTCCAAACTGTGACCTCAGCCTTCCCCTCGGGCCAAGAGCTCTGGCAGCCTGCTCACGGCCGCCCACAAGGAAAACTGTTCTGGGACACCCTGTTACTCTACCAGGAGAAGCAAATATCTCTTTGTCACTTGTCTTGTTTGGTCTGGGGACTGGGAGAAATTAAGATATCCAGGCAAAAGAGCAATCTGGAGTTCAGAGACCAGACAGGTCAGTTTGTACTGCATTTTTATGGGCACAAATAAATATTATGGAAACTGGCATTTCTAATTGCCTCTGATAAATAGCAGTATGCTACAGTGCTCTGTGGTTTCATCATGGCTTTAAAATTAAGACACATGATATAACTTGCACATGCAATTTTTCAATTTTTTTCCTTAACCTTCGTGGATTGTCAGAGATGATAATGATTATTGTTCACTTGGCTAGCTCTGGCCTGGCAGAAGCCTGCAGAAGGAAACAGCCTAACAGCAACATTAGCCCTTGACGGTGGGTTCAACAAGCACTGCCTCTGGCCGAGGCCAGGGTATGAGGGGATCATCATAGAGGGGCTGCTTTTGGGAAACTTGCCCACATTCCTAGAAAGAGAACATTTCAGCCAACAGATTGATCAAATCCCATGGTGGTATTGGTTAACTTTTTTTATATTAATTTATTTTTTGCTTTTTAAAACTCTACTGAAATTTTTCTTTTTTTTGCTCAAAAAGTAGTGCATAACTGTTTAAGCAAATCAAATAATTCAGAGGCATTTAATAGTCTCTCCCTTTTTCCCTTCAGTGCCACCATTTTGAGTTTGCCATTTTCCCTACATACATTTAAATACATCTAAACAGGGGCTTCCCTGGTAGCGCAGTGGTTAAGACTCTGCCTGCCAATGCAGGGGACATGGGTTCAAGCCCTGGTCCGGGAAGATCCCACATGCCAAGGAGCAACTAAGCCCGTGTGTCACAACTATTGAGCCTGTGCTCTAGAGCCCGCGAGTCGCAGCTACTGAGCCCACGTGCAGCAACTACAGAAACCTGCACACTTTAGGGCCCGTGTGCCGCAACTACTGAGCCTGTGTGCTGCAACTACTGACGCCTGCGCGCCTAGAGCCTGTGCTCCGCAACAAGGAAAGCCACTGCAATGAGAAGCCCGCACACCACAACGAAGAGTAGCCCCCGCTCACCACAACTAGGGAAATCCCACGCGCAGCAATGAAGACCCAACACAGCCAAATAAATAAATAAAATTATTTTTAAAAAAGAAGTATTGCCTTTATCTTCTTGTGATGCTGTTTTCTGATTTCCCTACCACTGCTTTGAAGAGTCAGTATTTGAAAAAAGAAAAACAAAGAAATGGTTAACCTCTTCATTGGCCTTCAGCGTGGTGGCTCCAATGAGCTGTCATGAATAGCTTTCCGTAACAAATGGGATTATAGTCCTCTTCATCATTCACCCTTTTCACCCCAGTACAGTAGCAATGCTGAGACCTTCAGGGATCACATCAACCAAATCCCAAGGTAGAGATATTTAAATTCAAAAAATCCACACTCACTTGCACCTGTTCTTTCCTGGCTACCGTGGTGCATTTGGGCTTTGCATCTAACTCCTTGAAAATTTATTTTAAGGTAAATAGAGTCTTGTTTTGAGAGTGAAAAGTTATTTCAACATGCATTCCAGACAGCATGGCGGCAAATGGAGTATAAATGCATCAGGATCCCCACTTGAGATTTTCGTTTTAGCCCAGTGCATTCAAAGCAGTAATCTACATCGTGCCAAGCCAAGTAGTGAGTGACTATGCTAGGAGGATTAAAAGATTATTTTTTTTTAATCCACTGGAACCCAAGCCATAGTCCCTCTATCGGTAACATTAATAACTATAATGGACTAAATTCAGATACCTCTTTTCTTCAAGATTCTGAAAATGTTTTTTGCCAAATGTGACTTACCAAATCACAGATTGATTTTTAGAGCTGGAAAGATCCTTAGAGATCAACCAGACAAACTCCTTATTTAAAGATGATGCTTGAGGCCCAGGGAAGACAGATGACTTGGTCCAGGTCTCTCACATCCACTTACTGACAGAGCAAAACTCAAACCCAGGTGGTCAGATTCTTAGCCTGGGGTGCTTCCTCCCACACTCTTGCTATCCAAAGTATGGTCTGTGGACTTACCACGTGGCATCACCAAGGAGCTTGTCAGAAAAGCAGAATCTCAGGCTCCATCTCAGATCTGCTGAATCAGAATCTGCATTTTAACAAGAGCCCTCCTCCAGTGTCTGTGTGTACATTAAAATCTGAGAAGCCCTGCTTTACATCTCACTGCCACTGCCCACAGCTCCATGACCTTTGCATTTGACATCAGACCATTTTCTGGACATGCCCAAGAAAGTGCAGTAAAATAAGTACAATAATCCTGTGGAAAGAACACTCCTTGAGAAAAGTGTTATAGTGACATCTGACCACGGCAATGAAAGAAAAAGATCAGAAGAGGATTCCTCTGGTGTTTTTGCAGCAAACTTAACCTGCGCACTTGGAAAAACAGGGTCCTTGCTCTGAACAAGCTTACAAGATAAGAGAGAGAAATCTAGGGCCCAGGGAGCAAAAATAGCATTGAATTCTAAATCAGGATGCAAAGCGTTTAGGGAAAACTTCCTGTGGGACACTCCTAATTCATCCTCCTCCCTGGTGCCAGAAACTTCTAAACTGTAACGTTGACCGACTCTTGTCCTTCAGTGACCCACCGCTGCCTGCAGGGTAAAGTCCAAAGTCCCCTGAGTTGTTCCTGTGCTTCCTCTTTAGCCTCATCACCCTCTTTCCACATCACCCCTTCTTCACACCAAGAAAACTGGGCCGCTTGCAGTTCCCTAGTCTGCCATGCCTTCGTTCATCTTGGAGCCTTTGCAAGACACTCCTGCATAATGCATCCTCCCTTCCTCATCCCTTCATATGGCTAATTGTTGCTCATCCTTATGGTCTCTGACAACGTGCCACCAAGAAACATTCTTCAAATTTTGGTTAGGTGCTCCTCCTCTGCACTCCCATTATGTCCTGAGTTGTTGACTAAATGTTTGTATCCTCCCAAAATTGGTATGTTGAAGCTTTGATCCCCCAGTGTGATGGTATTTAGAGGTGGGTCCTTTGGGAGGTAATTAGGTCTAAATGAGGTCATGAGAGTAGGGCCCCCATAATGGGATCAGTACCTTTATAAGAAAAGGAAGAGACACCAAAGCTCTGTCTCTGCCATGTGAGGACACAGCAAGAAGGCAGCTGTCTGCAAGTCAGGAAACAGACTCCTACCAGAAACCAAAGAATCAGGCTCTCACCAGGAACCAAATCTGTCAGCACCTTGATCTTGGACTTCCCAGCCTCCAGAACCCTGAGAAATAAATGTCTGTTGTTTGAGCCACCTTGTCTCTGGTATTTTGTTATAGCAGCCTGAGCAGACTAAGATACTCTGTGTCCCCTACTGTCGTGCTGGCTGGTTATTCCTCATTTGTCTGTCCTGCAAACAGCAGGCCCCTTGAGGGCCGGGAGCATGTTTCTCATTGTCCATCCCCAGGACATTGGGCTCGGCACATAAAACACATTCCATAAATGCTGTTGAATGAAAAAGAAGAGTGTGTGAATAGATTTGTGCTTGCAGGAGATGGAATTTGAGCTGATCCCTGAAAGACAGGTTTTAATAGCTATGGAGAGGAGGAAAGGCATGAATAGAGGCACAGGAACAAGGATGGTTATGAACGTATGAATGAGTGCACGGAGAGAATTAGGGAAGTGAGAAGGATGGGGAAGTTTTGTCTAAGACAGTGGTGAGAGAAAATGGGGTTTGGGGTCAAGCAAAGGAATTTGATTTGCTTCTGTTACTGCTGTCAATTCCTCCCTCTCCCCCCCCCCCACCCACAGAAGCACACAAGGATCTTAGTTCCTGGACCAGGGGCTGAACCTGTGCCCCTTGAAGTGGAAGCATGGAGTCTTAACCACTGGACTCCTTAACCAGGGAAGTCCCACTGCTGTCAATTTTTAAAATGTTTTTATTAAAGTATAATATAGATACAATAAAGTGCATATAGAGATTATAGCTTGATGAATTTTTACATACATACACTGTTTGGGGCTGAATTGCGTCCTCCCCCCGATTCATATGTTTGAGTCCTAAACCTCCAGTACCTCCAAATATGATTGTATTTGGAGACAAGGTCTTTTTTTTTTTTTAATTATTTATTTATTTATTTATTTATTTATTTATTTTTGGCTGTGTTGGGTCTTCGTTTCTGTGCCAGGGCTTTGTCCAGTAGCGGCAAGCGGGGGCCACTCTTCATCGCGGTGCGCGGGCCTCTCACTATCGCGGCCTCTCTCGTTGCGGAGCACAGGCTCCAGATGCGCAGGCTCAGTAGTTGTGGCTCACGGGCCTAGTTGCTCCGCGGCATGTGGGATCTTCCCAGACCAGGGCTCGAACCCGTGTGCCCTGCATTGGCAGGCAGATTCTCAATCACTGCGCCACCAGGGAAGCCCTGGAGACAAGGTCTTTAAAGAGATATTTACATTAAAATGAGGCCATTAAGATGGGCCCTGTGTCCTTATAAGCAAAGGAGATTAGGAAACAGACACACATAAAGGGACCATGTAAAGACACACAGAGAAGATGGCCATCTATAAGCCAAGGAGAGAGGTCTCAGAAGGAACCAACTCAGCTGGCACCTTGATCTCAGACTTCTAGCCCCAGACTCTGAGAATATAAACTTCTGTTGTCTAAGCCCCCCAGTCTGTGGTATTTGTTACAGCAGCTCCAGCAGGCAAATACACACACTGGGGGTGCACCATCCAGACTCAGATACAAAACATTCCAGCACCCCCCAAAAAATTTGAATTTGACTGCAGTGATAGAAGTCATTTTTGGTCCCTAAGCAGGTGACTCACCAAAGCAAAGTGGAATCTTAGGAAGATTAGCAAAGTGATTGGATGAACCGGCAGTAGGGGTGGTGGGGATGAGTAGGGGAGAAAAGAGGGGGAAGGGCATGGTTCACAGTCTCTTGCTGAAGTCAAGGAATTGGTGAGAGGATAATGGTGAAGGAAACGAAAGTGCATTTTAAAGGAATGGGAAAATAGCAGTGATGAACAAGAGGGAGGAATCAAAGAAGACTCTGAAGTGTTTGTCTAGGAGACTAAAGTGAGGAAGTATCGAAGACAAATATTGGCTATTTGGAGAAAAGAGTCAGTTGGAATGGGAAATGCCACACTGGGTTTGGGTCACGCTGGGTTTGAGGGGGTGGCAGCATATTCAAGTGGGTATGACATATCCAGAGGTGGAAATTTATATAAGACAGGAGCCCAAAGCAAGTGAGGATAAGAGTGTGGATGTGACTAGGGTCAGAGAAGTGGACCTGTATGGAGAGAAGGGAACAAAGGCAAGAATGAATGCTAACACAATAACGAAATAATAATAACTAACATGATTATGTGCTTACTTCCTGAAAGGTGTGCCGTTTACATATTTAATCCTCACAACAATCCTGGAAGGAACATTCTGTCATTATCATGCCTGTTTGACCAAGGGGGAAACTGAGGCACAGAGAGATTAATTCACTTGTTTAAAGTCACACAGCTCATCAGTGGTAGATCTGGTTTCAAGCCCAGGTACCCTGACACCAGTTCACTCAAGTTAGTGTGCTTAGAGGAAAGAGGAGCCAGCAGCAGAGACCATCTGAGCTCCTTTTTATCCCCCAGTCTCCAAATAAACTGGCCCGGTGCTATTCTATTCTGTAGTTTAAAATTCCTCAAGCTGTGGTGCTGATGTCTTCAGAAATGAACAAGTCTTTGCCATCAGTAAGTTCTTCCCAATGCCTAACCTCAAACACCCTGGTTGCACTTTAATAAAGGATGCTGCCTTTCCTCTCTGTTCTGCTGCCTGGGGAGTTTGGATCAGCTGCCTGTCTTTATTATTATCTTGCATCCTTGAAGACAGTATATTTATTAGCAGTTATTCAAATTATTTAAAAATGTGAACTTCTCACACTCTTCCTGAACTCTGGCCCTTGAGTCCAAGCTCCTCCTCTGTGGTCTCTTCTTCCGGACAGCTCAGGTTTCGTCATCAGTCTGGCACATGGAGCCCCAGTATAGCTCATGGTCCCCGCAGGTCTAGGGGAAGGCAAGATTACATTTCCACAAATGTGCTTCCATGCATATTTTGCAATTTCAGAGCTGTCCATAAGCCTGAAGAAATATCTTATACTGAAGCAAATAAAAGACATTGGCAGGTGCAAAACTCTGAACCACCAGAATTTAGCCAAAAGGATTTCTAGGCCATTCTCTTCAAACAATTTTGTTTCTTCTCCTATTGTGCTCCAGATTTTATCTCTCTGTGTGTTATTTTTTAAATCTTTTCCTGATAATTGTGCATTTATAAAATAACAAACACCTCATATGCACCCAGCAAACGTGCAAACTGTTTCATAATTAAAGAGATTCCTATTCCCCAAAACCTAGCATATGTGGTTAAAACACATGATTTGCTCAGTGTTTTAATGGAATGTGTGGCTAAAGGGCCAGAGCCCTACTCAGAATCACCAGGTGAAATGATGCTCAGAGCATTAACCATTGTGTTTGTAGTCTTACATTGCCTTTATCATGTTATATTTATTTTTGACCAAGAAAAATCCATTCCTCTTAGCAGAATTCTTTGGAAAGACAGAAAAGAGCCATTGGGGAAACAAAATGCTAAATCTAGAAACATTCTAGATTCCTATTTGTTGGGTTTTCCCCCACCAAGTCATCTGAGAGATATTTCTTGTTCCATGGCAGGTATCCGTCCACGAACATCATAACCTAATTAATCATTGTGGCTATTTATACGTATGACTTGCATGTAGAATGTTAATTATAATCATATCAACAATTACTATTAACAAGAATGAATTGCACATGTATTGAGCTTTATGATTTACCAAATAATTTAACTTGTTTAACTATTTTATTTATTTTTATTTATTTATTTTTTATAAATTTATTTGTTTTTGGCTGCACTGGGTCTTTGTTGCTGCACGCAGGCTTTCTCTAGTTGCGGTGAGCGGGGGCTACTCTTCGTTGCGGTGCGCGGGCTTCTCATTGCGGTGGCTTCTCTTGTTGCGGAGCTCAGGCTCTAGGCGAGCAGGCTTCAGTAGTTGTGGCATGCGGACGCAGTGTTGTGGCTCGCAGGCTCTACAGCGCAGGCTCAGTAGTTGTGGCACACGGGCTTAGTTGCTCTGCGGCATGTGGGATCTTCCTGGACCAGGGCTCGAACCTGTGTCCCCTGCATTGGCAGGCAGATTCTTGACCACTGTGCCACCAGGGAAGTCCCTGTTTAACTATTTTAGATTTCCCCAATGACCCTGAGATAGGCAAGGTAGATTTTACTTTATTTTATTTTTAAATTTATTTATTTTTTGCTGCATTGGGTCTTCATTGCTGCACATGGGCTTTCTCTAGTTGCAGTGAGCGGGGCCTACTCTTTGTTGCATTGAGCGGGCTTCTCATTGTGGTGGCTTCTCTTGTTGTGGAGCACAGGCTCTAGGCACGCACACAGGCTTTGGTAGTTGTGGCTTGTGGCCTCTAGAGCGCAGGCTCAGTAGTTGTGGCACACGGGATTAGTTGCTCTGCAGCATGTGGGATCTTCCCAGACCAGGGCTTGAACCCGTGTCCCCTGCCTTGGTAGGCGGATTCTTAACCACTGCACCACCAGAGAAGTCCCAGCAAGGTAGATTTTTGTATTCCCATTTTATAGGTAAGAACATGGAAGCACAGAAAGAGATGAAGTGAGTTTCCAAATAATATATAGTTGGAGAGGTAAAGCTTTGTAGGTCACATTTGCTTATAGATTGACAGGAGAATGAATATAATCTTGAGTTATGATTTATTTACAGAGTTTAAGTACTTAAACTATCTATACCCAGTGAGTATCTATGTAGCCAAGCAAATAATCTCAAGACCCAGCTAGCCATTTCCTATCTTGTAGATTATATCAGCTGAGAAACTGTCCATCACATCTGTCTAAAGAGTCCAAATTTGAGACATGTAATTCTCTGATAAGTTTCAGTTTTGAGGCTAAAAGTTCTCAAACTTTCAGAACATGATACCAGGCCAATTTTGCCTCATTTAGATGATGGGGTAAATGTTTTTAATGTATTCCTTCCATGATAAAAGTGGGTGACCCATTTCCTTCATTAACATCAATAATTCACATTAACACTTGGATAGCACCTTAGTTTGTCAAAGCATATTCACTTATAGCATTTGATTCTGTCTGAGACTCTATGAACCAGGTTGGGTTCATAGTAACATTCTCATTTTCCAGACACGAAGACCAAGGTACAGTTAATAAAATAGTCAAGTATTTAAGGCATGCCTACTATGTGGTGGAGACTACACTAAGTGATGGGGTGATAACAATACTGATAAAAAGTACATGCAATCCTGCCTCTTAATGTTTTCAGTCTAGTGCAGGGAGTAGACAACGAAATAATCACACCAACAAATGTAAAATTTGAACTGAATGTAATAGTGCTTTCATCCACATATTCCATCAAAACATTGTATAAGCCATGTGTTTTAAGAAACATGTAAGGTGAGGGAGCTTCAGGATGGCGGAAGAGTAAGACGTGGAGATCACCTTCCTCCCCACAAATACATCAGAAATACATCTACATGTGGAACAACTCCTACAGAACACCTACTGAATGCTGGCAGAAGACCTCAGACCTCCCAAAAGGCAAGAAACTCCCCACGTACCTGGGTAGGGCAAAAGAAAAAACAGAGACGAAAGAATAGGGACGGGACCTGCACCAGTGGGAGGGAGCTGTGAAGGAGGAAAGGTTTCCACACACTAGGAAGCCCCTTCGTGGGTGGAGACTGCGGGGGGCGGAGGGGGAGGGCTTCAGAGCCACGGAGGGGAGCACAGCAACAGGGGTGCGGAGGGCAAAGCGGAGAGAATCCCGCACAGAGGAGTGGTGCTGACCAGCACTCACCAGCCTGAGAGGCTTGTCTGCTCATCCGCTGGGACGGGCGGGGGCTGAGAGCTGAGGCTCAGACTTAGAGGTCGGATCCCAGGGAGAGGACTGGGGTTGGCTGCATGAACACAGCCTGAAGGGGCTAGTGCGCCACAGCTAGCCGGGAAGGAGTCCGGGAAAAGGTCTGCAGCTGCCGAGGAGGCAAGACTTTTTCTTGCCTCTTTGTTTCCTGGTGCACAAGGAGAGGGGATTCAGAGCGCCGCTTAAAGGAGCTCCGGAGATGGGCACGAGCTGCAGCTATCAGCGTGAACCCCAGAGATGGGCATGGGACACTAAGGCTGCTGCTGCTGCCACCAAGAAGCCTGTGTGTGAGCACAGGTCACTCTCCACACCTCCCCTTCCTGGAGCCTGTGCAGCCCGCCACTGCCAGGGTCCCGTGATCCAGGGACAACTTCCCCGGGAGAACGCACAGCGCACCTCAGGCTGGTGCAACGTCACGCTGGCCTCTGCCGCCGCAGGCTCGCCCCGCATCTGTACCCCTCCCTCCCCCCGGTCTGAGTGAGCCAGAGCCCCCTAATCAGCTGCTCCTTTAACCCCGTCCTATCTGAGTGAAGAACAGACGCCCTCAGGTGACCTACACGCAGAGGCGGGTCCAAATCCAAAGCTGAACCCCAGGAGCTGTGCAAACAAAGAGGAGAAAGGGAAATCTCTCCCAGCAGCCTCAGGAGCAGCAGATTAAATCTCCACAATCAACTTGATGTATCCTGCATCTGTGGAATACCTGAATAGACAATGAATCATCCCAAATTGAGGAGGTGGACTTTGGGAGCAATGATATATATTCTTTTTTTTCCCCCTTTTTCTCTTTTTATGAATGTGTATATGTATGCTTCTGTGTGAGTTTGTCTGTATAGCTTTGCTTTTACATTTGTCCTAGGGTTCCATCTGTCCAGTTTTTTTTGTTTGTTTGTTTGTTTTTAAGTATACTTTTTAGCATTTGTTATCATTGGTTGATTTGTTTTTTGGTGTGGTGGCTCTCTTCTTTTTAAAATTTTTTTATTACTTAAAAACATTTTTCTTAATAATTATTTTTTATTTTTTAATTTAATAACTTTATTCTGTTTTATTTCACTGTATTTTATTTTATTTTATCTTCTTCTGTCTTTCTTTCCTCCCTTTTATTCTGAGCTGTGTGGATGACAGGCTCTTGGTACTCCAGCCAGGCGTCAGGGCTGTGCCTCTGAGATGGGAGAGCCAAGTTCAGGACACTGGTCCACAAGAGACCTCCCAGCTCCACATAATATCAAATGGTGAAAATCTCCCAGAGATCTCCATCTCAGCGCCAAGACCCAGTCCACTCAACGACCAGCAAGCTGCAGTGCTGGACACCCTATGCCAAACAACTAGCAAGACAGGAACACAACCCCATCCATTAGCAGAGAGGCTGCCTAAAATAATAATAAGGCCACAGACACCTGAAAACACACCACCAGACGTAGACCTCCCACCAGAAAGACAAGGTCCAACCTCATCCACCAGAACACAGGCACTAGTCCCCTCCACCAGGAAGCCTACACAATCCACTAAACCAACCTTAGCCACTGGGGACAGACACCAAAAACAACGGGAACTACAAACCTGTAGCCTGAAAAAAGGAGACCCCAAACACAGTAAGTTAAGCAAAGTGAAAAGACAGAGAAACACACAGCAGATGAAGGAGCAAGGCAAAAACCCACCAGACCTAACAAATGAAGAGGAAATAGGCAGTCTACCTGAAAAATAATTCAGAATAATGATAGTAAACATGATCCAAAATCTTGGAACTAGAATGGAGAAAATACAAGAAACGTTTAGCAAGGACCTAGAAGAACTAAAGAGCAAACAAACAGTGATGAACAACACAATAAATGAAATTAAAAATTCTCTAGAAAGGATCAGTAGCAGGATAACTGAGGCAGAAGAACGGATAAGTGACCTGGAAGATAAAATAGTGGAAATAACTACTGCAGAGCAGAATAGAGAAAACAGAATGAAAAGAAATGTGGACAGTCTCAGAGACCTCTGGGACAACATTAAATGCACAAACATTCGAATTATAGGGGTCCCAGAAGAAGAAGAGAAAAAGAAAGGGACTGAGAAAATATTTGAAGAGATTATAGTTGAAAACTTCCCTAATATGAGAAAGGAAATAGTCAAGTCCAGGAAGCACAGAGAGTCCCATACAGGATAAATCCAAGGAGAAACACGCCAAGACACATATTAATCAAACTATCAAAAATTAAATACAAAGAAAAAATATTAAAAGGAGCAAGGGAAAAACAACAAATAACACATAAGGGAATCCCCATAAGGTTAACAGCTGATCTTTCAGCAGAAACTCTGCAAGCCAGAAGGGAGTGGCAGGACATATTTAAAGTGATGAAGGAGAAAAACCTACAACCAAGATTACTCTACCCAGCAAGGATCTCATTCAGATTTGATGGAGAAATTAAAACCTTTACAGACAAGCAAAAGCTAAGAGAATTCAGCACAACCAAACCAGCTTTACAACAAATGCTAAAGGAACTTCTCTAGGCAGGAAACACAAGAGAAGGAAAAGACCTACAATAACAAACCCAAAACAATTAAGAAAATGGTAATAGTAACATACACATTGATAATTACCATAAATGTAAATGGATTAAATGCTCCAACCAAAAGACATAGACTGGCTGAATGGATACAAAAACAAGACCCATATATATGCCGTCTACAAGAGACCCACCTCAGACCTAGGGACACATACAGACTGAAAGTGAGGGGATGGAAAAAGATATTCCATGCAAATGGAAATCAAAAGAAAGCTGGAGTAGCAATTCTCATATCAGACAAAATAGTTTAAAACAAAGACTATTATAAGAGACAAAGAAGGACACTACATAATGATCAAGGGATCAATTCAAGAAGAAAATGTAACAATTGTAAATATTTATGCACCCAACATAGGAGCACCTCAATACTTAAGGCAAAGGCTAACAGCCATAAAAGGGGAAATTGACAGTAACACAATCATAGTAGGGGACTTTAACACCCCATTTCACCAATGGACACATCATCCAAAATGAAAATAAATAAGGAAACAGAAGCTTTAAATGATACATTAAACAAGATGGGCTTAATTGATAATTAAAGGACATTCCAGGGCCTCCCTGGTGGCGCAGTGGTTGAGAGTCTGCCTGCCAGTGCAGGGGACATGGGTTCGAGCCCTGGTCCGGGAGGATCCCACATGACGTGGAACAACTGGGCCCGTGAGCCACAACTGCTGAGCCTGTGCGCCTGGAGCCTGTGCTCTGCAACAAGAGAGGCCACGATACTGAGAGGCCTGCGCACCGCGATGAAGAGTGGCCCCCGCTTGCTGCAACTAGAGAAAGCCCTAGCACAGAAACGAAGACCCAACATAGCAATCAATCAATCAATCAATAAATACATCTTTAAAAAAAATAAAAAATAAAAATAAAAAAATAAAAAATAAAAAAAAAAATAAAGGACATTCCATCCAAAAACAACAGGATACACATTCTGCTCAAGTGCTCATGGAACATTCTCCAGGATAGATCATATCTTGGGTCACAAATCAAGCCTTGGTAAATTTAAAAAAACTGAAATCATATCAAGTATCTTTTCCGACCACAGCGCTATGAGACTAGATATCAATTACAGGAAAAAATCTGTAAAAAATACAAACAACACATGGAGGCTAAACAATACACTACTTAATAACCAAGAGATCACTGAAGAAGTCAAAGAGGAAATCAAAAACTACCTAGAAACAAATGATAATTAAAACACAACGACCCAAAACCTATGGGATGCAGCAAAAGCAGTTCTAAGCGGGAAGTTTGTAGCAATACAAACCTACCTTAAGAAACAAGAAACATCTCAAATAAACAACCTAACCTTACACCTAAAGAAATTAGAGAAAGAAGAACAAAAAAACCCCAAAGGTAGCAGAAGGAAAGAAATCAT
Organism: Balaenoptera acutorostrata; assembly: GCF_949987535.1. Lineage (NCBI taxonomy): Eukaryota > Metazoa > Chordata > Mammalia > Artiodactyla > Balaenopteridae > Balaenoptera > Balaenoptera acutorostrata. The sequence goes on from NC_080078.1 coordinate 12,145,637, forward strand.
AAAGATCAGATCAGAAATAAATGAAAAAGAAATTAAGGAAACGATAGCAAAGGTCAATAAAACTAAAAGCTGGTTCTTTGAGAAGATAAACAAAATTGATAAACCATTAGCCAGACTCATCAAGAAAAAAAGGGAGAAGACTCAAATCAATAGAATTAGAAATGAAAAAAAGTAACAACTGACAGAGAGATTACTGCAAGCAACTGTATGCCAATAAAATGGACAACCTGGAAGAAATGGACAGATTCTTAGAAATGCACAACCTTCCAAGACTGAACCAGGAAGAAATAGAAAATATGAACAGACCAATCACAAGCAATAAAATTGAAACTGTGATTAAAAATCTTCCAACAAAAACCCAGGACCAGATGGCTTCACAGACGAATTCTATCAAACATTTAGAGAAGAGCTAACACCTAGCCTTCTCAAACTCTTCCAAAATATAGCAGAGGGAGGAACACTCCCAAACTCATTCTATGAGGCCACCATCACCCTGATACCAAAACCAGACAAAGATGTCACAAAGAAAGAAAACTACAGGCCAATATCACTGATGAACATAGATTCAAAAATCCTCAACAAAATACTAGCAAACAGAATCCAATAGCACATTAAAAGGATCATACACCATGATCAAGTGGGGTTTATCCCAGGAATTCAAGGATTCTTCAATATATGCAAATCAATCAATGTGATACACCATATTAACAAATTGAAGGAGAAAAATCATATGATCATCTCAGTAGATGCAGAGAAAGCTTTCGACCAAATTCAACACTCATTTATGATAAAAACCCTCCAGAAAGTAGGCATAGAGGGAACTTACCTCAACATGATAAAGGCCATATATGACAAACCCACAGCCAACATCATCCTCAATGGTGAAAAACTGAAACCATTTCCACTAAGATTGGGAACAAGACAAGGTTGCCCACCCTCACCACTATTATTCAACATAGTTTTGGAAGTTGTAGCCACAGCAATCAGAGGAGAAAAAGAAATAAAAGGAATCCAAATAGGAAAAGAGGAAGTAAAGCTGTCACTGTTTGCAGATGACATGATACTATACATAGAGAATCCTAAAGATGCTACCAGAAAACTACTAGAGCTAATCAATGAATTTGGTAAAGTAGCAGGATACAAAATTAATGCACAGAAATCTCTTGCATTCCTATACACTAATGATGAAAAATCTGAAAGTGAAATTAAGAAAACACTCCCATTTACCATTGCAACAAAAAGAATAAAATATCTAGGAATAAACCTACCTAAGGAGACAAAAGACTTGTATGCAGAAAATTATAAGACACTTATGAAAGAAATTAAAGATGATACAAACAGATGGAGAGATATACCATGTTCTTGGATTGGAAGAATCAACATTGTGAAAATGACTATACTACCCAAAGCAATCTACAGATTCAGTGCAATCCCTATCAAACTACCACTGGCACTTTTCACAGAACTAGAACAAAAAATTTCACAATTTGTATGGAAACACAAAAGACCCCGAATAGCCAAAGCAATCTTGAGAAAGCAAAACGGAGCTAGAGGAATCAGGCTCCCTGACTTCAGATTATACTACAAAGCTACAGTAATCAAGACAGTATAGTACTGGCACAAAAACAGACATGTAGATCAATGGAACAGGATAGAAAGCCCAGGGATAAACCCACGCACATCTGGTCACCTTATCATTGATAAAGGAGGAAAGAATATACAGTGGAGAAAAGACAGCCTCTTCAATAAGTGGTGCTGGGAAAACTGGACAGCTACATGTAAAAGAATGAAATTAGAACACTCCCTAACACCATACACAAAAATAAACTCCAAATGGATTAAAGGCCTAAATGTAAGGCCAGACATTATCAAACTCTTAGAGGAAAACATAGGCAGAACACTCTATGACATAAATCACAGCAAGATCCTTTTTGACCCACCTCCTAGAGAAAGGCAAATAAAAACAAAAATAAACAAATGGGACCTAATTAAACTTAAAATCTTTTGCACAGCAAAGGTAACCATAAACAAGACGAGAAGGCAACCCTCAGAATGGGAGAAAATATTTGCAAATGAAGCAACTGACAAAGGATTAATCTCCAAAATTTACAAGCAGCTCATGCAGCTCAATCTCAAAAAAACAACCCATTCCAAAAATCGGCAGAAGACCTAAGTAGACATTTCTCCAAAGAAGATACACAGATTGCCAACAAACACATGAAAGAATGCTCATCATTAATCATTAGAGAAATGCAAATCAAAACTACAATGAGGTATCATCTCACACTGGTCATAATGGCCATCATCAAAAAATCTACAAACAATAAATGCTGGAGAGGGTGTGGAGAAAAGGGAACCCTCTTGCACTGTTGGTGGGAATGTAAATTGATATAGCCACTATGGAGAACAGTATGGAGGTTCCTTAAAAAACTAAAAATAGAGCTACCATATGACCCAGCAATCCCACTACTGGGCATATACCCTGAGAAAAACATAATTCCAAAAGAATCATGTACCAAAATGTTCATTGCAGCTCTATTTACAATAGCCAGGACATGGAAGCAACCTATGTGTCCATCAACAGATGAATGGATAAAGAAGATGTGGCACATATATACAATGGAATATTACTCAGCCATAAAAAGAAACGAAATGGAGGTATTTGTAGTGAGGTGGATGGAGTTAGAGTCTGTCATACAGAGTGAAGTAAGTGAGAAAGAAAAACAAATACTGTATGCTAACACATGTATATGGAATCTAAAAAAAAAATGGTCATGAATCACCTAGGGGCTAGACGGGAATAAAGACACAGACCTACTAGAGAATGGACTTGAGGATACGGGGAGGGGGAAGGGTAAGCTGGGACAAAGTGAGAGAGTGGCGTGGACATATATACACTACCAAACGTAAAATAGATAGCTAGTGGGAAGCAACCGCATAGCACAGGGAGATCAGCTCGGTGCTTTGTGACCACCTAGAGGGGTGGGATAGGGAGGGTGGGAGGGAGGGATACGCAAGAGGGAAGAGTTATGAGGAGATATGTATATGTATAACTGATTCACTTTGTTATAAAGCAGAAACTAACACACCATTGTAAAGCAATTATACTCCAATAAAGATGTTTAAAAACAAACAAACAATGAACAACAACAACAAAAATGTAAGGTTTTAAGAAACATGCCAGGTTTTTATGAAAAGGAGAAGACTGTATTAGTCTGGGAACCTAGAATACGGGGATATGGCTTTTTTTTTTTTTTTTTTTTTTGGCCACGGTGCATAGCTTGCAGGATTTTAGTTCCCAGACCAGGGATTGAACCTGGGCCCACAGCAGTGAAACTGCCAAGTCCTAACCACTGGACTACCAGAGAATTCCAGGGATTTGGCCTTTTCAAGGAGACCCAGCACAGCTTTCCTGGGGAAGTAAAATGATCTGAGGGTATAGGGGATAAGTAAATGGAAAGAGAAGAGATTGATTTTGGAGGCAGAGTAAGAAGCCCTGTAATGGAAAGAAGCTCAGCATGACAATTGGAGGTCAATGTGATGGGATGGCAGAGCATGGAAGAATGCAACTCAGTGCACAGCTGAAAAGATTGCTTCTATGTGAAAGGTTTTAAACTTTCATTCTAATGACAATGAGAAGACATAAAAGATCTCTAAGTATTGGGAAAGGGGCACAATTTGGTCTGTGGTTTGGAAAGATTATTCCAGATATGATGTAGAGGACACATTGAAGGGAGCCATTGAATAGTCAGATGACTATTTCAGATGTCCAAGTGAAGGAGGGTGGACCATGGATTGGAGAGAAGATGGATTTGAGAGATTTTTAATAGGTAAATTTGATGGGACTAGATGGTAGGTTGAATATGGGGATGAGTATAAAGAAGTAAAAGGTGACCCCAACATTCCAGGCTTGTGCAAATGGGTCATGGTTGTACAATGGAGAATACTGGAAGTGCAGACTTGTGGCATGGAGATCATGAGTTTGGTTTGGGATGATCATAAGACATCCAACAAGAGCTCCAAGAAGAGTTGACTTATGGAGGTGAAACATAGAGGTCTGGGCTAGGGATACAAATTTGTGAGTCATTCTCATGTAGGTGATAATTAGAGCCATAGATGTGGATGAGACGCGATCACCCAGAGAGAGATTATGAAGTGAGAAGAAAAGAGGGTCCTAGAAAGAGCCTCTTTGAAAAACACATCCATTGGATTTAGCAGTATGGAGGTCACTGGTGACCTTAGGAGTGGGAGTCAGAAGCTAGATTGCAATGGATTGAAGAGAGTGGGAGATGAGGCTATGGAGACTATGAACTAAGCAGAAGTTTCAGAGTTGGTTTTGAAGCACACTTAGGCTCTAAGGCACATGTAATAAAAAATATGACAATAAATAATGAAAGCCAGTTTTTAGTTTGAATCTGAAAATACGGAAATAAGCAAAGTTAAAATTTGCTTTGCGGTTTGTCTCACCTTCCTCTTCTGCTACCCTCTCCTCTAAGCATTCAAGATGCTTTCAGGATTTCCCACTCCAGCTTGACTTTCCAGGCTGACCCCATGTCCTCTGGCCCGTTGGCTCCCTGCCTGCACTACTTAGCACCCCCAACCTGCTTTTAGAAAGCTGGCATACTGGGGAAGGACCTGGTAAACCAATTCTTACCAAGTGTTGTGTGGTAACGCTCTGGGCTAGGGGTTTGCTTTTTCACTGGGGACAATTCCATAACAAGTCTGAGGGTCTGGGCATACAGTTTAGGATGGGCAGGTATAAACTAAGGGAGTCTGATAAGGAGATCATACTGTGGAGTGGAAGTAGCACCAACATGCTAGATAATCTCAAATAAGTCATTTCATCTCTCTGGACCCCCCAGTTTTTCATTTGTCAAATCTGGTATTGGATTATATCTCCCAGCCCTTCCAGGCCTGGCATTGTTGGTCTCTGCAGCAAACCCAGACCCAGGTGATGACATGCTCCTTGGGAAGGGGAAGAAGGGAGAGAATGGATGGAGAGAGAGAGAGAGAGAGAGATGGGAGAGAGATGGGAGAGAGACAGGCATTTCTCCTGCCCCTAGGAAGAAGAAGAAGAAGTCAGGGCTGGGACTGAGGTCTGATATTCAGGTCACTACCACCGGCTCCAGGACCATTTTCTTATGCAGGACCCAGGTTCTGTCAATAAGCTAATGTATCCCTGCTGGTATAACAGACAAGATCAGCCCACACTGGTCTAATCTGATCTCCTGCCAGCAAGGAAGAAGGTTTAAAGTTAGGTTAAGCTAGAACAGAATCAACTGAGGTGTGTAAATCAGATCGCGTTCTAAGTGCTCTGAGAAGCTGCTATTTTTTAAAAGAGAACTCCTGAAGGCAATCTTCAGTAAAGTGAGGAGTCCTTTTGTAGAAGGCATAAATGCCCCGTCTTTATCCCTTTTTAATCACCTAAATGTTCGTCTATCAGGTTTCCATAAGCCACCAGGTACATTTGTGCTTAATAACAACATGCAGTAAAGAAGTGGTTGAGATGCTCTGATAAAGATTAATGCTTGACTTCCTCTTTCAATTCTTTCCTATACTGCATTTCACATTGAAAACCACTTTTCCCTTTGCACTGTAGCTTTTGAAATATTCCTTATGAAGTCACTTTACGCAGTAGATAGTGAAGAAGATGTGCTGTTATCAGGAACGGGATGTGACATGCATCCAAAATACCTCCCCTAATGAAGAACCGTAGTCTGGAAACAGACGGATGGTGTGTGACAGGTGAGCAGCTCTGTGTCTGAGCTGTAGTTTGGGGAAAGGGATTCCAGTAAGCTGTATGAGTGAGGCCTCTGTGTTTCTGTCCTTGTTGGCTTCCCCTCCCAAAGCAGGCTAACACTCTGACCTCCATTTACAGTCACCACTTCGTTCATTTGGAGAAGACAAGCTGTCCAAGTTAATCCATTAGTTAGCCTTCTGCATTAACACAAAACACATGGTGCTCCATGCTTCATTAGTACAGACAAGGTGTTCCAGGCACTGTGTCCCTGCATAGAGCATACTGCGGTGCCTGCCCCCAAATGAATGCCGTCATGCTCTGTACCTTTCCTAACGCACCGCCTCAGTCCGTGGCCGCTCTCTTCACTCGACGAACCTGGACAAAGCCTTCTGATCTCCTGCCAGCAGCCACTTCTGTGTGGATTAATACTTCCGTCCCTCTCTGCGCCAGGCCAAACCAAGCTGGGCTTGCCTCCTCTAGTGTTTGCTGCCCATCCAGAAGAACAAGAGAACTGCAGCTGGACAGATCTGTCGGCCCAGGGCCGGCCCTAGAGACGAGATGATTAGGGAAGATAATGATGAATGAAGGACTCACAGGTGAAAAATGACTTCTTTGGAATCCTTATTGATCGGCCAGCTGAGGCCTTTTTCATGTGGAACCTAAATTTGACATCTCAAATTGAACCTGACTCTTGAATAGCTCATGCAATTTTAGACCTGGCAGTAATTTTAGATGGAATCTAGGGCTTTGCCTAGATGGGGAAACCGAGGCCCTGAGCATGAAAGTGACTTACCCAAAATAACACAGAGGGTCAATGGCAAAGTCAGGGCTGGGACTGAGGTCTGATATTCAGGTCACTACCACCGGCTCCAGGACCATTTTCTTATGCAGGACCCAGGTTCTGTCAATAAGCTAATGTATCCCTGCTGGTATAAAAGACAAGATCAGCCCACACTGGTCTAATCTGGACCTTGGCTCCAAAAGGGGTAGTAAAAAAAAAGATGGACAGAAGGGGGCATAGTGCTTGGGGAGGGAGGAACCAATCTGATAAGGAGTAGCCAAGAAAACTGCTACTGCTACTGCTACTAAGATATGAGGGGCTGGAGGAAGGCACAGATGGTGCTGAAAATGCATAGTCTCCTTTTGGAGAGAGCTCTCTTTCCTAAGAAACATTTCACTTTGGGATGTATTTACTCCATGAAGTGAAGAATCTGAGGATGGAATGAAGAAGCTCTACCAAGCAGGCCCTGGCAGTCAGAGGCAATGGGGAATGGTACCTTCTCTTAACAGGCAATCCAGGGGTAGGACCTGGATTGGGGAGAAACACAAATTGCCTGAAAGAAGAGCAGGGCATGCCCCTCCCACAGAGTATGAGACATTCAGATTCTCCACTTCAAATGCAGACCACACTGGGAGCCCCTACCAGCCCCATCTCCGTGATCAGTTAACACGTTGGCATGCATTAGCACCGCATGGGTTTGTAGCCTGCAAGTAAACGGATGGTCATGGTCAGGGCTGGGCAAAGACCCACTCTGCCTGCTTCACACAGCATAGCTGCGCACATGCTCACATAGCACATACGCTTCACCTAGCTGTGCGTAACTCCACAGACTGTGGAGCTCTGGTCCATGGAAAACAAAGCATCACCTCATCGTCCCATCCTCAGTAAAGGTTCTTGGATCCCCTTGTTAATGAGAAAGGAGAATCATTAGAGCCACACAACAAACAGTCACATTACTCATACGTACCTTCAAAACAGTGTACACAATTTGCCAAGTACTGTGCTAAGCACTAGGCTGCAAAAGGGACTAAGGTCTAGCCCTGCCTGAGCTGGACACATCTAGTGGGGAAGACAGATGTCCACACGGCTAACGAATGAAATGGGATAAGGGCTATACAAAAAGAAGGGAAATGAACTAAAATTTGCCACTAAGCTACTACGACCCAGTAACTTTCATCCATTCCTTCATTAGCTCATTCACCAGACATTTATTAAATGTCTGTAGAAGCTGTGCGAAGAATGCAAAGATGAATGGAAAAGATCTTTGCCCTTGAAGAAATCACATATTACAAGGGAAAGATAAATGGATAAACAATAAGTTTAAAAAATGTTACAGTTGCTATTTCAAACGTCTGTGCATGCACAAAAGATGTTCAAAGGAGTCGATTTTTAAGCATCTCAAAGTGTCTCAGGTTTTATATAAAAGGGTACATACTGTTTGAGTCCATTTATATGAAGTTCTAGAACAAGCAAAACTAATCTACTATGAAAAAATCAGAACAGTCGTGGCCTTTGAGTGGGGTGGGTGGCACTTCCCTTGACTAGGGGTTGGGTTATACAGTTATATGCATTTTTCAAAACTCATTGAGTGGTACACAAGATTTGTGCATTTCATTGCTTGTAGATTTACCTAAAAATGAACTCTAAGCAAATATTGAATTCTAGATAATGACATACATGATGAAGTATTTGGGGGGGGAGGTGTACCGGTATCTGCAGCTTACTTTGAATTGCATCCAAAAAATAAGACAGAAGGATAGAAGAATGCATAGATGAATGGAGATGTGTTAAAGCAAATATAGTAAAATGTCAGTTGTAGAATTTAGGTAGTATGTATGCAGCTGTACACTGTACAATGCTTTCAATTTTTCTGAAAGCTTGAAAAATTTCAAAATAAAGTATTAGTGGGGAAAAATGAGTCTTGAAAGTAAAATAGGCATCCCCCAGGCAAACTGGATGAGAAGGGGCTAAGCTAAACCCATTTCCACTTTTGTAACCCTCATCTGCCTTTCCGCCTCCTCTACAGAGCCTAAAATAGCTAACTATTTACTTATCTCCTCGCCACTTTGGGTAGTTGTGTGGCACAGTTCTGGCCAATGAAGCATTAAGTGAACTCTGCTGGTTCTTCTGGGAAAGCTTTTGTTTAGTGGGTGCTGCCCCTTCCTGACTCGAACACAAACATGATACCTGGAGATGCAGCAGGCTCTTGCAACCATGAAGGCAAATCTAAAAGAATAAGACTCCTGCCCTGACTTTACTGAGCAGTGGAACCAGTGTCAGCAGCAGCCCATCTCCAGACTTCCCGCTGTATTTAAAAAAAAAAAAAAAAAAAGGATGGACTTGAGGACACGGGGAGGGGGAAGGGGAAGCTGGGACGAAGTGAAAGAGTGGCATGGACATATATACACTACCAAATGTAAAATAGATAGCTAGTGGGAAGCAGCCGCATAGCACAGGGAGATCAGCTCGGTGCTTTGTATCCACCTAGAGGGGTGGGATAAGAAGGGTGGGAGGGAGATGCAAGAGGGAGAGGATATGGGGATATATGTATATGTATAGCTGATTCACTTTGTTATAAAGCAGAAACTAACACACCATTGTAAAGCAATTGTACTCCAATAAAGATGTTAAAAAAAAAAAAAAGAAATCCTTGTTTGTTTTAGTCACTGTTAGTCACCTATTCTGTTACTTGCAACTGAAACATTATGAGCACAAAAGTGTAAAACAGCCTGGTTTTCAGGTAATTACAAGCAATCTGATGGCTGGATCCAGAGTTTGGGGAGGAAAATGTGGAGTAGAAGATGCAGCTATAGAGATTGGAATAGGCCAGACCCTGGAGGACTCAATGCAATACTAAAGACTTTGGATTCTCTGAAGGTATTAGAGCATGGGGGTAACCTGATCAGATTGCCTTTTAGAGCAGTGGTTCTCAAACTTTTATGAATATTAGAATCATCTGGAGTTAAAAGTGCAGATTCCCAAGCCCCACGTCCAGAGATTCTGATTGTCAGAGATGTTGTTGGTGCCCTGCCCATATCCTCTCTTTTATCAGCAGCTTCTGTGACCAGTTCCATGCACAGACAGCTTCCTGTCTCAATACCTCTGTGATTCTCTGCCTGATGGCTTTCTCTGGTCACAGAAGCATGCTGTGTGCACCCACGAGACAGGCCAGAAGTGTCAGGGAGTTAATGCTCCCAAGGGCAACCTTTGACCAATGAGGAATGGGAGCTGGTGGATAAATACTCCAGCTTCCTCTCTTACGGGTGGGAAAATTCTGAAGTGTGTGCCTAGCAGCCTCTCAGGTCCCCTTGGGGTTGAGTTCCACTTGCCCACAGTGATAACTCTCTCATTAATATACTTTTTACTGGTTTTTCTTTCCTTCCCTGTCTCCCTTCCCCAGACCCCCACCCGTACACTGCTGGGATCACCTCTCAAATAAACATCTGGCACCCAAATCCTTGTCTAAGGTTCTGCTTTTGCCAGAATCCAAACTAGGACGCTGATTCAGAAACCCAGGGTGGGGCCTGGGAATGTGCATTTTAACCGTCGCCCCTCTCTAAGTATTCAGATAGTGGACTGAATCTCAGTCCCTCTACCACAAGTAACTTTCCCTGTTGCCACTGGCAGACGAATTTGTAGATTGGAGTGAAATTCTTTGGTGGCAAGCAGATTTTTCAGTTGAATTGAGACCAAGAGATTAAGCAAATTCTCTAGCTAATTCAGTTAATCTGTGAAAAGTTTTCAAACATAAGCATTTTCAAAGATAAGAGCTAACTGCAAGGGCCCCAGATCAGTTTATGACATTGAAACAGGTAATCAGGAGATTGTCAAAACCCCACTACATAAATAAATAAGAATAAATAAAGAATCCTGACTGTTCCTTACCTCATAACACCCAGAATAATTTTTCATCTGAATTTATCTTTTACTGAAAAAAGAGAGGACAACTAGATCTTATCAGCTGAAGCAGTAATTTTATTGTGTTTAGGGGCCAGGTAAAAGCTGTCTCCTGTTGTTTTAACATTCCCTTACTAAGAAAGAGATGGGTCACATATTTTGATACCATTTTTTGGCCTCAAATTAGGATCCTGGGAGGAGGAGCTCGTGGAGAAGAAGTGGATGCAGGAGGCGCCAGATCGGGTTGTTGGGTTCCTCTGATGAGGCCATTTCACCAGCCATGAGCATCAGCTTCCTCTACAAAAGCTCAGGTAAGGTGACCAAAACAGGAAAGGTAGTGTTCCCTCATGGTATGCTGTGGCTCATGAATTTTATTTATTTATTTATTTAGCTGCACTGGGTCTTAGTTGCAGCACGCGGGATCTTTAGTTGCGGCATGCATGCGGGATCTAGTTCCCCGACCAGGGATCGAACCTGGGCCCCCTGCATTGGGACTGTGGAGTCTTACCCACTGGACCACCAGGGAAGTCCCTGTGGCTCATGAATTTTAAAAAAGCATCTTTTAAAGCGGTTTCCAAGTACTGTTCCAGGGGGTCAGTTATTCCCACAAAGGGAACTTTTAGACTTGCCTGAAATACCAGCACCTCATTAGTGATGGTGGGCAGCCACGCCATTCCCTGTACCTCCACGCTGCCCCAGCTTTGCTTTTGGTAGGGCACCCCGGTCTCTGTGCCTTTTTTGTCAGGTGGAATCACAGCACCGTTCCCTGCTGTTGTTATCAAAGGTTAGGCCTAATGCCATTGATGACAGACAGGTTGTTAGAGAGCCTTCCCATCAAAATCTTTAAAAGTTAGACATTTCTCTTCAACTCTATCTACTGATATCATTTCACTGGCTCTTCTGTGGGAAATGAAGATGCAAGCTGTCAGAAAAGTAAGTATGGGCAAAGCTGCGGACTGATAGAAGATAAAAGAGGAATGCAAAAATACCACCTGATCAGCTTTTCTTTAATCTTAACAGAAGGGATGTAGAGAAAGTTTGCATTTCTACACCTTGGGTTAGTGTTCACCTGCTGTCTTTTTCTGTAGTTGAAGAGTGAGTTTTCACTCCGAGGAAGCATGCAATGCCACCTAAAAGTCTCAAGGAAAGCTTAGAAAGAGAGTATTTTGGCACAACAGGAAGATAGGAACAATTTTACCCATACCCTGAGTTACAAGGGAAAAGGTTACTTTTTTCACTAAATCACTTTTATTGCTTGCCAATCACAAACAACTCTTAGAAAGCCTATAAGTCTATGCACATGCATTTCTGGGTAATACAGAGATTCCAAGAGGTAGGGGGCACAGTCTCAGCCCTGGAGAAATTCAGTGTCCTAGAAGAGAAATGACAAGATTCTAAAAGGTAAATAACAATCTGAGCATGCATATGCTATGTGATAAATGGCAACAGTATGAGTCAGTAATATTATTACAAGGTTCACATAGGTATCTCTTATTACAGGGTTCACATAGATATCTCTTAATAATAGGACAGACATCCCCTTCCTTAGGATATGTTATTTATTGGGGGAGTACAGGGAAGGTAGGAATGTAATTGCTTAGAGTAATTTTGATGTTTGCACATAAATGCATAATGATATTATCGATCCTGGATACAAACTATCAGGAGAAGCAGTTGTGAAACCTGGTGGGAGTTTGCACCTGGCAGCCTGGTTTCCCTACTCATCAAGAAGCCGAGGAAAGAACCCAAAAGTACCTGCGGCTCCCAGGGTGTGGCAGTGACCTGGGGTGCTTACCAAATGGAATTAGTACTAGAAGATGAAGAAAGTTTGAGGACAGTATACAGCAGCATCAAATAGGAAGGAGATTGCTGCTTTTATCCCCAGCCATCAGAGTGCTTCACAAAACAATATTAGAAGCTGCATTTTATAAATTACACCATCATGGGAGATTGTGAATTGGCATTAAAAAAAAAAAAAAGAGAAAAATTTGTCTTTTTTTTTTTGAGAAACCTATTCATTGTGAAATTCAGGAGCTATTATTTGGTCCCCAAATAATTGTCCACATTACAGCAATGAATACTCTATTTATTTACTGTGGTTATAAGAGCAATGTCAGATTTCTTAAAAGTTTTGATTAAAGTGTTCTGTTTTAAGTTTTAATTAAAGTGTTTTAAAACACTGAAAATAACATCTCCCAGAAAATAATGAGTTTCTTCCTGTTAGCTGTTGAATCATTTACTCCCATATCTGAATAATAACAGCACATCAAAGCCAGCAGTGGTAATTAAATGATTTGTGAACATAGGTTAACAAATTAGCGCATTATGATGTCATTGTCTAATTAGGGTAAAAATGCTAGTCTTACCTAGAAGACTGACAAAATAGTAAAACAAGAAGGAACAGGTAAAAAGTATCATGCAAAATATTAGAACGTATGTAATGTCATTTTTCTGCTTACTACATGAGAGGGGTTATGAGCGTCTTTCAGATCTTACATATCCAAGCTATACACACCTTGGATTAGTTATGTTTTCAGGGTGAATGGGAAGCTGTTTACACGACCTCAAATAACTGAATTGTTTGTAGTTTTCGTATGACAACCACCAGCAGCCCTGGCCTGTGAAGACACCTAAGGGAAAGTTCCTTTGAATTCCCCTTTATGTATCAACAAGATTTAAAAAGAAAAACAAAAAAAAAAAACAACTCAGAGGAAATAAGGAATATTCATCTCTCACTCTTATTATAAAGAATTTTCAATTTATCAACCATTTATTCAACACATGTTTACTAGGCACCTACTATATGCCCAGCAAAGCATTAGCTTTTTGAGGGGCATGAAGATGCATGAAACAGACTTCTCTCAAAGTTTTTTTTCAGTTAGAGAAATAAGGCACACAGGTTATAAGGTCATAAACATTAGGTAGAGACAAAGTGCTGTAGAATTTCAGGAGGGATTGATAACTTCCACCTGGGGAAATCAAGATGCAGTGTCAAGAGCTTGGTCTTAACTGATGGGAAGTGATGGGGGGTGAAAGGCTTTGCAGACAGAACAAATGGCAAGCACAAAGGCACATGTAATTTACTATTTATTCTGCCACCAGTTGGGAAGTTTAATCCTAATTACATCCCAGAAAAGAAGCCAATTCTGTGCTTATTTCTACTGGCAATGGAAGTATTGGGCAGCTGAAAAAATTTACCCTCACAACAGCCAGTAAGTTAGTGACCCAGCAGGGGTTTGGAGGCTCCAGAATTCTTTTAATCCCCAGTGATCATTTAAACAACTGAGCCCTCTAAATATATACAAATCTTGTATTTGAACGGATTTGGAAAAATAAAGAGGCCTGTGAAACGCACACACCACTCTTTCAAGTCTCTGAGCAATGCTTACAATATTGTAGGACACTTTGGGTCCTAGCGATAGCTTTTGGCAGCAGGGAAAGTCCTCCATCCCACCTTTGTTGGTGTCCACTCCACTGACATATCCTCCCTGCAGCCTTGGGAAACAGCCTCAAATGGCTGGCTAAACACTCAGTAAGGATATGTTGAAGGAAGTTTCCTGCTTTCCCTATTAGTTGCAAGAATTGTGTGTATAAGTGTAAATGTTATAGCAAAGATCAAGCTGGTTATTAATCCAAGTCAGGGCAAAGAGGAAGAAACTATCAGCAAAGAGAAGTGATTTCTTTTTAGGCTTTTGCTTTGAAGGCTAGAATTTGTTTAATTAAATGAGACCTTCTGCCCTGTTGCTGACACGAGGACCTTTTCACTTCACACTAGGGACCTCACGACAAGTGAGCCATTAACACTCTGTCTCAAAGCCTAAGCCTGCCATCATTTCCGTTATCCTTGCTCATTCACACCTTGTCTTCTGGCCACTGTTGTTCATCTCTTCAACCTAATATCATCAGCCAGTTTTTCTTTTTAACTTTTACCAAAAAAAAAAATTTAGGCACAGCTTTAGAAGAGTGTATTTTCCGACATGAGTTACGTAGTAAATAGAGATGTGAAGACCTTGGAGGTGATTCAAATGGGAGCCATGACGGCTGAAAGTTTGTAAGATAAAAAAGTTTCTTTCCTGTGAAAGAAACTAGCTTAGGAAGACTGGAAGGGAAAAACAGGCATGATCCGACACTGTTCTTCAGAGGTAAGGAATGTCTAGAGCAGACGTGGCTGTTAGCTCCCATCACTGTAATTGCTGCTTTTATAGCTTGCTGCTGCGATCTGGCTTGTAGGGCCTCACAAGGTGTCCCCCAGAAATCAAACGCTCATTTGGGAAGGCGGGACCTTGCCTTGGTGAAAGAACTATTGTCATTATTGCAGGCAGGAGTGGTAGACTCCCGGCCCTGCTGAATCACCACCTTGCTGTGGGAGATCTTGTGAAGGTCATTGAATTTACGCAGTCTTCAATTCTTGCCTCTCTACGATGAGAATATTGGACTAAATGAGCTCTAAAAAGGGAGACCATATAATTTATTATAAAAATAACGGGACATTTTTGCTAGGACAAACTGTCCAGTCAAACTGGACAATATGTCTGCATGACAAACCAGCACGCATGGGCACACCATCTCAGAAGTGCCCTTGCATGCTGGAGTCTGTGATTCCCAAGGCTCTCCTCTAAGAGCGACCCCAAAACTTCCAATGACGCTCCCAAATTCAAAGGGAAAACAGACACAGTAGCATGATAAAAACAACAACAACAAAAACCAGCTACTTTGGAAAAAATATTTTAAATGCAATTTCACTGTTGCTGTAGAAGTAAGAGGCAGAAGCAACCTCATGCCAGAAATTAAGAATCATTTGAAATAATTTGTTTAGGAAGGGGTATTGAATTCTCTCCCAGAATCTTCTGAGACTAAAAAAAATACAAAGAGAAAGATATATTCTATCATCTACCAATCTAATCTGTACATAAATTTGGCTGAAATCAAGGTAAAATTTCTGTAATAAGCAAAAATAAACTAAAATATTGTCAAAGAACAAAGCAAGACTAATTAGCCCAAACTACGGTGAATTAGGAATTTTAAACTCATTTTCAAAATGTTTTCTATTAAATTTCTAGTCTATAACATAAATTCTGTTACTATTAATTCTGACACAACTTTTAAAAACTTCAGCCTAAGACAATCTAAGATTCTCTAGACTGAGAATCTAGAACACACACATTCCATAACACAAGTGCTCAGAATGTGTGCTTTCAGCGTCTTTAAATTCCAGAGATTGAATGTGGTAGAGGGATTGGTTTATGGTTGGTCTGGGAGTTAGCTTTTGGGATTTTTGCCATTTCACCACCCACGGAACATTTTAAAGTGGAAAGTTTAATGATTTATCTTTTGTACAAGTTTCTTTTCTGACAATATTATTGTTGGAATGAAAGACCTCATTTGAAAACAAAGTCTGACAGCATTCTGAGAATCTCAGGTTAAAGGAGGAACATTCTGAGGACCAGAAGTTTCCAGCAGTGAAACAGACCCACTTGTAAGAAGGGAAGTCCCCATCACCTGAAGTATTTCTGTGGATACTGGGTGGCCATCCCTTAGGGCCACAATGGAGACAATTTTTCATTGGATGAGAGGCGGGGTGAGGTGGCCTCTGATGTACGAGCCACTTCTAAGACTTGCCAGTTTTGTGATCCTGGGGTGCCTAGGATTCTGGCTCTGAATCAGTAGCTAAAATATCACCTAACACTGTTCCCTGGAACAGTGCACTTAACACACTAGCATCTTCCCATAGAAAACTAACACCCTCGGTGTCCTATGTGCACTGATATTAAATCGCTTTCGTTATGCTTGGCCCAGAATGAGGCTCAGTTTTATTTTGACTAAAGCAACTTTAATGCATCTGGGAGAAACAAAAATCTCTAATAACACACCTCCGGTCTATGAAAAGAACCCATTCCTACATAGCCAGTCCATAGTGAGAGAGGAGCACTTCGGTACACAAAAAAATCTATTGCAGTCATTTCATATTTAGTGAAAAGCCAGAGGAAGTAAAATCAGACCTGGATTGAGTTCAACACCTGAGTCAGTGGTGCAGTGTGGACAAATGATGAGAGTTTCCATTCATTTACCTTGGCAGATTTCCAAGGCTGCTCCACATCTGTACAGTTCAACCTCCGTGGGCGGGCAGCAGGGCCAGTGGTGCCACTTCTGTGGCAATGAACAGGGCTGCTGCTGGCCGGACTTAGCACTGGTTGCAGCCAACTCCATAACTCAGGGAAAAACCCTAGAACTTCAGTAGGAAGAGGAAGCAACACACAGGAGGGTGAAGGGGTGAGCTAGAAATGATTCATCAGTATTAGGGGGCGTTAGATGGGGTTTGCCAAAGAAATTAGCTTTACAAAGATAACTCAACCTTGAAAGAGTACTCTTTTCCTTTACAAGGCTGGGCACATTATGAATTAAGAAATTCATAACGTATGCTGTTTTAAAACATACATTGAATGTTTGGATTGATATGAATGCCAATAATTTTCCTCTTTGGTGAGGAAATAAATATAATTTTCTACATGACCTTTGACATCTCTAGGAATGGTCTTCCTACAAATGTTGAAAGTAAAGGAAAACGGGACTTAACTGTTCTCTTTGAGTCTTATCTCTGAAACGGGCTAAGTCAGTTTGTAGTCACCTAAAATGTGCCTGGAAAAACTAACCAAATAAAAGACAGGTAACAAATTAACTCTATAAGAATGAAGTGTACTGAACAGATAGATTAATTCAAGGCCAAGTACAAGTATTCTGATTTGCCGGCTTTTGTGGGACTTGTGGGAAGATGTAAAGTAGCCATCATCAGAGGCCCTTACTCACAGCGGCTGTGTTCTTTGCAGATATATGGTAGGGCCATTGCCCAAAGCATTTTGGCCCTGGTAGTAAAGAGAGTGAATCCAAAGGCCTAAATAAGCAGCTGACCTTCAATGTGGCCTTAGGTAAATCATTTCACCTTCTAATCCTTGTCTACAAAACTGAGATAATAAAATCTATTTAACTTGGTTTCCATGGTAATTAGATTTCACAATTCATCTAAGTATTTGAAAAATTTAATGAGTATATAAAATGTACCAGGCACAAAGTAAGGATCTAAGTAGACATTTCTCCAAAGATATACAAATGTCCAATAAGCACTTGAAAAGATATTCAATATCATTGAGGGAAATGCAAATCATTACCATTAGGGAAATGCAAATCAAAACCACAATCAGATACCATGACACATCCACTAGATTGGCTATAAACAAAAAGACAGATAATAAAAAGTATTGGTGAAGATGTGGAGAAATGGGAACCTTCATACACTGCTAGTGGGAATGTAAAATGATGCAGCCGCTTTGGAAAGCAGTCTGGTAGTTCCTCAAAAGGTTAAACATAGAGTTATCATAGGAATTAGCAATTCCACTCCTAAGTATACACCCAAGAGAAATGAAAACATATACCTGCAAAAAAACTTGTATGAGTATTCATAGAAGCATTATTCATAATAGCCAGAAAGCAGAAATAACTCAAATGTCCATTATCTAATGAATGGATCAAAAAAATGTGGTATATCCCTATAATAGAATATTATCTGGCAATGAAAAGGAATGAACTATTGGTACATGTTACAATATGGATGAACCTTGAAAACATTGTACTAAATGAAAGAAACCAGTCACAAAAGACCACATATTATATGATTCCATTTATATGTTCAAAATAGTCGTCAGTAGAGACAGAAACTAGATTAGTAGTTGGTTGGGGCTGGAAGGGAGATGGGGAAGGAATTTGGGAGGTGACAGCTAAGGAGTATGGGGTTTCTTTTATGGAGTGATGAAATTGTTCTAAAGTTGACTGTGGTGATGGTTGCACAACTCTGTGAATATATGAAAAGCCACTGAATCATACACTTTATTTTTTATTTTTATTTTTTAAGATTTATTTATTTATTTGGCCACGTCGGGTCTTAGTTGCGGCACACGGGATCTTCATTGAGGCACGTGGGATCTTTCGTTGTGGCACGTGGGCTCTTTGTTGTGGCGTGCGGGCTTCTCTGTAGCTGTGGCATGCGGGTTGTCCCTCTCTAGTTGTGGTGCACAGGTTCCAGAGCATGTGGGCTCTGTAGTTTGTGGCACCTGGGCTCTAGTTGAGGCGCATGAGCTCAGTAGTTGTGGCACACAGGCTTAGTTGACTCGGTGTGGTCGGGGATCTTAGTTCCCTGACCAGGGATCGAACCCGCGTCCCCTGCATTATAAGGCGGATTCTTTACCACTATACCACCAGGGAAGTCCCTGAATCATACACTTTAACTGGGTGAACTGTATGGTATGTGAATTATATCTCAATAAAGTTTTTTTTTAAAAAGGGATGTGCCAGGCAATTTGCTAGGCATTCGGTATATAATGAATGTGAAATGCACATGATGTGTGCTTAATAAATACGATGCAAACACATAATGCCTCATTTGCTTTGAATAGAGGGGAAAAAGAACTTTTAAAAGGAATACAAGTGCGTGTGAAATATAAAAGCCTAAATTAATGTGCTAATTAGGAATAAAATAACCATACCTAAGACCTATCAACACGTAGTATCGTACTGGGATATCATTAAACTGTACTTGAGTGTACAGTGAGGTAAAGACTTTAGCGGCAATCATCTTTGGTAATACACTATTGAGTCATAGTGTTATTTAAACAGAAAGCAAAGGGCATTATAAACTACACCTGAGAATCAAAGACAAAGAGATAAAAAGACCTTTTATTGCTAGAGGAGAGATCCGAAGAGGAAATAATGCCTCTCTGTACCATCCTGGCTGTCGTATTCTGAATGTACATGATTCCCCAACTTCCCATCTCCAGCACACAGTCACCCTTAATACAGGAAAATAAAAGTCTTGCCTTTTCCCATCTTGGCATTTATTTTTTTTAAGAGGAAGCATATTTATTTATTTATTTATTTATAATTTTTAATGTATTTTTTTAGATTTATTTTTTATTTATTTATTTATTTTATTTATTTTTGGCTGCGCTGGGTCTTAGTTGCGGCACACGGGATCTTCGTTGAGGCATGCGGGATCTTTCGTTGCAGCATGTGGGCCTCTCTCTAGTGGCACGTGGGTTTTCTCTCCAGTTGTGGTGTGCAGGCTCCAGGGTGCGTGGGCTCTGTAGTTGTGGCGTGCAGGTTCCTGAGTGCGTGGGCTCTGTAGTTTGTGGCACGCAGGCTCTCTAGCTGAGGCGTGTGAGCTCAGTAGTTGTGGCACGCAGGCTTAGTTGCCCCGAGACATGTAGGATCTTAGTTCCCTGACCAGGGATTGATCCCACATCCCCTGCATTGTAGAGCGCATTCTTTACCACTAGCCCACCAGGGAAATCCCCATCTTGGCATTTAAATGAACAAAAAAAACATTGCATACTTCCCTAGTCCTTGACCTTTCTCATTTTCTGTTAGCCCCAAGAGGCTATGATTTTACAGCCTAAAAGCTAATGCAAACCTCAGAATTATTGATGGGCATGGGTTCCGTGGAAGAAGTCACCATCCATTTCCTGCTCAAGCAAGGCATGAACAGCTGGGGAAAGATGCTAACACCTATCTGAGCTTTCAGTGGCCCAAGATCTTAACGTTCTTGTCTAGGCTTGACAGTACAGAGAGAGTAAGACATTCTGGGGTAGCACATTAACACAAGAAAAGGCAGATTTGCAGAATGTTTCAAGTGGCAGTCATGTATCTTAGAATGTGTAGTTCTGGAGGAAAGAGCTGGTGCTGTCCTGACACCAGTAAGGACCAAAACTCTGGTGGAAAACATATGTAGGTACATGAAAAGTTTTCTTCAAAATGATAGGGGCAAAAAAGAGAGATCACTGTGTGGAGGAGACCCAACAACAAGAAAAAAAGAGTCGAGGATAAAGATAAGAAAGGAAGGGAGGGAAGACAGTGAGGATGGAGAAAAAGTACAATAGAGTCTGTTGGTGTATTTAAAAATCGCCAGAGAGAGAAATGTTAACTTTAACCACCAAAGAGAAAAAGAACCTCTTTCAGGTATACCCCTTTCATAAAATGAAATGATGGCAGGAGAAAGTGAAATATCTTAAAAATTAATATATGTTAAAAAAAATTAGGTGGTTAGCAGAGGACAGAGATGTCACTTCAAAGTACTAAAGAGATAATGAGTGGACATAAAATTATTCATATGGATATGACAAGGGGATTGGACTTGTGTGCCCAGAAGAAGGCCATGACAAGGATTGATGTGCAGCAGTGGGAACACAAGGAGGACAAGAGTGAACCATGAAATAAAAACGGAGGCCAAAATTGACTGCACAATGAATCTGGCTAAAGGAGAACAGTCCAGAAGACAGTCAAATCAGATTCAATGACAAGAGTAAGAAAGAGAAGAGTAACTACAGTGCACCCCACACAGAAGCAGATTTGAGTGAAATTCCAAAGCATTTACTGAAAGACTTACCTGATTTTGAAGAAGTGTAAAGCATAAATATTCAGCTGGGAAGAGCAAGAACTTGGAAATAGAATACAAGGTCTAAGCCTGAAAAACAAAAAAAAAGTCAGTTTGCCATTTACAAATAAGTTTGTGTTCCTTCTTTTTGTTCACTAATTGTTTTCTTTGTTTGGCTTTGTAACTGGGAAATACTTTCCCACAGCAGCAATGTGCTAAGTGGTGGATAAATTCCAAAAGTGGCCCACAAAGTTCTGTTTAACTATTAAAACTCTACCTTCACAGTAATTCTGCTAGAATCAGCCTTAGTTCTGAGTCCTGAGATAAAGGAGTGATAAGGTACAAGAGAGAAGAGGAAGAAAAACAAGGAAAGGAAGGGATGAGGAAGAGAAAAAAAAAAGAAGAGGAACAAGAAGAGAAAGAAAGATGATGGGAGGTTTTCTTTTTTCTTGGACACAGAGTTTCAAATCCTGACTTTAGTTCTGATGTCTCTGCTAGGTATTAGGAAGCTGTCAAACTCATGGTCAACTGTACGGTATCTATGATTAACACCCCTTAATTTTCCTGGGAAGAGATCATTGGAGTTTTTAAAAATGTGGAAGAAGATATTTGGTAGCAAGTTTCCTCTAGGACAATTAGTTCTTCTAACCATTCCTATTTCTCACAGCCTCACCCCTCCTTTGCTTCTCTGAAGGATTCAGTGTTTTGACTTAGAGCTTCTGATGAGTTTTGGTGTACAGGGATAGGGTAGTTGTAGATATGAAATTTATGAGATGGGAATTAACTACGTAGAAAAAAAAAAACAACCCTGGTTTCTTCAACTGTATATGGAGAATTGCTATTATAAAGTATAGATGAAGTATAAATAGACTATTTAAATCTCTTAATATGGGGAGGTACTCAAAATCTAGCACATTTCAAAGCACTTTATCAATGGGTGAAAAACTGTGTGATTACTCAGATTTATAAGGGATGTAATAATTTAAGAATGTAGATAAGTGACAGATATTTAGAAAAAAACATGGAGAGTCAATTTGGAAATTAAGGTAAGGAAAGAGGCAATTGAAAAGGCATTAAAAAATAACAAAAATGGTCAGAATTAAATATGACATTTGCATAAGCAAGAAAACAAGATTAGTCAAGCTATGGAGAAGAATTACTCTTAGAAAGAACAGAATGAAAATGAAAAGACTGTACAAATAGCCCACTGATTAGATAATTTGAAAGACAATTGTTAAATTGTAAAAAAGAACAAAAGATGACTGAGACTGAAGAAAACCTTCAGAAGGACACAAAAATTGTTTAAGTTGTAAAGGTATGTGTTCCATTTGTAGGATAAATAAATCTGTGAGAGGATTGGAAGGGGAGACTTTAAAATGTAATTGGCCAGTAAAAGGCCTTATTGGTGACCCTTCAGGGGGAAAAAAAAAAATCTCCAAAAGGACAATGAACTATCTATCATATGGAGTGTTTTAGTTGAATTTTGGGGTTTTTTTGTGTTTTTTTTTTTTAGTTGAAAAAAAAATTTTTTTTTTAATGTACTGCCTCCACTGGGGTCATTATGCCTCTAAATTGCATAAGCAAAGAAAATAACGCCAGATGAAAAAGTTTGCTTAGTAATGTTGCTTATTTTTAGCTGTCCAGAAGTTATTTTTATTCACCTTATTTCCTAAGAAGCTCAGCAATTTTCTTATTTATCATTTAACAACATTTAATTGAATACTTTATTACATGTAATTGCTAGATGCCTGCTCTCAGAAAACGGATCTGAGGATGTAGTCAACAAAACCAGGTTCAAGCCCCAGCTCTGTCACTTACAAATAACGTTAAGTAATTGAACCACAGTTCCCTCATCTTTTTATAAAATAAAGGTCTTGAACTAGAAGAAATTATATGAACTCTTAATCCCTTCTAGGTATGTTTATTATTTTCTAAAAGACAAATTAATGTGTAGCTTAATCTTTACATGGTAAGTTATTGCAATCTTCAGGATGGTTTTATATGTGTAAATTTTCACTAAGATTTATTGACAGACTAAAATAATCCAAAATTTATAGAAACAGCAGGTGAGAAGAAAAAGAATATATGGATTAGGGCTTCAAGGGCAATATTTCTGCCATTATATGGAGGAAATATTTAGATATCATTTAAAAATTTTAAACCCAGAAATTACATAAATAACATGCAATTGTTGTGTTAACAATTAAGATGTAAGTACAGATAGTCCCTGACTCACCATGGTTCAAGTTTTGATTTTTCAACTTTACGGTGGTACAAAGGTGATACGCATTTAGTAGAAAGCATACTTCGGATTTTGAATTTTGATCTCCTGGACTAGTGATATGTGGTCCCATACCTCTCGTGATGCTGGGCAGTGGCAGCGAGCCACACGATCACCAGGGTCAACAACCGACTTTACAACCATTCTGTACTCACATAACCATTCGGGTTTTCACTTTCAGTACAGTATTCAATAAACTACATGAGATATTCAACACTTTATTATAAAATGGGCTTTGTGTTAGATGATTTTCCCCAGCTATAGGCTAATGTAAGTGTTCTGAGCACGTTTAAGGTAGACTAGGCTGAGCTAGGATGTTTGGTAGGTTAGGTGTATTAAATGAATTTTTGACTTAACAATATTTTCAACTTACAATGGGTTTATTGGGTCACAATCCCACTAAGTCAAGGAAGATCTGTATATGTTAGTATATTAATATATTAATAATAGATAATTAATATTAATAAATTGTATTATTCATAGCTAACAAAATGCATAAATGTGTCAAATGTGATGTAATTTTCATAATAACACTATGTGATTTTCGCTATTATTATCTTTACTGATAAATGTAAGATAATTTACTCTGAGGCTTGGAGATATTTAATAACTTATTCAAGATCTCACAGACTGTGTGGTAGGGTCCAGAGCCTTTTACTGCCCAAGATGGGATATTACTGTATACACTATTTGTAACTTACTTTTCAAATTTATCATGTCTTCACTGTGGTTCTCTGTTTATAAATTTACTTCAGTAGCTTCATTTCTAAGGATTACATGATATTCCATTGTATAAATGTACTATAATTTATTTAAACATTCTCCCATTTGGGGGCATTTAGTTCATTTCCAATTTTTTACTCCTTGTAGGTGAATCTTTGCACATTATCTTTAAATATTCCTCAGAATAAATTTTTAGATACAGAATAACTGGGCCAAAAGCCATGAGCATTTTTAAGACTTTTTGTATTAACCAACCATGTATTTTACGTTATTTCTTTATTTTTTCTTAATAAATTTATTTATTTTTGACTCCGTTGGGTCTTCGTTGCTGCACACGGGCTTTCTAGCATGCAGAATCTTCCTGGGCCAGGGTTCGAACCCACGTCTCCTGCATTGGCAGGCGGATTCTTAACCACTGAGCCATCAGAGAAGTCCCTGACCAGTATTTTTAAAAACTCTGGATAGTCAGAATGGAGCTTACCTGGGGCAGAACTTGGGTTGGGATTTGAATGAGGGTATGAATGGCAGGAGGAATCCTCCTTGGATGCTGGAAATAATTTTTTTAATGTTTATTTATTTATTTATTTGGCTGCGTCGGGTCTTGGTTGCAGCACGTGGGATCTTTGTTGCTGCCTGTGGTATCTTTGTTGCAGCATGCAGGATCTTCTTGTAAGTTGCAGCATGTGGGATCTTTAGTTGCGGCCTGTGGGATATTTTAGTTACGGCACGTGGGATCTAGTTCCCTGACCAGGAATCAAACTCGGGCCCCCTGCATTGGGAGCACGGAGTCTTAGCCACTGGACCACCAGGGAAGTCCTGGGTACTGGAAATATTGTATGTCTAGATCTAGATGGTGGTTACATGCATATATATACATGTATAAAAGTTCATCTAGCTGTACATTTAAGATCTGTGTACTTTGCAGTATGTATGTCATACAGTATGTATGACAATACAGTGTGTATTGTCAAACAATCTCAGATTCTTGGCATTATATAAACCAGACATCTAGGGTCAACTGGGGTTTCATTTTATTCCCAGATATTTTTATATGCTTTTGCTGTCATTTAAACTTATTACATATAGGCAGTAAACACATAAACACAATAAGTCAAACTCTGGCAAGCTGACAGACTTTTTTTTTCTTCTAAGTTTAGATGAAGCCCCCATTTCCAATCCCTAACAGCTGGATATTTAGGTAGCCTCCAATTTTTTTGCATTTTCCTTGTACATAAATTTTTGTGTGTATCTTTAATTGTTAACTGAAAATAAATTTCCAGGAAGCTGGCTTTCAGTGATCCGAAGAGGGGATGACATGAAAACCCTGTGCCAACAGTATTCTAGAAGTTAAATGGGGCACATGTCTCAAAAGAATAAGATTTTGATTAACACTGTTTAAACCACTTGGACCACCTTAGAATAAAAGACTCAGATTGTAGCATTTTTCTTATCCTTAAAAAATGTTGGAGTTTGGAGTAACCCAAGAGAGAATAGTGAAATATTCTACTTTTCCTAAGCATACCCAGATCTAATTTCTCTCTCTAGAAACTCATTCTCAGTCTTTAAATTTTAAAAGACAGAACATAAGATTTGGTGACTTTTCCAAAATCTTAGATACATTAAAAAAAATGTTGACCTAACTTTTGATAAAGCATGCATGCATCTCTCATTATTAGCTTTGTTAAGATACAGAAATCAAGATCCAAGCTCTTTTTGATTTGGACTATATTGTACAGGCAGTATTTTCATATTGCTGAGTAATTACTTGGTTGCAGGTGTGTTTACTTTGACATTACTTAGATCTGCTTTCATTCTGCCCTTCAAACACCCATTCCTTTCTGTTTTCTAGAACATATATTGTGGTTGGCAGCAGCGAGTGAAACCTCAGCCTCCATCTGCATTTCTCTAACCTCTTAGCACAATAGTGTAGACATTTGTTTGTGAACACAATAGGATGGAATCCAGTTCATCTGTTAACAACTTAGTGATGTTCTAAGCTTTTACTTCCATGTTGTAGACCCTAACATGACTTCATGTCTTGGCTGAGATTCAGAGTTTCAACATACACAGACAGATACAGACTTTCTTTTCCCCCTACCATGCTGGGCTGTTACCAGCAGTTTCTGGGGGATGAAAAACATCCGAACTGGCAAACTTCAGAAAAAGCAGGCATTTTTTTTTTTTCCAGGAATACTTTGCTTCATTGTGACAAAAGGCCAACCTGTTCCCCTGTTTAAAATATGCAGTGGAGTTATTTTAGCTTCTGAAATTTTCAATGCTGAGTAAGAATATATACTGAGAAAAAGGAGGAAAAAAAAAAGAGTTCTATCAACTCTTCTAAGCTTAGTAATTTTGTGGTGCTCTGAAGCTTTCAACATTGGTCTGGATCCTTGCAACCTTCACCTAGATAAGTGCTTAGGATGCTAGTAGTCAGACTTATACCTCTCTTCTCCCTGTAATCATCCTGGTGGGAAAGGATTCTTCTCTGCAGAAACTAAACAGCCCCAGAAAAAAAGATCTACAGATACTAGCATTTATAGGTCCATCAGTGACAAAGCCAGCTTGAAGACTCATCCCCTTGTGATGAAGCTCTCCAGGCACCAATCTTCTCTGGAACCTGGTATTTCCAATTAGCTTATTATTGCCATATTCTTCAGTATGAACAGACAGCCAAAGAACCAGGCAATGGAGGAAAGCCTCTGATATGAAAGACAGAGACCAAACAATGCAGGTTGGGGTGCAGGGATGGAGGATAAGGAAACGGAAATAAAAGTTTCAGGGAGTAGAAAGAAAACTTAACAATGATTAACAAAAGTGTTAGGGAGAGGAACCAATATAATATATGCGTAAAATAAGAATGAGATGCCTTAAAAATGGGACAGAGAACAAGAAATAGTTCTTGGAGGGGACTTCCCTGGTGGTCCAATAGTTAAGACTTTGCACTCCCAATTCGGTGGGGCCCGGGTTCGATGCCTGGTTGGGGAAGTAGATCCCGCATGCATGCCGCAGCTGCAACTAAGAAGTCCACATACTGTAATGAAGATCCCGCAGGCCGCAGCTAAAACCCGGCGCAGCCAAAAAACATAATAATAAATAAATAAATATTAAAAGAAAAGAAAGAAATAGTTCTTGGAAATTAAAATTTGGGAAGCAAGTTCAACAGGAGGGTTTGAAGACATAGTTGAAGAAATCTCCCAGAAAGTAAGACAAAGAGATGGAGGATATGAGAGAAAAGATAGAACAATAAGAGGATCAATTCAGGAGGTTCAATTCAGAAGATCAGTGGTTGCCAGGGTTGGAGGGGAGGGGGAAGGGGAGATGAATAGGCAGAGCAGAGAGGAATTTTAGGGCAGTGAAATTATGATACCGTAATGATGGATACATGTCATTCATTATATGTTTGTCCAGACCCATAGAATGTACAACACCAAGAGTGAACCCTAATGTAAACTGTGGACTTTGGATGATTATGATGTGTCAATGTAGGTTCATCGGTTGTAACAAATGAACCACTCTCCAGTGCAGGGGACACAGGTTCAATCCCTGGTTCAGGAAGATCCCACATGCTGCAGAGCAAACTAAGCCCATGTGGCACAACTACTGAGCCTGCGCTCTACAGCCCGTGAGCCACAACTACTGAGACCCGTGTGCAACAACTACTGAAGCCTGCGCACCTAGAGCCTGTGCTTCGCAACAAGAGATGCCAGTGCTCCACGACAAGAGAAACCATCGCAATGAGAAGCCTGCGCACCGCTACAAAGACCCAACACAGCCAAAAATAAAATAAGTAAATAAATAAAAAAAAATGAACCACTCTTGTGGGGATGTTGATAACCGGGGAGGCTATCTATGCATGTGTAAGCACAGGAGGTATATGGGAAATCTCTGTACCTTCCCCTTAATTTTCCTGTAAACCTGAAACTGTTCTAAAAAAAAAGTATTTTAAGAAAAGCCTAAAAAGAGACTTCCCTGGCGGTCCAGTGGTTAAGATGCCACGCTCCCAGTGCAGGGGGCATGGGTTCCATCCCTGGTCAGGGAACTAGGATTCCCGCATGCTGCACAGTGTGGCCAAAAAAAATAAATAAAATAAAAGACACCCTGGGTAGCATGTACCATCACCAAAAAAATCTTAAAAAAAAAAAAAGCCTAAAAAACACGTTACAGGGAGGAAAACCAGATCCTATATAATGGGTTGGAAATCCCAATGGCATCAGACTTCTCCATAATGAAATTGGAAGCTTAGAGCAAATGAAGCAATGCCTCAATATCCTGAAGGGAAATGATTTGCAACCCAGAATTTTGTTCCCAGGTAAACTACCAATCAAATGTGAGGATAGGATAAAGATGTTTTTAGCCATTAGAGAATTTAAAATAGTTCCACCAATATTCCCTACTGGAATACAAAGAGTTACCATATGATTCAGCAACTCCACCTCTAGAAATATACCAAAAGAACTGAAAGCAGAGACTTGGATCCTTGTACATCAATGTTCATAGCAGTATTGTTACATATATTTTACCACAATGTAAAAGGGTTGTAAAAGGAAGACAGTGTTGTCGTAGTAGTCTACTTGGCATTACCAGATCTTTGGGGTTTTAAAAAGTAGTCAGGAATTCAGATTAGTATAGGATATCTCCTGAATTTTAATTTGCAATTTTTTAATAACATTGTATGAGTCAGACAAAAATAATTCCACAGTCATTTAGGCTCAGTCGAGACTTCTACGGAGATGTATCAGGCTGGCCAAAAAGTTCGTTCGGGCTTTTGTGAGACGCTATGGAAAACCCGAACGAACTTTTTGGCCAACCCAATACTAGCAGGTTATTTATGATGTGGCAGAAAGACTGGGATTGAAGAATTCCAGATTCTACTCACTGCTTTAAATTACTTTATAGCTCGTTGGTTGTGTTTTCCTTATCTGTAAAATGGTATCACTGATAGCTGCTATCTCATTCAAAAGTGCTGGGGTAAACACAACACTGTCATATAGTACAGTCAACTTCTTCAAAGATGTCATACATGATCCTCACATCTGATGTCATTGTGTGAGTAAATTGATAAAGAAAGTGTCTTCAGTCTTTTGCTTAAAAACAGAAAGCTATTCTCTCACCCCATCCAGAGAGAGGGTGTTCCGAGTTGGGGGTGGGGGTGGCGTCAGCTTATTGAACAAAAGTCGGGATGTTAGATTTCATGGGCTTGTTCTAGTATTTAAAATGTTTTTTATTAGGCAATAAGAATCTTGCTTTACCCTCGTTATTTGGTAAGATGCTTAGATAACTAGAAAGCATTTCTAAGATCTAATGAAATACAATCTTAAACTCACTGAGCCCCAGTTTCTTCATCTGTAAAATGAGGATATGCTCTACCTTGTCTACTTGGCAGGGTTGTTTTGAGAATTCCATGAGGTCCTTTCATTCACCTCTTCATTTGGTAAATATTCACTGTGAGCTTACGAACTATGTTGAATGCTAGGAATGTAATGCTCAGCAAGAGACATGGTCCATACCTTCCTGAAGCTTTCAGTTATGTGGGATTGATTACATACGTTAAAGCACATAGAACAGTGCCTGGCACATTATCAATACATATTAGTTTCCTAACTGTGATGGTCAATTTTATGTGTTATTTTGACTGGGATATGCGGTGCCCAGATATTTGGCTAAAGATTATTTCTGGGTGTGTCTGTGAGGTTGTTTCCAGATGAGATTAGCATTTGAGTCAGTAGACTGAGTAAAGCAGATGGCTCTCCCCAGTGTGGGTGGGCATCATTCAATCCATTGAGGGCCTGACTATTGAGCTGAGACATTAGTCTTCTTCTGCTCTTTGACTGGGACTTATATCCTTGAGCTCTTGGTTCTCAGGCCTTCAGACTCGAACTGGAACTTAAACCATTAGCCCTCTGGTTCTTGGTCCTTCAGACTTGGACTAGCATTTATACCATTGGTTCTCCTGGTTCTCGGGCCTTCAGACTCAGACTGGAACTATACCACTGGCTTTCCTGGGTCTCAAGCTTATAAATGGGAGATTGTGGGACTTCTCAGCCTCCATAATTGCATGAGCCAAATTCCTTCTAATAAATCTCTTTACCTATATGCATATGAATTTGAGCATCTAGTGGGCCACTTTTGGTTAGCAGAACTGGATATAGATTTGCATTGGTTCTATTGGTTCTGTTTCTCTGGAGAACCCTAATTAATACACTTCCCTTAAAGTAAGGACCCTCAGGGTTTCCCTGGTGGCACAGTGGTTGAGAGTCTGCCTGCCGATGCAGGGGACACGGGTTCGAGCCCTGGTCCGGGAGGATCCCACATGCCGTGGAGCAACTAGGCCCGTGAGCCACAACTACTGAGCCTGCGCGTCTGGAGCCGTGCTCCACAACGAGAGGCCGCGACAGTGAGAGACCCGCGCACCGCGATGAAGAGTGGCCCCCGCTCGCCACAACTAGAGAAAGCCCTCGCACAGAAACGAAGACCCAACACAGCCAAAAATAAATAAATAAATAAATAAATGTATTAAAAAAAAAAAAAAAGTAAGGACCCTCAAATTTACCCATGCATATCCAGGTCAGTGCCCTGAAATCAAGAAGCTGGACCTCAGCTGCAACCTGGTTCCTTATTTTGTAGGGTCATATTGCCAATATTTATGGCAATCCTAGGCCATTACTACTCATTCTGTAAGTATAGGAGTCATTCTTCTGCACTATAATATAAAACTCCAGTGAGAGAGCAAGTCATCCAAATTATATTCCCCAGAGAGCAAGGAAATGCAGTTTTATGTCCAGAGCAGAGAGGATTCAAAAGTTTACCAAAGTCTTAGGAACTTAAATTGTAGGCAGGGATAATATTGCTGTTCATCACTGTCTACTTATTTTCTATTTAGAGTTTTATCTTCCTAGTAGAGGGGGTTGGTTTAATAGAGTGTCAGGGGAAATGTCTAGTGAGTGTATTGATTGAATGTATGATGATAAATGTGGGCAACTTATCTCCTAATCTTCCTCTAGGTTTGCCTAGCTGAGGGTGAATAGAATTATTTTTAATATAGCCAAGAAAGTCTTTTTTCTTGGCCTTGGGATTCTGGTGCCATACATATGCCTAAATAACTTTTTTCCCCAGAAAGAGTAAGAATTTGTAGATTGGCTCCAGGTGGAAGATCTTTCCGTACATGGTACTTTATGCCTAAATGTTAAGTTTCATCGTTTCAGCTAGGAACAATTAAGTTATGCTAGGATACTACTTAAGGAAGGAAACAAAGAAATACGTACACTGTTCACATATGAAATATGTTCACATTTTACAGAGAAGATGGTCATAATACCTCAAGGGGGAAAAGCCAGGATTTTCATTACCAAGAGCAAGAAAAGGTTTCTAAGGCACGTCACACACTGTGTGCAAAATAGAAGCAACCTGAAGGGATAGGAGGAACAAGGCTGTATAGCGAAGCAAATTAATTTATGTCAGATTCCATTTTCTAATACGCAGTATTTCTGAAAAAAGTTTTACAGAAGACAGCGTTCTTATTTTTGTACATCTCCTCCCTTTTGCTTGCTTGAGACAAATGAAATGCTGAAAAGGTTATTACTCTGATGCTGTAACAGAAAGTGTACTTCTGTCATATCCAGAGTGACTAATAATGTTCCGGCCAATCCATTACTCCATTCAAATTATAGGGTTTACTTGCTTTTAAGGTCACTTGGGCTATAATGTTGTTATTGTCCTTTCTTCTGCTCTGTAGTCTCATTTTCACAGAGGATTGGTAGAAAAATAGAGGGGATATTGGGTACCACTTGTTCATGGGCATAATGCCACTGGCACCCTTTCCCTGTGGTCCTGCATCTTCTTGCTAATGACAGACATGCATGCAACAGGGGTTTTAAAGGGGTGTGATATTTGTGTTTCAGTATGGAATCGATAGCAACAACAACAATAACAACAGAAATTGACTCCTGGGTATTTTTTCTTCAAGTTAGAAACTACAGTGGGAATACTTAAAGATCATTTGTAACTCAAGAAAACTTGTGGAGCTTGAAATAAAAACATCATAGGTTATATTAAGCAGAGTGGTAGAAAAAGGTTTTTAACCAGAATTTAAATTTCTAATAATTTTATTTATTTATTTAAAAAATATTTATTTATTTATTTGGTTGCGCTGGGTCTTAGTTGCGGCTCGCTGGCTCCTTAGCTGCAGCATGTGAGGTCCTTCATTGTGGCATGCCAACTCTTAGCTGTGGCATGCATGTCGGATCTAGTTCCCTGACCAGGGATCAAACCAGGGCCCCCTGCATTGGGAGTGCAGAGTCTTAACCACTGTGCCACTAGGAAAGTCCCTCTAATAATTTTAAATTCCACTAAATAGTTAAACCACATCTCAAAAACTGTAATAAAGGGGCTTCCCTGGTGGCGCAGTGGTTGAGAATCTGCCTGCCAATGCAGGGGACACGGGTTCGAGCCCTGGTCTGGGAAGATCCCACATGCCGCGGAGCAACTAGGCCCGTGAGCCACAATTACTGAGCCTGCGCGTCTGGAGCCTGTGCTCCGCAACAAGAGAGGCCGTGATGATGAGAGGCCCGCGCACCACGATGAAGAGTGGCCCCCACTTGCCACAACTAGAGAAAGTCCTCGCACAGAAATGAAGACCCAACACAGCCATAAATAAATAAATAAATAAATAAAATTAAAAAAAAGAAACATTTAAAAAAAAAAGAAAAAGTATTCTTATAAAAAAAAACTGTAATAAAAAATTCATTCAAACCTTTGAAAACAAAGAATCATTCCTCTCCAGTTGCCTTAGGTTAACCTGTATTTCTGTCCTGTCACTTTTATGTAAGGAAACACATGGCCTCAAACTTTGCTTTCTGGCTGTAATAATTTCCTATTGTAGGTTTGTCTTTAGTTAGTTTCCAAAAATCTTACATGCTTAAGGCTTTGGAGCCACGTAAATTTCTGCTCTGTAGTCTCACTTTCACAGAGGGTTGGTAGAAAAAGAGGGATTGGGCAGTTCTCATTCACAAAAGAAATAGAAACTTTTTGTTAAACTGAAATTGTTTGGGAAATTCTAAACTGACTGTTGTTGTTGCTGTTTATTTTGTGGAAATAACTAAATGAGGAAGCTTAAGATAGTAAATAAAACACAGGACTCCTGGGTTCTAAGTCCAACTCTATCACTGTGTTGCTGTGTGACACTGGCCAAGGTACGATCCCTCTCTGGGCCTCTGTTTACTTGTAAATTGGGTATCTTTGACTATAGCATCTCTAATGATATATATAATTATATATAAAATGGAATGTGATATATATGAATATAAATACATCTCCTGAAACAAGTGTACAAAGCAATGTAGTCTATAGAGCAATGTCCTACTAGCCCGCTGGGCTAATCCTTCCTCGTTTTACAGTCACACTTGGGCCAACACATTTGGAGTCCTTTGCATTTTCTTGTAGGCATGAAGAAAAGCATTTTGCTATAATATATTAACTTCTGGATTTCTTTTTCGTAAAAACGCAAGGTTTTGGCTTAATATGTTTTCCCCAGCTTTTTATTTTATAACATTTCAAACCTTCAGAAAAGCTGCAGGAATATTCAATAAAGAGCCATATACCCTTCACTTAGATTTAGCAATTGTTAACATTTTGCCACATTTGCTTCTTTTTTTTTTTTTCTCTTTCTCTACTCCCTTCTTGGATATATAGGCATTGCTGAACCATTTGAGAATTTATTGTAGACATCATGACACTTCATCCCTAAATACTGTAGCATATATCTCCTAAGAAAAAGGATATTCTCCTACGTAACCACAAGATAATTCCCTGAGAAATTTAACAATGATTCAATACTATTATCTAAAATAGACTCTGTATTCAAATTTCCCCAATCATCCCAATAGTGTCCTATGTAGTTTATTTATATTTTGTAGTCTAGCATACAATCAAGGATCATCTGTTGCATTCAATTGTCCCTCTCTTTACTCTCCCTTGTTCTATTGATACAATTCCTCAGCCTTTTTTGTTTGCTTGCTTTTCGTGATATTGACTTTTTTTTTTTTTTTTTTTTTTTTAGCCCGTGACACATGCTTGTGGAATCTTAGTTCCCAGACCAGGGATTGAACCCACGCCCTACCAGAGAATTCCCAATATTGACATTTTTGAAGTGTTCAAGCCAGTCGTTTTGCAGAATGTCCCTCACTTTAGATTTGTCTAGCTGTGTCCTAATGATCAGTTTCAGGTTAAATATTTTTGGAAGGAATAGTGTGTAAGTACTGTTGTGCCCTCAGTGCATCACATCATAGGTGTGTGATATCATACTTGGTGCTGCAGGGTGTGGTCATTTGGTTGAGGTGGTAGCCACCAAATGTTTGCAATGTTAAAATTCTATTTCCCCATATAATTAGTAAGTGATCTCAGGAATGACACTGAGACTTTGTGGATATCCTGTTTCTCAAAGGTTTTGGCATCCATCATCAAAGGTGACTGTAAGGTTATTATGTTTTGATTGTCCACTACAAAGGTGAATTGGGATAATCAACAGATTTCTGGCAGAATGGAAGAAAGAGAATGGACTTGACCAGAGATAAGCCCGGGTGTGCGTGTGTGTGTGTGTGTGTGTGTGTGTGTGTGTGTGTGATGAAGTTGCTGAGGTAGAGAAACTTTGACATGCTGTTAGCTAAGGTTGGGATGCCTAACGTGGGGAATCCAAGAAAAGTTAACTTTTGTTGGGTGTTGAGCAGAACACACTCTACTGTTTCTGTCTTTGCAATTTCTCTACAGTATAAGACCTAGAGCTTGACAATAATGGGTACATACAATATGATAACGCATAAAATCTCTTTGTGGCTTTTTTTATGGTGAGTTACAGCTTCCCTTCTTCTTTCTTTTTCCTTTTTTCCCTTATTCTTGCCCTGTTATATTTTTGGTTGTAATATCACTATATTTCTGTTAGATAAGATTAAGGTATTATTAATGGGAAATGCAATTAGAAATTAATAATATAGGAGAAGCAAAAGTTTGCAGTAGATTTTGCAGGTGGTGAAGTGCTTGATTCCATGTGATCAAGCAAGAGTAACAAAGAATCTGAGCACACCTCTGTTTTTATCTTGAAGAATCATACCACAATATGTCCATATTTGTTTTTTTTATGTTTCTTTGATTTGTTGGAGTTCATTTTCAACAAAAGCAGAATTCTATACTAATGTGTAGTACTAGTTATTAATGATAGGGAGAACAAACCAAATTTTGCAACAAAGAGAACTCATTCTGTACAAAAGAGCAAAAATAAATAATAATAATAGTCATGATGATGATCAAGAATGTTAATGAGCTTCTGGAAATAAAATAAGATCCTGGAAAGCAAAGGTATTCTAATAATAGTACAGTAACTGGAACCAAGATGGAACCAAGAGCATGGAAGGTGAATTGTGCCCGAGATTACATTTTAAGTGGCAATAATAATCTGGCATAGGAAATGAGGAGGTAAAACCATGAAACAATAGATTCCATGTATTCAAGCAACAGAAATTAAGAAGTCTGAGAATAGACTTTTTTGCCTTGCAAAATTATACCAGCATATGTCCTCTTTCATTATCTTCAGATTTCTCTAATTTATCAGATGATTCGAACCCAAAGCAGGGAGAACAGTGTTTTACTATGATGTCAGTGTTTTAGGAAAAAAGAGCCAGGAATTTGAAAAGTACTTGCTTTTTGCAAGTACAAAGATGTCATTGTTGTTGCTGCTGGGCTTCTAGAATAACTGCGTGATTGTTAATTATGAAAATAGATAATAGTAGTGGATACAATTTGTCTTCGAACAGGAGTGCTATGCCACTAAAGCATGCACAATGGAGATTACAAGAACAACCAACAAAGTGCAGGATATTAGGATGACTTACTTTTAAGCTGCAATACAGCCAAAATATACTGTTAAGAACTCAGAATTGTCTCATGAGTGAATAATGAAATAGCCATGTTTTATTAGCTTTCTTTAAAACTATATACAAGTTGAACAACGTTTTAAAGCACTTTTTTAAAAAAACACTTTTGCAATTTCCTGGAGCCATGATTTCTTTTTTTCTTTGAGCCACAGTGGTTAATCTGATTTTGGTGTTTCAGTAATTACGTCAATTAATGTATGCTGAGAGTAATTTCATTTGTTGAAATGGATACCAGGTGAATATGTAATTAGTGGAAGGTTGTCTCTTTAAGACTTTGTGTGCAATTTTCCAAGATTAGCCACAGTATGGAAGAGTAGAGTGTTAAATTGTAATAATTTCTGGTTAGTGACCAAACTAGTATCTAGTTTATTTCCTGAAAATTGAAGTAAAATGACAATTTCCTCCCACCTTCTCCTACCAATCAAAGATACATTATAGGGTGAACAACCATCCCAGCTGCGCAGGTCCCAGTTTTAGCACTGAATGTCTTCTATCTAGGGAAACCCTTTGGTTCCAAGCAAACCAGGACAGTCAGTCACGCTAGTACACACATCTCAATGAAAAAGAAATATTACACTTACACAGTTTTGTTTATTATTATAAATTTAACATATAGAAAATCAATTTAAAAATAAATTTCCATCCATATTGCCACTAAAATAAAGCAACTATATATGTAGTTTTGTTCCTTCTAAACTTTATATAGACAATATATAATTTAATAATTTAAAAAGCAATTGTAGTCACAAGGTATGTACAGTTCTATGTCATTGATTAACAAATACATATCCTCAAAAAACCATATGTATAATTTTAATGAATCCATAAACTTGTAACATATTTCCATGTTATATTACTTAATTACCCTTTATTGTAGGACATTTATGTTGTTTTCCTGTTTTTTCCCTATTACAAATGATAATGCTAATAATATCTTTATATAATATTCCTCTTTTAAATTTAAGAAATAATACTTTGGGGGAAAACATACATATGGTAGAATCGTATTGACAAGTTATAAACAGTTCAAATTATAAATATTTTCTTTTGCTAGCTAGTTTCTCATCAGCTAACCTGCTATTGAAATAACTATTTCATGAAAATTCTTGGTAATATGAGCCCATTCTAGAAACTGGCTAATATTCTTTATTTGGATAGTTGAAACAATGTGTTTGTTTGTTCTGAACCTCAATAAATTTTCATCACAAATGAAAATGTCGTTTCCTCTTTTTAAGATCTTTCCAAAGAATTAATGGCACTTGAAGAAAAATGAGATCACTGGGTAATCATAATCGTAGAGAAACATCTACTGTGTTCCAAAATTGACAGAGGCATTGAGGAACATAGAAATACTACCAACTCATTTTTGAGGACAGATGCTTGGTAGGAGCCAATTTTTATACTAAGTCTGACCAATCAACTCTCCCTTGATGCTTCCTTCCTTTTTGGATTTCTGAAGTAGAAGTATGAAAATCTAAAAATTCAAGTCCTCTTCTGTACTATAATTAAAAGACAACAGCCTGAGCCTACAAAGTCTCAACTCAAATACAGAAAGGATAAGTTATCAAATCAGTTAACATTTATAGGGCACCTGCCAATCCCTATCCTCTAGAGTTTATCAAGTGATAGGAAAAAGTCATGAGATGTATATAATAACAAAATAATAGAAGAGTGTGGTAAGTTTTGTAACAGTAGTGTGGAAAAAGGGGTCGTGTCTCTTTGTGCACCTGCCTATCTATAATGACAAAAACTGTAAGCAACCTAAATGTAGACAAGATATAAATAAATATGTTATGGAATAATCATATACCAGAATATTAGGCAACAGTGAAAATGAATGCATAGGAACTATATGTATCAACACCAATAACTCTCACAAATAAAACATCAAATATAAAAAACAAGTTTTAAAAGAATAGATTTAGGTTGATATCATTTATGTAAATTTTGAAACATGCAAAAGAATACTATATGTTGTTTAGGGATACTTCCAATGAAGCAAAAATATAGAGAAATGCATGCAATGATAAGCATGGAATTCAAGATACTGATCCTCTATGGGGAGGGTGGGGAAGGGTGGGGAGGCTGAGGAGTAGAGAGTGAGGAGGACTCAGTACGAAAGTAGATACATAGGAGGGTTCAAGTTTTTTGGAAATGTTTTATTTCTTAAGCTTCTGGGAGAGTACATGATTGTTCATTATATTATTTTTAAATATATAATAATACATTGAAATATACATAAATTAAAGTGCCACATAAGGAGAGAAGAGGCTGTTGATTCTGAATGGAAGTAGCAATCTGCATAAACTTTTTGGATGAGTTGGTGTTGATGAATAAATTGGTCTCGATGGATGAGTAGACATTCAGTAAGTCCAGATGGCAGGAGAGGAGATTCTGGGGTGATGGACTAGCATGGGCAAAGGCATGGAAAATGTTCTGGGTAAGAGCTAGCTTAGGATGCACAGAAATATATATGCTGGAATAAAGGAGGTTAATACTGTAACTGGGACCAGATGGTGAAAGACCTTGAACAGAACTGAAATGTAAAATAATTTACTAGGCTTTATAAATAGGAGCTTATAATTAGGTCTGGGTTATAATTTATTATATTCTTCATGTAATTCCAAAGGATTGATAGTTTCTTCAACCAGGATGTTATCTGAATCTGATCCTTTTAGATCTATACTGCTCTTCAAATAAAAATAAAATCATGAACCATCACAAGTCATCTACCAAATCCAATAGAGAAATTGATCCTCAGAGTTATAATCAGTAATAAATACGGAGATCTCCCACTGGTAGCATTAAAGAGTCATTTACAGTTTTTTCTTATGATTATCCATCAATTTCCCCACCTGACCATGTCAATGACCCTTTAAGTATCAATAGAAAGGATTGCCCTGAGAAGGAATAGGAAGACTAATTGGTTTTGTGAAAATCTAAAACTTGTTAAATTTGCCAGAACTACCTTTTCATGTGATCATCATTTGGTCACCAGCAGGTATCTTTCATTGGCTTCATATGGCAGAGTCTGAAGAATACGGGTTGATCAATGTGTCATTCATCAGGGGCACCTGCAGAGATGATGAAAGATTGTATTATTGTACGATATCATAAAAGCTGCACAACATATAGCAAATTGAACTACATGTTTCCTTCCCCACTTTTTGTGTACATTAAAACTGCAGTTTGAAAAACAACTTCCAGTGCAGAAAAAAATTAAAACAGCAGGTGATAATCAGTGCAAAGTTGCAACAATGTTACTGCTGATGGGCTACCTGTCAGTTAAAGCAAGCTATCACATCTCCCCAGGAATATTTACTATAAAAAACGACTTACGAATGTTAGAGAGGGACATTAATGTGTTAGTCTCCTTATTTGTTCATTTGGAAATGGCATAAAGATAGGTCCATTAGCCAGCTCATTTCTACCTTGGTCTCAGGGCAGACACACACACAAAGTACGTAACTGAAAATTATAAATGACCAAAACATAAACCTTAGTGCCTTGAGTTAAAAATCAATTTTCCTAATAAATTAAATTCAAACATTATATACCAATATGTAATATCAAGAAGGATGTATTAATAATTGCCATGTTGGCAGAGTGCAAAGTGCAAGACTTAGAGGGATGTAAAAATTTAGTAATTTAGGAAATCTGATACCCAAAATAGCTACCACTGCATAGAAGGCTCAGAGTTTAGTTCAGTTGTTGAGCTATAATAGTATTCTCTGCCTAGTCAAGGTTGAATGTTCAAGATGTAGTTTGAGTATTAATCAATGATTCGAATAAAAGATTGCACAACTGGAGAGGCTCTCCTGGGTTAAGTAGTTTATTCCTTAATACAGATGTAAGTTTTTTCCTTTGTGTATTCCAGAACCACTTGAGCGTCTTCCCTACTAAACAAGCAACATTTTTTGGAATTATTTTTTTAGCTTTACTCTTTATCAACTACAAACTTTTAGCTAAGAATTCACCTAACCGTCTGCTGATATGAATTATGAATTCATT
This sequence comes from Balaenoptera acutorostrata, assembly GCF_949987535.1. Classification (NCBI taxonomy): domain Eukaryota; kingdom Metazoa; phylum Chordata; class Mammalia; order Artiodactyla; family Balaenopteridae; genus Balaenoptera; species Balaenoptera acutorostrata. The sequence continues at coordinate 12,185,408 of NC_080078.1, forward strand.
CAAGCTGCCCATTTCAAGTTTAAGCTTTATCTTTTGTTCTGCCCAGTAAGAAATCTGATGATATGCTATGCTTTATTTTGGTTTACTTACAGTATTCCATTGGATAGTCACACTGTATGGTATTGTGTGAATAAACCAGAGCTTTCTTATCCATTTTACTGTTGATGAGCATTTTGGTAGTGACATCAGTACATGAAAAAAATGAAGTCTTATATAGGTACTCATATGTACACAAACAGTACCCCCACATAGCATTACATTTTTTTGTTGTTGAAGTGTATAATATACATACAGAGAAATGTAATTTGATGAAGTTTTACACACTGAGCACACATGTGCAGCCAGTACCAAGCAAAGGAAACAGAACATGACCAACTCTCCAGAAGCCCTATTTATGGCCCCTCCCAGTCATCAGCTCCCTTCAAGGGTAACTACTATCCTAACTTCTGATAGCACAAAAGAGTTTTGCCTGTTTTTGTACAATACATACTCTTGTGTGTCTCACTTCTTTTACTTAGCATCATATTTATGAGATTCATATATAATACTGCATTTAGAAGCACATTGTTTGGGCTTCCCTGGTAGCGCAGTGGTTAAGAATCCACCTGCCAATGCAGGGGACACGGGTTCAAGCCCTGGTGGGAAGATCCCACATGCTGTGGAGCAACTAAGCCTGTGTGCCACAACTACTGAGCCTGCGCTCTAGAGTCCACGAGCCACAACTACTGAGCCTGCGTGCCACAACTACTGAAGCCCGTGCGCCTAGAGCCTGTGCTCCGCAACAAGAGAAGCCACCGTAATGAGAAGCCCGCGCACCGCACCGTAACGAAGAGTAGCCCCCACTCGCCGCAACCAGAGAAAGCCCGCGCACAGCAACGAAGACCCAACATAGCCAAAAATAAATAAATAAAATAATTAATTAATTTAAAAAAAAAGCAGATTGTTCATTCTTAGTGATGTATAGTGTTCCGTTATATGAATATATCACCAATTATTTACTTTACTGTCAATGAACATTCTGATTGTTTTCCAGTTTGGGGGTTATTATAAATAGTGTTGCTCTGAGCTGTTAATAGATATCTTTTGGTATATATTTGATATTAGCATATTCCTAGGAAAGGAATTTCTGGGCCAAAGTGTTTTCATATGTTTACCTTTAAGATATATTGCAGTTTTCCAAAGTGGTTGTACCATATATATATAGCATTTGATTGCTTGAGGAGTCATTCTGAGGAAGGCATTTCAGCATAACAATTATGAGAACAACTTTTGGAGTCACTCGGGCCAAATTCAGCTTACCACAAAACAGCTATGGCAAGTATGCTTAAACTTCTTACACCTCAGTTTACTTACCTGTAAAACAGATATAACAAAACCTTTTTCAAGATTTATAAGAATTAAATGAGATATTTATTTTAATGCAACTTAGAACAATGCCTGGCACATAGTAAGTGCTTAGCTTATTATATGGTGTCTGTTAATCATTAGCTCTTACAACATAGGCAGTATGGAGAATCAGAAACAAATATGGCCAATATAATCCACAAACAATTTTAATTCTCTGATGGAAGAAAATTGAGACTCTGACCCAAAAGGCATTACCAATTCCAGTGAGCATTACACTTGCACCCTGAAAAAAAATCATTTAAACATTATCCCAAAATGCATTTGCAAATTACTCTTGCCAGAGGCAAGGTTCTTGGATGCAGTGCATTACCATCCATTTTTTTTTCCTATCAGACATTACTCTTTAAAGACAGGACTGCCAAGGGCTACTCTGGAAAGTCACTAATATTATACTTTTTATTATATTTGCCAATTTCACACCTTCCTCAACCCAACCCCCAAAGTTGTTGAAAAGTGACTGTAAGTATGTTAGTTGCTAGTTTTCCTTGAAACTTATCAGTATTTATGTTCCACATTCTTAAAAATACTAAAAATAAGCCCAGATCCTTGCTTTAAATTACAAAGACCTTGCCTTTTTTTTTTTTTTTTTTCTTTTGTTGGAATGAGCTTGATAACCTCAGAGTAGATTTCAGCAGCTGCTGGGACAATGCCTAAGAAGTTACACTGTGTACAGAGGTACTGTTTTAGTTAATGGCTCCAGGGGCAGCAGGCTCAGTTATCTTAGGCAGGTAATTTTGGAAGGTGGCACCGTGTTCCTAATAAATTGCGTCAGATCCCATCTATCAGTTACTAGTTTCAAGAAATACAGCACTCAATCTACTTGAAAATATGTGTTTTGAGAAGGCCAGTGGTAGACCTGAAAAGGGACTTACTAAACATATTGAAACTCTTTGACTTACAGATGAGAAAACTAATCATTTAACAGTCTTGCCTAAGGTCAAATGGTTTGTTCCCTGGACACTTAGAAAGCTTGAGTCTCATTCACGGTTCAGTGGTTGCTGCTCTTCGCTCTTGTTTCTTGGCGTCCACCATCCTTCTATCCGGTCCCATCCCCTACCTCGACTTCAGAAAGATCAAGACCTGGGATCCGGAAATGGGGACACTGAACAACTGTGCATTAAGGGAATGACCAACCATTAAATTGTCGTAAGTGCAAGATGAGTGAGGTTTGCCTGCTAGAACATTAAGATCTAAGAAGGAAGATCTCTGTTTTATGGACCACTGTATTCCCAGCACAGTTCTTGGTACATAACAGGCTCTAATAATTGTTAAATGAAGAAATGATTGAATGAATATTAGGTATGTCAGGTTGTCACGTCCTTTTTCTTTTCTACCTCCTTCCAGTTGTACTAACAAAACGTGCAGATTTAGATTCAAAGAGGAAAAATCATGTACAAAGCGCCCAGTACGGTGCCTGATTCATTGTGGGCAATTAAAAAACGTCCGTTCATTTTCCTTTTCTTCCAAGGGTAGGGTACTGGGGGTAAGGGGTGATGTGCCACGGTGTTTATGTGCCCGGACATAAACTGACGTGCGTAACTAACAGGCTGGTGGAAAGGGTTGTCGGCGTTTTTCTGATCCGTATCAGAAATTCCAGTGCCCCGAAAATGTACAGCTATTTTACCCAGAGAGGCTGGTCGCGTTTGTTGATCTATTCTGGGCTGCAGTCAACTCTTTTAATACAACTTTTTATAAGCATCAGCTACTTTGCGGCGGGAGGAGGGGCAGTGACAGGAAAAGCAGGGAACCCCCCTCTCCCCAGATAAAGAAAGCCCTCTGTGGCAGGGTCTGTGTTTTGCGGGTCTAACGGGTCCTCGGTCTGCGGCGGTCCCCGCCCCCTCCAGCCCCGCCTCCTCGCCCTAGGCGGCTGCAGCTGAGGTTCAAGTTCGGCAACCGGACGCGCGCTCGCTGCTCCGAAGCCTCCCGCGCCTCTCAAGGGCCCCCGCTCGAAGGCTAGGAGGGCTCAGAGGTCATTAGGGTGCGGGGTCACTCGGCCACGCGTTGTGCTACCACGTGGGAGAAAAGTTTCCAACTCTGCCATGGGGCCTCCCAGTGCCCCCCAGCGGAGCAGAGGCCCGCGCTTTGGCACCCGCTCCGTTTTCTGTCGCCTGCAGTCGCGCTCCATCTCGGGGAACCCCCGCCCCCTACGCCCCGGTATCCTTCTCTGAATCCCCTCCTTCCCTCCCTGCGAAGGTCGCACCAGGAAAATACCCTGGGAGGGGGTCTCTGGAGAAGGCGGCCGGGGCGCCTCCAGCTGGCCTGGGGTAGGGGGGGGTCCAAGGACAAGTGTCCCGAGGAAGGCGCGGAGGAGGGCGCGGAGCTGGGCGCGCGGAGTAGACAGGCGACAGCGGCCCGCACTTGACCCCGGTGCGACTGGCGGGAACATTCCGCGGCTCCCACACTCCCGCGCGCCAACTCTGGCGGGTCACAGCTGACCCCACGCGGGCTGCACCCTCCACGCCCCCACCCGCCCTCGCTCCCCTTTCCTGGCTCCCCTCCGCCCCCAGTGCGCAGGCCCGGCCGCCCCAGCGCGCATGCCCTGGGCTCGCGAGCGCGGCCAGCCCCCAGCCTTTTGCTTTCTACACACTCTACAACTGGGGAGGGGGCGGGGTGGAGGGAGCCCGGCCGGCCACGTGATCCAGCCGGCCGGGGCCGCGGGGGCGGGAGCGCGCGCCGAGCGAGGAGCGGGGAGGGCGGTGCGCGTGCGCGCGGCGCGCGCGGGCGGGCGCGGGGCTGGGCTGAGGCGGGCGGCGGCGGCGGTGGGCCGGTCGCGGAGGGGGAGGAGCGGGAGCTGAGCGAGGCAGGCGGGCGGAGGATGGGGCCGTGCCCGGGCTCCCGCTGCAGCCGCCGGGGGACACGCCGTGCACCCTCCGGCTCGGGGCTCTCGTGGCGGCGGCGGTGGCAGCGTTAGCGGCGGCGGCGAGAGCGGCGTTCCCGGCGCTTCCTGGCCGCGCTTCTCCCTCAGGCTGGGCGAAGAGAAGAGGCGGCGGCGGCGACACACCGGTGTCTCTCCCGCTGGAGATTTCTTTCTGCTTTCCTCGTCGACTGACTCGCCCCCTCCCTTTTTTGAGGAAGGGTGATCTCTTCTCTGGGACTGGAGAAAATATTTTTTTGAGGAGGGGGGGTGGGTGGCAGCCTCAGGGGCTGCTTCTTCTCTTCTTTCATCTCCTCCTCCTCCCCCCTCCAAGCCCGAAAAGCAAACCCCACAACTGCTCCAGCATCCTCCTTCCCTTCCTCCACCTCCCTTCTCCACCTCTTCCAGTTTCGCCCTCTCCCCTTCTAATTATTTCATTATTATGCTTCCCTCTCTGGGGGGTCTCGTCCCTCTCTGGTCGCTTAGAAGCCTTGGCCTCCCCTGGATGCATTTCTTAAAAATTTTGGAGCCAGGGAGTGAGTTTTGTCTGAGGCGTGTGTGAGAGGCGTCGGGGGTGTTTTCCTGCGCGAGGGGCGGGTGAAGTTCATTGCCCCCACTTTCCCGCGACCTTTTCGGGCCCGATTTGGAGTCGAGGGGGGGGGCAGGCGTTTTCGGGGGGCGGGGGGCGCGGCGGAGAATGGCCGCGGGGAGGGCTCCCCGGAGCCTCCTAGTCTCTTGATCAAAGCATTCCGCTATTCTGATTTATTGCCTGCTTGGTGAGTTATTTTTTTTTTTTCCCCCTCTAAAGGAGACCTGTGTGTTCAGCCATTACTTTGCTCGGCGCTGCTCACAGGAATCTCCGACCCTCGGTGCTGTGGGCAGCCCCGCACTTGGGCTCCTCGCCTCTCGCCCTCGCTCCCGTCCCTCCTCCCTCTCTCCGCCCCTTCCCCCTTTTCTTTCTCCGCTCTTTCTTCCCCTCTCTCCCTTCTTTCGGCCGCCGTCTCCCCCGCGCCCTCCTCGGGGCGGAGGGAAGCCGAGAAGGGGGAGGGAGGGATTGGTGTCAATTTTTTTGTGCGGCCGCGGCCGGAGCCTGTGGCGGGCAGGCGGCGAGCGGGGAGACCCCGGCGAAGCAGAGCCATGGATGGCCCGACGCGGGGCCATGGACTCCGCAAAAAGCGGCGGTCGCGGTCTCAGCGAGACCGGGAGAGGCGCTCCCGGGGCGGACTGGGGGCCGGCGCGGCCGGCGGCGGCGGGGCCGGCCGGACCCGGGCGCCCTCGTTCGCCTCGTCGTCGGGCTCCGACAAGGAAGACAATGGGAAGCCCCCGTCCTCCGCCCCGTCCCGGCCCAGACCCCCGCGGAGGAAGCGGAGAGAGTCCACCTCAGCCGAAGAGGACATCATTGATGGATTTGCCATGACCAGCTTTGTCACTTTTGAAGCGCTGGAGGTAAGGGGGACCCCCCTCCCCCCGGTTTCCCTTTATAGGCACGACCCCCCCCCCCGGCTGCGCCCGGCTCTGCTGCCTCCCCCGCCGCGCTCCGGTCTGTCTGTCTGTCTGTCTGTCTAGGCTGAGGTCTTATTGTTGGGGGGGGAGCTGGGGGCGCGGGCAGACAGGCAGCAGGAGGGAATCGACAAGCCGTGCCTGGTCTCCAGGTTTCCTCGTTCCTTCTCGCGTTCCCCCTGCGCCCCCTCCCCGCACCCCCTCCACAGCAGATGGGCAGAAAGAAAGGGGTGCAGGCATCACAACAATGCGCCCCCCTCCACGGAGAGCTCTGCCCCTACTCCTTCCTCTTCTCCCTCCCCAATCATGGCTTCTTGGCTGGTGGAAGTCTCTGCTGGGTTTGGGGCGCCTGTGGACGGTTCTCTGTGTGCTTTATACAGAGCCATATGTCCCTGTGTGTGTGTTTGTATAGACCTTTCCTGGGTGTCCTCGGGACCAGAGACTGATGGGGTTTTGTGGTTCTTTGCCCCCCTCCCCTGCCCCCTTTTTTTCTTTTCATTTCTTTTTTCTTTCTTTCCTTTTTTTTTTTTCTTCTTTTTTTTGGTGAAGCTGGGGAAGGGGGCGTTTTCTCCTGGTTGGGAGAAAGGAGGGAGGAGGGGAGGGAAGAGAGGAAAGGATGGAATATCTTTCTGTATTCCGAACAGGGCTCTATTACAGAAAGGGTTAATTGTAATATTATCTATACACATACATATGCACATGTGTGTGTACATGAGCAATTCGGTTAAAGGACAGAAAAATGTATACTAGAGAGGACTGGTGGGAGGAAAGAATAAAATCCTAGCTGGTATCTGAAGGGCTTGTCACCCAATTGTCCCTCTCCTTTTCCTTTTTTTTTGTGTTTTTTTTAATCTTTCTGATTGGCTTTGTGTGTGTGTATATCTATGTGTGTCTTTCTTTATTCTTTGGGCACCTGCAGCATTGATTTCCAAATGCACATTTTCCTGCCAGCTAAAGGGCTCCTTGGGGGTGGTGATGGGGGGCAGGTAGGGGGAGATTGTCCAGGGGTCAGAGGGAAACTCTCTTTACCTGGATGGATCTGATTTGGTGCTGGCATGGGTCACTGGCCTGTATAAAGGTAACCCCCTTTTTTCTCCTCCACCCCCAACACACCACACATACAGAGCGCTTTGAGACTCTGCAGAGTTGGTCCGGCTTTCTTAAGAACAAAACCAAGCTAGGAGTTGGTTTCTAGCCTTTTCTGCACCTGATGTGATGGTTTGAGGTTCCTGAAAGAAACTTTTCCTTTTCCCTTTGGTTTTTGCTGTTATTATGGTATTGTTTGCAATGCTCAAATGTAAGCTTTGTTAATGATAGCTTAAGTCTCATATGCGGTAACTGTACAGGTTTAGAGGTTTAGATGGCTGGTTCTGTGTGTGTGTTTGGGTGTCAAGTTTAAATATTTTTAAAAAGGAAGCCTTCCTGTTAGGGTTGTTCTTTTCTGTTTGAACTGCTTTTTGGTTGGGTTGCTGGTGGTGATGGTGGCTAGTGGTTGGGGAGGAAGGGAGGGTGGTGGTATTGGTGGCCATAGATTCTGATGTTAGTGATTGAATCAGTTGTCCTTGGGTTCTAGAACTGGTGGTTTATTGGCTAAAATGGATCTTATGGAGTTCTTTTGAGTGTTGAGGCTCACCACTTATTAGGATAATTCTAACTGTGGCTTCAACTTTGCCAAGGTGGGAGGGTACTGTACAGTGTGACCTCTTTCTCTCTGTCTCTCTGCCTCTCTTTTGCTTTAAAATAGGAATTGAAATGTCAATACGTGTCCTAGTACATGAATTAGAAAATGCTGCCTAGGATTTGGTTGCTATCAGTGGTTGGTTTAGGACAGTATTTGTAAGAGCTGCTTATAAGTGGTTTTGCTTCCTGCATGGTTATCCTGCTTTGCTATGTGGCCCTTCTCAGTAAGTAAGCAAGAGGGGCCTCCAGATTCCCATGAACATTTTTAAAGGCCAGGTAAAGATAAATATAACTTATGCAGTTGTTTTTGATTGTTCTACTTTTAATAAATATTTGACTGGGCTTGTGATGTATATGTCTATCCATCTGGCTTTTGAGAGAAAATGTGCCCATTCCAGTTTCTTCTGGGTGTAAAAAATTTTTAATTTTTAAAGGCCAAGTTTGAAATGTACCATTAATACCATTCCTTTCCTTGCTGTGATTATTTTTCTGCTACTTTTCTAGATTCAAAACCCAGGTTACTTTGGTTAGCTGAATATTATATTACCTTCATATCTGAATATCATTTGAATATCTTTGTGTGGGTGTAAGGTCTAACTTTTTAAAAAGTTTCTTTAAAACTTTATAGAAAAATTTAAACATATACAGAAGTACAGAGAACAGTATAACAATCCCCAATGTACTGATACACCACCACCAGGTTCAACAATTGCCAACTCATGTCTCATCTTTATGCCATCTACTCATTCTCTCCTCCCAGATGTGATGTGAGAAATAGGTATGTATTTCTAAGTGGTAATGACTCAAAAAAACCCTAAAAAACAAAAAAACAAACCCACCCAAACCCATAGTACCATTATCACACCTAGGTTAATTAACAGCAGTTCCCTAATATCATCAGATATCCTGTCAGTGTTCACATTTAGGCATCCTAATTTTTGTAGGAAAGCTGTAAATACACTTCTGAGGTTAAAAACACACAGTGGGGAATAAAAATCATCATGTGTGTCTGGTTCTCTGGGAAAAGGTAGAACTGTTTGCTGCTTATCACGTTTGTGTCCATGCTGGATGGTCAGACATATGTGTGTGGTGATCATTAAAATAAAACCTCTGGTGTCCCACTGTACTCAGTTTGGAAGATTTACTGAACTATCACTAAGAAATGCGAGAGCTTATTAGGAAACAGGCAACTAAACTGTGAACTTGGACAGAAATGTATGTTACAGGAGTGCTTGTAAATGTTAAGAATTATTAGAGATTCTAAGCGTTATCCTAAATACATACTGTGTTTTTTTGTGTGTAGAAATGAAATCAGTTGTCACCACGTGTCATCAAGGTTGCTGCTAGTATGATACTGTGATTAGAAACCAGAAATATTAGCTTGCACAGCTTGGCTTTTAAGCTTATGTGGGTTTAGAGCAGTAGCTAGCTAACTGGGGGGTGTATACTTTGGGTGTTAATGGACACATCATTTGACTCCTATGGTTTTGTCTGGAGTAGCTCATTTTGACTTCCCTTTTAAGAAGAGGCTCCTAACTCATAATGAAATGTCCTGATAAAATTGTTCCAGACTAACTGTGGTTTTACTTATAGTACTGGAGGAAAAATAAGAAACTTGTCTAATGAGAACCTACATTTTTATGTTGATTTATTTTTCACTACTGTTGGTTCTTATTTAAAATGAAAGCTTTGGATGGGGTTTGAGAAGTCCCACACTTTATATGCAGTGAAACTGGCAGAGGTAGTTTCGTATTCTGCAGGGACACTTGTCTTGAGTAATTGTGCCCTGAAGTTCAAGTATGTGATTGTGAAGAGTCTCATGATAGAAGATAAGAGGGTAAGTGAGGAGGCGAAAGTTGAACATGGTGTTCTTTTCATTATGCATTTGAGAAGTCAGAATTACCATTTGGTATGGTATTGTTTATTTGAATATTCTTTGAATACAAGTGAATATCCCCAGATATCAAGCCTCATTAAAAAGTGGTTTCCAGCAAACAAAGTATAAATGGGAATGTTGGGGTTCTAGTACTGTCAGCATACCCTGATGTGCCAGATAATATTACCTTTCTGTCGTTATTTGCATTTCTTTCTGTGTAGTCTTGATTAGGAAGCCGTGTGAGCACTATGACTGAAAATTTGCAAATCCACTATTTTCCCCCTCACTCGGCTGCTATGTACCGGGTTCTTAGGGCAGCCTCCTTTTGTACAACTGACCAAGGGAAGCAAAGATGCAATTGTGGGATTAGCAGGTAGGAGGCTAGTTGGAGCTTTGCAGGCTTGTGAAAATGAAGGAAGACTCATTTCTGGTGGGTGGAGGATCAAACTAAGACTTTCATGTGGTCTTCATTTCCTATTTGTTTCAGGGCTTACCCGCACTTTGGTAGCATAAACAGGCTGTACGGAATTTGATGTGCTTGTAACGTGCCAGGTTAGTAGGCTGTAATAATTTACTATGGTCAAATCTCACTTATTCCGTTGTTTAAAAAACATTAATCGTTTTCCTTGTATCAGTCAGCAAATATTCATGGAGTGTTTGATATGTGCAAGGTACTAGAAAGAGTACAGACACCTAAAATATATATAGTGTCTTGAAGGAGTGTGCAGTGTAGTTGAAAAATTAAGTCCAGCACCTATAAAATGATTTTGAAACAGGCACTTGAATGCCTAATACCAACTAAGTGCAATAGGCTTTCAGAGAAGGGATAGTGAGATAAGCTGAAGTGTTCGAGAAGGCTTCCTGGAGAATATGGGGCCTAGAAGGCTGAAGTGATTTGGATAGACACGGAGGGAGTCGGGGGGTGGGGGGCATTCTAAAAAGAGGGAATGGTGAAGAAGGCACAGAAACAAGATGGGTGATTAGGTTTTGCGGGCAAGGAAGTGCTGGTAGAAATGAGAACAAAATTGTGTAAGAAAGAGTGCTTGTTTGGGAGTCGGGAGACCAGTGGAGACCCACACTCCAGGCTTGGCTGTCCTAACTAGTTGAGTGACCTTGGGAAGGCACTCTTTAAAAGCCTCATTTTCTTTTTCCACAAGTTGAGAGGTTTAGAGTAGTTTTAGAGCAAAGGTACCCCAAGCTGGAATGGAACATAGTTCTGTGGACGTTCATAGGTTGTGTTCCAGACCAAAAAAGTGTGATCTACTCTCAGATAGTTTTGGAACTTGATGGGCTAGACAAAATTAAATGGGTGACTTGTTCTGCCCAGGTTAGAAGTCTTTTGTAATGTGTATATGAGTTTTGAATATTAGAGAAGGAGAAGTGATGTGCCTCATTTCCTAATTTATATGACCACAGGGCACTTTCATTCTCGGCGCTATAATTCACAATCTATAATCCAGTATGGGAAATGCTGGAAAAGATTTCAATGGTCCCTTCCAGATCTTGGCACTTGGTAGTCTCTGAGTCTAGGGTGAGTGGGCTGATGATAGACAACTTGGAAAACCAGGCACAGAAGTTTGGAGTCAGAGTAGAGGCTGCTGCTTAAGTAGGAGTGGCAAGGGGAGTGTGAGATGTAAATAATGATGATTAGTCCACTTTTCCTTCTGCTCCCTTTTCCTGCCTGGTGTCAGCCCTTCATTGATTGTTAGTAACCCCACACATGAGGTGAATATTGGTGAGTGATCTCATTAATAGTTCTTTCATTGTGATAGCAGCCCAATTCTGATGCTACCAAGCTGCCTTCCAGCCAGAGTGAGTTTTAGCCTATCTTGGTTCCTTCTGGTTTCCTGTACTGCTGATTTTTAGCAAGCTGGGAAAGAAGGCTGGATGAGAAAGGAGGTTGACACTGATGTTAAAATAAAGGTTTCAAATTATCTGCCTTTTGCTCGTTTATGTATGATGTGTTCATTCAAGAAAGGTCAGAACCCTTCATCTGCTGTTACACAGCCAGTGAAAGCTATGGAGCTATGTTTTTGTTACATTTTTTGCTTTCTATCTTGGAAAGTTTGGGATGGGACTGTGGAGTAAATGGGTCAGTTCCAGCATTTCACTTCAGACAATTTGCATAGCTTTAGGATCTGAGGAGTTCCTAAGTGGTGAGAAAGTCTATAGAAAAAAAAAAGGACTGTGAGTGTGCTTGGTTATGAATTCAAGTATATTACTCTGCTTACTGAATTTCAGTATTTCACTGAACAAGGCAGAGCATCACTCCAGAAGTATTTATGGGAGATGAGGTCGAAGATGGCAATACGGTGATTCCACATGCCTTGTGTTAGTTGTTGAGATGAACTACTTTAGATCTTTTTTGGAAGTAGGCAGGGTATACATGAACCAGTAAATTTAAAAACTGAATCACAAAGTTAGTGATTACCCTTTGATCCTTTTTGAGAGTGTTTTCCTCTAGCTTTCACCATTGAAAAAGGGTTAAAAAAGACAGGGCATTCAACATGATTCCAGGAGATTCAAGGAGCATTGAGGGTGTTAAAGAGATTCTAACTATACAACAGTTCTATATGCTGTCAAAAATAAATGTTGATTATTTAGTTTGAGAGAATGTGAGGATTAGAAATAAGGTCTCCAAGCCAAAAAAATAAGAGTTGAGGGCAGCTGTTAAAAAATAATTTAGGTTCCACTTGCTAAACTTGGAAGCCTTTGGACATAAGGTCAATTGCACTTTTTGATGGAGGGAGTGTGTGTGTGTGCACGCATGCAGAGGGTGGATGGTGGGTTAGTGTTTTTACATTTTATTTTACCCCTATGCTGTAGTATACTAATACATTAAGTGTAGCCTAACTTTGTAGAAGTGCCTCATACTATTTTTTTTTCCTCAAGAAACAACACTTTTTTCAGGGTTAGGATTAAACCCAATATTTAGTTGATATAGGAAAAAGACCTTGGTAATGGGATAGCAGCTATTCATTTGAGAAAGTTCTGGAAAAAAAATCAGATTAAAAAACTCTCAAATAACTGAAGTTTGGAAGAACAGGAAGGGAATTAATTTGGCGAAACCCAAGACAGGAGAGGATCAAAACCAATTTAGGGACATTTAGCTGGGTCAGAACAGTTTTTCTTATATAATGTATACCCGTTCAATGAATAGATGAATGCAGAATTTCTTTTTTTCTAGAAGTGGGGCATAGAATTTAAGGCTGGTGAGACCCTAAATTTGCGTTTCTTCTTCCAGATCTGAACTGTGTTCTTCCTTCATTTCTTCTAACAAGCCTGCAGGGTAGGGGGTATGCAGTCAGTACCTATCTTGTAAGGTCACAAAGAATAGATCCTTTTTATGCTGTTAGTGACTGAGGAGGGGAGGGGTGGATTTCACTTAGTCTGGCTTCCTTTGCTTGCTTAGGAAGAGACTAGGCAAGTACAGGCTTCTTTGTGTCATTCCTTTTCAGTCTCTGATTCCATCTTTTGCAAGGGGACTTGTAGCCTGAAATCATTTGCATTGCTGCCGTCTTTCTAGGTTTTTATTTCACATACTAGTGCATGTGTCAGTCTCATCCTAGGATCCAGTAGACTCCCCACCGCCCACTGCCCGCCTACCTTCTTCTCTCCCTCCCTCCCAACTTCCTTCCCCCTTTCCTCTTCTCTTCCTTTACTGAGATAGAGTTATCAAAATTACGAATTTTGAAAGGCAATGGATTTAGGAAGTTCTGAATGAAATGTAGAAACTTTAAATTACAAACCTTCATTATTTGAACATTGACAGTCTGTTTGAGGGACTCTGAAGGTAGCACCATGAGGGTAAATTGCTTGCCTCAGTTTTCTGGGCTGTTATCAGCTCATCATTCTGATTCCTCATTCATTTGTGAGCTCTGGTTAGAGTTTGCCTGAATAAATACCACAAATGACCAAGTACATACAAATATTTTGTCGTTTTGGCTTGCCACTATGCCATGTAGTGCCATATCTCTGGGCCCTGGAAAACCCAAGTGTGCGGAGATATGGCATTTGGACACAAGTAAAATGGAGTCACAAGAGGAGAAGGGAAAGCCCACAGTTTGTAAGTAAAGGAAAGTGGTTAATGCAGGTTGGGATTCATTTTTGACAGAAAGCCTTCAAGTTGCAGGTACTGTGTGATTGTTATTAACTGAAGCGTTTTGAAATGACCTGGGTTAGATACGGAAACACAGCCTGTGAAGACAAAATGCGACTCTTGGTTATATGGGTGAAATGTGATACCTTTAGACTGAATCTGGGACAGGATTTAAGTCAATGCCAGGGTCAAGTTGTGATGATTCCTGAGGGATGTCAGGGATGTTGCTTTCCTTGTCTCCACACTTACCTTCCCGTATAGCACAACCCACCAACTTCATTTTACATTTCTGCAAAGTTTCTCATGGCAGTGATATTTTAGAGCTTGAAAAGAGGAATTAAGAGAGTCTAGTATTGCAGTGATTTCTCGATAGTTATAGTGAAGTAGAGGTTTTTTTTGGTTGGTTGCTAGGGTCTCTGTTCAGTTATGCTTACTGGCTAAAGCTTGCTGGCTAAAGGTGATTTAGTGAATAGTTTTCCATAGTTAGAAACCAAGTAAGAAAAAAAAAAACCTAAGGAAATAAAGATGTAGATGGAACAGTAGTTGAACATTAGAATATCACTTGTTTTCCAGCCACATACTAGAAATTCCAATGTTCCACCCATTCTCTCTGTACATGTTCAGTTGGCAAAAATAATGAAGGTCCTGGATTGTGCTGTTCTAAGAAATGATCTTATATAGTTCAAGTGAAATTATACTTTCACTGGGGCAAAAGGGGAAACAAGCATTTGGCATTGTGCGTTGCTACATATTACAAATTTTGCTCCTTTCTCATTTGTTAGGCTGATCAGTTTGATTATTTGTGAAAATTACAGTTTTGAGATTAATGTGCATAGCTACATCTTCAGGGGGTGTTATCCTAAAGTTAGGACCTCAACTTTTTCAGAGAAGTCTTTTGATCCATTTTAGTTCAGCTATTGTTGGTTGATGTGCTTTCTAAGCCAGAGCGGCATTAGAGGCACAGATGTTGTCTTTAGAAATGCTGTAGTTCTACCTCTCATTTTGCAAATGAAAACACAGCCTAGAGGGGTTAATTGTCCTGCTTAAGATCACACTGGGAGTTAGAGGCTCTCACTGTTATCCAGTGAAACTAGGAGACTGCTTTTCCTCATACTTGGATTCCTAAGGATTGGGAACATTGGAAGGTAAAAAAACAAAAACAACAACAAAAAAAACACTGCAAATGAGGATGAGCAACCATGATTGTAAAGATTCCCATTTTTTCCAAGAAATGTTCTGATTATTACCCAGTATCTTTCCCCCAGTGTACAATTGGCCTTGCTCTGCAGGTCCATTAGTCTTTTTTAACTCCCCCCTCCCCTCCATAATGAGGATGTAAAAGAAAAAATAAATATTAGGGTGATGATATGAGGGTTTTTTATCCTTGAATAACCGATGGAAAGATAAAATAATTATTTGAATGTAAGATGATCTTAATGTGGCCCACTTAAAATTTTAACGTAATTTTTTTGGGTAGAATATTTTCTTCAGCCTGGCAATTCAGAGAGACTCAGCGCAACTTACTGAAGTTGGTAGCAGAACATTTGAAACAAGTGAACTTTGGAATATGGTTGAGTTGAAGACTCAACCAAACTTTTCTTCTGAAGAAGAAAGACTCAAAATATTAAATCCACATGATGTGTTGGCTAAGGCATCTTGCCTGTTTATTGCTGAACCAGAAAATTTATAACAACTGTTTGTCATGTGTATATATTTATAGCCATTCATACAATGAAAAGAAGTTTTCATGAGATTGTCATAACATATCAAGATGGATGTAATTAAAACAGAAGCAGATTGACACCCTGAATTAAATGCAAACCATAAACCAGGATACCTGAGCATTGGTACCTTACATATTTGCTGCAGGGGGCTGTCAGCCAAATATGCAAATAAAAAGACATTGATGAATTTCCCCGGGTGTGTATGTTGTGGTTGCAGAGAACCCAACTATTTTATTAATCTTTTATCAAGCATTGTTTAGATTGCAGCAGCAATGGAATGTATTAATTTGGCAGACCAAATAGCTTAGGACCAGAAAGTAGGAAATAATAAGGGGAACACATGATTGATATACTGTCCTATAAATAACACATGCAACTGACAGAGGGGCTGAGTAATCTTTAGATCTGTGCTTAATGTCACTGATGGAGTTGTTAAACCAGGATGTTTGAGTTGAACTTCAATCAGAGGGGCTGCCTCCCATTTAAAATGCAGGTCTATCTCTAGTTATACCCTGGACTGATGTGTTGACAAAATTGGTGTAAATCGAATTTTTGTAAATTGGGTGAATGCACCAGGGGAATCTTACTGTGAAAAAATATGATTAAAAAAGAAAATCAAGTATGGTACTTCTCTTTGCATAGAAGCTTGGATTTTGTTAGAGTGAGTCTCTTTAGATGGGCATTGCTTTTCCTGAGACACTTAAAACTGCATGTGTTCCCCGTGCTCCTGGAAGAAAGTGACTGTGAGATTTGCATTTTCTGTACAGGTTTCATACCTCACTTGGTCGGTGCTTCCAGGAATAATTGGTGGTGATTTGAATAAGCCCGCACCATTCAGATTTCAGAGGTTGGTTTTCAAGTGCGTGCTAAAGGAGGGCTTGCAGCTATGAATATGAAGTATGATTTCCATATCTGTTCCATTGGGAAGTCCAGGCATGTCATAACCACTTCAGAGCCATGATTGTATGGAGACACCCTAGCTATAATTTTTCTATATGACAGTTCATTTTTAAAATTGTAAAGATGCCAAATGCAGGACTGTATTGTTATTAAGGAAGTCGGTGACATCTGTTATATCTTGTTTAACCAGGGGAGGAAAATGCTTTCATCAAAACATCTAATTATGCCCTCTCAACTGATGAAAGATCTTTTGCTAAATTTTTGGAATTGGCCTTAATGGAAGAAGCTGGCCTCTACAGGAACTGTGAAGTAAATTTACTCTTTTTATTTGAAAAATACTTATCGCTAACCGTGGTGACATAAGGGTATTTTAATTTTATCAAATTGCTCTTGTGCTATGTGTTGAAAGTAGATATTTTCAGAAGTTGTCTAAGCCAGCATGAAGTTTTTGTTTTTGTCCTCCCTCTCACCCTCATAGCATGTGAGGCCCCAGAGGCAGTTTGTACTTACAGATGTGAGCCTAGGAAGATACTTGGTGGCTAACAGCCACCTGGAGAGGGAGCAAATGATAATTACAGGTGAGAAGCTGGGGGATAATTCAGCCTGTGTGCTGGGAGGTGTGATTTCATACCTGAGTGTTAAAACCTTCCCTGTTAGACAGTTGTGTTGTTTTAAAATTAGTTTTATTAGTCTAATATAGAAGTGGCCCAGATTGTTCCAGGTCATCTTCAGTTGAAGGAATATAACTTTTTAAGCACTGAATATATAATGTGATTCCAGAAATATTTCCTGTGTTTAAAAGTAGTTTCATGTAATACCTGAAAGTGTCAAAAACTGTGTTTAATTCAGCATATCTACAACACTTCTCGCTTCCTTGATCACTTTATAAAAATTGTTAAATTTTTTGGCAATGTATTTTGGATCATGCACACTTTAAACTTGTCCAGTAAAGCCATCCTTTATCTGTATTTCAACCCAGAACTAGTTTTATCTGCAGCAATTCTGTTTCCAGAATCACAGATAACAGCAATAGTAATAGTAGTAGTAGTAATAATAATAATAATAAACTTACTGATAATGCTGACCTCAGAGCAATGCTTTATTTCTTAAATTTCAGAGTACTTCGTCTTTTTGAAATGATTTTCCCATGGATTGAGATCTTGGGGAAAGCCTAAGGGAGTTTTTGAAGTGTTGACCGTGACACAGTGTACTCTGTGTTTTATTTGGGACCTGGTGGGAAGTTCATGTGCTGTTAATTTTTTCTTGGTCTGTTATATGCTCTGTCATGGCTTGTTGTGTGTAACTTGGGAATATGACTGGAACCTTGGAAAAGAGAGAGCCAGAGTTATCTTCCTATATTTCTAATGTATTGTTTCATTTTCCTCTATTCTCTAACTTTAGCCTCTGTACTCTCCCTGCATATATCCTTCTTGAGGTATTTGAGGCTCTCAGAATTGTTGCTTCCTTTACTCAGTAATCCATGCGTAGTAGGTACTCAGTCAGTGCTTATTTAGGGTTGATCTATTTCCACAAAAATTCCATGAAAAGAAACTTTAGAAAAGGGAGCTACTACTTACTTAGTACTTACTCTGTGCCAGGCATTGTGCTTGGAATTTTGCATTCATCGTCTCATTAGAGCTACGCTGTGGAAAAAATGAATGATATCCCTGTTTTATAGTCAAAGACACTGAGGCTCAGAGAAGTTAAGTCAACTTGCAGAAGGTCAGTATGAGAGGCAGGAAATGCAGCGGTTTCTGCCTGACCTGAAAGCTCGAGCTCCTCATCCCTTTCCGCTCTTCTTTTAATACAGATTCATTTTGTGACAGAGTGCTGTTCTTTTAATAGAGATTCATTTTGTGACAGAGTCCCAGATGGGTCTCTGGTAGGTTACATTTGTTTGTTCCTTGTTGCTGCTGAAAATTGTCTTGGTTACAAGGGATTTTCTAGGTGTAATAATAGGATTTAGGGAGGGGAGAGTACCTCACCATCTTTTGGGAAGTTCTTTATTTTGTTTTTTTTTTTTTTTTAATTTTTATTTATTTATGGCTGTGTTGGGTCCTCGCTTCTGTGCGAGGGCCCTCTCCAGTCGCGGCAAGCGGGGGCCACTCCCCATCGCGGCGCGCAGGCCTCCCACCACCGCGGCCTCTCCTGCTGCCGAGCTGCTCCGCAGCATGTGGGATCCTCCCAGACCAGGGCCCGAACCCGCGTGCCCTGAATTGGCAGGCAGATTCTCAACCACTGCGCCACCAAGGAAGCCCTTTATTTTGTTTTTAAAAGCTGGAGTTTACCATAGGTGGCTGCCACTCATACAGTACATCTGTAGCATGTTTGTTGTTGGTTTGATTTTTTTTTTCTCTCTTTTTCTTTCTCTCTGTCCCTTTCACTGTTTTTCCCTGTATTAAAATCTGACCTTTTTCCTGGTCACACAGATCGGGTAGATTTTAAGCCTTTGTCAAAGGCAAGTGGTCAGGCTGGTAATATTGAGGGTAACTGTGTACTGAATCCTTCCACATACTTAATGTTGCTGATTTCTTACAACAGCCCCTAGAACAGAAGTGTAGAATTGGAGAAGGGACTGGCACCCTCTCAACAGGGCATTGTGGGTATAAGCTTATTTTCTACTCTAAATTCCTAAGTATTTTGCTTGATTTTAAACTATTCTAAGAAGTAGCACTTCACTTGGCAATCTATTCCACAATAAAACAGACCTTACTGGTAGGTTTTTGTTTTTGTTTTTTAACTAATAGGTACTGCATTCTTTCTGGTGAAAGAATGTACTAAGATAGCTTTATCTTGAAGGTACCAATGACAAATAGTACATTATTTCCTCTGTCATTGTTTCATTATTCTAAGCACATTTGCAAATTGTTCTCCCCCATAGCCCACTCCACCCTGTAGAGGTTTGTTTATGCTACCAAAGAGTATGTGGTATCTTCTCTCAAAAGAGAATGTGACTGTTAGATTTGCTTCTTATGGAAATCCCAGCTGTGATTAGAGTACCGTACATTTTTTTTTTAATATAAAGTTATTTATTTATTGACTGCGTTGGGTCTTCGTTGCCATGCGCGGGCTTTTTCTAGTTGCAGCGAGCAGGGGCTACTCTCCGTTGTGGTGCGTGGGCTTCTCATTGTGGTGGCTTTTCTCTTGTTGTGGAGCATGGGCTCTAGATGCGTGGGTTTCAGTATTTGTGGCACATGGGCTTCAGTAGTTGTGGCGCATGGGCTTAGTTGCTCCACGGCAGGTGGGATCTTCCCAGACCAGGGCTTGCACCCATGTCCCCTGCATTGGCAGGCGGATTCTTAACCACTGTGCCACCAGGGAAGTCCCAAGTACCGTACATTCTTGAGAAGCCCCCTCTTCATCTCCTCTGGGCCAAATTGGGCCTCCACACAGTTCATCTTCTAGGACTTGGGGATTCAGACCTGGCTGATTACCATCCCTTAAGGAGTGGTATAACACACACACGCACACGTGCAGTACCCTCCCTGGGTCTGACATTTTAGAAGATTTCTGGGTGAAAATATGAAGATAGTCAAAGTAAACACTTCTGTGAAAAGTCTCTTTTTGGAGAGAGGAGGCAGTTTCTTCTCAGAACCATTATGCTCTGAGACCTGCAGTCTTGCCCCTCTCTCTCCAACTACAGTTGAGCACGGTTATCCTTTTGCACATCCAAAATGGAAACACAGCAGATTTCAGTTTTTAGCAGTTTATGATTGTAGGGGAGACCCAAGTCAAAGCATGTCCTTTGAAATTTAACTATAACTGTAAAACTCTAGTGTCGTAGGCACCATACCTTTAAGTTCAGAGTTTTAAAAGCGATCCCTTATACCTGAATTTTACATATTTGTACAGTATGAGTTCTGTATCACTCTCGGGCCTGTCCCAGATTGTGAACACTAGGTAGGATCTGTGTATTTTAAACTTTTCCTTGTGTTGTTCCTTGCCTCTCGGGTGGTTTATAATACCCCTGTTGTGATGTTTTCTATTAGGTTGGGTACAGATGGGTGTCAGTTTCACTTCAGGGCAGTGGGTGCCCTCTGTTTACTGTTTTCAGATGAACATTACCTTAGCATTGTGTTGTAGATTTCTACATTGGCTGCCCATATTTCATCTGTACTCTTACTTCATTTAGTATGGTGTCCCTGGGATTAAGGACAGAGAAATATGTATGCTCAGGCTGATTTGGAAATTACATTGTTGAAATAAAGCCCATATGGCCATTGTAAAATGGTTAGTACTGCATATAATTGCCTTCCCAGTGATGTGCTTTGTCATTACTTCCATCTTCCAAGAAGCACTCCTGTAGCATGCTGACAGCAATGGCGTCATTAGAAAACATATGGACATGCAAAGGCATTAAATTGTCTTTAGCTTAAGGATTAGATTACAGTGTTAGAGGATGGGTCACCATGCTTTCAGTCGATAACTCTTGCTTAGTTCAGCACTACTAGGCTGGATGATAGAGATTTGCAAAGGTCCTGTTTACTTGTTAGCTGAGTATATTTCATATCTTTCCTGCAATTTTGAGGAAGTCTTTGAGCTGTGCATAAGATCTTATCACAATATTGTAGTCAGCTGGCTTTTCTGGGGTTTTGCTCACAACTGTTCATGCCTTGTGCAGAGTTCTTTTCTAGGACATGATACTCCCTCAACCTATGCTTTCCTGAATGTAAGTCCAAAGCTGGCTAAGGCAGGAGGTCATTTAGATGTAAAAAGAGACTAAGTAGTGGAGTCAGGAAGTCACCAGGTGGCTGCCATGTGGCCCAAATTTATATCCTCCATTGTATAACATCTGTCTCCACGTGGGTCCACCACCCTTCTTCCTTACCCCCTTAGAAGCAGTGAGATTTTTGCAGCCTAGAGGCTTAGCAGCAGGTCCCAGAAGCTCAGAGACGACGTAACAGGGCATGGAAAGAGATCCCAACCTGCCCCCTGTCCCCCATAGTAGGACATGCCTACTATTTGGTTGTAGGTATTTCAGGGATACAGCAGTTCTGGAACATGGTATGGTTTGAATTTTTAGGGTACTTTATGCAGCTGCCAGTGAATAATAAGTGAAATCACAGAATGGAAAGTCATTTATCAAATTTAATGTTTCTCTTTGGAGTCTCACAGAAATAACATGGACTTGGGAGACTTTCTGAGTAGTAAGTGACTTTGGAGATCATTTGGGCAGTGGTTTTTGGGGCACCTCAGGGGACACTGAGTCAGTGGAGGGGAGGCCCTGACCTCATTCAACCAGAGCTCCACCTTTACCTGTTTTATATATTATGTATTAAGAGTAAGATTCTCTTTGGGAAGAAAAAGGTATCTGAATTCGTCTGTTCTTTCATTCAAGAAATATTTATCAATTGCTTCTGTGAGCCAGGCAGGCACCGTTGTAGGCACAGGGGATGCTGAAGTGAATAAGAGAAATATATATCTGCTGTAACGGGGTTTATATTCTATCAGGGGTGGATGACATGCTGTAAATCATAAACAGATACATAATGTGTTCAGTAGTGACAGGGTTTTTAAAAGCAGGTTAAAGATATGAGAGTGAGAATCTGGTATGTGTGTGCAGATGTGCAATTTTATAGAGGTGGTTTTAGATAAGGCCTCTTCGAGGAGGTAATATTTGAGCAGAAACCTGAAGGAAGTGAGGGAGCAAGCACTGTGGATAGCCAGGGGCAGAGCATTCAACCAGAGCAAAGAGCAAGGGTGAAGGCTTGGAGGAAGGAGTGGCTTGGTGTGTGAGTAACTGTAGGAGGTGATGGTGGCTAGAATAGAGTGAGTGAGGAGGAGAGGGGCCAAGATGGGGGAGACGCCTGTAGGAACTTTGACTTTTAAACCCAAGTGACTTGAGAAATTTAAAAACAGTGAGAACGACTGTCTAAAGCCCTCATTTCCCAACCGATAAAGTCTTTGAACTTCCCCAAGATCACTTAGCTGGTATTAAAACAAGACCCGATCTAAAACTCACATGTTATATTCCTTTATGGGAGCCTCCCATTGTACCTCACCGCCACCACTCCAGGCCTTAGGAGCTATGGGGCATCTTTTTTTGGAGACCAGAGTATTTTGTCTCCTCTCCTGTTTATATGGATATGGTTCTCCCAAAAGACATGCTTCAAGAATATACAGAATTCCAATGCTTAATCACCACAAATTGGAAACGAGCTCTGTTCTTCAGTGCCAGAAGTCACCACCATTTGGGTGATTATTTTAATAACAGCAACAACAGTGATAATGATGGCTAACATTTATCAAGGGCTAACTGCATGTGATCGTCATTCTACCCAGAGCATTCTCACATTTAACCCTCACAACAGCCCTGTGAAGTAGGTAACATTATTATCCTCACTTTAGAGATGACAAAACTGAGGTTCAGAGAAGTTAAATAATTAACTTCCCCAGATTGTAGAGCTAGAATTTGAGCCCAGACTGTGTGATTTTAGGGCCTGCACTGCCTCTTTCATGAGGAGGAGGGTGGGTGGGCTTGTCACTGGATAAACATTCACTGGAATATGCTCTCCCCACCCCATTTTAAAAAGATGGTTCTCAAGCTGAGCCCTAGGAGTAATACTGTCTTGCTGCAACCCGCTTTGGTGTTTGATTATATAAAGGATTTCACAGCCAGTCTGGCTTAGTCCTGGCAACTCTGCTGATTTTAGGTGGATTGTTGGTTAAGCAGATACCTTTTGGTCTTTCTGAACTGAATTTGACTGGGACATTTTTCAAGACCTGTACTGTGAAGTATGTTACAGAATTCAGACCAGTGTTTTCAAGTCAGCAGACCCAATTGAATTGGTCTTGATTTTTTTTCTCCCCAGTGGAGTAGAAGCCCCAGACACTATCAGTTCCAGTATTCCCTAGAATGTACTTTTTAGCACTTGTGCTTTTTGAGGAGCTCTTTATGGTGAGCTTGCTTTAAAATATATGTGTGTAAAAAATGCATGTATATGTATATATAGGACTATGAAATATTTTATAACTATGGAATAGTATAAAGCATAACATGACCAACACCCATGGACCCACCACCAGCTTTAACAGAGCTTAGCACTTTCTTAAAATTGGGCTAATTTTAGTGTGTATTGTCTGAGGGGGAAGCGAGTCAACTGTAAGCCTTAGAGCAGGGGATTCTCAAATCTAGCTGCGCAGTAGAATCCCCTGGGGAATTAAAAAAAAAAGTCCCCATACCCATGGGAGGGTGGAGGGAGCCCCCACCCCATCATCAGAACTTTTATAAGCTCCCCAGGGGATTGTGTTGTGCAGTCAGGGTAGAGACCTTCTGTTTGAAGGAGGGTGTGTCAGTTTTTCTTCACTGGGTTTTCTCAGATGCCCAGTACCAAGCCATGTGTTTAATGAACTGTACTCCTAGCCTTTTTTTTTTTTTTTTTTTTCATTTTCTCTGTCGAACTTTTTAATGTGGTCTGCTTTCCAAAATTTTGAAGGGTAATGTCCTGGGATGCTCCTCTCCTGATGCTGTCTTCCTCCCATCCATAACTGAGAAAAGCTGGGGATACATTTACATATTTTTTACAAAGCCTTTTAGAGACTAGGAAGGAGACATTAGAAAGGGGACTGAGAAATTCAAAGGTGCTTCTGTTGGAAGTGTTTGGGATTAGCTGAAAGTTGTTATAAAATTAACATAGAAGTCATTGGGGACAGCTGATTTCATGTGGAAAACCATGCATCTTTACAGGAAGGCTCTGAGCTGTTGGGTGGCAGTTGAGGGCTTTTTTGGCCTGAGACACAGCTTTATCAATAAGATGTGGGGTAAGATGTACCCGTAAGATGTGTGTGACCACCAGAGTGGCCAATTCTCTGTGGATACATCTGAGACTGTGACATCTTTCAGAAGTACTGTCAATCTTATTTGGGGCCTGATTTTCTCCTGTGGGTCTTAGTTCCCTGGGATACCCACACCCCTTCTGCCCATTTATCCATTTAATAAATGGTTACAGAGTTTCTTCTCTATGCCAGGCACTGTTCTAGGCACTGGGGTGGGGGAGGGTAAACAGAACCTCTAGCTTCAAGGAATGACATTCTGGGTGTTACATTCTGGTGTCACATTGTTGTTTGGTGTGTCTAACAGAGAAAAAGGTGTGGTGGGGCTGTAGTCCTCCCCTAGAAAAGCTCTAGGGGAGCCATTAGGCAAAACGTTTTTGCCTCATTTTGCTTAAATTAAGTTTTTTGGTTCTGAGGATTTTGATTATTGATGCTTTCATGAATGTATTTCTTCAAGGGAGGTTAAGCATTGGGGCATTAAAGTTTGCAGGGACTTTCGGAATCAGCTGGATTTTATCTTACTAGTTACCAGCTTAACATGATGGGGACGAAATAGATGTACAGCTTAAGGTTCAAGCTTAGAGAAGATGCTGGAGAAATAATGACACTCAATTCTCTTTCTACTTCAAGTAGAATCCCCTAATTCACCTGCATGCTCATAAATTTGGGGGAAAGGAAAGCAGAAATGGAAAGTTTATTTCTAGGGCTCTATACTGGGCCAGGCTATGAGGTTACTTTCGCTGGGAAGACTTAATCAGAAGTGAAGCTTAAATCTGTCACAGTTTTCACAGCAGTCAGGGAATTGGGCACTGATGAAGACCACTGGATCCCCAAATAGAGGGAACGCGTTAGAGATTGTTTGGAGTCAGTTAATAAAATAGATCGTAAGAAGAAAATGTCAAGTTTGAGTGAAAAAAGTACTGAAAAAGAAATCTTACAGCTTTTGGCTTATGTGGAGGAAGAAAACAGTGGTTGATATGATTTCCTTGCTGGATCATCATCTTCATCAGATATAGTTGTTGACTAAAGAGGGAAAACTAAATTTCATCATATAAAGAAGTCTTTATATCTGTGAGCTCTCTAAAGAGAATCATCTAAAAATAATAAAAAAGCAAGTATATGTTGTTTTCATCAGCTTTTGGATTGCTAAAGTAGACTTTGACTTCAGTGTGTGAAGCGGGTGGGTGGGAAATGAGATTTTTTTGTTATTGTTGTTCAGAGGATGAAACACTTTCTCTTTCTAGCTTAGGCTTTCCTGGTGGGTTTAGACAACTGTGGGTCCTCGGGGACTGTGTGTGCAGGTGAATAGAGATTCCAGTACTTGTGTACCTGCCCAAATCGACAGGTGTGGGAATAAGGGCAGGGACTTCTGAGGGTTCATGGAAGTGAACCGAAGTTTTGCACCAAAACTCATGTAGAGATACGAGATGTTTTGTTTCTCCTTTGATTAGAAAGGACATGAAGGTACTTAATAGTTTTTCAACTTTAACTCCACCATTAGCTCAGTATTGATGTATTCGATAATTATAATGAGAACTAACATTTACTGAATGCTTGCTATGTGTCAGGTATTCTAATTTCTTAATTTGTGTAATCCTCACACAGTGGTCCCTTGAGGTAGGTGCTGCTGTGATCTCTATTTTGTAGGAGAGGGAACAGCTACAGAGTTTACACTTAAGATCACATAACATGTAAGTGGTCAGCCTCATACGTTCTGGCCTCAGAGCCTGACTTGAACCATTGCACCACAGAACTTAAATCAGTGCTTCTTAAGAGTTTTATTCTGATCTTGTTTTAATGGGGCTTTCGACCCTTCCTTAATCCCTCCTCACTTCTGTACATGTTTTCAGAGGTGATAATATACTCCTTAGGCTGTCGCCTTATTACAGATGAGAAAACAGATCTAGAAAATTATGTTTTGTAACCACTCAGTAGGACCTACTGAGTTAGTGGTAGGACAGCGATGTGGAACCCAAGTTTCCTAATATATAGGTCACTGCTTTTCCCACTGCACTGTATTGGTTCCATTAACATTTTTTTTAAACTGAACTAAATAAAAATTTATAAATTTAATTTGTGTCATTCCTGTGGAAGGACTAAATTAAAATAGCTAAGGACTGCGTGATTTTACCCTAGGGAGGAGGATGGTAGGCATTTTAGAAACTAAAGTTTGCCTGTGGGGTTATCTGACCTACTCCTGAGGACATCTTTCTAGTCTTTGGTAGGTTTACTTAAAAGTGGAAAGTAGAGTATAAGAGCCATCCTCAGACTTGGGTTTTGCATGATTTGAAGATTCCTGGAAGGGCAAGTGTTTTTTTTTTTTTTTTTTTTTAGATTTAAATTGGTTGTGTGTTCCACTGGAGGTTAAAGTTAAAAAGACATGAATGGGGTGGCGGGGGAAATGGCTTAAATGCAAGCCTTCCTTAGCTACATTTCCCTGTCTGGCAAGTAAGACTTTAAAAGAGGGTGGAAAGAACCACCTTGATTCTTGGTGTTTGGCTTTTTGTTTTTGTTTGTTTTTTCTTTTGGTCCTGTGATTCCTTTTGTTGTAACCTCTTTCCTTGGCTAATGCTTTGTTTAAAAACAAGTGCTCTGGTATTCTAAAACAAATTATCCAGCAGGCTCCCTGATTGTGCTCTCAGATAAAAGATCCCAGGGTAGTGCTCTTTCTGTCTTTGAATTGCAGTTGCCTATGCATACCCAAAAGCAAAATTCAGTTTACTGCAGAGCTTCCAACCCAGATTAATGTGGTTATCTTAAAAGTAGAGAATATAAATTTGAAAGGGGAAATGTGGATTCTGCTTAACCCTTCAAAGGCCTCTAATGAGAACCTGCTGTAATGGGTCGTAGAGTTTTGTCTGGGGTGAGAGACTGCGGGCTCCAGTTTTTCTTTGAGTCTTTTGCTAAATGACTTTGGTTGTGTCATTAACGTCTGGAAATCTTAAACTCTCAATGACACATTAATGACAGAATAGGGGGCAGGCTCCCAGACTGTGCTGTGGAAAAAGCACATGTTCAGGTTTTGCCAATGACCCCGAATCCCATGTGGCCACAGACTAGTAATTTGATTTCACAGTTTCTATTCTTAAATTTGCAGGATGAGGTTCCTAGTGGGAGTAAATTTAGTGATGATAACATATCAAGCTTCCTTTTAGGGGAAATATTGTAACTGTGAGAAAAATATTCATGAAAGCCTTTGCCAAGTATTTTTTGTATTTGGTAAGAGCACCCTTTCAGTTATCAAAGCTTCTGCAAAATTTTTCCAAATAATTACACTTGGTCACCCATGTTGGTTTAGAGAATCTGGATTGGATGGTTTCAGATGGTTGCAACTCACAAATTATTGCCTTGTGTGGTGGTTTCCAAACCCAGTTGCACATCTGTACCCCCAGGGGAGCTTGTTAAACATACAGATTCCTGGGCCCTGTCCCTGAGCTCCTAAAAGTTAATCCCTGCTCTGTAGCTCTGGTACATTTGTGTTTTCACAGGCTTCCCAGGAGTTCCTTTACAACAAACTCTGGTACAGAAATTTTGGAATCACTATTATAGAAAATATTCATTCTTGAGTTATTTCTTGGGGTGGCAGTAATGGTGGTGGTTTAAAATAATTAATTTCTATGCTACCGCACACTTTCTGAAAATAAAACATTCATGCATGTTTGGTTTTAAAACTGTACATATTGTAATAGATAGCTAGTGGGAAGCAGCTGTATAGCACAGGGAGATCAGCTCTGTGCTTTGTGACCACCTAGAGGGGTGGGATAGGGAGGGTGGGAGGATGGGAGGGAGACGCAAGAGGGAGGAGATATGGGGATATATGTATATATATAGCTGATGCACTTTGTTATAAAGCAGAAACTAACACACCATTGAAAAGCAATTATAGTCCAATAAAGATGTTTAAAAACAAACAAAACAAAACAAAAAAAACTGTACATGTTGTGAAATAGAACACATCCTGAAATAAGTGTAGTTTACAGCTCGGTGAATTCTCACAAAGTGAATACTCAAGTAACCAGGACCCAGGTAAAGAAATAGAACATTGCACAAAATATCTGAATTTTATTACGTCTTCCTCTTCCACTCCTTCTCCTCAAATCCCAAGAAACTAGGAATGTAAGTAAAGGTTGATAAAACAGTACAATAAGGTACAAGTGTAAAAACTATTCTGCCTTTCTGTACTAGATGGCTCTTAATCATGATCGTTTCTGTAAGTTTCTGGTGACGTTAAATTAAGTTTGTATTGTTTATCTATGTTTTGATTCAGCCTTAAAGCAGTTCCTGACAATGCCTGTGTGTTAATGCTCACAGCATACATCAAGATTAAGCTCAAAGATGTATCTTTTCTGAAATTTAATTCACTGAAAATATTCTCATGATAGTTTTGAAAAATGTGTAAGGACAGATTATCAGCCCTGGCAGTTATGACTTTGGTAAACAAATGAGTCTTGTCATTACTGCCAGGGTAGCCTAGTAAACCCGGCTCAGTAGCCAAAATGTCTTTATCTTGATACATGAGGAAAAGTAGCTTCTTGGTTAACAAAAATAAAACAAGTTCTGCCCTCCTCTCTATCCACCCCAGAATAATCTCTCCTCTGATCAATTCCATTCAGAGCATTTAAAGCCAAAGGTAATGAAGTTTCCCTGAGGGTTTTTCTTTTTTTTTTTTCTTTCTTCTGTTTCCCTTTGATTTTGACACTGAAGAATCATTAGATTCTTAGTGGGAGGAATCCTAGCTGTATTAAACAGCAGGCTTGCTTGTTTTCTTCGGAAGGAGATGCTTATGGTAAAGGGACTGGAGCAAGCCCAGCACCAGAGCTGTGCTAGGGTGAAGGAAGGGAGCTGTGGCGGCTGCACATCTGTACTTCTCTGGCAGGCAAGGTAGGCACGTGGGCTCTGTGCACACACAACTGCCCCCTTCCCTGTTGCTGCCTCCCCCTCCCCCATCTTGGTTATCTCCAGTATCAACTGAGCAGGTGACAAGACTCCAGTCACCCTGCTCTGGACAACTTTCCATCTTTTCAAAAGTACACCAGAGCAGGGGTCCCCAACCCCCGGACCGCTACCGGTCCGCGGCCTGTTAGGAACCGGGCGGCAACAGCTGGAGGTGAGCGGCAAGCTATCAGGCGAAGCTTCATCTGCAGCTCCCCATGGTTCACATTACCGCCTGAAGCATCGCTGGCATTACCACCTGAACCATCCCCCCGCCCCATCCGTGGGAAAATTGCCTTCCACAAAACCGGTCCCTGGTGCCAAAAAGGTTGGGGACCACTGCACCAGAGGCTTGTTTTCTTACAGTACACTGATTAAATAAATATTCCTGTGTGCACAAAGGAGCTGAAATCTGTTATGGCACTCTGCAGTTATCTGTCCATTAGTAGCAAAGGAACTATTGCCCGTTTTTCTACTCTCCCCTCTCCTTTTTATTCTCTCTACCACCAAGATTCTGAGAGGTGCAAGTAACAGATAAATTATCTGAGCTGTGCTTTCAGGCGCGTGTGAAGCAGGAGGGTGGTGTCGTGCACTTTGGTGCGGCATGCTGTTGGGGCAGTGCCCAAGGTGCGTGGATAGTAGAAGAGCTTGAGTGATTTAGATTAGAAGACAACTTCTTGCTTTGGGGTTGTCGGACCTTTGTCTCTCTCCTTCAACTCTTAGCAGAAGTGGTTTTAGGAAGGTCTTTCAAATTAGCTTGCCTCTATTAGAGGAAAGGGTGCTTCTGGCGTTGAAGTGGTTCTATGTGTCTGGTGTCAGACGTGGAAGCCACGGAGCCTCTGTGAGACGTGGTCCCACTGTGTTTATTTATTTACAGGTTCCCTTCAAAAGGCAGTGGCCGGAGGGACCCTCACCATTAGGGCAGGTAGCCATAGTGGACAGTGGAATGACAGGAATTCTAGCCTTGGTGGTGTTGGCGGGTTTCCTTTCTTTTTTTGGATGGGGGTGTAGTTGGTTAGCATGAATGTATGTAGATAAAAAAAAAATGACTGATTTAGAAAGTGTTATTTGTAACCCTTTATGTGTAAGCTGTCAAGCACCTCCATAATAAGGAATGATTTGTGTGCTAAGTGTGAAATGATGAATACTTCCCTGTTCACACAGGGCATTAAAAAAAGGGTCTGGGACCGGGAGGGAGGAGGGAAGGAGGAGAAAGACTGGGAATGGAACATAGGAAATTAAGCTTGCGGAGAAAACACTGTGCATATTATTTTGGTGTGAAGGAAGTGTCATGCAGAGAGTGTGACCAAAGGGAGGTGTTGAAATGTTAGCAACTCCTTACATCTACCGCTAAGAGGGGGACCCCCTTTGACGGAAATGAGATGGGTGCCCTTGTGTAGATGTGACTTCAAAAAATGTGAGGAGCCTTGTATCTGTAAGCAGGGAAAACTGTTGGAGTGGGTAAAGTGAAATCTCTTAGTGTGTCTCTTCCAACTGACTGTGGGTAATTAGTTGGAAATGACATTAACCTGAGCTTAATTGTAATTTTGCATAGTAACAACATACCAGCTGTTCACTGTATTCTTTCCTGGTGGTGCGATTTAATTATTTTTTGCTATCTTTTAAGCTCTAATTTTCTGTTGTGTTTTCGTTTAACCCCTCCTTGCTTCCATGTCCGCAACCCCCGCAGTTTAGCAGTAGTGTCATTTCTGCTGCTTTGGTGCCCACTCCGTGCTGAGGGCTTGGGATGATCTTGGTTTTGCTAATCAGTTGGCTTTTTAAAAGGACACGTTGGAAAGTTACCGAGATGAAACATGGGTGATTGCAAACCTTGTGTGTTTTGGGCTCCTCCAAAAGATTTTAGCTCATGATTTAAATAATATGGATAATTCCAGGCCTATCCAAGGTGCTCAAAATATCAAGTGAACAAGCCGAAAGAGAAGTTAATTACTGAACAGTGATTGCTCTGATATAACCAATTATTGGTTCATTAAATGTTTATTACCTTTTATATGTTCCTTTCCCCCATAAGGGCAGTTTCTTTTTTGAGTCATTAAAACAGAAATGGGATTAAAAAAAATTTCTGCTTAAAAAATTTCCACAAGACTGAAGTATTAAAAAGGTCTTGTGTGATCTGACAGCTGAATAGCCTGTTTTTCTTTGGTCTGTTGAATTAGTAATTAATGAAATGTATTGCCTGAGCAGAGAAAATAAGATTAGTTTTGCTTAGAAAGAAAACAAAAGCAAAACATTAACACTTAAATGCAGGTTAATATTAAAGTGCAGTATAAGAAGTATAAAAAGATGCCGTGTCCCCACACGTGTGTAACCTCCATTATCAACATCCCCCACTGAAGTGGCATATTTGTTATAACTGGTGAACCTACACTGACACAGTATTGTCACTCAAAGTACACAGTTTACTTTAAGGTTGACTTTTGGTGTTGAACATTCTATGGGTTTGGACAAATGTATAATGACAGGTTTCAACCACTGTAGTATCACACAGAGTACTTTCAGTGCCCTAAAAATGCTCTGTGCCCCGCCTCTTCAACCCTCCCTCCCTCCTAACCCCTGGCAACCACTGATCTTTTTAACTTTCTCCATAGTTTTGCCTTTTCCAGAATGTCATATAGTTGGAATCATGCAGCATGTAGCCTTTTCAGGCTGGCTTCTTTCACTTAGCAACATGCATTTAAGATTCCTCCATGTCTTTTCAGGCTTAATAGCTCATTTCTGTGTGATACAGAACTCCTTAATCATAACCGTTAGGGGCAAACAAGGAAAAAATTACCAATTGTACAAAACCCCGAAGAATAAATTAAGAAATATTAAGCTCAAAAAAAAAAGTATAAAAAGAGTGGAACTCCTTGAATAAGATTCTCAATGGTAACACTCATTTAATTAATTCATTCATCACTTTCTTGAGCACCAGCATTATGTTTAGGAGGACTGGGGTTATATAAATACAGAGGGGGCAAGGGGCCCTGTCCTCATAGAGCCTCTGGGTTAGCAGAGCAGTTAAACCAAGTGCTTCAGTAACCATTATTGAAATGTCAAAGCAGTAGTGTTAATAGGCAGAGGTACATTTCTGTGGGGCAGGGGTGGCAGTTATGAAGAGAGAATTTACTTTTGGAGGCCGCGGTATCCTGTGGATTGAGAGCAGGGGGAGGGTGGTTATGAAGAGAAATCTTGCTCTTGGAGGTCGTGGTGTCCTGTGAATTAACAGCAGGTTCTTTGGAGCCCCCATCACTTGGGTTCACATCCCAGTTTTGCCATTTACCAGCTCCGTGTTCTTTTACTTGAGTTTCCTTATCTGTAAAATGGAAAAATGGTAACACAGGGTTGTTGTGAGGATTAAACAAGTTAAGTGCTTGTGACAGTGTCTTGCATGTATTGAACATCTTAGGTGGTAGTGTCATTTTTGTGGGATAATGCAACAGAGAATTCTTTCTTAGGGGAAATGG
This sequence comes from Balaenoptera acutorostrata, assembly GCF_949987535.1. NCBI lineage: Eukaryota > Metazoa > Chordata > Mammalia > Artiodactyla > Balaenopteridae > Balaenoptera > Balaenoptera acutorostrata. The sequence goes on from NC_080078.1 coordinate 12,217,620, forward strand.
TAATTTAATTGGATGCTGAGGAACAGAAAGATGTTCCAGGCATTTCTTGTATTGTCATGTGTAACCACATACTTAATTTATAATGCCTAGAGTAATGTGGGCTTATGTAGCACCATTGTCAAAAGATTACAAAGGGCATTTACAACAGTTTATTCTCAGAACAGCCCTCTGAAGCAAGAAGACTGTTTATGCACATTCTGCTGAGGTGTGAAAGGCTGCAGAGAGCACGGCACTGCCAACGACTGTTCTTTAATTGAGGTGTGCATGGAGCCTGGTTTTATTGTGGGTAAATTAGACCAGTGGAAAGAGGGAACTTTTAAAACATTTTTGTTTAAAAAATTGTTTTGGGGGGGCAACTATGTTGTGATAAATAAATTACAAAGATGTTTTCTGTAGTCTTTAAGCAATAGTGAAACTTTGTTTACTCCTAAAAGTACCAGATCGCAGACAGTTGAATTTAGAGGAAGTTTATAATAATGATGATCATAATGAGTATTTGTTGAGCACTTACTATGTTCCAGGCACTGTTGATCGTCATAACTCTGAGGTTGTCACTCTTATTATCCTCATTTTACAGATGAGGAAGCCAAGGCACTAAGGTGCTCAGTAATCTCCCTGAAGTCATGTAGCAGTGTAGATCTAGGGCCTAAGCTCTTATTCAGATTTCCTTTAAGCCGTATAAAGCATTTCCATTTTGTTTTGTATGTTTTACAACAGCCCTTTGAGAAAGGTCTGTTATCTGCATATTATAAGGAGAGAGAGAAGTAGTCTATGAGAAGCTAATGGGGCATCATGGTGAATTTAGTTTGGAATGAAAAATTGGAGGTGGTTATTTTATGCTCTTGCATTATTCCAAGCAAGGCACTTTACTTCTGGGCCTTGGGATCTATAAAATGAGAAGAGGACATTCTGTCCCATGGACTCACACAATGTTATAATTTGGGGGGAAATTTGAATCTGTACAACTCTGAGTTTATGCAATTCTTGTGTAGTTTGGACTCAGACTTATATGTGAGTCTTGGGCCCACCACTTACAGATGTGTCGATTTACCTAATTTGTCTGAACGTGTCTTATTATTTGTAACATGGCACTCTAGTTCTGCCTCTGCTCAGGTAATATAATAATATTGTAAGGTAATAATATACCTAGCTCTCCATCTACAGTAGGTAAGTGGGATTCTTATTAATTGGTATAAAACCAGGGGTCACACAGGAAGCTGGGCCTGGGCAGGAACTCCAGCCTCTTGACTCCCCTGGATCCTAGTTCTCTCCGGCATACATGCCGTGTTGCTGGGGATGAGGAAGAGGTTATCATAATGAGATGTGCCCTGACTTGATAGAAACTACAGTCTTGATTCTTTCTCTAGACTCATCAGGTTGTCATGTGTATGAAATGTAGTGACTCCAGTAAGGAATTTGTTGTTTTCATGAAGTACGGCCGTGAATAGTAGACTGTGAGCAACATGGGCAGGGGGCCTGCTATCTGCAGTTTATCCTGTGCAGGGGGCTGGGATACCTGGCCCTAGAACAGGGTCTAGCATCATTTATAGTGTGAAGGAAGGAAGGAGTGAACAATCTCATTGAGCTGTAGGAAATAGGAATGAGAAGGGGAATAGGGTTTTTAAAATTTCACTTTTGTAGGAAAGAGGAAATTGAGGCACCTGATTGGGCAGGTTAAGCCTAGTCTCTTAATCACCAGGTCTTACAAGTGGACATAATTTATACCCTTGAAGGTATTGCATGGCAGTGCCCTTCTGTTAAGATTTATTGTGGAACAAAATTTTATTCAGGTCAAGAATTTCTTCTAAATTAGAGCATATTCATTCCTCTTTTGTGGTTTGAGTCTGTGGAGTCGAAACTTGTCAGGAAGGTTTAGCAAAGCTGTGCTTCTAATGATGTGGAGTTCTCACTGGCAGCTGTGCTAAATAAACCTCTTGCTGTAAACTAGCCACGAGTAAACGTCTGGTTGTGAATCATAGCGTGACCTTTCAGGGAAAACAAAACAAACAAACTACCAAACACACTAATCAGATTTTTTTTTTTAGTATCAGGGTTGTAAACTCTGACACTTAACAGTTTGTCAGGCCCACTTGGAGCAGTTAGACAACTTCCTTTCTCTATTTCTGTTTGTGCAACACATGGATGTGTATATCCTTTAACAGCATATTAAGAAAAAATTTTAAAGCTTTTCTTCCACATCTCTGGTTTACTAATCATGGAACTTTATGCAAATGCAGGTTGCTGAGTGTCACTCAAGACCTACTGTATCTGAATCTCTCAGAGGGTGGGACCCAGGAATCTCTTCTGAAGAGCACCCAGAGAGATTGTATGATTAATCAGATTTGGAAACCACTAAGAGAACTACGATATTGTATTTTTCATCCATCCATCTATTCTTATCCATTTATCCATGTCTTGAGGAGATGAGAATTGGTTACTCATGGGACAATGGTTTTCTTAAGAACTGGGCATAGAAACCAGCATTAGAACGTAATCCTTGCCCCATGGGGTTCACAGTCTGGCTTAAAAGTTTTTAACTTTGGGTTGAGCTTTAAAGGATTCACAAATGTCGCAAACGTCATGGGCAGAAGATTTTGTGTACACACGTTTTTCTAGCTTTCATCAGATTCTCTAAGGGGTCAGTGACCCATAAAAGGTTAAGAACCAAGGTCTAGAGCTTGTACAACTGTTCTGAAAACAGTGGCAGAGGGCAGCGTTTCTGTTGCCACCTACAATGTTTTTGACCTTTACAGAGGCAATAGCAGTTTGAGAATTGCACCTGTTTTCTGCCCCATTTAAAAAATTTAAAAAGAAGAGAATAGTGTAGCACCTGGGTTGTGGTCAGAACAAGATAAAGGGTTATAGAAAGTAACTATTTGGGGAACTGCCTGAAATTTAATGTCAAGTTGCTGCTTACGGTAAAACAGCCCAATGGTCAGTCTGATGGAAGAACCTTTTAAACCAGCATAGCATAGGCAAGGTCCACTCGTTTTCTTACAGTATGTAATTAGCTGAATTATAGATAACAATTTTTACCCCATGGATATACATAAAGACTGTCTTATTTTTGTTACATTCGATCCCCAGCATGTCCACTGAATTGCTTAATTCCAAAATAACGTTACCTACGAGCTGTACAGCTGGCTCATCCTTCCTTAGCTCCTAAAATCCCCAAATAACACTGTTCATCACAGAACAGAATTTGATATTAGAGAGGTCCATCTTGAACTGCTGTAGAAGTTTTACTTAGCAAAAATACTAGAACCCCTTATGTGTAATATTCTTATCCCTAAGGATAACTTTGTAATTCAGTTTTAATTAAGGTCTTCCCTTCTCTTTTTTTGACTTCATATGTTTCTTTGGGGAACAAAAATTCTTCAAATATTGTAGCTCTGGTGATGCTACATTTTAGGGTTGGATAGTTTTGGAAAAAGAGGGCAGTCAATGGAATTACATTTTATTAATGGGTAAAATTCCTTGTCCATTTATTTGGAAATTGTTCTTTTGGGGTCTAGGAGGGAGTTAGAGGCCTACTTCATTGTCAGTGAAGTCTTATAAAGTCTTTTTAGGCTCTTCAAATGTCTGTATCACTTATTTTGAACTTGTGTATGTATTACCTTGCATTATTCATTATTCTCTTAAAAAATAGTGACTATTTTATCTAAGTAGATTTTAACTTACTGGATGGTGATTATGTCTTCTAGGTCTTTATAGTCTTGCCATTATTTAGCATACTGAGTCATAATAGACACTCAGTAAATATTTGATTAATTGGATGTGTTGATTACCTTTGAGTCTTGGATCCCCAAGAGACCAGAAAATGGACTAAATCTGGAGTTAGAACTTGATACATGCTTTGGAAGTTAGGAATGTAAAAATGGATTGTCAGATCTGTCCCTTAGGCTTATTCAATATTCTCTTATTATTTTTTATGTTCACATACAGCTGAATCAGTTCATATTCTCTAGTTCTTTAAAATCTTAAGTATATAGAATTCCACAGTTATAAAGAGAATTTTGTGGTAGAGCCCCAACACTTTTCACTTAAATATTAAATGAAGTGAAACTTCAGAGAGTTTTTTATTAGTTATTGCTTTTAAAAAGAAAGATCTCACCACAGACTTGATCACTAAAAGATACCTGCTAATCAAATAGATATCACCCTTAACCTGTCGTAATCAAATACAGTCTTATCAGCTCTATTTGGGTGGAGGGACTATTGAAGGCTTTTAATGAATGAATGACTGTCATCGGTTATCTCGAAAATCAGGATTTGTAGGCTTGAGGGAGAGGGGTTGGACTGTGAAGGGGTTTATCACAAACCAGACTGCGTGAGAAGAGGATCTGGGAACGTTTCTCTTGTAGAAAAGGTGGCTGCCTTAAAGTATTTACAGAGTTGGTTTCAGGAAGAGGGATTTAGATCCAAGTGGTCCCATTGGAGGCACAATTTGGCATTCTCTATGAAGAGAATAGATTTCTAATAGTGCTTTCTCGGGTCTTGAGTTTAGCTGTTGAAGGCATTCAAACAGGCTCACTTATCACTCACCTGGATTATCGTAGTGGGGGGTTAGCACCAGGAATTAGTGACCTTTGAGGTCTCCCCATCCCAAAGATACTATAATTATATGATTTTCTAGCCAAAGTGTTCTGAGTAAATCTAGTCATGGTTCAAAGTCCAGATCTGCTCCCTGTAAATTCTTTTTCTTTTTAAAGAACTTGTTGTTGGATGCTATTTACTTAGTATTTAATCTCATGGCCATCAAGTGTATTGAACTGGAACAAAACCAAGTTTATCCAGTCTTCCTGGTATCTAGGTCTCTTCTCGTAGTCTGAGCTCTTAAAAGTAAGGTCATTTAAAAGTAGCATCTTGGCTTCCTTATTGCCTGTGTGTTCGCAAATCAAAATGTGAATTAAGTTTGGTAATTTGGAATATACAGGTTTTCATTTCAAGTCACTTAAGTGACATCTTTAAGGAAGATGGTCATGCTTTACTTACTGTAGGGCTCGCCCGCCTCTTTCCTTCAAAAACCAACAAAAAACCCCTCCAGTTTTCAGGCTGAAAAGGTATTTTGTGATGGCTGAAAATATGTCTGAGAGTAATAATATGGTCTCTAAACACAATTAGATCTGGACTGGTGAGGCATTATTACAGTAAATGGATATTTTGTAAATATTGTTTTTTTTGGGGAAAAAAGCAGGGGGTGGCGGTGTGCAGGTGGGGTCAGTCTTACCAGGAAAGCTGAAATGAATTCTTCAGCCGTGAAGAACCAGAGGGCACTGTGGCTTAATGTTCTGGCCCTAATTCAGCATCCCGTCTCTTTAGACACTTGGCTCTGATTCTTTCGTCTCAGAACCGAAGTCTTAAGGATTAAGAGAAGAGAGAATGGAAATGCATCATTTTCCCTGCCAAAGGAGGTACTTAAACTGGGAAAGGAGGAGGGGACTTTAACAAATCAAGCCTTGGCAAGGAAATCTGTCATGAATCAGCAATGACTTGGAAAGCCCCTGTCGCTGTATTTTACAAACCTAAGCATTTGCCACTACCAACATTTGTCTCTTGCTTACCTTTAGGATCAGCTTCAGGTTGCTCTATGGAGGGAACAAATTCTTTTTTTTTTTGCCCATTTTGACAACATTAGGTAATTAATTTACAACTAGCTCAATTAGACTCCGGCCCATACAGTGTGTGCATGGCCTTTTAAAGAGCCTTTGTTTTGACGCTAATTGAGCTGGTTGTAGCAGAGACAGCCAAACAATTTACATTTATCTTTGGCAGGACACAAGGGCTCTCTCTTGGTATGGACAGCTGCATATTCTGTTTCTTCTACCAAGTGTGGTACTAAAATGCTGTGTGCTTATTTTAAATTTCTAATTAAGAAAACTTTGAAAATGACAAAAGCATATATTATTGTAGACAAATTGGAAGATTTAGGTAGATAAACAAGAAAGAAAATAAAGATCACACATAATCTTATTGCCACCAAGGGAACCATTCATAATCTGGTATTTGTCTTTCTATACTTTTCCCCCTTATAAGGGAATGCATGCATCTGTGCATATACACTTTTTAATATGTTCTGTTTTTACAAATATGCAACCACACCGTACAAACTGAATTGTAATCCACTTTTTTCCTGCTCAATAAGTTGGAAACATCTTATCATTTCATAAAATGTTGTTCTGCAGCATTTTAAACGGCTGCATGGTATTCCATTGTGTGGATGTACCAAAAAGTATTCAACCAGTCTGCTCTTATTGGACACTTAAGCTCATTTCACGTTTTTGATATTATAACCAGCATTGTGATATATATTCTTGTTACTAAATCTTTAAGTTCTTAATAATTTGCAGCAGATAAATTCCTAGATACTGAGTTACTTGGACAGGGGCATATATGTCTTAAAATTTTTTGGTGTGTATGTACTGTCAAATTGTGCTTCTCAAAGGTTGTACCATTTTTCACATTCACTCGCACTATATGAGAGCTTTATTATGCTTATTCTTGGTATTCAGGAGAACAGTATAGAAAGTATTTACGCAGAGGTGGGTTAAATCCTGATCAGTGATTTTACCGTTGCTGCTAAAATTTATCTCAACCTTATAAATCTTCTGTTCCCAGTATCAGGTGAAAGAAGCCAGCTACCTCATATAGTACAAGAGAGTTTTGCTTGCTTTAATAATGGTATGCTATTTTGTTTTGAAAAGGTAGAGACTAAATAAGTAAGTAGGTGCTTCATTAAGACAGAAGTGGTTTGTTTTTCCTCAGGGAAGATTCTGAAACAATATTTTTCATATGAGTAAGGACCAACCTAAAGAAATAGACTAAAATCAAAATAAGAAGTGGATAGCTTTGCTCAGTACATGAGAAAATATTTACCTTCTTGAGGTGGCAAAGCCCATGGATGTGTTACCTGTCTAACCTATGACTAGAGGAGCAGGATAAACTCTGGCATCTCCATCACGGGTAGCCTTGGAGAAGCCATCACAATACATTGTCTAAATTTCTGTTAGAGTAACTACTGCTTTGTTTTATAGTCTCCTTGTCTAGACTGCAAGGCTAGAATTCACAGCAGCTGATACTGAATCTTACTTTCTGTATTTGTAATACCTGAATGTTGGACATGTAGTTAGACAAACAGCAGGTATTCATTGTTAATTGGATGAATAAATGAATAGACTAGATATGCAGGAGAGTTGAAATTAAAGAAAAAGATCTTTCAGATCATCTGGGGCTCCCCCCGCCCCCACCCAGTTTTATAGCTGATGAAACTGAGGCTTAGAAAGATTAAGTGACATCTTGCTCAAGAGCAAGTTAATGATCCAAGCAGAAGTTGGAGTTCTCTTACCACTCTATTTCTCAGATTCTTATAGTGCTAGGGTTGTGTGTTTTTCTCAGGGTGGTACTTGGTATGATTGTATTTAAAATCAATAGTAAATTCTCATTTCGTACATTGTACAGCTTCCCTGAGTCCTTTTGCTTCACTAGTGAGATCAGCCTCAGTTTTTGTTAAAATTCAGCACACCCTTAAGTCACATTTCTTTTTTTCCTTTCTCTCTTTCTTTAATATTCTCACTTCTCCAATTTCATTCTTAGTAGACATTTTAATTTACTCCCAGCAGTATTGCCATCTGGATGTCAAAATGCATTGAATTGACCTCTTATCTGGAGATCCGAGTGAAGGTCTCACCTGCCCCAGGGATTTAGCCAGGAATTGAGGCAGGTAAAACAAAGTCTTCTCCCAAGGCCCAGGTGCTGCTGGTCTGCCAACCTGTACTTTGATTCACGGATGGGGTGCAGATGTGCCTTGTTTTACTGTTAGAAAGCAGCTTCTGAATACAGTTTCTGTTTGAAACTTTTCAGTTTGCCAGTGCAAAATAATGTCTGCAGCAGAAGTTCATTTTAGGGTAAACCAGGAGTAAAGGGGAATTAAAGAGAGTTTTTTTTTTTTTTTTAACCTTTTTGTGTTTTAATTTTTTCCTGTGACTTTAGCCTTTTCCCCTTCTTAGTGAATTATTATAGAGTTTTATTAAAATTGTAAGTTCTGGAAATTAGACACCATGGTAGTTAGACCAGAACGGGATACGGTACTCTTAGGTTCCATAGTATTTCAGAGTACATCTCTTTATTGTATGTTAAATGATGGGGAAGTATAATAAAATGTACCTTGAGAGTACTTATCTATTTTATGTCCTGTAACATTCAGTACTTGATGCAAATATAGCAGATCTTGACTCAAAAAGGGACAAAACTGGTTATAGCCCAAGAGAAGGATGGCAGGTTCCTTGTTGATGGCATAAGTTCAGCAAAGTCATACAATTTGAGACCTAAGGGGCCTTTATATTATCTAGTCCAACTCTTTATTTTACATATGGGGAAAGAATTAGCCACTGGTCCAGGGTCATTCAGCAGGTAGAGAGAGGCTGCAGGCTGAACCTAGGACTGAATGCCAACTCTGCTGTTCTTGATTTTCTGATCACAGTTGAAGCATTTAGTCTAATCTCTCCTTAAAAGAGCACACTATTTGATGTTTCATTGACTTGAAACCTGTTGTGATGCCTACGGGCACCCAAAGGCTACCCTGTTGTTCATTTTTCCTGGTTGCCTAGGTCATTCCATGCTTCTCTGAGGGTGGGCTTGGATATGACTGGAATGAACGGTGTGTTGAGACAGCTTAGAGAACTGTCTCTGATGAAATGACTTCTTACTTTTCTAAGAAAGCAGTGAAAAGACAGCAAGGGGACTGCTATTTCCTAAAACCATTGACTGTGGATGGAGAGAAGCCCCACGTGGCAGATGGTCACAGCCCTTGGCAGCTGCATTGCTGTCTTTGTCCTCTCTTGCAGCCTTAGATATGTGGGAGCCTATGGTTCTTAATCCTAACCTGTATTCCTCGATTCAGTGTATGATCTTGGTCAAGCACCTCACCTCTTCTGCCTCAGTTTTCTCTTAGGAGATTCAAGGGGGCTACAGTGGATGATTTCAGAGGCACCTTCCGGGCCTTGAATAATTATTCTGAAAATGATTATCTATATAGAAGTTTATCCACATGATCAAATAACCAAACATGTATTTCTAACAGTCCGTTTATTACTGTTTTGATTTGTTTTCATGGGATTTTGGAAAATGTCTACAGACTTTACCGTGATCAAGCTGCTAGCAATTATTTAACAGAACACCCAGCAGGTGCTCGGGGGCTATGAAAGAAATAGTGTCCAGCCTCAAGGAGACCAGAAAGATTTCTTTATCTCCCAAGCTGGGGATGGAGGACATTCTTCTCTTCCAGTGGATTTAAGCTCCATGAGTGCAGGGCCTTTGTCCTTTTATAGTGCAGGGCTCAGCAAATACTGGTTGTATGAATGAAGCAATGAATCCACTTGTCAGTCTTGCTTATATTTACTGGAGATGTCCCATTGAGATTTGTTGTTTTCTTCAACCTGTAAGTGCTGTTAACTTGAATAAATTTCCCAGAAAATATTCCCCACCTTCTATAGAAGAATGAGACCAAGATGCTCTGAGGCTAAATGAAAAAAAACCCATAAATGCTACATTCCTTTCTTGGAAATTCACTTTACTGTCAGCATATTGAAAGCATTGAGATGTCTGCCTTAAAATAACTTTGTTCAACCCGACATTTCCCAAACTGATTTGAACTCAGAGTCCTAGCCATTCCACACCCCCCATGGAGTAGTTGTTAACATCCTGCAGAACTTTGGCCTGTGAAAGAGAAAGGTTGGTATAGAGAGTAGTAATAGGAAATAAACAGAAGCAGCAACATTAGTAAAGAATAATTAATACAATATATGACAGAGTATATATGTTAAGCATTGCTTCTGGCAGTCCTGTGTGAAGTTGTGGTAGACTTGTAGGGTTTTTTTTTTCTTTTTAAATTTTCTTTTAAAAATGACTGTTTGTGCCTCATTGGAGATTTAAGGTTTGGTGGTAGAGAGATTAAAGGAAGTTGCAAATGATCTAATAGCTATTTTATAATTATGGAAGTTGAATGGTGGAGTTTTAACTTGTGTCAAGGGCTTCCCTGCCAGGTACTGCAGGGAAATAATGATGAAACGAGTCTGTGTCTGCTCCTTTAGGAGCTGGCTGTCAGTGGAGACAGACATGTAAACAAATTATAGCAATAACGTGCTCAGATGTGTAACGAACAGAAAATAGGACAGAGGAAGGAATGGTATTTTTTCCCTCCAATTTAGAACAGGGTTGCTGTTCATACAGTAAGCCAAAACCAAACTAACTGGAACCCCCATAGGTCTCCCAGACAAAATTCTCATATATCAAGACTCAGATGATTAGGCTACTTTATGCTTTCCCTGATCCAGCATAATTGCATCATCTGTGGTCCCATCAGAGCCTTGTTTACACCTCTGTCATTGGCCTTATTACAGTTGTATGTGAATGACTTCAGGGCACAGCAGGGTCACCTTTGTCCCTGTATCTCCAGGGCCTGCAGCATCTACCAATACCCACAATGCGTATTGGCTGTTTTGTTTAGACTTGGGGCAAGGCATTGGGGCTGTGTAATTTACTCACTTTAAGTAAATTTAGTAAATAAATATAAGTTTTATACAAAACATAGACTGGGAAGGTAGTAGTATTATTAAGAGTATGGCTCCTTCCCATAGCATTTTTTCCCTGAACACCTACGTATGACTTAAATTTCAAGAATTCAATAACATTTTTGTAGGAACTCAACAATTCCACATCATGAAGTGTTTTTATTTCACATGAGTGTTTTGTAGTCATTAGTTTTTGTAGGACCTTTCTCTTACACCCTGTACTTCATCTGGAATATCCTAGAATAAGTTCAGCTTGATATTCTATTCCCCGCCAGTGGTTGTGTTTGAGGTCCAAGGTCAAGGTGTTGATTGATGACATTTCCCTTTAAAGTATTTGTATCCATCTGCAATATGGGGGCAGAGTGACTCCGAGTATGGTGCAATGGAAATAAGTGACATGATTTTGAAGTTCATTTTCTTTGTGACCTTGGGCCAGTTACTTAACTTTCCAATAACTGAGGAGGTTGGATCAGAATTAGCACAGTTGCTTCTAATGCTGACATTCCATGATTCTCTGGGGAGGATTCACTTCCATGGAAGGTTTAAAAGTGGATACATTTTTAGGTTAAATGGCTTTGCTTGGTTACTTTTTTTGCCCCTTAAGGGATATAGGAGTCTTAAGGCTGCTTGTCAGGGAGTAAAACCAAATTACCTGGAACTCTCAAAGACTGCAATTCTGATCCTATTTTTTATTTTAAGGGGAAGAAAAATCTGACAGTAAAACAAGCTTGTCTATATCCATGAATCAGGAAACATCCATCCCATTTTTGTACATACACAGTACACATAACCATATTGAGTGAGGTGCTGCAAAGTCTTAACTGAAAACGAAATTGGTTGCGTTTTTCAGCCTAAATCTAGGAAGAATTGTAGTTGATAGATACATTTTGAGTACTTTCATCTAGAGTTAAGGAGTTGCCTTGGGGAGGAACTTCCCTGGCGGTCCAGTGGTTAAGACTCTGAGCCCCCACTGCAGGCGACAGGGATTCGATCCCTGGTGGGGGAACGAAGATCCTGCATGGCTGCATGGCGCTGCCAAAAAAAAAAGAAGTTGCTTTGTAAGAAGTTAGTAAGTTGGCTCCCAGCTTTATGATGAAGATGATACTGGATATCCTTGGATATGTCACTGAACCTTTCAGAATTTCAGTATCCTTAGTGGTTAGATTTCGTATCTTTCTGATTACTAACCGCTCTGTGACTAGATAATTCTAGGCATTTATTTCAGGCTCCTTCCTGTTCATTTCCTTGAAAGATAACAATATCGCCATCCCGCCCCCTACATAATCCCAGACAGTTGTTGATTTGTGAGGGAGAGGAATATTTTAAAACACTTCAAATGGTACATTCAAGAAAATTATATTAGTTACCTATTGGTATATAGCAATATTACCGCAAAGTTAAAATTTTTATGGCTTAAAATAACATATTTATTATTAATCTCATAGTTTCTGTGGGTCAGGAGTCTGGCACAGCTTAGCTGAGTCCTTTGCAAGGCTGCAGTCAAGATGTTGCCCAGGGCTGGAGTCTCATCTGGATGCTCGCCTGGGGAAGGATCCACTACCAAGCTCGCTCAGGTTGTTGGTGGAATTCATTTCCTTGCAGCTGTAGGACTGAGGGCCTTATTTCCTTGCTAGTTTGGGGCTCCCTCTGCTCCTAGAGGCTGCCCACAGTTCTTGTCATGTGAGGTTCCCCTCCACATGACTGCTTATTTCCTCATAGCCAACAGGAGAGAACAAGGCAGATGCTACCATCTTTTGTAATGTTATCACATAATCATGTACACATGATCATGTACCTCTGTCATCTTTGCTGTATCCTACAGGTTAGAAGCAAGTCACAGGCCCCTCTCATACTCAAGGAGAGAGGCTCATACGTGGGCATGGACTGGTGTAGGCGAGGATCGACCACCTTAGGAGTCTCTCAGCCACACATGTGAAAGACAGAAACCATATTTAAACTTTTTTGTTTGTATTTTCTTGTGGATCTGTGCTTAAACATCTTATTTGATAGTACAGCCATAGTTATCAGTAAACATTGATTAAGAATCCTGTTCAGTTAAAGCTTTGGGCCCACTGTGTTTTTGTACCATGCCCTTGTTTTTCTGAGTCCACAGATACTGGTAAAGGCAAGGTTTGAGGCTTCTTCATTCTTCTGCCTTCCTGCCTGGCACTGCACCTGTAAGGTGTTAGGTGCTAAGTGTTGGTTGAAGGATTGTAGAAGCATTGAATTAATTTGAAGAAGGTCTCTGTCAATAGACTGAATTATTCTCCCTCCCCCAAATTCATATGTTGAAGCCCTAACCCCTGATGGGATGATGTTTGGAGATGGGGCCTTTGGGAGGCCTTAGGTGAGATTATGAGGGTGGGGCCCTCATGATGGGATTAGTGCCCTGATAAGAAGAGGCATCAGAGAGCTTGCTAGCTCTCTCTCTTCACCATGTAAGAACACAGGGAGAAAGTGGCTGTCTATAAGCCAGGAAGAGAGCTCTCACCAGAAACTGACCATGCTGGCACCTTGATCTCAGACTTCCAGCCTCCAAAACTGTGGGAGAATAAATGTCTGTTGTTTAAGCCACCCAGTCTATGCTGTTTCCTTATGGTAGTCCAGGCTGACCTACCCCACCCTCTGTTCTCAGTGTAACAAAAGATAGATGTCTAAGTACAAAGGTTGCAGGATGGCAGTGACCCCCTGGCAGCCAGTGAGCCAGGGAGAGTGGTGTTTAATTGCAGCCATTGCCATTCTTTACTGAGTTTTCCTCACAAGTATTTGTAGAGGGCACCTAGACTTTTTTTTTTTTTTTTCTGGGCAAAATGATGATCTAAAACATACTGCCTTTGGTTTTTCAGTGTTGGACTGCCAAACAGGAACACTTAGTGAAGACAAATGTTGCTCTTGAAAAGTCTTGATGGTGGGAACTTACATAGTGAATTCTTTATTTCTTCTTCTGGAGTCTTAACTTTAAAAAATTCATTTGTTTGTTCATTCATTGGTTCATTCATAGGTTGAGATGCAGAGGGCTCAGTACCCTTTCCCCTGTTTTCTACCTTTCTGACTTTAGTAAACTTACTTTATCGCTCTAGGTTCCCCCTTGGTAAAATTGGGATATTCACATCTGTCTAAAAAGAATGAAATAATTACGTAAAGCTCCAAGCATGTAATAGGTGCTCACTGAATGACAGTTTGACTAACTGTGGAGGAATGATTAACATGTTACATTTATTTATTCAGTTTCATTCATCATACCAGCAATGGCATGGTATAATATATTAGACATCTCAGTGAGTAAGAGGATTGGGGTGGGAAAGGAACCAAGAAAATCTCACCATCTTCCTTCTGCTTGAAAACAGATTTTTAATTCTTGAACAGGGTTTTTTTTTTTTGAGTATTTTTAAGCCATATAACACTTACTTGTTTTTAATAATTGTAGTCAAAATAATCAAGCAGTGAGAGTCATTTTTCGATGTGGTACTTAGTTGTAAGGGGAGGAATCACAAGTGATTTAGAGAGAGGACCTTAGAATTTGAGAAATCCACCCCTTTCATTTTCTATTTTAGGAGGCAGAGTGTGTCATGTGGTGACATGCAGTCCTATGGAAAAGAAGAAATAGGCGTCATACATCTTATCTTTTATACAGACTCAGCATTTTCAGTAATTCTGTTGAAACAAACACTAAAGAAATTTAGACCCAGTGAAACCCACCGAGGTCAGCCTGACCCCCGCAGGGCATGCTGCATCCCTCTGCACTGAAGAGATTGAATAGCTGCTTTAGGAGTCAGGTGTCAAACTCCCTCAGTGATCAAAATTCAGCTCCTGAGTTAAAGGTGGATTGTATTGGTGTTTTGGGGGCTGCAGGAAGGGAGGAGTGGAAAAGAGACTTCTAGCCTGGGGCTCCTGCTGTTCCCTTAGGGGATTTAGGGCCTGTAAAAACACTTTGAGGTCTCTGAATGGCAACACATAAATAGCAGTGACCCTTAATTGAAAGGGAGGAGACCAAGTGGACCAGAGGTCAGGACTTTACAGTGATGACTAGTGGCCTGGGGGTGCCAGCTGAAATGGTCTGGATTTTTTTTTTTTTTTTCCTTCCAACTCTTGCCCTTCCCCCTTCCTGGGCTTGGAGATCCAGGAAGGGAGGAGGAGGGACCATTAACTAAACTAAGATGTGATGTGGATGGTCCCTGGGTGGACTGGAATTTCAGAGGAGAGGAAAGCCCCCAAGCCTTTTTTAAACTAGTGTGTAACAACCTGACTGCTACCAGCAGTTTGCCAATTACCCAATTATGACCCAAATTTGCACATTTAAAAAAAGTAGTCTGCTACTGTTCTTCCTTATACAAGGATTTTAGTCACTGTACATCTTGTGTCTTTAAATAATGTATTAGGAACATTTTCAAGTCTGTAAGTGCTTTTTTAATGAGAGTGTGAAGATTTTAATGGGACTAGATTGCTTTTCGTGACATTTCAGAGTGACTTAATTGTAACAATGTTGAGAGGCTATATTTTAAAGTTTGCTAAGTATGTCTGCTGTGGATTATAGTCAGACACTTAAAAGGACGGATGGATGGATAGTGGAATCAGATAGCTTTTTCCTCACTACTTTACTCCAAATATTAGCTCTTTCCAAATATGGTTACAACAAACCAGGTACAGGTTAGGGCTCTCTTAACCCTTTTAATTTTAAAATAGGAACAGAGGCTAATAACTGAGGCTAGTGGGGATAGTTTGAGATAAATTCTTTAAGACTTACTTGGGCAACGATGTTTGTCCAGTGGCATTTGCTATCTCTTTTTACAGAGCCAGGAGGCTAGGCTATCTTTGTTCACACTCCCTGATAGTCCCTGAGCTGTCTTCTCTGTTTGCTTAAAAAAGTACCTGTCTTATGTCTCATTTTTTCTGAAGATTTAGCAAGTGTTTCTAAAATATTGTCACTACCAAATAACAGTTTACTTTTTTAATGATGAGAATTTCAGACTCCTTGTGAAACTCAATTTTTTTCCTACCTTCATAACAATGGGATTATTCAGAGGTCTTTTCCTGCACAAATGTTCTTGGGATTCTAGAACTTGTGGCAGGCTTCTCAAAATTAGATCAGATGGTCAGACAGTTTCAATACCACTCTTAGGAGGGGTTTGTGTTAGTTTCCTAGGACTGGGATTGCCTAACAAAGTACCACTTTATTAAACTGGGTGTTTAAAGCAACAGAAATATATTCCCTCACCGTGCTGGAGGCATGCAGTCTGAGATCAGGGTCTCAACAGGGCCATGTTCCCTCTGAAACCTGTCAGGGAATCCTTCTTTGCCCCTTCCTAGCTTCTGGTGTTTTGTCGGCAGTCTTTGGAGTTCCTTGGTTTGCAGCTGCTTTACACTGATCTCTGCCTTCGTCATCACATGATGTTCTCCCTGTGTGTCTCTGTCTTCCTTTAAGGACACCAGGCATATTGGATTTGGGGTCCACCCTATTCCAGTATGACCTAATCTTAACTAATTACACCTGCATTGAACCTGTTTCCAAATAAGGTCACATTCTGAGGTACCAAGAATTACAATTTCAACATATCTTTTTTTCAGGGGATACAATTCAACCCATAACATGATTCTACTCTAAAAGCACCCAGGAGATTCTGATGCAGCCTTCACAGGTTCCCAAAGCATGGTTCCTGGCATGTCTGCACAGACAGAATTCATCAGGAGCACTAAAGCAATTATATATATCTATGTATGTGTGTGTGTGTGTGTAAGTATGTATATATATATATATATATACACACACACACATATATATACATACATATATATATGTATATATATGTATATATACATATATATGTATATATATGTATATATACATATATATACATATATATATATGTATATATATATATATATATATGGTTTAAAGAAGAAAAATAAGCCCCCAAATCACATACTCACCACCCAGCATAAAAAATAACACCTTACCAATACCTTTGAAGGCCTTGGAAAGCCTCAGGTGTTTGTTTAAAATGCAGATTCTCCTCTGAGGGGTTAGGTCAGAGACATTCCGAGCGACATGAATTAGAATTCAGTAACTTTTTTTAACCACAAGGTGTGTTTTAAGTTGGTCTAGAAAATTTAACTTTGGAGTGGGATGGAATTTTTTTTTTTTTTTCCTATTACAGAATAGAAAAGCTGCACAGTGTGGTGGAAATGTCATTAGCTCCCCTTCTGTTTGGGATGGTTTCCTGAAAAAAAAAAAAAAACTCACCTGTAATTTTCTGAATTAGTTTAGATCTGTGGCTTAGAGAGACTTACAGTGGTGCACACTTAGTTTTGTGGGAGGAAGGTGTGTATGCGTGAAGGTAAGGGATCTATTATTGATTATGTTTCTTGCATTCTTGTCTTCTGGGAATTTTGTGAAGATTAATATCTGCTAGATAATTTTAAGTTTGTAAAATGCCTTGAGTTCCTTGGGGGAAGTGTTAACATAAATGTAAAGAAATTATGCAGCACCTGAATTTGGTTGTTCATCCTTTTTTTAGTGTGTTTTAATTAAGAACTTAGCACTATTTAAGTTGGATGGGTGGGGAAAGGCCTTAATCACTTAAACATGGTTAAATAAGTAGGTAGGAGCAGCATTTAGGCTGGAACCCAAGAAGGAATAAATGAACAGGACCTCTTCTGGATATCAGTCATTTTCTATGGCACTTGCTGAGCTGAGCTGTAGGTTAATGTCTCCTCCCATGTTTACATGGTGCTCTTAGAGAATCAGGCCCCCACAACCCCCCTTTTAAAACTTATTTACATACTTTCAGATTCCTTAGACCTTTCTAGTTTTCTGGAGTGAGGCGGAAACCTTCCTTTTTTTTTTGGGCTGCATTGGGTTGTTGCTGCATGTGGGCTTTTCTCTAGTTGCAGCGATTGGGGGCTACTCTTCATTGCACTGTGCGGGCCTCTCATTGCAGTGGCTTCTCTTGTTGCGGAGCACAGGCTCTAGGTGCGCGGGCTCAGTAGTTGTGGCGTGCGGGCTCTAGGACGCGCTGGCTTCAGTAGTTGTGGCACGCGGGCTCAGTAGTTGTGGCGCACAGGTTCTAGAGTGCAGGCTGTGGCACGTGGGCTTAGTTGTCCCGTGGCACGTGGGATCTTCTTGGACCAGGCATCGAACCCATGTGCCCTGCATTGGCAGGCGGATTCTTAACTGCAGCGTCACCAGGGAAGCCCCTGGAAACCTTTTTTTTTAAAAAAAGAGTTTGTCTCACTCTCTAGGTACTCGAGGAGCAAGAAGGCACCTGACAAGCCATGTTGACTTATGGTACCCTATGCCTGTATGGCCCAAGCAGCTGGCTTCCAAACTACCTCCTTCTGCCTGTTACACAGAGCTTTGTGTTCGAGTGGGTGACACCTTCCCAGGACCACTGAAGAGTGGGGAAAGGAAACAGTTGCCAACACCCCACAGTCCAGTCATGCCTGTTTGGTTTGCTGTGTTGTCACAGTCTCACCTGTATGTTTGTTTTTTGCCTTGTTGCTCTGTGAACAAAGAATCACCTCATCCTCCTTTCTGTGGCTGACCCCAAACTTGTAACCTTTCTCATTCATTCACCATATCTATTAAGCACCTACTACGTGATAAGTAGTAGGCACTTGTGAATTACACAGTTTTTGATGCTGTGGAGCTGTCTAGTGGAGGACACAAACATCAAAAAAAAAGAAAAGTCAAAACCAATAGCCAAATAGGTATAATTAGATGAAGGGTAAAAAGGACAATCACAGGCTCTTAGAGTATATAACAAGGGAACCTAGCCTCTCTAGGGTGTTTTAAAGAATGACACTTCAGCAAAATCTGGAATGATCACTGGAAATTAGCAAGGAAGAACAGGAGGGCTTCCCTGGTGGCGCAGTGGTTGAGAATCTGCCTGCCAATGCAGGGGACACGGGTTCGAGCCCTGGTCTGGGAAGATCCCACATGCCGCGGAGCAACTAAGCCCGTGAGCCACAATTACTGAGCCTGCGCGTCTGGAGCCTGTGCTCCGCAACAAGAGAGGCCGCGACAGTGAGAGGCCCGCGCACCGCGATGAAGAGTGGCCCCCGCTTGCCGCAACTGGAGAAAGCCCTCGCACAGAAACGAAGACCCAACACAGCCATAAATAAATAAATAAATAAATAAAATTAAAAAAAAAAAAAAAAAAGAACAGGAAACATTATCTTCTAAGAAGTATACCATGAAATTGTTTTTTCTATTCCTTTCTCTCTGCCCTTTTCCTTCCCCACATAGCCTTACAGCACAATTTCAACCATCCAAAGTGAGCCAGTTGCTTTGCTACTTGGATGGTTGGAGGTTGGGGGCTTCAGGAAGGGGGTGAGAGTTAAAGCTGAATATAAATTAGACAGCAAGTAGTTTTTCTTTATTGGTATGGTTAACCCATTAAATTGGGCTCTTGGCATACTATTTCTCTAAATTGTGCTCTGGTGACCTTTTTGGAATCCCAGTGCTGTCCTGCAGACCCTTGCTGTATGTCTGGGGTGGGTTAAGGGCTTGGGAAAGATACACGTGCCGAAGGAAGTCCTTTTCGGCACTCTTTCTATGTGTAAGAGGTAACAAAGCTTTAAGATGTTTTACTTCTTAGGTATAATTTTTCAAACTTCCGACATCAAAATCACCAGGAGCCTATTAAAATATGTACTTTTCTTAGTCTTTTTATCCCAGACCTGCTGACTTGGAATCTTAGCAGTAGAACTCCTGGCTGTTGTCAAGCACTCTACTGAGAGCCACTGCCATGATGGCATGGATCACCAGTGGGTCATTCCAAGCGTAAAGATGAGGACTTTCATTGTTTCTTATCGCCAGTACCAGCTCTGTAATTTGCAGGGTGCAAAGTGAATATGCAGAACCCCTTATTAAAAAATTATGAACAGCTTAAAGAGGGCAACAGCAGAGCATTAATCAAGCGTGGGGCCCTCCTGAGCGCAGGTCCCTGGAAGGCTGTGCAGACTGCAAGCCCATGAGGCTGGCCCTGCGCACCACTTTTGTTTTCCTTCATAAAGTGAATTGCTTGTTGCTCCCTATGTACCACACTGTTTGTTGCCTTTGTCCCTTGGGTCTCCCTGTATGAAATGCTGTTTTTCATCTCTCTCACCTGGGCTCACCTCAGTTTTTGCATGCACTTGTTAGAATCCTGCGAAAGTTGCCACTGCAAGTCTCTGTCCTTTGAGGGCACGCTGCTCTTCATCCTTGTATCCCCTGCCATTAGCTGAGGCTCTGCCACTGTTTCCTCATGAGTTTGCTGAATAAAATACTTTAACCTGAATACTTTTTTTAAAACTTAATTAGGTTACGGACCCCTGGGAATGCAGATCTGGTTCAGAGCGAGGTGTTGCCCTGGCAGAGGTGTTGCGTGAGTGGCCTGGGCTGCCTGAGCATGACTGGGGTGAGACAGCGTGCAGGACTCGATGGGAGACAAACTCAGGACATCTCTGGCAAGTTGTGTATCCTGCGTGGTCGACACCTTTGGTGGCTGTTACCCTGCCTCTGGTGGTCAAGATTTCCTATCTGCATCTCTCGTAACCTCTGAGTTCCAGGAAATGACAGCTTTTCCTAAGCCATTTAAGTTCAAATGTGCTGTTAGCAGAACCTGAGGAAATGTTTCTTGTGGTAGAAAGGGGACCATTTGCTCAGTGGTTACAGTTTGAAACTAGACATTCCTGGATTGTTTGAGTGAGTATGTTCTGGAGAATTCCCCAAAGCTGGATGCACGTGGTAAGTGAAGTTGTGGCTCTGTAGGCTGAGAATCAGGCCGTGCTTACTACACTTAAAAGGACTATTCCTGCCTTGAGGTAACCAGAGGTAGCTATGAATTTGGGCAAGAGGTCTATGAAACCTCTTCATCTCACAGATGCACAAGCAGCTGGAAGTTTGGAGAAGTTAGAGAGCATGTTCAAGGTTGATTCAGATATTTGGTGCCTGAGCTGGCACTGGAATCCGTGATTCCTACTCCTCTTGAGGCCTCAGTAAATATTTGTTCAAAGATTATTTTATTCTTTCTTTGAAGATTATCGTCTGGCCTTGACCTGATGGAGTTAATGGAATGAAATATGTACTTCCCCTTTGAAATTGTTTTGAGGAGTTAAAGTGAACAGATTGTCTAAAACAGTGCTGTCCAAGTGAAATATGTGAGCCACACATGCAATTTAAAAGTCTTTAGTACCCACATTAAAAAGTAGAAAGTGGTGAAATTAATTTTAATAACTTAACCCAATATATCAAATATTTTTAATCATTTCAATATGTATGCATATATGTATATATCGATATATCCTATATATATCAATATAGAAATATTGAGATACTTAGTTTCTTTTTTCCCAGTGTAGCTACTGTACCGGACAGTGCAGGTCTAACATATACTAGCTTAGGGACTGACCTGGTGGCGCAGCAGTTAAGAATCCACCTGCCAATGCAGGGGATACGGGTTCGATCCCTGGTCCGGGAAGATCCCACATGTGTCGGAGCAACTAAGCCCGCGTGCCACAACTACTGAGTCTGCGCTCTAGAGCCCATGAGCCACAGTGACTGAGCCTGCGCACCTAGAGCCTGTGCTCTGCAACAAGAGAAGCCACCACAATGAGAAGCCAGCGCACCGCAACGAAGAGTAGCCCCTGCTCGCCACAACTAGAGAAAGCCCGTGAGCAGCAATGAAGACCCAACGCAGCCAAATAAAAAATTAAAATAAATAAATAAATAAATAAAATATACTAGCTTATACATTTCATTTTTACTTTCTCTCCTTTTTTAGGATGCTTTAACCCATACTAGTTAGCATATGAGCTTGTTACTGGTGTAATGTTACACCTGGGGAAACAAGGATTTGGGATGTAAACTAACTTGTTAGTTTTAGCCTGACAGTTGGAGGGGGTCAGGTGAACGCAGAATGCTCCAACATGGATTTGCTGTAGATCTGTCTTTGTGCTGGGCATCTGGAGGTAGTGCTTGCAGCCTCTTAGGGGACAGAAACCACCTTGTATGGAGACATGTGCTGTCAGTCAAGGAGAATCTCTCTGCTGTTGAGTCAGCCTAGGCTTTGATCTCCTGTCTGCACAGAGAGCTTGCTGCTGAATTAGATTTTTGCTCCTCTGGAAATGAGAAGGAAAGTGTGGGTTTTTTGAGTAAGGTTACTGGTCAACATGTGAAATCTTCCTCGGGCCATTTAATTAAAATCTGAACATCAAGTAGATCATACAATTATTAGCCTAGGTATTGATAGATCATAGAAACTAGCAAATTAAGATATCAAAAGACCCACACAC
Source organism: Balaenoptera acutorostrata (assembly GCF_949987535.1). Classification (NCBI taxonomy): domain Eukaryota; kingdom Metazoa; phylum Chordata; class Mammalia; order Artiodactyla; family Balaenopteridae; genus Balaenoptera; species Balaenoptera acutorostrata. Next base: position 12,239,462 of record NC_080078.1, read on the forward strand.
GTATTTGTCATCAGGTCTGCCCTGATTTCTAGATAAAGGCTAGTGTATATATATGGTTTGTGGGGTGTGATTTGAATGGAAGTTTTTCCTTCATTTTTTAGATCACTGCTCAAAGTCTACTGACAGAATACAGGGAGACAGCCTTGATTAGATTAGACCAGATTGGATTAAATCAAATGGTTAAAGCCTTTGGAGCCGCTAGCTTGTAGGAGACACCATAATGGCCTTCATAGCGTCCCTAAATCCTATTAGGTAAGTTAATCTTATTGAAGAATTTAGGTCTGCATAAATCAGCATTGCCCTTATACTCTCTCTGGTGGTCTCTGGCTCTTCAGGTGAGCTGACGGTAAGTTTCTTGGAATAGGTTGGTTATGTTAGTTTGGGGCAAGTTATTCTAAACAACTTGAAAGTAGATACCTGCAGTTGGTAGAGAGAATATTCCCTGTAGAAAAACAGTCTGTCTCCTGGCTGCTCTTTGGCATGGTGGCTGTTAGTGTCTGTTCCAGGGATGATTTTAGCCCTGGTTTTGGGGAAAGAAAGTCAGCAGAGATGTGTGTAAATAGTTGTAAGATCAGCTGCTGTGTCATTGTGGCAGGTGTGGGGGTGGGTTGATGGGTGGGAGCTTTATTTTTAGGCTTTGTGAAATCATCTCTTATAGCCTGTGTCCATTTTAGAGGTTGTCACGAAGAATCATGTGCTGAGTATATAGCATGTACTAAATGTTGGGAATTAAAGAATCTTGGAACTTGGAAGCTGGAGGCATCTTTGTCTGAGATTTTTCAGGGTGCGCTTGTAGTTTTGTTATAAGTTCGAGTTGGCTCTTGCCTGTTTCTACAGATGCAGTGACCATATTTTTCTGAAGCAAAACATCCTTTTTGTCACAGGATTTTTTTTCCAATTTGTGAATATATGGACAGGCAAAGTTTTATTACAAAGGCACATAAATTGTGTCAAATATTATTATAGATTTACTGTCTTTTGGAAAAAGAAAAAAGTACAAGAAATTGGGGCTGTTCAGCTCTGAATGTACGCTTTACTGCATTCACAGTGAGGACTGGTGGAACTGTGGGAAAAAAAAAAAAGTAAATTAGACTTATATCTTTGCTAAAGGTGGTTTGGTTAGACATGGATAACTTTAAGACCTACAAGTGATTATTACATACTGAATTGGCCTCCAGAGTTGAAGGAAAATTTTTTCTAGGCATCTTTAAAAATAAGTTGCATAGTGCCTCAGCTAGGAGCTGAGTGACCACCGTTGAGATCCTCTGAGTTAACTGGTTCGCAAGCAGAATGTGAGGCATCTGATGTTGCGTCTGGCTACTCAATGAATAACCATGAGAAGATTCCTGTATCCAAGGGGCTGAGGAGAGTCTTTGACATGGGGACTTGCACTGTTGTCATGGAGTAGGGACTTCTTCTTGATAGAGCCTAGGGGACTTGTAAGCTCTGGGCTCTGCCTGTTCTTAGGCCAAGAAGTGAGTTAAGCTCAGTTTTTTTTTTAATACAGCAGGTTTTTATTAGTTATCCATTTTATACATATTAGTGTATACATGTCAATCCCAATCTCCCAATTCATCCCCCCCACCCCCACCCCCACCCCCTGCTTTCCCCCCTTGGTGTCCACACATTTGTTCTCTACATCTGTGTCTCTATTTTTATTTAACCTTTCTGGTGGGGCAGCCCTGTATCTGTGTCCTGTCCTCAAAGACTAAAGAGAATTTCAGGTGTGGGCCAGACATGAGTCTGAAGAACAGTTATGATGGATGAATGGTTTTGATTTGCTTTTAAGAAGGAGAGTGCAGCTAGCCCTCTTTGGATGAAGATAATATCTCTATCCAGCCCTCCTCTGTATTAAGTGTACGGTGTTCTCTTCCTGTATAGCACTTGTATTTTCAAGAGCCAGGGTCATTGACAGAACACTTCTCACTCTTGAGTTTCAGAGCATAGCAGAGTATACACGTCTGAAGCCAGAAATGTAATTTTCTCTAAGTGTACTAAGTATTACTTTAATTCTCCTTATAGTGAATGCACATGCTCACACAGTTGTGGGTTTTTTATGCTCCTTGAGGAGGACTAGCCCCCTTTTTACTTTTATTGATTCTTGATTGCGCAGTTCTCAGGGTTACCTTTGTTAGGAAGCAGCTGCTGGGAGAATGTGTGCTCGTTTTGTCCTTGTGACCTTTACTCCTGTGCCCCTCTGACACAAGGCTCACCCTGCCTGCCCTCTCTGCATCAGCCCAGCTTTGTTCTTCTGGGCTTCTTGTTCTTATTCTATGAAGGATACATCCTTGCTTCTCTCCATCTCAACTTAATGTCCATGTCTGTTGAGGCAGTTCTAGATGGGAAGAGGTTAGGGAGGGAATTTGAACAAGGAGAAAGATTGGATCTGATTAGGAGAAATTTATAAAACTTCTGTATTCAGTACTAATCGTTTTCAGATGCTTTGGGATCACAATATACTTTGGTCTGGAGACCTTTGAGAGCTGCTTTTAACAGCCATCAGACAGCCCTGCCTGCTTTTTCTCCCTGTCCCATCTCTGCTTTTCCTGCCCAGTTTGCCTGGAAGAGGACACCAAATCTTTATAAACTCACTCATTCTCCTCTTTTAAAGGGCTTCTTGATTTGCTTCCCACATCAGCTGCTCCCAATCTTGCTTGGGCTAGCTCCCAATCTTTCTGAGTCCCTTTGGGAAGGAGGAGAAGCTGTCCTCCTCTCCGTAGTTTACAGACCCTTCCATGTCTTGCCCCAGAGCCTCACAGAAAGCTATAATAATGCCTAAAGCTTATTTATGTACTTAAAATGTGCCTAGCACCGTGATGAGCCCTTTACTTAGATTATCTCTTACAACCAAGTCAGCTTGATAAAGTATATGTGCTATCACCGTCTTCACTTTACATATGGGAAATTGATGCCCAGAGAGTTCAGTAATATGCCACCATGTTCACAGCTGGAATCAAGTGATGGAATCAAGATTCAAACCAGGTAGCCCAAACCCAGGGCTCACGTCCAGCTCCTCAGGGAAAGGTTGCGAGTTCGCAGCCAGGAGAGCTATGCTCATGGCAGCTTTTTAAAAGCTGAGGTATCTGTTACACAAACCTAAACACTTATGGTCTTTATATTTTCAGTTCACTCAGTAAGCCTGGTGTTCTGGATTGAACTTTGGTGATGGCAACTATGTGTTTTAAAAAACCAGAAAGAGGGACTTCCCTGGTGGTACTGTTGTTAAGAATCAGCCTGCCAGTGCAGGGGACATGTGTTCGAGCCCTGGTCCTGGAAGATCCCACATGCCTTGGAGCAACTAAGCCCGTGCGCCACAACTTCTGAGCCTGTGCTCTAGAGCCCACGTGCCACAACTACTGAGCCCACGTGCCACTACTGAAGCCGGCGTGCCTAGAGCCTGTGGTCTGCAACAGTAGAAACCACTGCAATGAGAAGCCCGTGCACCACAATGAAGAGTAGTCCCTGCTCGCCACAACTAGAGAAAGCCGGCGCACAGCAACGAAGACCCAATGCAGTCAAAATAAATAAATAAATAAATAAATAAATTTATTAAAAAAAATAAAAACAGAAAGAAAAATGTTAGAGGTGGGCTTTTTCAGCTGTAGTCCCCCTTGGCTGTGCAGTCAAATAACAGGACTCCTGATGAAGAAATAAGGCCCTAAGTGCTCTTGCTTTGGAAAGGTTAGTTAATTGGTAGAGGTTGTGTTTCTGTGGTTAATTTGTGTTCCTGTCTTAGTCACACGTGAATGTTCACAGGCATTGGGTGTGTCATTCAGCAGTCCCATAAAACAAAGCGCTCTTCAGCCTGCACCAGTTGGTGCACCTGAATAACAATAGGGAAGCTTGTTGACCGTTTGGCACTTCACAGCCCAGTAATTAGAAACTATAAAACAATAATACAGACATGAAGCAAATCCTCCAGTTAATGAAAAAAATCTACACTCCTGCTTTGTGGCTGAGTGCAGAATCACAACTGGCTGCTTATACAACAGAGCAAACACTTCAGGGTTTTGGCAGCTGTTTTATACATATAAAAAGCTCTAGGTTCTACATTAATTTGGGGGCCGTCATATTTTTAAAAAAATGAAAACAACAGTTGCCTGGCTTTCTTGTTTTTTATAAATTTACAGTGGTGATTCTCGAATCATGGTCCCTAAACTAGAAGTGTCAGCATTATCTGGGAACTTGTTAGAAATGCAGATTTTTTTTGGTCCCACCTATTGAATCAGAAATTGTGGGGGTGGAGCTCAGCAGTTTATGCTTTAACAAGTCCTCCAGGTGATTCTGATGCACTCTACAGTGTGAGAAACACTGGGGAGTGGGTAGAGTATTTGGGGCATGGGCGGTGGGTCCCCTTTTGGGCCACCCAAAGGTGAGCCCTAGGCTTTTGACCAGAGCTTGGACAGCTGGCCTGAGAATGTATGAAGGCCCCCTGCTCTCAGGAAGGCGGGAGGAGGTGTCTCAGGGAAAGAGCTATGCCTTTTTGGGGACCTGGTTGGGAGAGAGGGCTTTGACTGTGGCTTACTACCAACTTGTAAGAAACCATTTCAGTATTTCATTTACCATCTGGGCTGTGCTGGTGCAGTCAGCTCCGACAGACCCAGATTTACTGGGCAGAGAAGAGACATGGGGACAGAAACAAAGACCATCTTATTTCTCAGGCCGAGCCTTCCAAGTGCTGCTGATGCCATGTGCTCATCCTCGCAAAGAACTGTCATTAAAAATGGAAGGTTAAGATGGGAGTGGGGTGGTGATAGGACAGATTGCTTCTTTTCTCTGTACGTCCCCTCTCTCTTCCCTATTTCATGTCTCTGCCTCCAGCTATCTTGGCGGATGGGATTTGTTTAATAATTTTCTTGGGGCCTCCTGACAGATGGCCCCTCTGCCACTTCCTGACTGTGCGGTGACTGCAGCAGGGACACAGGGTCATTTCAGAGCCATTAGAAGTCCATGCACAGCTGACCACTGTATCTCTTGGAAAGGCCTCTTGGGAAATAAGAGCTTGCCACCAGTGTGAAATGAGTTCTTGACTGGTGTTACCACAAAGGCTCCGGTTCCTAACACTCCATGAACAGCTTGGTTGACTGTCTTCTGGGGACAAAACCTGATACAAACAGAAACACCCAGCCTGCAGTTTCTGGGTGTTTATCCAGATTTTAAAATTTGTTTATTTTGCTCACAGTTTTACTGCCTTTTAGATCATTGAGTTTTCTTATTCCTTAAAAAAAAGGGGGGCATAGGACTTGTTGGTCAATGAATGTATGCTAGTCTTTGATTTAATCACCATCAGCACAGGAAAGCAGCAGGGATAGAGGGGTGAATGAGACATATCCCCTGTCCTCCCTGACCTCCAGACTGATTTCTGGGGGGAGGAAACTGACCAAGAAAAGAACCACCCAGATCTTGGGTTAACTTTATTCCCTCTGTGTTCTCAAGTGGGAGAACTTGTTTGAATTCCTGAATTTGATGTTGGATCACAAGTCTAACATGAGGCTTTTTTTTTTTTCCCCCTGGAGGGAGAGAATAATTGTATTACCAAAGGTACTTCAAATAAAGGAACCTTCAAAGCCTGATGCAATCTGATATTAAGATACCAGAATACAGAAGCCTACTGTCACATTAAAGCAAGGTCTTGGTTATTCCCTGAAATCTTGGGTCACTAAGACATCCAAGGAAGGAAGCTAGTTGCCAACACATCTGGAATTCTGGTGGAAACTGTGAATGTCTGGACCATTCATCATTGTGAAGGCTTGTTTTGTATTTATTCTGAGGGATCTGTGGCCTGTCGACTCTTAGGAGGTGGTAGTTGTTGATTTTCTTTCCTGCGACATTCAAGGCTCACGGAGAAGCCAGAGGCTCACACTGGAGTGTCTGCTTTCCTGGAAGTCAGAAAAGATGGTCCTTTCTGCCAGATGAGTGGGTGGCGTGGGAGCCTTTAGCCCCTTGGATTGTCATGAGTGGTGTAGCCTTACTGTATTGGGACAGGAAGGCTGACCCATCATTCTCCCCAGCCTGCCTGCCCTTCATCTTGATTTAATTAAATACACAGCTGATGATGTCAGCCTGCCTCCTGGCTCCCTCAGCTTCCCCCTTGGAACAAAACATCCGGGCAGACAGTCGTGACCATTAAAGCCTCAAGACCCAAGCTTCGTTTGTTCTGAGGTAATTAAAATAAATCTGCCTAAACATCTCCAAATGCAGATAAAACCTAGTGCTGATTAGAGGTGACCCTCCAGTAAACCTGATTTGATTAGGCAGAACCAGTGGGGTGCAGGCAAATATTTGAGACTCTGGCCAAGCTGATTATTCCATTGACCTTTCACTTGGGGGAAAAAAACCCATTTGATTCTTTCTATCCCAGAGTACTTGAAAACTATTACCTGTGACAACTAAAGGACTTTGGTGAAATAAACAGGCAAGACCTGTGGACTTGACCTTATGATTCTCAGTCAGCTACCACCTGGGACATGCTTGCTTCCTGGCAGATCAATGGAGAATGGATTTTGCCGGAGGTCCTGGCCTGGAACGCTAATTAAAAAGGACGTTCTAAAATGCACCCAGGCATGTTCTGATAAAGTCGTAGCAGATGTGGGTGGTGAGGTTTTCTTTTAAAGTCACAGTTTCTTTGTTTATTAAGGTAACTTTTAACAATTTGTTACATACAGAAAAACCAACCTAGAACTGCTTTAGTGTTTATATCAAGACCTCATTGCCAATTTAGGAGAAATTTCCTTAATTGCTTTGTCTGCTGGCTCCTGTAATACTGGGCACACCTCTCTTACCATTTATCACATTGTGCTGTAATTGTTGGTTTACTTCTCTTGTTCTGTCTTAGAAAGCAGGGAAAATGTCTAATTCTTCTCTATGGTTGCCCAAATGCCCATTACACTGAGCCAGATACAGGGGTTGGCAAATTATGGCTTATAGGCCAAACCAGGCCATTGCCTGTACGGGAATGAACTAAGAATGATTTTTACATTTTTAAGTGGTTGAAAGAAATCAAAGGAAGAATATTTCTTGACACATGAAAATTATGTGAAATTCACATTTCAGCATTCACAAATTTTATCGGAATACAGCCAGGTCCATTCTTTTACATCAGCGGTCCGTCCCCAACCTTTCTGGCACCAGGGACCAGTTTCGTGGAAGACAGTTTTTCCACAGACCAGGGTGGAGGGGGGATGGTTTCGGGATGATTCAAGCTCATTACATTTGTTGTGCACTTTATTTCTATTATTATTACATTGTAATAGAGAATGAAATAATTATACAACTCACCGTAATGCAGAATCAGTGGGAGCCCTGAGCTTGTTTTCCTGCAACTAGATGGTCCCACCTGGGGGTGATGGGAGACAGTGAAACCTGACGTGTGTTGCTTTTGTCCGGTCTACTCTGTAATCTCGATTCGGTTGCTGTCACTGTAGAAAACCCTGCTTCACAAAGATAGGATGTTGGAAATGGAAGCAGGCTTTTCAGTGCTTTTGTGGCAGTCTCAGGATATTCTGTCTTGACTTTAATCCAGAATGTATGGAGATTTGAAATTGTCTCAAACATACTTTTAAGCCCACCGTCATTTGCAGTCTCAAGCAGTTGATCCTCTTCTAGCATGGACAAAGTCGATTCACCTGGCTTTTTCACAAATGGGTCGCGGATCCATTCCTTCCCAGTTTGGGGGTCTTTTGTGGTTGGGAAGTAATGCTCAAACTCTTTTGAAAGCTGAGATAGGTGATCATGCACCAGCTGGGAGAAAGAAGGCCCTGGCTTAGTCTCTTTCAAAATCTCTGCTAATGTTTGAAACATGTCAAAAATTCCAGTGTTCACTCGTCACCCCCATAATTCCAGTTAGGCTTTGAATGCAGCCACTCTATCTGCCGACTTGAACACAGTTGTCATTCTCCCCTGAAGTGACAGAGTGAGTTTGTTGAGCAGGTTGAATATGTCACACAAATAAGCAAGTTTTGCGACCCATTCTGTGTCACTGAAATGTGCTGCCAGAGGTGACTGTTTTTCTAAAAGAAATCTCTGGAGCGGCTCTTGTAACTCAGATACTCTGGCCAGTGATCTACCTTTAGAAAGCCATCTCACTTCTGTGTATAAGAGAAGATGTGTGTGTCCTGTGTCCGTCTCCTCATAGAGCTGCACAAACAGACATGAGTTAAGGGCCTGTACTTTAATGGGGTTGATAATTTTAATTACAGCCTGCAAAACGTTAAGTTCAGGTGACATTTTTCTGCTAGCCAGCATTTCTCTATGGATGACACAGTGCGTAGACTCACATTCAGAAGCGACCTCTTTGACCCGAGCAGTGAAACCAGAAAGCTGTCCAGTCGTCTGTGTGTATACCGACACAAAATGACCACTTCGGTTTTCCTGATATGTAATCATTCAGAAACTCGAATAGTTCTATAGCTGTGGTGTTGGTTGGCAACAAAAGTGCACATAACATATCCTCATGCACATCCTCCTGAAAAATACATCGCACAGAAACAAGCACTGTGGGCTTCCCTGGTGGCGCAGTGGTTGAGAATCCGCCTGCCAATGCAGGGGACACGGGTTGGAGCCCTGGTCCGGGAAGATCCCACCTGCCACGGAGCAACTAAGCCCGTGTGCCACAACTACTGAGCCTGCATTGTAGAGCCCGCGAGCCACGACTAGTGATGCCCACGTGCCTAGAGCCCGTGCTCCGCAAAAAGAGAAGCCACTGCAGTGAGAAACCCTGTGCATTGCAACGAAGAATAGCCCCCGCTCATCGCAACTAGAGAAAGCCCGTGCTCAGGGACAAACCCAACGCAGCCAAAAAAAAACACTAAAAAACAAACAAAAAAAGCATTGTTGTCTTCTTATCAACATCAGTAGACTTGTCAACCTGGATTGTGTACCATGGTGACTCATTAAGCCTAACAACTGTGCCTCAGTATCCTCTGCTATTTCATCAATTCATCTATTTATGGTGCTAGCTGACAGAGGAGCGCTGTGCCACCTTTTGAACTGCAGCCTCTCCTAAAAGTTCACGACACATGTCCTTAGCAGCAGGCAGGATCAACCCTTCAGCAATAGTAAAGGGCTTCTTAGCTTTAGCAATACGGTTAGCCGCTAAGAATGATGCTCTCAGTGCAGACACATTTGATGAAGTGGTGGCCTTCAATAATTGCTTCTCTGTGAAAACTCCAAAGGCTTGGCTTTTAATGCAGGGTGCTTGGTCTCCATGTGGCGAAGCAGTTTTGAAAGTTTTAGGGCTTCGTTGGATAGCTGGTCACTATATATTATGCAAAGCGGGCTTGGAGAATGTGAATCACCTGTTGCAATGAACCCATAACTTAAGTACGACTCTTGGTATTTTCTTTTAAATGCAGCTTTCTTTTTGTTGGCAGTCTTAGAGTCTTCTGCTGTCTCATCATTGGGTCTTTCCCCCTTTTCAAAGAAGCTCTCCAGCAACGTTTGTTTTTTACTCATTTTGGCTAGGGTTAGCTGGTGGGCTTCCCAAAACTGTGACTGAGACAAGTGCGCAGTTTGGGAAAGAGGTGTGGACGGAAGTGGTAAATAATATAATGGGTGGGCCACGCGTGGACTGAAATAAGTGTCGGATTCTGACTTAAAGCCTGCCACCAGATGCAGCTGTACAATTGAAGTACATCAACTCACCACTATAAAGCCTGCCAGCAGATGCAGCTTAATTATCACTTGTCAGTCACTGATAGGGTTTTGATATGTCTGCAAGCAGTTGATTTATTATGGTCTCTGTGCAGTCAAACCTCTCTGCTAATGATAATCTGTATTTGCAGTCGCTCCCCAGCGCTAGCGTCACTGCCTCAGCTCCACCTCAGATCATCAGGCATTAGATTCTCATAAGGAGCACGCAGCCTAGATCCCTTGCATGTGCAGTTCACAGTAGGGTTGGCGCTCCTATGAGAATCTAATACTGCTGCTGATCTGACAGGAGGCAGAGCTCAGGCGGTAATGCGAGCGATGCGGAGTGGCTGTAAATACAGATGAAGCTTTGCTTGCTCACCTGCCGCTCACCTCCTGCTGTGTGGCCCAGTTCGTAACAGGCCACGAACTGGTACTGGTCCTTGGCCCAGGGGTTGGGGACCCCTGATTTACATTATTGTCTTTGGCTACTTTGGTGCTACAATAGCAAAACTGAATAGTTGCAGCAGAGACCCTATGTCCTGAAAAGCTTGAAATATTTACAATGTGGTATTTTACAGAAGTTTACCAACCCCTTTCTAATTATATAGTGAGCATATCATAAATTCTTACTGTCTGAATTATTTCATATACAAATCTGAGTTTCCAGATAGGGCTATTCTGATCCTAAAAGTGTTCAGTGAATACTAAGTGAATGAATGACTGATTGACCTATTTCTCTTGTTATCCTTTTGTAACCTTAGGTTCAGGTGTTAGTGGTGCTGGTTCATTTCTGAGAGCTAGACAAGTATATAGAACTTCTCTTCTGAGGAACTTAAAGAATTCTGGGCTTACCTGGTGGCGCAGTGGTTAAGAATCCGCCTGCCAATGCAGGGGACACGGGTTCAAGCCCTGGTCTGGGAAGATCCCACATGCTGCGGAGCAACTAAGCCCGTGCGCCACAACTACTGAGCCTGTGCTCTAGAGCCTGTGAGCCACAACTACTGAGTCCGTGTGCCACAACTACTGAAGCCCACGTACCTAGAGCCCGTGCTCCGCAACAAGACAAGCCACTGCAATAAGTCCGCATACCGCAACAAAGAGTGGCGTAGCTCCCACTTGCCACAACTAGAGAAAGCCAGCACACAGCAAAGAAGACCCAGTGCAGCCAAAAATTTAAAAAAAAAACAAAAAAAACCTGTTAATTTTTATTAACTTTCCGGGTTCTGAACCCGTTGTATGGGATGCAGAGACACCAAAAGGCACACAGAGGTTAAACTGACCAGGTCGTACAGTAAAGAAATGGCATGACCCTTCGTGTATTTATCTTTTTCTCTCTTTGCTGAGGCCATTCCTTGTGATGAAAGAGAATTCATGTAAGCCTGGGGATATTCATGAGCAAATTACTGCCCAGTACTATACAATGCATTCTTATAGACATCAGCATCTTTGTTTGTAGGCTCTTCACTTCATTACCAGGGAAACTCATTTAAAAAATAAACCTATGGCTTAAAAAGTAAACACTGCAAGAATGATAGCAATTACCAAATGTAAACATTGTGGCCTTTGAGAACCACTGTGAAATTGTTTAGTGAATTAAATTTATTATGCTTTTGATATTCATGTATCTACTTCCATTGAGTGTTTAGGAATATGCTTCAGGAGGTGAAGTTTATTTTTAAGACACTCATGTTCTTAGGTAAAACAAAACAAAACAGCAACTGGCAAATATACAGTGACTTTGAAATCTGGCGTGTTTTTGAGAAAGTATCTTTAAAATGACCGGTGCCACAAATACAAGCCCATTCATATGCAGTAGAGTTGGAGTATCCAGGAACAAAGTGGGAAATCTGTACCTTATAGAAAATTTCTAAATTGAAATATATAGTCTGCTGGAGTTTGAGGGAATGGAGGAATTTGGCAGGAAGGAGAAGGAAGGAAGGTTAGGAGATACACAGAGTAAAGAAATATGGGTCAAAGTGATCCTAGGAATCTGAGGAAGCAATGTTTTTCTCAGAACAATGCCACTGTACTCACTTATTGGGTATCCACCATGGGACAGGTACCTTTTTATACAATTTTGCCAGCTTTACAACAGCCCTGCATAGTAGGGAGACTGTCCCTATCTTATGGATGGGAAAGTTGAAGCTTAGGTTAACTGGCTTGCCTGAGGTTTTACAGTTAGTAGCCCACAGAGCCCAGTTTCAAACCCAAATCCGTCTGACTCCAGCCTTTATGTTGTTTCTACCGTCCCAGTTCCCCCGTGCTTGTCTCCCAGAGATCTCATCCTTGAAAAGATGCATAAATCCAGCCTGAAGCCATACCTCACCACTTTGTGCAAATGAATCTCTTTTCCATTTCACCTGTTGTTTTCCTTTCTTTTGTACGACATCTTTGATTTGTGAGCTTCCCACGCCCCTTTCCGTGTTAACCATTTTGATCAATATCAAGTTGATTTTGCTGCCTAAGGTAGAGGGACTTTAGGTAGGAGATTAAGCACTGTAACAAAAACTCTTGTAAAACCAGTAACCTCCACCCAATTGAAAAGCTGTTCGGTTTGTCTTTGATGGTATGTTTTCCATCCTTTGGCCCTGGCACTCCAGGAGATTCTCAGAGGAAGGGTTGAGAAACAACATTCCAGGCTTAGAGTCCACATTCCTTGGGTTCTGTTGGAGGACTTCTTGGCAGCATTCAGAGAAGCCTGTGTTTTCCTAATTTTCCATCCTGGGCCACCTGCTTAAACCCTTCCTGCTGTTTTCCTTTTGTACCTATGTGGTTGGCGCTCCTGGGGCTTTTTACCATGGCTTTCATCATTTATACCACTGAGTTTTACCGGAGCCTTTCATTTAAAATATTGATGTTTGACAAAGTTACAGACTTTTATTTATTTATTTTTAATGTGTTCACTACTGAACCTTTTTGGACTTTATGGTGGCAGCCTCCAGAAGAGAAAAAATCAATCCAGGCAAATTCTAGGCAGAGGGCAGAGGGTGTATGGTTGATGGAAACCCGTTTATTATTGATTTCTCAGGATGCAGATCTTAACTGTTGATAAATTTGGAATTTACTTATTTGGGAGGATGGTTCTGTAATGTCAATGAGAAAAGATGATTTTGGAAAAGATGCTGACTTGGATGTGGCTGATTAGCCAGTGCGAAGAAATAGTGCATTTTCACTTTTCAACCTCGTTGCGCAGAGAATGTAGAAAGCCCATAGCATTAGGAAGTGGGCAGCCTGCAAATCAAAGCAGTTGAACAGGGAGCAGCCCAGGAATGCCCCATGTCCTACATGGATGAGATTGGTAGAAACTCTGTTTCCCTGCCCATGTTAACATTAGTCTGTCTGCAGAGAATTCTGTGTATGCAGGTAGTGTTTTTGATCTCCAGAAAAAACAGACTAAAGAGGAGTGAAGTGAAGACTGCAAGCCTGGAAGGATTGATTGGTGAGGTACAAATGTTCAGAAAAGAACATTTCTTGAAGGTGAGCTTGTTTTGTCAAAATATTGTGGAAATTCTAAAGAAAAGGAAATTGAGTCAAGTTAGTAAGAAATTTTAAAAGGGAAAAATCTGAAAGGGCTTAATTTGAAAACTGAAAGGTTTGTCTTTGCCACAGTGTTTCCTATTCTATAAACTAGGGTGTTTGGGAGGTGGAGCAAAAATGTTTGAAACCTTTCCTTTCACCAGCTTCTATTGATTAGTTAGTTTACTCCCGTAAACACAGGTACTGTTTAGTACTGGTTAGTACCTCAGCCATCTGGTGCTGGTAGTTTTTTTTGTTTTTGTTTTTAATATCATATGACCTGCTTCTACAAATAAATTGTGAATAAACTTAACGAGGATAGCAACTGGTGTGATACTTTTAAAAATCTCTAGGGCCTAAGGTCAATGACCAAGGGGAAAAGAAACTACTTTATTTAAAAACCCTGAAGCTCCCATTGTGTTTTCCTGGTTTTGCTAAGGGGAGTGTTCACGATATTGTAGGTTAGGACTGTAGACAAGCCTTGTCTGGAATTATGGACAAGGCTGTCCTTGCGAATGATAAAAACATGTTGCAGTGCTCCACGTATGTTTGTGTCTTCCATGCGGAAGATATTCTGGGCCACATCTGTCTTTGCCATTTACTTATTACCTTTAATGGTGCTGCCCAGCCACTCTGTGACAGTGTTATTTTAACTTGAAATAGCATGAGGGTTAGGAGAAAGTACCTTGTGAATGTGAAGGGGGATTCTCCTGGGCACCTGTAATTGCAGTGATTTGAAATGCTTTCACAGATTTGTAGGAGAGGGTAATTTTTCTTCTTTATTTGCTCCTTTTATCTCGTTCTAAAGCCAGTATTACCTCCCTTCCCCCATATACTTCTTATTTCTTCCTTCCTTTCTCTCTTTTTTTTTTTCCTTTAAAGAAACCCTTCCTATTAAGAATCAAAGGCATTTGGAGCTTCTTGTTTTTTTATTAAGAGTTTATTTGACTTTTTAGTACTGTGTAGGAGATGGGGAGAGTCAGGGCCGTTTTGTTGTAATTGCTTCCTGGAAGAGCGAACCATCTTATTACATGAGGGAGAGGTGTTCTTGGGCATTATTTTGCCATTCTAGGTGTGTTCTGGGTATTGCTGGTGGTGGCAGTGACCTCTTCTTAGAGCGGGGTCCTCAACACTATTGACATTTTGGGCTGGATAACTCTTTGTTGTGTGTGAGGGAGTGTCTTGTGCATTGTTGGATGTTTAGCAGCATTTTTGGCCTCTGTATCACTAGCACCCCCAAAGTATGACAACCAAAGTGTCTCCAGACATGGCCAAATGTCTCTGGGGGGCACAGGATCACCCTGGTTGAGAATCCTGCCTTAGAAGAAAAGAAATGCCTTTGAAGCAGAGGGTGGCCACGAACCTCTTAGGGCTGGAGCTTCATTTAGATGCTTTGGTATATTAAAAACACCTCTCAGGGAATTCCCTGGTGGTCCAGTGGTTGGGGCTCCACGCTTCCACTGCTGGGGGCCCGGGTTTGATCCCTGCTGGGGGGACTAAAATCCCTCAAGCCACGTGGCGCAGCCAACAAAAAAACAAAACAAAATACCTCTCAAATATCAGTGATAAGGGCATATTTATATAGTTGAAATTCCTTTGTAATCCATAAATATCATTTTAGCTCTTAGCTTAAACTTCCTAGGGACTTCCCTGGTGGCACAGTGGTTAAGAATCCGCCTGCCAATGCAGGGGACACGGGTTTGAGCCCTGGTCCGGGAGGATCCCACATGCCGCGGAGCAGCTAAGCCTGTGCGTCACAACTACTGAGCCTAAGCTCTAGAGCCCATGTGCCACAACTATTGAGCCCACGTGCTGCAACTACTGAAGCCCATGCACCTAGAGCCCATGCTCTGCAACAAGAGAAGCCACCGCAATGAGAAGCCTGCGCACCACAATGAAGAGTAGCCCCCGCTCACTGCAACTAGAGAAAGCCTGCATGCAGCAACGAAGACCCAACACAGCCAAAAGCAAGTAAATAAAATAAAACAAATTAAAACAAACAAACAAAAAACTTCCTAGCACTAGTAGTGTGATATGTTATGTTTTATTATTTTCAAAATGAGGGGGTTTGTAGTAAAATGTAGTAATGTCAGAGGTCTCTCTCAACCCTCACGTTTTATGATTTAGTTATAAAACAAATCTCATGCAATTATAGAATTTCAGAGCTGAAAGTTTGTGATTGTTTAGTCCACTCCTGTTAGTTCTATCCAATGGGGTTTCCACAAATAGATCAGGCCACAAAAAATAGTTGCTTTTTACAAGTGGACATTATTAAATGCTCATATTTAGAGAATTTATCAGAACAGACTTTTATAAAAATGATTACTTTTTTACCGACTGATTGGAATTCAGGTGATTGACTGCCTGAATTTCAAATATGTCTGTTGTTTGCAATTAGGCTTTTAAATGTTGGTGTTTATTTTTATAATCTCATGCCCAGGCTGGTATTTGTATTGCCAAATAGCTTTATGCTCTGCTACCTTGATGAGGGAAACTGACTTCTCAGAGTATTTTGGCTGATATATTGGGATTAAATTCTTAAGTCTTCTATTCCAACTGCTTTTTAAGCATAATGGGAGTAGAGAAATTTTTTCTTTTGGCTTGCAGGAAAGGTGGTTAAGAGGGAAATCTAATACCTATTATGGATTTATATGCCTCACATGTGATGTGCCCAACCAGAAATAACAAGATACATACCAGATGTGAAGGTGCCCGCTAATATAATTATGCTAGGGATCATTTTCACCATTTGAGGGCTAAAGTACATTTCTTCATCTCTAACAGGATTTAGTATAGTTACTTACATTTGAATCGGGAGCTGAGATTAAGTACCTATGTATGCCTGTGCTTTTACCAGAAGTGTTGGGTAGTGTGTAACTTTTGTATTTCTGGAGCTTGATAAACTATAAAGCATAGAATATTCAGATTCATGGCAAGGCTTAGATGGATGGAGAGGTGAATTCTAGTGGAAGCTAACAGGTGAGTGTGCTTTTTTTTGGGCTCTTGCTTGGAAAACCATTCTGAAGGTGTCATCGGACACAGTGCTGTTCTTAAGCCTTATTGGAAATAACAGGTCTCTTAACCTGTGCTAAAAAGGTAATTTTGTATGCATTAAATATTCAGCAGAGGGCTTGAACTGTGCTTACTTTGGCAAACAAATAGATCCCAAAATGAATCAAACAAATTGTAATGTGGAACAGATTGAAATACTTGAGGATTTGTCTTAGATATTTAAACTCATATTTTATCCTCCATGCCTTCATAATACCCTCAGAAAGCAAAGAATCTTTCGGAAATGGCAGTGAAAGTGCAGTATTATCTCAAACTGCGGTTATGGTTCTGGACCTGGTCCATGGGCCTATCTTTCCTTTTACTCCTGGCCTATGAAGCCAAAAGAGAGTCCTTAAGGTGTTTATTTCACTCTGGAAGATTTTTACAAAGAGCAGTTTTTAATGAAGCACTGCACATGGCATTATTATCATTTCTAACACAGAGAACTCATTTTCAATTTTGCTATCAAAGAAAAATGACAAATAGAGAATGCAAGAAAAACCAGATGGACTAACTGTATTAGGAGCTTAGTATGCATATTTTGTGTCACATATTAGCATTCATTAAGTCAAAAGGGAAAAAAATGAGTTTTGCCTACATGCATTAAACCAATAAGGCTGGCAGAGTTCCAAGCTAGCTCTTGTGGATTAATTGTTTTATAACTGTTTTAATTAAAATTGTACAGTATATGATTAACCTAAAAGTTCTTTCACAAAACTGTTGAACAAATGAGACATTAATATTTTACATTAACCATGGTGATATTGCTGTGGTTTCCAGAGCGACTGCTTGTTCAAGTAAACCATGGAAAGTGCTGTGTCTCATGCTATGACCAAGGAAACCTACAGAGAATAACTTAGTGAAAGGACCAGTGTAATGGGGTTGTGTGTTACACTGAAAATTCCTTAGGTGAGCATTTATGGAGTCAGCCTCCCCAGTCCCTATCAGTTTAGAGCTAAGTGTCTGTCAAAAATTGTAATATTGAGGAGGTTAACAGTGTAACATGGCAAGAATGAGTTTATTATGTCTTTTCCTTCCACTCGGCTTCATCTAGTGTTGGTGTACCACATGAGATTGTTAGATTTGAAAGGGTTGGCCAGTAGAAATTATTGACATTAAGTTCTGCGGTTTTGGTTTAGGAGATAGGTACCAGCGTTGGTTTTGGAATCAAAGGGAAGGTAGGAAAGGTTTGGATGACCCATCACTTTTATTTACTTGCCATTCTTAAGGTTGGCACCAGGCTGACTTAAGAAAAACACATCTCATTTTGCAAATGGTAAAACTGAGGCCTAGTAAAATTTCACTATGTGTAACTGTGGCTCCTTCAATATACAGATCTGCATTTCTCTCACTCATTCCCCTCCCCATCTTAATGTATTTCAGTTCATTAAAAGATTGGGATGTCTTTCTTCTCGCCTCCTCTAAGCCTTTCACTCTGACTTCAGTCTGTGGGTTCAGGTCATGGTACTATATAAATTCAAGGTGCTGGTGGTATTTGAACTCCGTAGGAGCATGTTTTAAAAGGTAAGATTCATACTGCTCAGTGGAAATGATGATGACAAAACTCAGGTTGTCCTGACTGTCCAGAAAGTGATAAATTCTTTAGGGTCCTAGGCTGAGTTTACCTATTAGGTTCTATGACACTTGATACAAGATCATCTTTGCAGTCTTAGATCTGCAGAGTCTGGGATGCAGCATCTGAGCAACAGAAATATATCTGCCTTGCATGTACTTAGTCAGGATCATATGGCGTTGTGATGTGTCCAGAGTTTAGCTGCAGCCCTGATTTGATTTCTTCGTTACCTTGTCCCATTGTTTCTTCCTGGTACCATAAGGTTCCCTGTGCTAGCCTTCTCCTCTGCTCTGTATAATCATTCCCTCTCCTAAATTCCTTCTGTTTAGCTTTTTAAGCACCATCTTTTGAATAAATTATTCATATATTCAGTATATTTGAAGTAGTTAATAATCAGAGTATAATCATACATTTAATGGTTGTATAATTGTCTGTACAAGTTGCCATATTTGACAGAAACCAGCTTTACACAAGTGATTTTCAAGATAAATGGTTTATCAGGCACGTTGCTATCTGTTCATTTCTTTAGGCTCTCGAGTTCTATCACTGTGTGATATTAGATCATTAGAAATGCGCATACCTGGACCATATTATTTTGGTGCTTCAGAGAATTGCCATCATGGAGTTAGAGTGCTGTGTCCTTGGTAAATGGAGAGTAAGAGCACTCAATTTAAGAATTCCATATTCTATATTCAAAGACTATCTCTGTCTTTTGAAATACCGTAAAATGAATCTGATATCTTAATGTTACACACACACACACATGCATGCACACATGCACATATACACTAACATATATAGAGAGAGAGAGAAAAAAAAAGAGAGGGGGAGAAAGAGAGAGACAGAGACTATATCTATCTATCTGTCATCTTCTTTGACAATTCGGTACAGGAAAAAATATCCTCTGACCAACATCTGCATTCTTTTAACTTTCAAATGTTTATTGAATGAATGAATATTATGTAATTAGGTAAGAGTCCTTTTGCACATTCTAGGAAATTCCAAACTTCATTCAGTAACCAACTTTAGATATCCCAAGTCCCTGGTGGTCAAGTACTATTACTCTTCTGCTTGGTGAGTACTGTTTTGCATCTACTTCCAACAGGTTTTTCTTTGGTTCGAAACGGTCTTGAGGGCCATGGTACATCTGTACTGGAGACGTGCATAGTCACTTCACCATATTCCCCATGAAAAGGGAAACAATAAGAGGAGTCAAGCATATGGTTTTCCTGCCCTGTAAGATCTGAAATTCTTGCTGTTAAGACAGTACAGCAAGAAAGAAATGCCCAAAGCAGGACTTTTCAGGAGTACCAAAAGTAGGAATAGGAAGATAGTTGGGGTCTTACTACTTTCATTCTACCTCTTTTCTCCATTTCATTACCTTTATGATGTGTTCTCTGCTCCCCTGAGTCTCATTTCCAGTCCAGTAGCAGTAATTACTGTTGAGGTAAACCTCCCAGCTATGAGGCCAGCTATCAGAGATGTCTGCAGCCTGCCTTCCACCTCTACTCCTCCATAAAAACTAGGCTTGTACTGCTCTTCATCAGCTATATGGCTACACTTCTCTCATTTGTTTTTCTGATGCAGCAACAGTCTTCCAAAAATACCACCAAGGCTAATAATCCTTTTGCTGTTCAATACATCTTTTGTCTGAGGCTTAATTACTGTTGCAGTTGATGGCATGCCAGCTGATGGCAAGCAACAAATGAATGTTTAAGTAGTGTGTAATTCAACAGATGTGCCAATCCAGGTGATTTTCCCAATAGCAGCCACACAGTGAGTGGAAGGAGAGCAGTAACTGAGTGTACAGTGGGTTGTTCCAGATAGTCTCTGTTTTGGCTAGCTCATTCTTGGTGATTATAGATTGATGTATTTTGCCTCTATTCAGTTTTTGTGGCTCTATTTTGCTACTTTTTTTGATAGATGTAGGCAGTGTGGCTTCCACTTGGGGATGTTTAAATTTCAAATCATGAAGAAAGTTATGATGATAGTACAGCTTTAGTAATTTCCAGTGATCATCACCAAATAGTATTTTCTGGGAGTCCCAGGTGTATAAGACTCATCTTCTAAGTGCACAGCTAGTATACCACACCCTCTATCAAAGCATAGTGATTGTGACTGGCCCACTTTTAACATTACTCAAGGAATGAAGGGAACTGCCTATCCACTATTACTACACAGTACTTAAAATATACAATCCGATACATCTTAGCACACAGCAGTCTTTGTGAAGATACCTTGTCAATCAAGATAAGTAAATATCTTCTCTCTTTTCCATGAACCCAGCAGCCAATTTGCTTATATTATAGTTCCTTGTAAAACTGTTGTTAAATTACTTTGTGGCTGGTTATGTCACTTGGCTAGAAAAATGGTATTGGAATCGTCAGCTTTAGTCCTATGCTGCCCATCTTTTGTAACTTATGGTCAGCCATATGTTTAGACCAGATGAGGTAGGACGTATGATTGGATACAAGTACATTCTTGGAAAATATATCAAAATCGTATTCTAGTTAAAGTGTGAATTAGGTTTTTCCCCCCACATATCTTCATACCCAGAGCAAGAACCTGCCATTTTTTCCCCTGATCATACTAATAATAATAGTTTCTTGGTAGTAATGATTAACATAAAAGGAGAGTGCGGGGCGGGGGGGGGGAGGGTAAAGGAGATTTGATCATCGAAGGACACATAAAGGGCCTTTAACGGACTGTAATGTTTTACTTAACCGTGACTGTAGTTACAAGAGTGTTCATGTTATTATTATTTTAGAAAACATACATGTTTTATGTGCTTTTTTTGTATGTGTAATATGTTTCACTATGTATGTATATCTACTGGATAAAAAATGTGGAAAATACCCCAAAAGCACAAAGAAAAGTGTTTTCTTTAATCCTTCACCAAGAGATAATCCCTTTTCTTTTTTGACATATATCTTTCCAGTATTTTGGGGACAAATATATGTTAAAATATTCTGTCCACTCTCATGGCTTCAGATTTTAGTAGAAGTATATACACGTATGTGTGTATATGTATGTATATAAGCCTGACTTTTTGATTTATTATATTATAATATTTTGGCATGAGGTTTCTGGAATTCTGTAGAATTAGTATTAATAGCTATATAGACTGCCATTGTTTGGATATATCATAGTTTAGTTACCCAATCCTCTATTATTGACATTTAGGTTATTTCTGATACTTAAATCGTAGAAATAACATGTGTTTATGTTGTAGGTATTTGAAATTAAAGAGGCTAAATTGGACTCTTATTTAGTATGTAGACATTTCATAAAAGGTAAATTTTATTAGATGAGATGACTCTGGCTTCAAAAGCTGCTTGAAAGCTGGTTTTTTTTCCCTTTAAGGAAAATTGAAAAAAAATTCAGTTTTTTCCTTTTATGAAGTAGGTGTGTATGGTGTGTTGTGTGTAAGTTGAAATGGCTCCAACATCTTTACACTCTTTTGTGGGCTGGGCAGTTATTTTATTAATTCACTTACTGAATAGTTATTGAATACCATCGGTATGCCAGATGCTTTGTGCAGCTCTGTGGATGTAGAGATGGAGACCTGGTTTCTGCTTTCACAGTCAGGTGACATAATGAACAATAGGGCTTGGGTGTTGTCAGCCCACAGACTCTTGAGTTTATGGATCTGAACATTTCTACTTGGATGACTTTGCTGTGATCTGTACTATTAAACGGTGACTTAGGAGCTTATATACCAGCAAGGCTGCTACTTTATCCTCCTTGCCTAAACCCTTCATCCCTAAACTGTATGTTGTTCTTTCAGGTTGAACCCTGGAATTCAGACCTGAATAGGGCAGAATTGGAAATGACCTTTTCATTCACAGCATGAGTGTGACTGAGGATGGGCTATGCAGTAACTCCTCTTTGGTATTACTAAGGCTTTTCCAGCTCTAAAATTCTGTGATTTTCTGATGGTTGGGCCTCTGGAGCTCCGAACACTGAATCTTTTCTCAAATGTTAAATTTGTTGTAGAAGGAAACAAAAATTAGATACCTCCTTTTTGAGATACCAGCTGAATTTTGGAGTACAAATACTGACTCAAGAATGAAAGAAAGGAGAAGAGTACATTTGCCCATCTCAGGAAATCAGACGGGAATTGAGAGTATGCCTGTGTTCATCTTCTGTAAACAAAACCAGTAATGGAATGATAATTTTTTTTTCCCTTCCTACCTCATCCTTCCAAAATAAAAAACAAACCCATAGTTTTAGGGTTTCTACTTGGAGAGACATATCTGTGGCTTGAGGCTTCAAGTTAGGAATATGATGGCACAGAAGAACCTGTGGGGCCCCAGAAACATCTGGAATCATTCATGATCGGACCAAAATAAAATAAAATTTATTTTTTAGGTAATATATTGGGTCCTGGAAGTATGGTGGCTGTAAATTCTTTAGCTAGGAAAATATAAAAGGAAAAGTTTGTGGACGGGTGTGTTCTCCCTCTGTTAAACTCTAGAGCATAATTAATTAAGCAGTGTGGCTGTACATTTCTTACTTGTTTTACTTGTACCATCTTCTGCATGTGTCCCAGCACTCATTAGCCTTGGAAAAATCACTTAAGAAATCTGTTTTCTTCACCTGTAGAATGGGGTACTAACACTTGCCCAGCCTATTTTGTAACGTGGTTAAAATGATCAAGTAAGAAAGCATATATGAAAGTGCTCACTATAAGTTGATACTTAGGTATCAAAAAAAAGAATGAATGGGAGTAGCACAGAATGCTTAGCTCTTTGGCCACTGTGTGTGTATGTTGATCTCTGCCACTTGGATTTGGCAGCCTACTATGCAAGTGTGTAAGTTTGAGATTGATCTCAGGGTTTTGGTTGATGATGATGAATAATATGGCCATGAATAGATAAAGTTCTGAAGATGTCCTTTAGGATAACTAGATTTGTCCCCCTCCCTGAAGGTTGCTGGTCAGTTGGGTGGAGCATCAGTTTGTGTAGGGAATACTAGTTATTAAGATATTTTGTTCTATTTTATTTAACTTTTGGTGTCATTCAGAAAAAGCTTTGAGCTGGCTTACCAAAACATGTACAGTTCACCAGGATTAAAATAAGATAAGGATATTGGGGCAAAGAGAAAACACATGTAGAGAAAATACAATAAAACCATGTTAAGGCTAATGGGCAGATTCACACAGGATAGGGTAGGGTCTTACGCAATAGGTAGAGGCGGCTTCCCAGGGAGCAGAACAAAGAGGAAAACATTTTGCAACTTTATCAAGAAATCTCCTCAGTGGAGAGGATGAGGGCATGAACTCTGCCCTTCTAAATGCACAGTAGTGATTTGTGAAACAATTGTTTTTATTCTCTTTCTCAGTGCATATTAATAACACAGTGACAAAGCATGATTCAGGGAAAGAGTAACCATAAGGGTCAAGATCATGAATTCCATGTAGGAGGCTCTGAAGGGCTGGCTTGAGCCAAGGAAAACATTTAGAACATGTCAAGGAGTAGATGAGCTGCTCGTCCTCAGGCAGTCCTCCACAAATATTCTTTATCCCAGCTGGGAGCTGGCATCACTCTCTGAATGGTTTCCAGTGATGTTGTGGCACACTTCATTGGCCAGGATCCCAGAGACCCAGGGATGGAGATGCCTGTCTTGTCTTGAGAGTTAAGTGTCTTCATAAGCTGTTGGCATTTCCTTCTTTTTCTCGTTTCCGGCATGTCTGTTGTAAGGATCAGACATGTGAATTGAAGTAGTTCATTGCTGGAAAAGGCAGCTAAATGCCAGTTGTGATTTTGGGGCTCTGGCTATGCTGCGAACCACTGGAAATTTGTGGATTGTCAATAACTCATTTTATTTTAGCCATTGGGTGACCATTCAGTGGCTGTTAATTCCATTTATAGCTCATGGTGACTGAATTCAAACCCATCATGTTTCTAGAGTTTGTTCCTGGAATCAAATCATTGGTAAATGCTTTCATTAGAGAATTCAGCTTGAACCCTTTGCCTGTTTTTCTGTTTCCCTGTTGTTACTAGCTCTAGATACTCCGAAAGAAAAAGGAAAAAAAAAATCCTCAGAAGGACTATGTGTTTTTAGAAACAGGGATTGTATTCTGTGCTTTACTGGGACACAGAAGGAGACTGTCTGGTTAAGACAAGAGATTGTGGCACTAAAAAAGGAAATTGGCAGGCCTGTCCTTGGTACTTTTAGTAAGAAAAGAAAGGGAAAGACAGGCTGGCTGGGGATTATATTAAAGGAAGCCCTAATCCTCACCTGACCCTACATTCCCTGAACCTAGAAGGGTAGTGTTCCTACATAGCAGTCATTTTGGGGAGCTAAAGACCGATTTGTTCGGCTTTCTGCCTTGTGTATTTAGGGTCTTAATGAAGAGATGGAAGCCTCTTAAGGCACAATCATGGCTGTTCTGGCATATTGCTTTCTTCACTTTGCCAGAGCCAGCCCCATCAATATCCATCGCCAAGTTTGTGTCCATATATGTTGCTTGTGACAAGAGGAAAGATTCTCATTAAGAATTTGGCCCTATTGGTGGGAATGTAAATTGATACAGCCACTATAGAGAACAGTATGGAGGTTCCTTAAAAAACTAAAAATAGAACTACCATATGACCCAGCAATCCAACTACTGGGCATATACCCTGAGAAAACCATAATTCAAAAAGAGTCATGTACCACAATGTTCATTGCAGCCCTATTTACAATAGCCAGGATATGGAAGCAACCTAAGTGCCCATCGACAGATGAATGGATAAAGAAGATGTGGCACATATATACAATGGAATATTACTCCACCATAAAAAGGAACGAAATTGAGTTATTTGTAGTGAGGTGGATGGACCTAGAGTCTGTCATACAGAGTGAAGTAAGTCAGAAAGAGAAAAACAAATACCGTATGCTAATACATATATATGGAATCTAAAAAAAAAAAGGTTCTGAAGAACTTAGGGGCAGGACAGGAATAAGGACGCAGACATAGAGAATGGACTTGAGGACACGGGGAGGGGGAAGGGTAAACTGGGACTAAGTGAGAGAGTAGCATTGACTATACACTACCAAATATAAAATAGATAGCTAGTGGGAAGCAGCCGCATAGCACAGGGAGATCAGCTCAGTGCTTTGTGACCACCTAGAGGGGTGAGATAGGGAAGGTGGGAGGGAGACCCAAGAGGGAGGGGATATGGGGATATATGTATATGTATAGCTGATTCACTTTGTTATACAGGAGAAACTAACACAACATTGTAAAGCAATTATATTCCAATAAAGATGTTTAAAAAAGAAAAAAAGAATTTGGCCCTAAAATTGGTCAGAATAAGGCTATGTTTGTATTTCTGTCCATAGCCTGCCTTCCTTATAGGTAGAAAGTCCTTTTTATAACTATAGGGTAACTGCGCCAGCTAATACGTTAACTGCGGTTTGATGTGGGTTAGTTACTCCAGAAGTCACATCAACTATTTGACATCAGTTTATATTCCAGCATGTGCTCCTCAGGCAAAAAGGGGGTTGATAATGGACTGTTAATGCCAAGAATGAGAATCTGATTTCAAAAACCTAGAAACCAGAAATAAGAAGGGTTTAGTGGTTTTGTTTTGTTTAGAGCATACTTTTTCTTCATAGATGCTTTAAGTACAAAGTAGTTCATATTTTTCCTAAATATGAAATGTTTTCAACATATTGCAAATACGTAATTTATACATTTACCATCAGAGCAAAATAGGACCAGGAAATCGTACTCCTATTTTGTAAATAGAGAATCAAAGGCATACTTGGAGAGTGGCAGTGGTCATCCATTTGTGTGTTGGACATGGCTGAGAAGAGAACCATTTTAATCAGCTCGTTTTTATTTATTGAGTAAAAGGAACCAAGTAACAGTGGAGGGCATAATGGAGTCAGGTATTCAGCTGTGTGGTGAGGGTGAGAGCTGTTTTATCTCAGTTCCTCTGGTGTGGCCCCCTTGCTTTGATGACAGGTCAGTTGGCTAGAGAAAGAATAGTTGAGCTGAATGCTCTGTTGAGGCTGAGAGGGACAAGAATGGGCATCAGGACAGAGGATGTCTGTGGGGACAGACGCTGATGGTTGTGCACAACGTCCTATACATTTGGGCTCCCACATATTTTAGTTGGTTGCATTTGTTATTATGTTAGTCTTGGTGTCTTTAACCCTGTGAGTGACAGTTGACAATGGTGCAGGTCTTTGATAGAGGAGAAACTGATCTGACCAGTTCTCTTTTCTTGATAATGCTTTCACATTTGCAACAAGATAGAGGAAGAGAGGCCTTGCTTCTCTATTCTGGGAACCTTACCAAATCTAATAAGGAGTCCCTGGTAGCAGTAACCCCTTTTAAGTAGCCCAAGTGTGAGACTCTGATCTTTTTTGTGTATGTGGCCTAGTTCCTGGATGAGAAGCCAGCTCTGATGTTAGGACTTTATAGAATCGCATAAAACTTAAGTTCTGATGTTTGTTTTTAGTGTTCCTTTTTTTAAAAATTAAAGAAAAAAAATGTGAAAGGAAACATTCTAACCATGTACTATATTCTGCCTATGGGACCAGTGAAACTTACTAAGACTTTTAACAGATTGACATAGACACTTAATTCTCTCTAGGACTCTGTCTTTCTCTTTCAAACAGAATCCTGTACTTTGATCATTTCGCAGGGTGGTTTTTTTGTTGCGTTTTGACTCTTGAATCCACAGCCATATGATGAGTATATTTGTATGTGCATATATTCACATCTCAGGACTGGCATCATCTTGGCGGATTTTTAAGAAAGTTTGAGGACTAAATTTTTATAGTTTTTATTTTATGCTTTTGCAGACCTTGGGGGAAGGTGTGAGGTGGAGGTGGATAGGAAGACTGAAAGGGAGGCTAAAACCTGCATACCTAAAGTTGAGTCAGCAACTCCTGAACCTACGGTTGCAGGGCTCAGAAACAGCTCCAGTTATTTTGAAGGATACCATATCATTCTAAAAATAAGAAATTTGCAGCCACATCAATGAGTAACATACTCTGCAGCGTTTTAGAAGGGAAGTGAGGCACAGGGAAATCAAAGAAACCCGTTATACACCCTTAAGTATAGCCCTGGGATTACCCAGGGTGGCTTTCATAGAAATTGAAACCCACATCCTGGGATGTTAGCAACCCTGGACAAACTCTTTCGCTCCCCTTCCTTGAGATTATTTTCCTCTAATTCTTTATGCATTTAGAGAATTGCTGAGGAAAGTCCACGTTCTTCCTTTTTGAAAATGCAGATGTTTTTAGAAATGACCACACTCTAAACTGAGTTCTGAGCCTTCTCTTGTAATTTTTCAGGCTGTGGTCTGGGTGAAGATAGAAAGATGGAGGTCTCATACCAGAATTTGGTTGAAGTCAGCTACGTCAGGGTATCTTGACTAACATAAGTCTTACAGTCCAAGTATTAGATTGGTAAGACCCTTTTGTGTCCCTGTAGCCACCAACCCATTTTGGGAGGAAAACCTGAAAATAAAGAAGGACTTATTTCATTATTCTGTAAGAATCTCATTTCTCTTTTTTTTTTTTTAATTTTATTTATTTATTTATTTATTATTTTTGGCTGTGTTGGGTCTTCGTTTCTGTGCGAGGGCTTTCTCTAGTTGCGGCAAGCGGGGGCCACTCTTCATCGCGGTGCGCGGGCCTCTCATTATCGCGGCCTCTCTTGTTGCGGAGCACAGGCTCCAGACGCGCAGGCTCAGTGGTTGTGGCTCACAGGCCTAGTTGCTCCGCGGCATGTGGGATCTTCCCAGACCAGGGCTCGAACCCGTGTCCCCTGCATTAGCAGGCAGATTCTCAACCACTGCGCCACCAGGGAAGCCCTCATTTCTCTTTTTAATTAATTTTTTTTTTTTTTTACTAAACAAGCTTTCTTTTTTTTTTTTTTTAAATCTAAGTTCTTATTCACTCCTGAAACACTGTTTTCCTAGTATGCTTTGTATATAGCAGCAGATTTTCACTTGGTATGAAAAGTAAGTCCATTGGTTTTCACGTGTAGATGCTTTTCAAGAACACACAACTTCTCACCATCCTTTTTAACAATAAAAAATCACATTGGCAGTTTTGGTGCCTGTTTATGGAGATTCCTTGAGAATTATCAACAGACAGAAAATTCCCCTAGGCAGATAGAAAATGTGGTCTACTTGGACATCTTATTAAGTGGAGCTTTTTGCATATAAGGGCTTCTGAAGATGTTTAGGCTGTCAGAGCTGGAAGAGTTTAGAGGGCCTGAAGACCACTCTTTCTTTATAAATAAGGAGAGCCCAAAGCCCAGAGAAGTGAGTTGCCTGAGGTTGAGAGTTAGTTAGTGGCCCCCACTGGTCTCCGAGCTGCTCATCACACTACGTTGACTAACAGTGATAACCGGTACATCCAACAAAGAATATAACGCCCAAGTTTTTTAGTCTTCTGAATCTTCAAAAGAAAGCTAAATTGTATTATTAAAGTTCACGCTAAGTGTCTTTTATTACATTATGATTGTTTGAAAATTGTGTACTGTTGTAAAACCAGACTGCTTAACTAGAAAACCCAGCATTAACCTAGCCTTTACCAAGTAGTAGTGAATATATTGCTGTATATAGAGGTAGAAAGAGAAGGTTGTCTGTTTGAAGAGTCAAGAGAAAAGATGGTATCTTGTCCTCAGCAAGAGGCCCCACATGGATGAAAGGAGAAATTGAGACTAGTTACTGTGGTTAAGGAAATGGTAATGCTCAGATGCTGATCTAATCGAGTTTTGAGTTTTGTTTGCAAAACCACCAATTTTTATTTTGGTGCTTTTCAGATATTCTTACAGCCTTCCTGGGGAGATTTATTTTTTGGAGACATTGCTCACATTGTTTACTCCTCTAGGTTAAGTGTACTAGGCCATCTGTTGTTAATTTTATAGTTGTATTAAATTCCATTCTTTGCCTGGCTTGTAAGCACCAAAAGCAAACTTAGACAGAAGCAGAATCATTTGCAAGTCATGTAGCTTTGTGCTGAATGGTGGTTTTTATAAGTGCAGTTTTCAAATGGGCTGAGATTCTATGCTGAGTTTGGGGACAAGTAATTTAAACCTGGGGATCTTTGCCAGTTCTCTGGGAGAGCTCTCTCGGAGACGCTGGGCAGTTGTTATTCCAAAGCAAGCTCTTGGGGTAAAGCTGGCAGTGATATTGATAAATTGCTTTTAAGATGCCTGGAGCTGAAGGACAATGATTTTGTAGTACTCTTTCAAGTTCTCAGGATGACCTCTGAAATCTGGAACAGCTAATCTGAAAGGCCAATATTCTTTAGGGCAGGCACAGGAAAAGCTTGTCCTCTCCTTGATCCTCGTGCGAGAGTTTCTTGGAGAAGCCAGGCCTATGGGTCTTGGCGGCCTGGCGGAGACATTGAGAGCAGTACTTCTGGCATTTTCAGTCTCCCCTGAGGCTTTAAAGAACGTTTCAAGGAGAACTGAGAATCATCCCTCAGCTGTCAATAGCCTCCTGAATTGGCTTCTAGGTGTTGTACATGGGACCACTGTGTGCAAAAGCACAATTTATATTTTATCTGGATCTCAGCATCAAGTTGCTCTTTTTCCAATAGTTTTATGGTAAGTGGTGGTTTCTCTGATAGGATTTCCATTGCGAGTTGAACAAAAAAAGATGACAAAATGGGGTTATTACCTAACCAAATTGCCTCGTGTACAGACAAGCTGAACTGGTGCTTTGCCTGGAGTTGGCCTGGAGTTTTCAGAAACTCAATTGCTGCCTTTATAAGGCTGTGCCTGGGGTTGTATTTCCAATCTCTCTCAACTTTTGTTCCTGTGGAAGGGAGGAAGTGGAGCTGTGACAGATATATTGCCAGATAGCACACAATAGCATACAAAACGAGAAAGACATGGCGTGAGCCATTCACGGAGACAGATTTACACTCTGTGCTGCCCTCAAGCCATAGATCCATCTATTTCAAAGAAACAACCTGCCCACTGTATTATATTTCAGACAGGGACACAGCTTGGAAGAGGGATGCTGACTCCTTCTGTTTAGTTTTGCCAACAATGCTGCATATTTTGCTGTAGTCAATTACTTTTGTGGGGATGGGAAAGTTTATTTGGCAAAGGAAAGCCTGTCTCTAGATGAGAAGCTGAAGAAGGGAGATAATCAGGGGAAAGTTTTGGCCATGCTGTTGCCTTAGTGAAGTGTATATGTGTAGTTTTGCTGGTTTTTGTTACTATTTGGCCAATGGTATTATCAGGCATTGGGGGTATTACACCTATTCCACAACAAGAAAAACAAAGCTAGAGAGATTGTGATTGACCCAAGGCAAGAGTGTTTGACATTCATGGTTTCTTTTTGGTTCTTTCCATAGGCCTGTTTCCTAGAGATATGGCAGAATTAACATGTGTCAGTTTGTTTCATTAATGTTACATGGTGATAACATTGCATAGTAGTAAATAGCCTGAGTTCTGGAATCTGTCTGCCAGGGTTCACATCCAGGCTCAACCATGCCCTCACTACATGATCCCTGTGCCTCAGTTACCTTACCATTAAAATAGGTATTTCAGGTCTTACCTTATAAGGCAGCTCTGAGAGCTAAATTGAGTCAATACATGTAAGGCATTTAGAACTAAGTATTTTTAATCTTAGCTATTACATTTTTAAAATGTGTGTTGATTTCATGGCAGATATGTGTGCTACCTGGTAGATTGTTCTATAAACATTTCAAATATAAAAAATAACTGCATGCATTAAAATTTACTTTCCAGATTGACAGTTTTAAGGAATGAAAAAATATTTTGGTAATGGTCCAAACTTGGAAGAAATCAGGGAAAGAGAGGACAGTGTGTGTGTAGTTTTACAGCTGTACATGGTGGGCTTGTAAAATATGTACAGTTGACCGTTGAACAACACAGGTTTGAAATGCACGAATCCACTTATACAGGGATTTTTTTCAATAGTAAAGTATACTACAGTGCTACATGATTCAAGGTTGGTTAATTCCACAGATGTAGTACTCTGGATATGGAGGAAGCAAGGATAGGAGGGGCCATGGATACAGAGGGCCAACTGTAAGTTTTACTTGGATTTTCCACTGTATAGGGTTGGGCACCCCTAACCCCTGCGTTGTTCAGTGGTCAGCTGTAATTGTGTATCTTCTGTTGGTAATAATTTATTCTGAGGAGGAGAAGCAAATGTTGATTACACACCTCCTCTCCTGTGAGGTAGATTATTTTTGTTTTTGATTTGATTTATTTTGACTGGATAAGACAGTTGTTTGTCCTCAGTTGAATGAATCTAGAGATATGAGAAAATGTTTTTACTTTTGTGACATGCAAGGACCTTTGAATGAAATCAGTCACCTTTTCTTGAATAAACCATTTTCATTTTTTTTTTTATAAAGCATTCTTTTATTTATTTATTTATTTATTTATTTATTTATTTATTTATTTATTTATTTATGGCTGTGTTGGGTCTTCGTTTCTGTGTGAGGGCTTTCTCTAGTTGCGGCAAGTGGGGGCCACTCTTCATCGCGGTGCGCAGGCCTCTCACTGTCGCGGCCTCTCCCGTTGCGGAGCACAGGCTCCAGACGCGCAGGCTCAGCAATTGTGGCTCACGGGCTTAGTCGCTCCGCGGCATGTGGGATCTTCCCAGACCAGGGCTCGAACCCGTGTCCCCTGTATTGGCAGGCAGATTCCCAACCACTGCGCCACCAGGGAAGCCCCATTTTCATTTTTTTACAACTTGTGTTTTTTTTTTTTTACATAGATATTACATTTTTAAGTCAGATATGTTTTTAGGGTATCGTTGTTTTCTGTCATATTGGAAAAATATAATTGCACGAGTGTGTTATTCTCAGAATGAAGTGGGTTCAGGCATGTTGCCTTACACTAGTAGGAATCCCTTAGTAGTTTTTCTTCAGCAGACATTCATTGATTCAAGTCATTCATTGATTGATTTGTGAATACCTCAGTAGAGTTGTATAGGTAGGGGATTTTCAGAGTTAACTTTTGAGCATTTATAGCATTTTGTCCACATGGCAAATACACTATGTGAGTTCAAATAAAGTCTGGTATGAATTTGCTTACTGCATTAGGTGAATAATTCCAGGCCTGTGTTTTTTTGTTTGTTTGTTTTGTCATCACACTTTTTTTTTTAATTATTAAAGTTTTTCTGTATTGTGGTAAAAAACACATTACATTTATATCTTAAACATTTTTAAGTGTACAGTTCAGTAGTGTTAAGTGTAGTCACATTGTTGTGAAACAGAACTTTTTCATCTTGCTTGTCTGAAACTCTATGCCCATTAAACAATAACTCTCCCTTTCTCCCTTCCCGCAGCCCCCAGTAACCCTCATTCTATTTTCTGTTTTTGTGAATTTGACTACTTTAGATACCCCATCTAAGGTGGAATCATAACAGTATTTGTCTTTTTGTGACTGGCTTATTTCACTTACATAATGTCCTCTAGATTCATCCATGTTGTAGCATGTAACAGGATTTCCTTCCTTCTTAAGGCTAAATAATCTTCCATTTTATTTATATACTACATTTTCTTTATCCATTCATCCTTCTATGGATGTTTGGATTGCTTCCACCTCTTGGCTGTTGTGAATAGTGTGCTGCTGTGAATATGGGTGTGCAAATATCTCGAATCCATGCTTTCAGTTCTTTTGGATGTATGTTCAGAAGTGAGATTGCTGGATCATATGGTGTATCTATTTTTAATTTTTTGAGGAATCTCCATACTGTTTTCTATAGTGGTTGCACCATTTTACAATCTTACCCACGGTACACAAGTATTTGCCAAGTCTGTCTTTTAAATAGTGCTACCCTAACTGACAGAGTGGTTTGTGGAGAACAGGGTAGCTGTGAAAGTTAGGATAGCCGGTTTCAAGCTTGATCAGGTCCTTGGAATCAGCCTCATAAGTACTGGGTAATCATCCTTGTTAAGGTCATACTGCTGGACCAAGGCCTGTAGATTGGCACTGAATTGTGCATGGAATTGGCCTGGGTGTTGGGAGACATGCTGCAGTTGCTGTAAGTGATCTTAGGCAAATCACCTTAGTGCTCTGCTCCCCACTATTATCATCTGTAAAATGAGGGGGTTGCACTTCTCCCTTAATTTACCTGTTCCAGAATCTTATTGGCCATTGTAGAACCCAAGCATCTAGGGAAGATATTATGTACACTTTTTGTAATTATTTGATAGATCAGATTTCTCTTAGCACCAATTTGGGTTCTGTTTTTCTTTGTTAAACATATATTTTTCTTACTCTTTTATTGCCCCAGACACTAAGAGATGTGGAGGGAGACCTTGGCGATTAAGCGTGCCGGCAGCCAGTCAGAATGTCTGCGTGAAAAATCCTTGCTCTTCCATTTACTAGGTGTATGACCTTGGACAATTTAATGAACTACTATGCCTCAGTTACTCCATGTGAAATGGAGATAATACTACCTGTGTCCAGTTCTTGTGAGGTTTAGGCAAATTAATGCATGTAAGGTGCTTTGCATGGTACTAACACATAGTAAGCACTCAATAAGTGTAAAGTCTCATCATCATATAATATCCTAGTTACAATTTGGAAAATGAGTGAGGCCATCTTCCATTAGAACTCCACATTTACACTTCCTGAGGATATTGCTTCCTTACAATGTTTTCTCTGGGGTGGGAAGAGTATACCTATTGTACAGCAGGAGACACTGAATGGCAGAGATTATGCTTTATTTGACGGGGATTAAGACTTCAATTTCATGATTGCAGCCCTTCTTTGCCTGGCATACTGTCTCAGACTTACTGACTGTAAGGCCTCATAAGAATGGGTTTTCACGTTAGAATCTGGTAAGAGCTCTTTCTGTGCTCTTCACCTTTTTTTTTTTTTTTTTTTTTAATACAAACTTCATTTTATAGCTACTTTATTTATTTATTTATTTATTTTTGGCTGTGTTGGGTCTTCGGTTCGTGCGAGGGCTTTCTCTAGTTGCGGCAAGTGGGGGCCACTCTTCATCGCGGTGCGGGGACCGCTCTTCATCGCGGTGCGTGGGCCTTTCACTATCGCGGCCCCTCCCGTTGCGTGGCACAGGCTCCAGACGCGCAGGCTCAGCAATTGTGGCTCACGGGCCCAGCCGCTCCGCGGCATGTGGGATCCTCCCAGACCAGGGCTCGAACCCGTGTCCCCTGCATTAGCAGGCAGACTCTCAACCACTGCGCCACCAGGGAAGCCCCTCTTCACCTTTTTATTAGCAGTCAGCCTTCCAGGCTGACCTGAGGTAGGATCATTTTGGTTTCTCTGCAGACCAAGATCTACCTGCTTGATGCTGACAGTTGGGAAAACATAGGATGTCTGCATCCTTTTAGAAATATAACTTGGTACTAATACTAGCTTCTTTAGTACTAATTTAGTACAGCCACTTCAGAAATCTGATTTACGTACTTAAAACTTGGCCAGTCTATTCAAAGGTGGGTAGATCTTGCATATGTCTGCCTTCTTGTGGGTAGCAGCAGTGCTGCAGTTACTCACCTGTTACAGTTCTGTTAATCAATATAGAGGCAGAGAGGGGAAGACCTATCCAGGAAAAACAAAGCCTCTGCTTGAAGAGTCCCCATCTCGCGTTCAACAGATGAGGGACATGTTGGAACCTCACTAGGTCTCAGTTTCCCCAACTAAAACATAAAGGGTCTGAGCCAGGGGATATTTCAGGGCTTTTCAAGTTACGAGAGTCAGACATCTTGAGATTGGAAAAAGCCCCGTGGGTTCTTATGGCTTAATAGATACCGACTTGGGTCCTTGGACCCTTTAATCAATAGAAATTGGTAAGAGGCCAGATTAGAAATTCAGGCAAGGCTTTAAACTAGGAGTTGTGCTGCAGCACTAGGGAGCGAAAACAAGTAACAGGTACCCTTGCTCACTCCCGAGGCGGGGGGGAGCTGGTTTCTTAAATGGGGTGAGGGTCAGGGTGGATCGGTGGGTTGTGCAGGAGGTGTAGCT
This sequence comes from Balaenoptera acutorostrata, assembly GCF_949987535.1. Lineage (NCBI taxonomy): Eukaryota > Metazoa > Chordata > Mammalia > Artiodactyla > Balaenopteridae > Balaenoptera > Balaenoptera acutorostrata. The sequence goes on from NC_080078.1 coordinate 12,274,174, forward strand.
TTGGTGGTCTGTCCACCCCCTTGGTGGTGCTGTGTGCAGGGATCATGTGTGGTACCCTGCTTCTGCTCTCTGTACCTCAGAAATGGCAGTTGGTTTGTGGCCTTTTTGTATCTTATTGTTCATAATTGCCCCAACTGGACATGCATGCAGTTATTTTTACTCCCTTATAGTTTCCTTGTATTCTGTTGCTCAAGGAGACTGTTGTCCAGGTGCAAGCACTCTGGTAAAGGGTCCCAGGTCCCAGCCCTATCTCATTATGAAGACACTCTGAGAAGTGTTTTTATTTGTGTGTCTTGGGAAGAAGGAGGCATGGGGAGGTAAATGGGTGGGCATTTGGGGAGAAACTGGAAAAAGGAGAGACCAGGGAGTTCTGATGATCTGAAATGAGCCACCCCTTCTGGAGTGCTTGAGTGGCAGTTGTACCCAGGGACGGTCTCAAGCCCTTCTCTGAAATGGCAGCCCCATCAGACCAAGGGAGTCTTTAATGATGGCTCTGCTGTGGCCCTCAGTAGGGCCAAGGCTTGCTGCCCTGGTTCATAGCTGAGATGGAAGGATTAATGGATCGGTGCCCCTCTTCTGTTTTTTTGCTAGCACTGTCTTCGTACCCTGTTGCCATTTATGTTTTTTGATGAATGATTAATTAGAAAAATAACCATTTGTAAATTGTGAGTGAACTAGACATTTGGCCCTGCCTGTAGGGAAATGGCGCCTCTGAGCCGGGTGTAGCTTGCAGCCAGTACATCAGAGAAGCAGTATTCCCAGACCAGTGATGAATTTACATGAAGTTCCTTTGCAGCATGTTAATGACGGTTACAGCCGAGTAACTAGTGGAAAATAATAGCAAATGGGAAGAGTAAATATTTAATGCCTCTATATCATTTTTAGCTTGCTGTAAAATATGCATTTTGATTTAGGAGGGAAATGAGGGAATCTTGGACATTAAGAGTCAATGTAAGCTTGTCTGAGTTACTTTCTGTTTCCTTTTCTTTCTTTGTACTTAAGTAAATTAAAAAGATAAAGTGAGTTGTTGCTGAGGCAGATTTCACTAGGGAAGTGGTTTTTCTGTAAGTTTTAGGTTACAAGATGCTTCTTTCCTGGCAGTTTGAATCTATATGTCCGGTCAACATCATTGATTAAATGCCTGGTGTGTACAGAGGCCCATACTGTCTTTAAAATACAGCTTTCATCATGTTACTTTCCTGCTTTAAAACTTCAGTGACTCCTCACTGCTTCTAGGCTGAAAGCTGGACTCTATAGCCTAGCTTTTAGTGCCTGTGTGCTGTGACCCCAGCCTGCTTTCCTGCCTTACTCCCTAAGAGAATTCCATGTGGACCCTTTGCTTAATCCAGAGTGCTTGACTCCTTATCTTTGTAACACGCCAGAGGCATTCTCTCACCATTGCACCTCTGCTCAGATCATTCTGGGGCAGAAATGACCTTCTGTTCTTCTGTGCCTATCTAAAGCCTATCCTTCCTCCAAGGCCCAGTTCTAGAAGTTTCTCTGACTTCCCTGACTAGATAGAGAAAAATAGAGAAATAGAGAGAAAAATGAAAGTGGGTCACAATTCTCTGTCCCCTCCAGTTTGCCACCTCTGTACTTTAGCGAATTCAGAATGAGTCCTACTTTCCCCCACTTCCTTCTTGGCCATCTTCTAATTCTAGACAAACAAAGCTATTTGTCCAGGTGGGCAGGTTGTTAACAACAGAAATTTCTGAGGATTAAAATTGAATTTAGTAGGGAAACTGGCCTCAGGGATAGTTCCGTGTTTTCTGAGATCAGAGAGTTTTGATGCGGTTTAGCAAGAGGTTGCACTGCTTTCTTCTGAGGCCACACTGGTAGAAGTAAGGTACCAGAGAAAGGGTCCAGGCCTTATTACTCCGTTGTTAAAACTGTCTTGGAGTGTTGAGTTCAGAGCCAGATAAAATGATAATATTCAGAGAAAATGATCAGGATGGTGAGGCGGGCCTGAAAACATGAAGGCTGGGTGGATAGAAGAGAACAAGGGAGGCTGTGTCCTCTGTTTTCAAATATTCAGAAGGCTGTCTTCAGGAAGAGAGGTAATTAGACTTCACATATGGACCCACGAGTTGAGAACAAAGACTATTGGGGGCTAGGTTATAGGAGGACGGATTTCAGATCAGTATAAGAAATACTTTTCTCATACTGTTGTGAAAAAACGAAATGGAGACAGTAGCTTTCCCAAGTGTGAAGTGATGTGAACATAGGAGACGGTATTCTAATCTTAAAGATATATGGCCTTATAGTGACCGAACCACAGGTACTAGAATGGAAGATTAGAATAGGTCATTTTCTCCTCCAGAGTAAAACCATAGGGTTTTGGAGAAGGATTCAGTAGTGGAAAGAAACAAACCCCGCTGTGTCCAAAACTAGGAACAAATCCTGACATGGATCAAGAAATAATAGGTACTGTTTTCTAAGCTGGTACTGAAATGATGATGAAAACAGTATGAAATCTAGAACTGACAGTTATTAACACTGGATTCAAGGACCTCGAGAGTAGTATTTAAAAAGGAGAAGATCCTTGCAGAATTATCAGGGAGTCATAAGCAGTTTCAACATTAACCTTTATCTCTTTGGAAAATTTTAAAAGATCTATTGTTTTAAAAATAATAATCATAGAAAAGTAAGACCACAAAATTGTCTTGGCACAAGTAATTTGGATTTATAAAGGCTAGTGTTTAATGGGGACAGAGTTTCAGTTCAGGAAGGTGAAAAATTCGGGAGGTGGTAGATGGTGAGAATTGTAGAATAATGTGAATATACTTAGTGCCACTGAACTGTACAGTTAAATATGGTTAAAATAGTATTTTTTATATTATGTGACTTTTACCACAATAAAAAGAATTAAACATTCCCCAGGATACAAATTTTAATGCCTGTGTATATCTTTCTTTATAGAACATCATACCTTTTGTCAGAGTCTCAAAAGTGACTTTGACTCAGAAAACATTAAGAATTACTGATCTGGAGTTGTGGTTCTCAAATTTTTGGATTTAATCCATGTAGGTGGGGCAGAAGTTCCTTACCTCACCTTTACCATCCAGCATCAAGATAAGCAAATATTAGTATGAGCCATATATATATGATTTTATGAGTCATATATATATGATTTTATTTTATAAAGCAGTGTCCCATAAGCTTAAAAAATGTAATTTTGTTGTAGTTTCCTTGGTGGTAGATAGCAAATGATTTAAAGAGTGTAAAAATTACAGATGAAGGTTTATTATACTAGCAATTTTTTGGAAAGTGGGCTTGTTGTATATATATCTGCTTTAGCTGTAGGGGTTTGGATTATTCTTATTTTTAGCCACACCACATATGTATCCTAAGGTCTCATTATTGAAAATTGCAGGACAAAAATATAAACATGTACCACTACACATTGAGATTAACCAGATAATCTTCAACAAGTCAAACTTCTAATGATAAAATTGAACTAAAAGTAACTTAAAACTGAAAGGCAGGAATAGCAGTATTGCAAACTGTGACTGACTCAAGACAGCACTGATGCTACAGTGATAATACATCATCTTTCCCGAGCACTTGAGAATTCTGAGTTCCAGTATTGGTGTGAGTGCCCAGAAGACGCTCTGCAGCATTGTAGGGCAGCCCGAGTTTTTGGTAGACCAAAATTTAAGTTCTTGGTATACTCTGCTAACTTGCTGATTTTAATTAATGCAGATTTTAGGACCCTACCCCCAACACTTATTAGGCAGCTAGCAACTCTTGGTCATATTAAAGATGAGTATCTGTGTAATTGCATATTTACCTTTGAGAACTAAAAAATGATGTATAAATCAGTTACAGATCTCCTGTGGTTACTAGTAGTTACAGGACCCTACTTTAAGGAACACTAGTCTACCAGATTAATTTATGGTTGTAGATAAATGATACCAGACATTTTGAGGGAGGATTAATATCTAGGAGACTATCCAAATAATGGCCTTTTTTTCTCATTTTGTTTAAAAATTAAAAAAAAACAAACACATCAGCCTAAATGCTTCTGATAACCAGATACCCTTTTTTTCTAAATACTCCTTTATTTACCAACTGCCTTACGCCTGGCCCTGGAGTAAGATCAACAGCTGTGTGTGAGTAATTTTTTCCCCCTCCCTTGCTGTGCTCTTCCTATCAAATTGAAATACCCTGGCACTTTCTTCCCTTTTTGAAAACACAAAAGAGGATTAGGCCATATAATGGACTATTTATGTGTCAAATTAAACGTTTTACTCCGAGGCTGTTTTTGAGTTATGTGAGCAGTAAAAATATGTATTAAGCTGCCAAGCCTTTTAAAAAATGCGTATTATTTAGCTGATAGCCTGTAACAGTCTGATGGACCCGTAATGGTGTTTTGAGTAAATAAGCATTTGAACAATTATGAAAGTTATGTTTACATGTATATTAGACAGCCCGGGTAGGGAGTGACCAAAAGTTATTACCAGTTGACAGCTGCTGTCTGGTGACCAATTTGAAATGAATTGGTGGATTCCCTTCAGTGTGGAGTGAACAGGTTTCCCTGTCAGGGGAGCAGGCTGTGTAATCATCAGTGTGCGTGTGGGGCCCCAGCCCTGGAGGCCTGCATGTTGGTCAAATGAGGCACTGGAATAAAACGTCTTAACTCCATAGTGAACTGCTCCTTAGATTTACAAGTATGGTCTGTTTTATTTCATTTTATGTCTTGAAATTTATAAATATGTTCACAGAATACAGGCTGTGCAAAACAAAGTATCCTGTTCTTGGGAAGAGGGACCATGTATGTTTCTTTGGCATCTACTTTCTAGGGCAGTGATCTTGAAATTTTCAAGATCATGTGTCCCTGTCAATAATAAATATTTTTATATTCACGTCTAAATTGTATACATATTTACACATATAAAGCTTACACAAAAAATAGGAGTTTAAAGGATTGAGATAAAAAATAAGTGTGCATAGCTGATTTTACTTTTGTACTTGAGTGAATCCCCTTTGCACATACCCTGGGATAAGGACACCTTGCGTTAGAGACCAAGGCTGGTACCTTGATACCTTTGCGTCGTGCAAAGGGCACCATGGATCATAGAGCTGTGACTTGGGCATGGCATTCATAAACTTGGGCAAGTCTTTTAATTACCTTAAGCCCCAGTTTCCTCATTTGTAAAATATCGATAACTACCTGTGAGGTTGTCATAAAGATTACTGATAGTAAACATCATATGTCCGCTTAAGCATTTGCCGGAAGTCACCTCATCTCTCCCTGACCCTTTCTAAAATAGCTCCTTCCTCTCTAATCACTTTTTTTTTTTTTAACATCTTTATTGGGGTATAATTGCTTTACAATGGTGTGTTAGTTTCTGCTTTATAACAAAGTGAATCAGTTATACATATGTTCCCATATCTCTTCCCTCTTGCATCTCCCTCCCTCCCACCCTCCCTATCCCACCCCTCTAGGTGGTCACAAAGCACCGAGCTGATCTCCCTGTGCTATGCGGTTGCTTCCCACTAGCTATCTATTTTACGTTTGGTAGTGTATATATGTCCATGCCACTCTCTTACTTTGTCCAATCACTCTTAATGCCTACTCTGCTTTACTTCCATTAAAACAGCTTTTCGCCATATGAGTTAATACTGTTTAAGTCTTCACTGGATGGGAAGCTTTGTGAGGAGAGAGACTTTTCTTCCCTTGTTCACTGCTGTATCCACAGCTCCTAGAAGAGTGCATGACACACAGTAGATGCTTAGTAAATATTAGTTGAAAATGGAATGTTGGTCACTTAGTAAGTTGATTAATAGAGGCCATTATTTCTTTCATTGAGTGCCCTGCACATAGTTGGTGCTCTAGGATAGTAGTAGTAATTCTTTGTGTGTGATTTGCTCTCAGTGGGTTCCAAGACAGGAGGTATTTTTCCTGCAGGAGAATGGATTTTTTTGTCTATTACAGCCAGCTGTTTATCAGAGTGAGGTTAGACATGAAGTCTGTAGCCCTGGCTCTGAGCCAAGTGCACTGACCGCCCCCCCCCCCTCCACCGTGTGGTTCTGATGCATCACCTTGGCCTCATTAGCAACCTTCTGTGGCCCACCATGCCATCCAGCTGAGAACTTCACAGGGCCAGGGGTGACGGGCCATATGGATGTGTCTCAGGGAGGGCAGTGGCATTGCCGTGTCAGGTCTGTATAGAGGACAAACATAATTTCTTACGTGGTTGACAGGGAGCAGTGGAGGGGAAAGAACCACACCTTTGGAAGACACTTTTCTTGGCTGCTCTTTGAAATGAGTTGTTACAGAAACACCTGTTACTTTGAAGGCCTATCATTTTTAAGGTCACACTTTTGATAGGGCTATAAAATAAAGGCATATGGAGCGTTTTCCAGTGTTGCTCTGGAAACATTCGTGTGGTGATTTAATAGGAGGGATGAATGAATATGAGGTTCGGGAGTCTTTACATGTATGAACAATTACATATGCAGTTCAGTAGCCTACAAGCATTAAAAATATAGCATTTATTGATTCCTTATATCTTTCAGCTTGGTTCTTATCTGTTATCTCTTCAGTTGATATGGATTTGTGCTCAACTTTCCTAAAAGGGGAGATGGGGAAATATTTTCTGGGATCAGCTGATATATTGCTCTGAATTTGACCATTTTAAAGGGTTATGGTAGATATCAATCTGGGTTGTGTTGTAGGTGAAGGATGGGGGCGTTTTCTTTATCCTCTTCTGGCCCACATCCTCTAACAGGCTACTTATTAAGGGCATTCTGGGCTGTACAGAATGAGCTAAGAATGTGATCAAGCTCATCACATTAGCCCTATTTTCCAGGCTTGAAAAATAAATTAAAAAAAAATAATCGTCTTAAATAAATATAAAAATAAATATAATAACCTCCAGAACCCCTGGAGGTTCTACCATTCAAGAGCTTAGTGGGGAATGCACTACCTGAAAGACCTCTTTTTGAAGATGATCTCCTTCAATTAATTTAAAAACATCGGAACCCTCCTCATTTTAACTTAAGAAAAGGATCTCTCTTTTTTATGGTATTTTAAAGAGTCATGGTAGATGGAAATGATGGGGAAATTGTTGCAACATGCAAAGAGGTTTGGAGTTGTGTAGATCTTAGTACAAATGCTGACTCAGCCAGTAATTGTCTATGCTGTCTTATAAAGCTAGATAAACTGTGAGCCTTAGTTTCTTCATCTGCAAAATGGGAGATATTTATTTCATACACTTGTGAAGAGTTGATGAACAAGAGGATGTGAAAACATCTGTCACTGCCTGGTATATTTTTTACATTCAGTAAATCTTAGCAGCCCATTTCCGCCTTTTTGGGGGTAAAGCCACAGGAAGTTTTGGTAAATAATTGAAGTACTTGGTGCTAAAGGGAAATTTACCTCATGCTGTGACATTTTTTTTTTGTACAAACATGGGATTCTAGAAATAAAAAGAGGGTAATTTTTTTCCCCTTGGCCATATGGGTTAGTAATGCTTTTCTTGGCTTTTGACAACAACAAAAGACTAATTTGTTGCCTCTGGGGTGTGTGTATGTGTGTGTGTGATTTTTAACTGTTTATGTAATTCATTGCTTATCTCAGGGACTGGAACCTTTCTTCTTACCCTCAAGATTCCTGCAATTTCATGTGCTAATCCAGCTTGAATTTGTATTGCATAGAACAAGAGAGTGTTGAAGTTAGAGGAGAATCTCCAGATGTAATCTCTCAGAAGAAGAAAAAGGCAAAACTTGGAGAATTTGGGACTTGTTGTGCAGCTAGTTAGTGACAAAGCTGGAGTTGCAGCAGATCTGATTTCCACAACATTGCTCTAGCACTGTGGTTCTCAAAGCACTTAACGGACCAGCAGCATAACCTGGGAACTTGTTGGAAACGCAAATTCTTGCACTGACCCACTGAATCAGAAACTTTAATAAGCCTCCAGGGTGATTCTGATGCTGCTAGAGTTTGGGAAAGACTACTGTAGTCTTTACACTATTTGGCAGGGATATTTGCTGAGTTTCATGGGCAATGTGAGGTCTTCATTTTACCTTTCAGATGTCTCCTCCTGCTGTTTGATGTCCCCTCTAAAAGCAATTCCAACTTTGATGTTGGTTTCCTTAGATTTGCATGTGATTGTTGCTGGGGCACTTCTGTGAAACTGATATTTGTTGCCGTCCTTTCTTAACATCTGCCAAGGGTGTCTGAGCTGGGCTGATTTCCTTCCAAGACAGACCCAGGTTAAGGTACAGAATTTTTTCAGATACAGGGTATAGCATTTTTTCCAGAACATCAGCAGGGTAATTTGGCTCGTTGTTGACATGTCACTGATGTCTGAAAAAATTACTCCTCCCTCTTTAAACACTCTGAATATCCTTATCCACATATCTAGATGTGCTTTATAGGAACACTAGCAGATAACCTGGAATTCTCAAGAAGGCCACCATAACCACGTAAAGAGGGAATGAAGTCTTGCCTGAATGTCTCTTAGTTGCTTCAACTGGAGATAAATGCAGAGTGACCTCCATTCTGTCCAAGGAGGCTGACTTTCTTGTCACTTTGTGTAACATTAATTTCCTAATGTATTTCGGTCTGTTTGTAAAAAGGATTTTTTTCCTAGTGTCTTAGCTGTTGACTGGACTTCTACATTTTCATTGGTAAAATAGGTATGTCTGTGCTGTGAGTGGAGAAGGATAGGTTAATAAGAAACACTGAACCAGTGTGGCATATGCAGTTAATTAACACTACCAGAAAAGCTGGCTAACGGTTATGTGTAAACTTTTATTTCCAAACATCCAGAAATTGTTCAGGGTTATCTTACTTATTCTGAGGGGTAGGTTAGGAAGCTGTACGAAGCTGTATGGGCAGAAACTTTTTGGACAGCCATTCTCAAACTTTACTTTGCATTAGAGTCTCCTGGAGGGCTTATTAAAATGCATATTGCTAGACCTCCTCCGCAGTTTATGGTCCAGCAGGTCACAGTGGGGTCTGAGGATTTGTATTTCTAACAAGTTCCCAGGTGGTGCTGATGCTTCTGGTCCAGGGACCTCACTCTGAGAGTCACTGCTTTAGGATGTAGATCTCTTGCTCCTCTTTGCCAAGGGAAAGGAAACTGAATTGCAGGGGCTCCCTTTTCTTTCCGCAGAAGCGTTGCCTCTTTTAAGCAAACATTAAAACAAGATTTATACACTGCATCCATGGTGTCATGCACTGAGCTAGGTGCACTGGGAATAACTAAAGTGGTCTCTGCTCTTGGGAAGCTCACTGTTTAGAGAGGGGATTAACATAAGAAAACAGCAGTCAGGATCTAATATGACACGTGCTGCGGTGGAGATGTCAGGGACAGATTCTTTAGATATGCTGTGGGGACTGGCCTAAGCTTTCCTCAGACTATCTCAGCATTATATTTATGGGTGTAAGCAAAACAAAGCATCTGTTAACTCTCAGATCAGCTTTCTCTCTTCTTTGATTTCTTGGGCATCCCGAACTGTGTATTCAGAGCCTTCAGAGTTGGCACTGTCAGCTCCTCACCCCAGCTTTTGTGGAAAGGTCCCTCCTCCTTTCCCTTTCTCGTTTACGTTTTAAAATTACAATTTCAGACACTGTCCACTGTAGCAGGAGGATTTGTAACAAGACCAAGTTAAGTGATCTTGGTTGAACTAATGTATGAGACAGCTTCAAAAATTCATGAGGTACCAGGGGAACTTTCTGTAGCTGCGTCAGCATGCAGCATTTCCCTTCACCTCTTCAAGCAGATCAGACATTTTGTGACAGTGCAGCAGTTTGAAGTAGAGCCTTCCAGGTTGTGGCCCTGCTCATTAAGACACTAAGACAGACCTGAGGAGAAAGAGCAAGGAGACTGGGTTGTTACTTGCAGCTGCCCTTGTTTCCCTAACTTTGAGCAGTGACTTTGGGTTAACTGGTAAAAACTGGTAACTCCAGTTATGCATAGAACTAGTGTCTAGGGCAAATTTTTCTCCCCAGGTGATCTCCTATGGTGCTATTGGTGTTATTAAGGAGTATCTTGATCTATTAATAATGGCCCCATAATTTTAAGCACAGTGAAGCAAGAGGTGTGTGTGTGTGTGTGTGTGTGTGTGTGTGTGTGTGTGTGTGTGTGTGTAAGAAATGGAGTGACATGGTTAGTTATTAGTACGTTCCCTACCATCTCCCTGTGAAAAGCTTCTCTAGACAGGAACAAAGGATGTAGCTAAATCCAGTGACAGGTTACAGTGCTTTCCCCATTTTATTGATTGTTCATTTCTAGTCTCTGACCTTATTTACTACTTATTGATCTAATAGAAAAGCAAAGAACTTTCCCTAGACAGCACTTAGGTGAGCTGGGCTTTGATGACGTGTCTCCCAAAGGGTTTTTAAAAAAGTACTTACCGGGACTTCCCTGGTGGTCCAGTGGTAAAGAATCCGCCTTCCAGTGCAGAGGACGCGGGTTCGATCCCTGGTCCAGGAGCTAAGATCCCACATGCCGTGGGGCAACTAAGCCCATGCGCCACAACTACTGAGCTCGCGCACGCCACAACTAGAGAAAAGCCCGCGTGCTGCAACGAAGAGCTCGCGTGCTGCAACGAAAGATCCCGCATGCCACAACTAAGACCTGACGCAGCCCAAATAAATAAATAAATAAATAAATAAACAAACAAACAAATGAAAAATAATACTAAAAAAAATTAAAAAGTACTTACCTACTGAGTGGCAGCCTCTGTACCATCTAATGTACATATACACCTAATCTGTGAGCTTGGGGGCCCTTCCTTGGTTGGGTCACTGATGTCACAGGCTGGCCCTGTCATTTTGGCTCCTCTTCTGTAAGATCCTACACGTGCTGTGGACTGCTGTAATGGCCTTGCAGTGCACACAGTCTTGGAGTCAACACAGGGAGCATATGTGAGATCCCACTGGAGATGATGTGTTGCTGAGTCAGTTCTGGTCAGTGTCTGCCAATATGTCAAATTTTCACACTGAAGAAAGCCAGAACCACTTTATTGTTATAGATTTTATTTTGAGATCTCAGTTTGTGCTTTTGAGCTCCAATTTGCTTCCAAATAAGTTCTGAGTTTATTTAAATTTTATTTTTGGCTGCTTTGGGTCTTTGTTGCTGCACGTGGGCTTTCTCTAGTTGCAGCGAGCAGGGGCTACTCTTTGTTGCAGTGTGCATGCTTCTCATTGCGGTGGCTTTTCTTGTTGCGGAGCACGGGCTCTATGCATGCGGGCTTCAGTAGTTGCAGTGCACGGACTCAGTAGTTGTGGCTCGCGGGCTTAGTTGCTCCGCAGCATGTGTGATCTTCCCGGACCAGGGCTCGAACCTATGTTCCCTGCATTGGCAGGCGGATTCTTAACCACTGCACCACCAGGGAAGCCCAAGTTCTGAGTTTTTAATTGCTAAAAATGCTTAATTCTTTGCTATATGTGCTTGGGGAGGGAGAAGTTAGGATTTGAGTTAGGTATATATATGGTAAGGAAACAGTGGCATGGATAATCTAACACAGGAGGTAAGATAGATTCCCTAATGTCATAGATGACTCTAACTATATTAGATTCTTTTTATGTTTACATTTTCACATTTATACTTAGGTGAGGTATGTTGTGGGAAGCAATGGAAATAGAACTTGGGGAATGGTCACTGATAATCTGTGAATAATATAATCTACACAGAGATAAAACCAGATCCCTGTTTATGGGATTGATGGATGATTTTACTGGTTTCTTTTTCTTATCATTGTTTATTTCTGAGTAGGTAATACATTCATATGATTCAAAAACCAAACTATGTAAAAAAGCATATAGAGAAATGTCTTACTCCTATCCCTGGACCCATATGCCCTATTCCCCAGCCTCCCATAACTACCTTATTAGTTTCTTATGTATCCTCCATAATTTCTCAAAGCAAATAGAAATACATTTGAATGTATGTCATATAATAGTCAGATATTGTAAACACAGTTCTGCATTTTGCTCTTTTGTGATTATCAGTGTATCTTGGAGATCATTCCCATCTCAGTACAGAGAGAGCTTCCTAATACTTTTTAAAAGCTGCATAGTATTTCATTGTATGGTTGTACCATAATGTATTTAACCAGTTTCGACACTTAGGTTATTTCCAATCTTTTGTGATTACAAGTGATGCTGCAGTGAATAATTTCGATCACATGACATTTCATCCATGGGTGTATGTATATCTGAAGGATAAAATCCCAGAAGTGAAATTTTTAGTCGAAGTATAATATATGTGCATTTGTAATTTTGATAGTTATTGCTAGTAGAGGTTGTGCCAATTTATATTCCCACCTGTTGAAGAGTAGGGATTTCCCCGCAACCTTGTTAACTGGGTGTGTTGTTAAACTTCTTAATTTTTGCCAATCTGATAGGAGAAAATTGGTATCTCAAAGTGGTTTCAATTTACATCTCTTACTATGAGTAATAGTAAGCATTACTATTACTGAGCATCTCATTACTGAGCATCTTTTACTATATTCAAGATCTAATAGTACTTCATTTTCTGTGAATAGTCCGGTCATATTCCTTGCTTGCTTTTCTGTTGGGTTTTGTTTTGTTTTTTTCTAAGTTTTAAGAATAAACTATTTTGGAAAAGTTGCAAAGATTACTGAGATTTTTTTTCTTTCCTTATGCCATTATTAGCTGTGTTAGTTATTTTAGACGGTTTAAGGACATACAGGTCTCCTGAAATTCTGGGTCTTGTCATAGGTATGTCAGGCCAAAGAAGGATGCAAATCTAATTCATGACTCTCAGCTGCCTCTGGGGATTTTCCATCTGGAGTGACAGGTTTGGGAGATTCTGCTGAGCCTCTGACTCTAGCCTCCATTGTAGGACGTATAATTCAGAGCCTATCTTCCATTCTTCTTCTTTTACTACTATCAATTATTAACTACAAAGGTTATTGAAGTGAAAACCTTGCCTGGAGTTTGTGTTTCTCGAGATTTACTTCCAATTATAAATGTGGTTTTCAAGTGACTGAATCTTTCATAGACTAGGTTTCAAGCACATTAAATATTTGGTCGTCCCCCTCCACCCCATCACATGCTAATTGAGAAAATGAGCAGCTGTAATTTTTCTGGAACACAGTGCTGTCATTTTGTCCTGTTAATTGGTTCAAAGAGTAGGGAGCTAAAATGTGGAGACAGGTGCTTTTCCCAGTTGGAGACGTGCCTTGAATCTTTGTGTCCCGGAAGGGGTCTGCCTCACCTGGAAGTTAAAAGCATTGGCTTCAAAATAAGACCTCCTGGATTCAGATTCCTGCTTTGCCAGTGCTGGCTGTATCTCCTCAGACACATGTTTGTGCTTTACTCTCTCCATTTATAAAATAGGGATAATGATAGTACCTGCTTCATTGAGTGATTGTGAGGATTAAGGTTCATAATATGTGTGAAGTGCTTATTGGCACTGGCCTGGGACATTGTAAGTTGCCAGTAAATAGTGACTTAAAAGGGACAGTGATTTCAGAGCCCATGTAAAGTAGCAGTTGTGTTGCATTTGACTTTCGTTGATTAGCTTTTCTTCCTGCTCTGTCCTTTACCTAGAGAGGAGTTTAACCTACTAACTGAAATGTGATTCACACAGAGGGTATTTGAGTATTAGTGAGTGCCAGACTCTAAACAAGATGATATGTGAGATGCTGCCCAGAGTCTTCAGGGAGCTTGCAGTCTGACAGGAATCTGAGCACAGACACCTCTAAACGCAAAGCTGACTGTCACCAACCTGGGGATACAGAGAGAACATAAAGTTACTCTCCTTTTACTGGGGTGCCTAGGGTATGTGTCTTCAAGAAGGGCACCATTTGAGCTGAGAACCGTTAGTAGGTGAAGCAGGGATATGAGGGAACCTGGGCATTGATGATAAATAACCTTTCTGTAGGGTTTTGCAGTTTGGGAAACATTTAATATATTTCATCTTACCTCAATTAAACCGCATAAAATAGCTGAGTTTACTGCTGAGGAAATGGAGGGTCACTTAGGTTACGTGATTTGTGCAAGGTCAGACAGCTCCTTGGTGGTGTTGGGGTTTGACTACAGGTCTCCCGACTCTGAATTTCCAGATGTTTTCCCCTGGTATCTTGAGTGAAAGGACGGACACCAGCAAGGGGGTGCTAAGAAGAGAATGTCAGCAAAGGAGGCGCTTGGAATAGCTCCTAAGTGTCCCTGAGTTTAGATCAGACTCTTCTAGGACATCAGAGCTAGAAGGAGGCCTGAGAGCAGCCAGCCTCTTGCTGTGACTGATGAAGATGGCAGTGTGCTTGTGAGGGACTTACAGGGACCCATATGGTGCTGGCAGGCAGCTTTATGGAGAGGGCAGAGAGTTCCCCATGGCTGTTCCTGGGTGGTCTTCAGGGGTTGATTAATTGCTGGCATGGAGGGAGTTCATTATAGGAAAAGTAGGTAAAGTTAGAGGGGGGAGGACCTGTAACTTGAGAGGCAGGCAGTTTCCCTGGGATATTTTCCTGAGCAGCACAAAAAAAGGGTTGTAGTTTAGTATTCAGATGTGGTTCCAGTTGTGCAAGGACAAGGAGAAAGAGGCAAAGGCAGAGAGAAAGGGAAGGAAAATGAGTGCATGATTTGAAAAAAGGTCAGTGAGAGATCTTTGTGAAAGACACACCCTCAGTGTCTGTGGGGCACGCATCCGAAGTCCTGGGGACTTGGTACGTGGGAGAATGTCTTTAGCAGTTCTCTGACCTGAAGTGCTCTGGGCTGCCTTGGGTGTGTGTAAACTTTTGTCATGGTGTGGGGGGCACAGTGGCCACTACATGTTATTTCTCAGGATCGCATTTGGGGTAATTTCTACTTTGGATAGGAGGTTATTCTAGGCAGAACTGGTGTGGACCAGCAACATCAACACCCCCTGAAGTCTTGTTAGAAATGAAGATTTGGGGACCCCCTACCCCAGAGCTTACAAAATCAGAATCTCCAGGGGATAGGGTTCAAGAACGTGTATTTTAACAAGATCCCCAGGTCATTTGTCTGCATGTTACATTTTTGGAAGCACTGCTATCGTCTAGAGGCCTTTCAGGGTCCTTCTTAAGGGTTCTTTGCTGCTGCAGTTAACATGTCATTCACTAAACTTCTGTTGAATTTTTGTTATGTAGGCACAACACAAGGTGGACTCCAGTGTGGATCCTGCCTCTCCCGGAACATACGGTCTAGATGAAGAGATAGGATTGTTTACAAATAACTAGTATAAAGACAGAAACTGTTAAAGGCCTGTAAGGGAGGCACAAAGAACACCTATGGCCATGTGGAGGGTGGACATGTTTCTGTGGGTGTGTGCAGGGTAGGTGGTGTGCAAAGGAGGGAAGCGTTACCTTAGACCAGGACTCCTGGGTAATTCTAATCAGTGGTCTTATGCTTCGTTGCAAGCCTGATGGTGGCTTGACTTTGGCCAGAATATGGCCATACCAGTGTGTGGACAGAGGCCTGTCTGAAAACTGTTCAGCTTGCCCCATCACTTGACCGGGTCTGCTCTTGTCGACCTGATAAATGCTTTAAAAATTGTCGGGATTATGTAGATGACTCATGGAAGGACATCCCCGGCATCTGCTTTTGGATCTCCTCTCACCTGCACCGCCTCAAAAGCCTGCATGTCCACCATTCTGTAAAGGAAAAAATTGATTTGTCACTGAATTTCCATGCCTCAGCCTGGGAGAAATGTAAATGTTGTACTGGCCTTTAGTACTCTGCCTCCAAGCCTAGATTTAGAGCTGATCATTATACTTTCAGAGTAGGTTAGGTATGAAAATAGCAGCAGCTTGAAGAGTCAGAGGAAGCTGTTTGCTCTTATCTGCTGGTTTGGTCAGGGTGGAAGTACGAATATTAATACATTCCACTTAAACAATAAAATAACTCCCAAGGGAGAGGAACTATAAACTTTAGTAAATATCAGAGATGTTAAATGCTAAAAATAAAAGCTCTCTGCAGCTGTTTGGCTCTTTAAAGAGAGAGTTTATTGGTCAGGATTTCTGGTCTGTTTGGTCATGCTGTGCTACCCCCCCTTTTTTTTTTCCTGTGTGCATGTATGTAAATTCATTAGAATATAAATTAGTTAATTAAGTAGTACAGTGTTTCTAGAGTGTGCAATAGTAACCTGGCTAGCTAACTTAATTAAATCCTTTGTCATTTTCTGTGAGAAACAAGTTTCATCTTGGGAGGTCACTGTGTCCTGGCTGTTTTACTTCTAAAATGTACCTTGATTCTATCCTCTCCTTTCTGTCCACCTTTTCTCTGGCCCAGAAACTTGGATTGAATCATCACCCGGGCTTCATTCTCTCTTCCCCAATTGTTTCACTGTGCTGTCACCACTGGAGATTTCTTTCAGAAATCCCATACTTTGCACATTGCAACTAGGGTCTAAAAAACCTTCAGAGGCTTCCTGTTGTTCATAGGACATACCGTTTTCCAAACTCCTTAATGTGCTATATGAGCCTCTTTACAGTCTGGCTCCAAAATACTGTTCCAGGTTCCTTTCGAAAGGCTTATTCTTCCCTATTGCCCAGCCCACAGAACTATCTACCGTTTCCAAGTACAAACAAAATATAACCACTAGCAGCCCTACATTGGTAGGGATGACTCTAGGTGTTTGACAGCCGTTATCTGATTACAGTGTTAAATTTAGCATCAAAGAGTTCTGTGATTTGTCTAGGTCATGCACCTTGTTAAGTGTTAGAGCTGGGATTTGCATTCAGATATTTTGATATTCTAACTTCCAGTTCCTGCTTTTATGTTTCTGTGCCTTTGCTTATATGTTTTCTATACCTAAATGTTCTCCTCTTCCCTTTTTTCTTGTAAGACCTGGAAACTTATGTGTTAGGCTTTCCTAACAAGGTGCTTCCATAGGTCTTTTTACCTATCTCAATTAAGCTGGATTATATAATTAGTACTAGAAGTAATAGTACCTAGTACTAGTAGAAGGAGCTGGTCCTAAATCTCAATTTTTCTTCCTTTCCCCTACAAATACTAGCTGCCTAACAAGTATTATAGAATGAATGCATGAATGGATGAAAGGATGACTGGGTAGATGGATGGTCTAGTCTGGGTCCTTTTGTGATTTGAGTCGAGTATCCCTTGGCTAAGTTCAAGGCTGCAGAATTGCTATGTGGGAAGAATGCATGTCATTTCAGCTATATCAGATTATAGCCAGGGATGGCCCAACAAGCAAGGATTAAATACCAGTGAGTTGTTGATCTTTTATTTGGATCTAAGTGGAAATTTAGCTGAAGAATTTGGAATGACTCTGTTCATGGAAATTATTTATTTTGTAAGAGTTGATTTTCTGATTTGTAGCTATAGTAGTTTGCTAGGGCTGCCATCATGAAGTACTAGAGACTGGGTGGCTTAAACAACAGAAATTTATTTTCTTAAGTTTTGGAGGCTAGAAGTCCCAGATCAAGGTGTCGGCAGGGTTGGTTTCTTCTGAGGCCTCTCTTCTTGGCTTGCAGGTGGCTTCCTTCTTACTGTGTCTTCATGTGGTCTTTTCTCTGTGTGCGTGTTATGTCTGAATGTTTTCTTCTTATAAGGACACCAGCTATATTGTATTAATAAGAAATCGTTTTAACTTAATTACCTCTTTAAAGACCTTATCTCCAAATATGATCACATTCTGAAGTACTAAGAGCTAGGACTCCAACAAATGAATTTTGGGGAAACACCATTCAGCCTGTGACAGTGTATAAAGGAAATTCCTTTACTCCACCCCTCCCCTCTCAGCCTTTTCCTTTTGTTTCCTTTTGGCAATTTTGTTTCATCAGAGGGCTCAAGAGGATAAGTAAAGATAGAGAAAAATGAATTTATTTTGGGTGGATTTCATGAAATAGCTGGTGGGGGGAATGGCTCAAGCTGTTGGTGAAAATGAGATTTGGACACTGCCTACATACTTTTGTATTGTCTTGGCATATTCTGGTCTGGTTTTCTGGACATATGAAAGCTGACTGTGTGGTGGAGGTCTAGTCTGTTACTAAATGAAAAGGGAAATTGATAATCTTGCAGTTTGTTTTGTCCACCTGGAAAAGTGAGAACTCTATCCTTATCTTTCAGCCCTTCTTCCTAGAAGTAGCTCAGGGACTTGGTGAGCACACTGAGGGCAGGCCCAGGACAGGTTAGCCTTGTACCCTCTGCCATGGCTGACGCCCTACCTGGAACTAGCAGATGTTTACAAAATATACGTCAAATCGAATTACTGAACTTGCTTGGCTCAAATACTTTGTTTTTCCCCAGACCTTTTGTGAGGAGTTTTTCTCTATCCTTGTTTAGTTCCTACTCTTTTTTTTTTTTTTTTTAAGGCAGCCAGCCCCATGCTGGCTATGTTCCATGGGGCCTGGTTTGGTTCTGGGGAAACACGCACCTTTGCTGTCAGTGGAAATAAGAGTCTACTCCCAGCGCAAAGTGTTTTTTTTTTTTATTTTTTATTTTTTATTTTTGGCTGTGTTGGGTCTTCGTTTCTGTGCGAGGGCTTTCTCCAGTTGCGACGAGCGGGGGCCACTCTTCATCGCGGTGCGCGGGCCTCTCACTGTCGCGGCCTCTCTTGTTGCGGAGCACAGGCTCCAGACGCACAGGCTCAGTAGTTGTGGCTCACGGGCCCAGCCGCTCCGTGGCATGTGGGATCTTCCCAGACCAGGGCTCGAACCCGTGTCCCCTGCATTGGCAGGCAGATTCTCAACCACTGCGCCACCAGGGAAGCCCTAATTCCTACTCTTGTCTCCAGTTCTCAACTGTGGCTTATGCCTTTTCTTCCCATTCTCTTTGTAATTATCAAGTAATTTATTAAATAGAGACAAGCTTAACTAGACATTAAACAATTGCAGGTGTGCAGCTGAATTGAGCTGCTGTCCTTTAACTAGGAACTCACAGCTGTTTGTGTTGTATTGTGTGATGAGATTTCACCTTACCTTGTTTCGTTATGTGATATCTTGCATATTGTAAAATAAAAGAATGTTTATTAGAAGCTTCTGCTCTAAGCAGTATATAAAGGCTGGTATGTTCCCAGGAAACCAATATAAAGATACCGGGAGGCCAGGTCTGGAGCCTTTGCAACCTCTGATACTTCTCCTTTCCTGGGATTTTTTCATTTTTGTTGAATTTTTCTTGATAGGGAACACCTGATTTGCTCCTGAGTCTCAAATATGACCAGTCATCATATTTTAAAAGTATTTCTTTTGCTCTTTAACGTTAACTGTTAAAGCAAGATTTTTTTCATTTCTTCCTAAGAGATCAGTGGTATGTCCAACAGGTTGGCTCCTTCTGTGTTTTAATTATCAGACCTTATCTGCATGCTTTTTACACAAATTTGCCCCATTAGAAAGAGTTGTAGCTTGTATAATTGTGAATTTTAGTCCTGTGTTACGTTGTAGTGCCACCAGTTTGCTTTCTTTGACTGGTTTCACATAACAATTGCTAGAAGTAGACACCAATTTTATAGTACTTAGTTCAATGCAGAATTCAGAGTAAGCTGAAGGATTGTTTGGTTACACTATGCAGTAAACCCAATGGTTGCAATAACCAATATACATGGATCTACTCTTAAGGACATAAGGAATGTCATGCTGCCACTTACCAGCTGTGTGACCTTGGGCATGCCACTTAAATGTCTTAATCCAAGTTTCTTCATCTAGGTAGTTGCAAGGATTAAAGAAATTTGTATTTGATATTTGCATGTACACAGTATTTGCATGCAATATTTGCATGCACATAGTGTGCCAGGCACTATTCTGGCTGTTGGATACATTTGTGAAAAAAAGCAGACCAAATCCCTACCCTGGTGGGGTTAACATCTGACTTTAGCTTTAACTGTCAACTAGACAGAATCCGCTTGGTAGGAGAACATGATAGCTAACATTTATGAAAAAAATTTAATTGAAACATGTAACTAATAACACTGACTTTATGTGGTACATTTAAACCCTATTTCTATCTAGTTTAGTACGTCTGCCTTATAGAGCAGGTCTTAGAGAGAGCCCTTCCCCATAGAATAGCTGTCCATATTAACGGTCTTGGCTATTAAAAAAAAAAAATAGGTGCAGAGTCTCTGCATCTGTTATTTTGGGATTCTTGGTCTTGGGATGCTGACTGTATAGCCTCCTTCTCTAGGTCTTTGCTTTATAGGTTGTTTCTAAGATTCCTGAAGGGGACTCAGAGAATGAGCTCTGAGTGACGTGTTTGATCCTTGAGTCTGTTTGTGAAAGCCCAGTTTGTTCAAGTCTGAATGACTCAGAGAGGACAGTGTGATGTTTAGCTTACCTAGCCCTGTCTTGTAGCACTGATTTGTTAATATCTGCAGAATCACAAGCGGAAAAAATATCCCAGAGCATCAGATTGATCAGTTCTCTCGTATTCTTTTTCATGGGCAACTGAAAGAAAAACCTTTTTCAGGAAAGCTCTTTCTCCTCTTTTTGTGTCTTTTTCTGGAACAGAAAGACAGCATTGTGACAGCATTTTGACTGTGGGATTCTGGAATTCAGACATAGGGGGGTGTTAGTGACCAAACATCACTTCCTTGGGGACAGGGGTGGTGGTTGTCAGTGAGTCTAGAGCTGTATCTTGAGAGGAATGGGCAGCGGCTCCTGCAGGGACACAGAGATGTCAGGCACCGATCTCACAGTCTGCTGAATGCTGGGTTCACAGCAGTTGGAGTATTTAAACCAGGGTTAACATATAGTGTGTGTTATTATGAGAGATGTATGAGGTCAGAGTTAGGACCCCATCATGTGGTGGCAATTTGCATACTTTATTTCCTGTATTTTCTTTTAGGGAGGGAATACATAATATGTGATAATGAAGAAAGACATGTTTTTGTGGCTTTTTAAAACATTGAATTTTGATTTAGGATATTTTATGTCATGGATGTTTTTTGAAGGACATGAAATTTGGTTGCTTATTTAGAAGCTTTTGAGAAAATTGGGTCTCTGACACACAAGCAGTCCCACATTGAATTCCCTCCGTTTATTGCTGCAAAGACATGAACATTTTTGTCAAAGATGTGGGAGGGGTGTTACATGCTTGTTTATCAGAGCCACCAAAAGTAGCTCAGACATCCCTCACGACTCAGCTGATGCCCTTGCTGCCTGGTTGGGTATTTGTGTACTAAGGACTTGCTTCCTTGCTGAAGGCTAGGAACATGTCACAAAGCCAGATTGCTATGGGGATTGTTGCAGTGAGCAGACTTAGCGAGATTGCACAAGGCTGGCTAGTGCCCAGGTTTAGACTACCTTGGAAGAATTGGCTTGAGGGCAGAGAAGAGAAGTTTGGAAAACTCCTTTCTTCCTCTTTGGTGGCATTAACCCCTGTGAAACCAGACTCAGCCGCTTTTGTTCTTTTTCCAGAACTAGGGTAGTATCGCTCATCTGGACTTAAACTAGTTGGTATTAATCACAGGAAGAGGCGTTGTGTGGGTGCCATGTGCAAATTGTTGAGCTGTTCAGGTGGGGTTAAATTTGACACCAGAGGAATGCATTGGCCCCGGCAGGAGGTAACAGTGGGTTGAGGAGGTCTGCACTTCAGCCAGAAATTTTTACTTCATAATTTTTTTTGTTGTTGTTTGTTTTTTTAACATCTTTATTGGAGTATAATTGCTTTACAATGGTGTGTTAGTTTCTGCTTTATAACAAAGCGAATCAGTTATACATATACATATGTCCCCATATCTCTTCCCTCTTGCGTCTCCCTCCCTCCCACCCTCCCTACCCCACCCCTCTAGGTGGACACAAAGCACCGAGCTGATCTCCCTGTGCTATGCGGCTGCTTCTCACTAGCTATCTATTTTACATTTGGTAGTGTATATGTGTCCATGCCACTCTCTCACTTTGTCCCAGCTTACCCTTCCCCCTCCCCATATCCTCAAGTCCATTCTCTAGTAGGTCTGTGTCTTTATTCCTGTCTTGCCCCTAGGTTCATAATGTTTTTTAAAAAAATTTATTTATTTGTTTATGTGGTCGTGCCATGTGGCATGTGGGAATCTTAGTTCCCCAACTAGGGATTGAACCCGACCCCCTGCAGCAGTCCTAACCACTGGACCACCAGGGAATTCCCCACTTCATAATATTTTTACTCTAACTTCTTGCTCTCAGTGTTGAGAAATGCCCATCTGGCCATTCAGATAGTTTGGGCAAGTTTTCACCCATGAGAGTGCTCTCCTTAAAGATGGTGAATTGACTCATTCATGGCTCTTTAAAAATAAGCACATTTCTGAAACCATCCATCCTAGTGTTCAGCAGTCCAGATAACAAGGTACTTTTGTTCTGAGTTTGTTGCAAGCATGCACTGACTAAGGGTGGAAAGGGCAAAACCAGAGATTTTTCCTTCTGTTGAATCTTTTCACCATAAGGATGATTTTGTCCTTTAAATAAAATAAACCGGAGCTCTCAATTTTATTAAGTGAGGAGTGTGGGGGAGATAGAAATGAGGCAAGGTGCTATCCCTGTTTCTTAGAAGACTCTCCTGACACTTTTTGAGCTCTGCCCATCGATCAAATTTGAGTCATTGCTTCAGTAACATGACATAAAACATCTTCCTCCTTTTTAAAAGTATCTTTCCTTTAAAAATTTCTAAAAAATGCCAGAACCTTCCCAAGTCAGCTTAATAAAACAACTCAAGTGTGAAGGGATCTGAAATTACTTTAAACAAAGCAAACGATTCTGACTCTCCTACTTGGGAGACATTTTCTTCTTGAAGGCCAGCCCTCTAAACTGTGGGACGATCCAAAGCAAAATCCAATTAAAGTCCCCTAATTCCCATAAGTAATTTCTTTCCTTTTCTTTTTTTCTTTTTTTTTTACGATTTTCTTTTTTTTTTTTTTTTTAATTGGGGTATAGTTGTTTTACAATGTTGCGTTAGTTTCTTCTGTACAACAAAGTGGAGTTCCCTGTGCTATACAGCAGGTTCTTATTAGTTATCTATTTTATACATATCAGTGTATACATGTCCACCCCAATCTCCCAATTCATCCCACCACCCCACCCCCCGCTTTCCCCCCTTGGTGTCCATACGTTTGTTCTCTACATCCGTGTCTCTAAATTATCCTTTTATATATCTTACTTGAATGCAGCTTGCAAGTGAATATCACTGTGAGAGCTACAGTTTGTCAGGGTTTAGATCTTAATTAGCTCATGAGATTGCATCCTTTTGAAGCTGTATACCACAGGTTGTTGGCCAGTTTTCCAAAAGCAATTAAAATGCCCACTGTTATAATTAAGCTTGTTAGTGGTTGTATGTTCTAGTTATAAAATGTATTTGGCAATTAAAGAAACTGAGTTTGGGGCTTTTGGCTGGACTCTCTGGGATGCAGTAAACTGGCTTCCACCTTAGTATCCTGTTAGGAGAGTCACTGATATGGGTACTTAGATGGTGGGTCATATCTTAGGTCCTTGAGTATTTATTGTTATTCCATAAATAAGAACAACCTTAGGTTTTTACAAAAAAGCTAAAGTTAGGGAATGTGAGTTCCTGATTATGTCCTACTCTATATACAGGAGACGGAAATCTAAATTTCCAAATTACAGTCTTGTAGCTGAGAAATCCTTTTAAAGAAGCATTGTCTTATCTTTAAGAAGGTAGCTTGACTATGACAGTGAACAATTTAATCTGTTAAACTAACATCTCTTGCTCTGGTCAAATTTCTTGTCTGTTTGTTGAACCAGGAGTTTGGCGGAAATGTTCCAGGTACAAGACGCGGTTAATATCTGTTTCTGAACCACACAGCATGTAGAAGTTGGTAAGCGGTGTTTCCACCATCTCACAGTGAGATTAGTCTGAGCTGGCCCATGGGAGAGGCTGTGATTGTCAGGGCTGCCCTTGGTGGCAGATATAATTCTTAGTGGCTTTCTTTGCACGATGCTTGCCTTTTATACTTTCTTTTCTTCTCTTGACTATTTTGGACTATTTCTTTGTTTCTCAACACCCAGAGTGGCATGGTGGATGAGACCATGGGACAAAAGAGTCATTTAGTGTACAGGTGGAAATCAGTACTTAAAAAATGAGGTTGAGGTTTTCTTGTGTATTTTATTTTGAAATCCATTTAGCACACATGGAGGAAAATGGACCTCTTAGTTTATGTGGTTCCATCTCTTTGCCTTGCCTGTTTGTGCCCCTCACCCCCCACCCCCATGCAAATAACATGAAGATGATAGTTTCAGAATGAGCTTAGAGCATTTAGCGCTGGGCAGGTGGAATGCTTCACAGGATGTTAAAATCAAAGAGAAAGAGAAAAGGGCAAATGTTTTGTAATTACTGTTTGGTTTTGAGGAATAGTGGAAGGATTGAATCCTATTTTAAATGTACTTCTTTCCAGAGTTCCTTTAAGGTCTTGATTAATGATTTAAATTATTTTCTTTATTGTGCAGAAAGATTATAATTATTAGAGATACATTTTTCTTGGGAAAAATACTATTTGTGGTTCTTGGGATGTTAAGTCTATAATATATTAGTATAGAAAAAACTTGAAGTCTTGTGGGTCTAAGGACATTTGCTTTAATCCGTATATAGTAGCACTTCCTGGGCTTTCTTTGTATTAAGTTTACCATAACTTATTTCTAGCCTTGTAAAAATAGAGGGAAGAAACCCCAAATTATTAGTTTGGTTTCTTTGAATTCTACAATTTTTCCCATGTACAGAACAAAATAAAACCAGTGTTTGCTGCCATCCTACAACGGATGATTATTGGTTCTGAGGAAATGACTATCTGTAAAGTATACATTTGTGTGTAATATGTGGTATTAGTTATGTGTGGTGTTTTATAGTTAAAATATAACATAATCATCATGAAATAATACACATGAAATGAGATGTGATGGTAAGAAGAGATTGACTTAAAAATAAACAGGAAATAAACAGTAGAATCTCTATAAGCAGTCTGCCTTGTAGACCTAATCAGTCAGGCTTAACTTGTACTTTAGTTTCCTGCATAAAGTCATATTTAGCCTCCCAGTTCAGGATAATGCCCCTCCTTTGTGTGTCCATAGCACTCCATATCTCTCTCATTGTGGTACTTCCACAATTGTTTATGTCTGATTCCTCCACTTGACTATAAACTATTAGAACATGAGCAGATATTATACTTTTTATTTTTCATTTTATTTTACTTTTCCTCTTTGAATTCTTTAAAAAAAATTGAAGTATAATTGATATACAATAAACTTCACATATAAGTGTGTTAAGTTTTGACGTAGTGTATACCCATGAAACCATTCCATGGTTAGGATAATGAACATCTACCAACCCCCAAAGTTTCCTCATGCCCCTTTATAATACTTCCTCCTGCCTTTCTCTATTCCCTGTCCTGAGGCAACCACTGGTCTGCTTTCTATCTCTATAGATTAATTGGCATTTCCAATAATTTTATATGAATAGAATCTCATACAGTATTATTCTTTTCTTTAGTCTGGCTTTTTTCACTCAGTATAATTATTCTGTGATTTATTCACATAGCAGTGGTTATCAGTAGTTTCCTTTTTATTGCTGAATGCTATTTCATTCTTTGGATATAGCAAAGTTTGTGTATCCATTCATCTCTTTTGGGGCATTTAGATTGTTTGCAGTTTTCTGCTATTATGAATAAAGCTGCTGTGACATACCAATCTTTGTACGAACATATGTTCTCATTTGTCTTAGGTAAATACTTAGGGAAGGAATGTCTGGGTCACATGGCAGGTATATGTTTAAATTTATAAGGAGCTGCCCAACAGTTTTCTAAAGTGTTTGTACCATATTAGATTCCCATCAGTAGTGTGTGAGAGTTCCAGTTCCTCTGTATTCTTGCCAACACTTGGTATCGTCAATATTTTAAAAATTTTAACCATTCTAATGGGCATGTAGTAGAAATCTCATTGTGGTTTAAGTTTGTATTTCCTTAATAACTAGTGATGTTGACCACCTTTTCATGTGCTTGCCATTCATATATCTTCCTTTGTGAAGCATATGTTCAAACCTTTTGTCCATTTTTTGAAAACTGGGTTGTTTGTTTTCTTCTTACTGATTTTGAGTTCTTTACGTATTCAGAATTCAAGTCTTTTGTCAAATATATGATTTGCAAGTATATTATCCCAGCCTATGGTTTGCCTTTTCATTCACATTAATTGTCTTTTGAAGAGCAGAATTTAAAATTTTGTTGAAGTGCAAATATCAGTTTGTTCTTTTGTGGATTATATTTCTGGTGTCATTGCTAAGAAATCTTTGCTTAACCAAAGGTCACAGAGGTTTTCTTCTGGAAGTTTTGTACTGTTGGATTTTACATTTAAGTCCTTGATTCATTTTGAGGTAATTTTAGTGTATGGTGTGAAGTATGGATTGGAATTAATTTTTTTTCATATGGATACCCAATTGTTACATCATTTGTTTAAAAGACTGTCCCTTCTCCCTGAATTAGCTTTGCACCTTTATAAAAAATTAGTTGTCTATATATGCATGGATCTATTTTATTCTCTATTCTGTCTGTTCTATTAGGTCTATGTGTCTATCCCTTCTCCGGTATCACACTGTCTTGATTACTGTAGCTTTATATTAAAATCTAGTAGTATGAATTTCCCAGCTTTATTCTTTTTCAACCATTGTTTTGACTATTTAGTTCGTTTGTTTTTCCATATAAATTTTAGAATAATTTAATCTATAATTAAAAAAAATCCTCCTGGGATTTTGATTGAAATTTCACTAAATCTGTAAATTTCACTAAATTTGGGGAGAATTGTTCACTATGTTGAACCTTCTAATCTGTGATCATAGTATATCTCCCCATTTGATCTGTTTTGATTTCTTTCCATCAACGTGTTGCAGTATTTAGCATACTTGTCACATATATGTTTTATACTTATTCTTTCTACATAGCTTCAATTCAGAAGGTTCAGAGACTCCTCTTTGGTGCTGTTCTTGAGATACGTTTATATTATATCTTTCTAATAATAATTTCAGTTGTGTTAATCTTCACCATTGCCTTAGTTTTCCTGAGGAAACCAAATTTTATTTGGAGGCAAACATGCCACAGGAGGTCATTGACTACCTAGGTAACCTGCTTAGATTTAACATCAATGAATGACTTTAAAGCAATTCATATAACTCCTTCTTTGGCTCATATAATTTTTCTTGAGGCATAAGCAAAAGTGGTTTCAGAAATGTTTAGAGCAGTTGTAATCCAACTGTGTTTGAAAGAAGAATTTTAAATGGCTGAAGAGCTGACCACTTTTTATGCTGGGTAGGTAGCAGCCCAGAGGACCTTGGTGGCTCTTGAAGAGCTATCAATATTTCTTACCTGGAAAGCAATGAAGGACATATTTTAGGTTGGGAATAGATAATTCATAGGCTAGTGGAGTGCCGTGTTTCAGTGGAAGGATTCCTTAGAGATCATCAGTTCACAGAAAGGGAAAGTGAAGCCTGAGGATCATACTATACTCTGAGACTTGGTGTCCTTGGAGGATCATACTATACTCTCAGTGAATTCTTCTTGAAAGCCAGTCTGTTTGCATCAAAACCTACAGAGACATAGCCCTTCCCACTCAGCAGATTATGTACGGTCAGGTTAGGCGGTCAAAATGGAGAGATAGGAATTGGTGTTGGGTTATTAGAGTCAGGGTGGTCATTGATCAGAGATGATGATGTGACCTGTAGGATCATTATGAGAACTTCCCATGAGGGACAAATGTGGACGATGATTGCTTACATAAACTAGTGCAGTTAACTTTGTGCCAGGCACTACTCTAAGTGATTTATGTTTATGGGCTCCTTTAATCTTAACAGCCTTGTGAGGTGTAGTTACTGTAATTATTCCATTTTGTGAGTGAACACAATGAGGCACAGAGAGATCAGGGATTTTTCTAGTGAGTGACAGAGGTGGGAGAGGAATCTGGGCAGTCCCGCTCTAGAGTATGCACGCCTAACCACTGTACTGTCGACAGACTGCCCAAGAATGTGTCTATTATGTGAGCCCATAGGGGAGTGATCCCCAAAAACCTCTCTGCCGGCCTTGGGGACCTTGAGTTTCAGTTGTTTTTTTTAAGTTTTAAAACAAGAGAGACTTCTGTTAGTGGTTAGATTTAGACTTTTCATTTCTGAAGTCCGGAATTTAAAGTTCTTTGAAACATATAGGTTTTCTAATATTAAGTATATGTGTGTATGTAAAAGTTTCACTTGTTTAAAAAGTCCCTTCTCTCCCTAAACTGCAGACTATCTGTTTTAAATGTTTGTTTCCCAAGTTTTTTTTTTTTTTTCCTCTCTGAAGAGGACAGCCTCAGGCTTATGTCAAAATGCAGCTGACTGTGCCTTAGATTTGGAATGTGCCAACAAGAGACTGTACAGCTGTGTATACAGTTGGCTCTTCAACAATGTGGGGGTTAGGGCCACTGGCCCTCCCCACAGTCGAAAATCCACGTATAACTTATAGCTGGCTTTTTGTATCTGTAGTTCCTCTCCATTTACAGTTCTGCATCCACAGGTTCAAGCAACTGGGGATTGTGCAGTACTGTAGTATTTGCCATAGAAAAAACTCCACATTTAAGTAGAACTGCACAGTTCAAAGCAGTGCTGTTCAAGGGTCAACTGTACTTATATGGGGCCAGGTATAAGCACTCTTAAAGAATCCCAGTGACTAAAAGGACCAAGTACAGTACTAGGAGAAGAAGCTGTGGAGCAGCTGCCTGCCTCCAGCCAACAAGGCGCTCCTGGGTGACGTTTGCCACCAGCTCCTTGGGTGTAGGCGTTAGAGAGTATGAAAGCCGGCCTGATGGCTCTGTGTTTGTGGCTCCACTTGGAAACTTTACAGCATTTCAGCTGCTTGCTCCTGTGTAGGCACAGAACCGTAACTTAACCATAATGCTTGACTGTAACTCTGAGGGGAAATGAGGACAGGAAAGTTGGACAGCATTTTCCACTTGGTGGAGGATGGAGACCAGAAGGAAGGGATGGAAGGGAGTAGAATAAAAGTAAAAAGTGATGAGTTTAGATATATCTTGCTTGAGGTTTTCTATTGTTGAGGGAGCCATACCCACAGTAGTAGCATTTGTACTTTGGGAAGGGGGTGGAAGTAGATCTTCTGGAATGTAATCTGGACTGATTCCTTCTTGAATGGGGGAACATAGATGATTGTGTGGAAAAGCTCTCACTCTCTCTCTCAGATGTACCCACATATGCACACTGTTCTTGTTTTTGCTAACTACAGAAGCTAAACAGAGGGCGGTTGGAAAGAGTTCATCCACTGTTTTAATCCTTGGGTGAGATTGTTAAATGATAGCCATGTTCTGGTTAGCACAAGAGTTTTTTTGTCCCTGGCAGCAAAGGAGGCCAAAGATGGTATTTGAACTCTGGCTCTTCAATTTAAGTCACTAAAAATTTATCGAGTGTGCCAGGTACATGACATGAACATGAGATATGGCATCTAAAGGCTAATTGTTATAGTTTATGTTGGTCTCGATAGACTTCCACTTCTCATATAGATTTCTATACTTCTCATAAAAGACAAAGATTATCATTGATGAAAGATATTAGAGATTACCATTTTAAAAGTATTCAGTAAATATTACCCATTCTCCCTGAGAATGTATGGGCATATCAGGATCTTTGGTGGGTATGTTAGTTTCCTGTTTGCTACTGTAACAAATTACCACAAAATTGGTGGCTTAAAACCACACAGATTTATTATCTTCAGTTTTGTAGGTTAGAAGTCCAACGTGAGTCTCACTGGGCTTAAAATCAAGGTGTCAGCAGGACTGCATTCCTTCTGGAGGCTCTAGGGGAGGTTCTGTTACCTTGTCCTTTCCAGCTCCTAGCGCTTTCTCGCATTCCTTGGTGTGTGGTCCTGCCTTCATCTTCAAAGCCAGCAATAGCAGGTCGAGTCCTTCTCATGAAACCATCTCTCTGTTTTCCTACTTGCATAGTCACATCTTCCTCTTCCTTTGAGATTACATTAGGCCTACGTGGACAAACCAGGGCAGTCCCTTTAAGATCAGCTGATCAGCATCCTTAATTCCATCTACAACCTTAATTCCCCTTTGCCATATAACATAATATATTCACAGATTCCAGGAATTAGGACGTTCAGCATCTTTGGGGAGCCATTATTTTACCCTCCACAGTAGGGGAGACTTTTTCGAAACTTTGCTCATTTCCCCATCAAGTGAAATTATATAAGGCCCTCCCTCTCACCCTTTGCATAATGAATTGTTACCTGTGAATACATGCTGTGTATGTGAGTGGTGGGAGGCTTGTCACTCATTACCTTAAAGCCTCACTCTTCATTGTCATAAAACCCCAGTCACCTAAACCTTTGATGATTAGTTTTGTAGAATCATAGTGTTGGAAGGAAGCTAGAGATCGTTGTAGCCAGCCTGCCCTGCAGGTGCTTACAGACACATTATTACATCTTTTTTTTTTTTTTAATATGGAACGCGTCACGAATTTGCATGTCATGTCATCCTTGCGCAGGGGCCATGCTAATCTTCTCTGTATCGTTCCAATTTTAGTATATGTGCTGCCGAAGCGAGCACCACATTATTACATCTTTTCCAAGTGGCTGTCCCACCTTTGCTGACATGGAATGGCCTGCTTTGGGAGGTCATGTCTTCTTTGCACAGCTCCATTTTTCTGTTAGAAAATTCCTGCTTTATTATATTGAGGGGAAGTCTCTCTCTCTGCAGGTTTCTATTGGTTCTTTTTTGTTTTACTCTCTGGGGTCATATTGAAAAATCTAATTTCCTCTTTCGCACTTGAAGCCCTTGAGATTTTTTTAAAGACAGCTATCATATCCCCCAAGTATTCAAACTAAAAAATCTCAATTTCTTCAATTGAGTCTCATATGAAACTATTTTGAGGCTTCTTTCCATCCTGGTCCTTCTCCTGAATATGATACAACATGAAGAAGGGGAGACTGAAGGATGATTTAATAGGAGCCTTTAAATGCCAGGGGGATTGTTACACAGAGGAGGCTGGTAAGATCTCTGCCATTACCACGGAAACAAGAAATCACAGGCTTATATTATGGCTAAAGAGATTTAGGTATCAGAAAACCTGTCTTAACCTTGTGGATTGAGATAGTGCAGCGGACTGCCATGGGAAGTTGAGGGATCTTTTGCCCTAGAAATCTATAAGACAAGCCTTTAACCTCAGAGTTCATTTATTTTGTGTAAGAGACTTTGCTTTAGTTAAATGTTCTGCCTAAAGAACATTCTTGTCATTGCTTGTCATCCATGCCTGATGCCTGGATTTCCCTCTTGCGTTGGCTCATTGGATGTAAGGCATCATCATGACTGCTGTTAATCACAGGGGGAAGGAATCTGGTTCAGGGCTTTATGAAGGAAGGGAAACAGTGGCGTAGCTCAGGATAATTAATAGCAAGTGGAGTGACAGTTTGATTCCCTGGTAGGAACCCTGGCATTGTTGAAGGAAAAAATCACTTTATTCTTTCATAGAGAGAGGCAGCTGTAATTCTGGTTGGATGGAATCCAATTAAAAGGAACTGACATGCAAATTGATGATCAGACAGTGTGAGCATAGAAAAAGTCCAAGAAGAGTTCTGTAAGAAGTGGCAGAGAACAGTGTAAGTAATTTGGCATGGTAATGTGTGTAAGAAAAATGGAACCATATGGGTTGGCTACCTGAACAATTATAAGTCTGGAATCTCAGCCAGGTGAGAGCAGGAGACTACTTGGTTTGATGGGTTTATAGCTACTGAACTTTTAGACATTTTGGTGTTGAAACGTACATTTTAGGAATTATAGCCTTTCACAATAGAATGATTATAAATCAGCCCAAATTGGCAGTGGTTAAGTAAAATATTCCCAAGAATATATGATGGGAATCCAAGCCTGGCTCTTTGAAAGAAGATCTCATTGTACAGATATACTTCACCTGACCTAATGATGTGTCCTCAAAGATTTGTGTGAAAATTGACTCCTAAATTTAGGATGAAATAGGACAGCTTGCCGTTTATAGTAATGCTATTATGAATCATTTTCTAAAGTGAAAAATCCATTTATAACCAAAGTCATGACCAATTTATCCTTTGAGTAAATTCATAAGTCCATGTGTTAGGTTTGCTTAAACAAAGGTACTTTTCTTTGAAATGAAATAATTGTAGAGACACGTAGCAGTTAAACTTTAGAGTAACAGAGGAAAAAATGGGCAGGATTTTTTAAGAAGTCAGTATATTGCTTTTTAGGGAGGAAAATTCTGCTTAAGAAGTCAGATAGCCTCTGCTGTTACAGTGGGAGAAGGAGAAGGCTGCCCAGTGGATTGCAGGGAGATTTATTAGGATCTTTTGGGAACTGCAGCAGAAAGGGCTATGAAATTTTTTGAAGAAGGAGCAAGGAAGTAGGACCACAGCATTTATTAGACTTTATTCAGAAGAAAGCCAAAGACGGTGAAATGGAGTTCACCCTGAGAAAGCTGTGGAAGATTGAGGAGCTAAGACTTAGCAGCAGCAGCAAGAAGAGACCAGGGTGTTGTGGGCAGAGTTTCCACTCAGCAGGAGAGCATCCAGTTGTCACTCTGGTCGGCAGCAAGGGATGTTAACAAAGGAGATTCAGAATGACCAGGGTCCAGTTTTTGTTGGTCCAGGTGTGAATAGTGTGCTTGCTGCATAAGGTGTAAGCTCCAGGGGATCTTGCCCCCCTGCAGCCACTCTGCTTGGGTACTCCTACAGCTGCGTACTCCCTGCCCAGGGCTGTCACTTTTACTTTTCACTCTGCCCAAAATGCTCTAACCCTCAGGGGTCCTTCCCTCACTTGATTCAATTTTCTGATAGAAGCTCCCTTTTCAGGGAGACCTTTCTTGATAATCTAAAGTGAACACTGTTTCTTCCCTTAGTCTGCTTTACTTTTCCCCTCAGCACTCATTTCCACCTCAAGCATAAGTTTATTTGTTAAATGTTTTTCCCTTTTCTCTCTAGTAGAAGTAAGTACCATGAGAGTTGAGACCCAGTTTGTTTTGCTCACTGTATTCCCAGCACCTAATCCATACAAATTTGTGGAATGGATTTTTAGGGAGTCTTTATTATATGAGCTTGGAATAAGAAGGGG
This sequence comes from Balaenoptera acutorostrata, assembly GCF_949987535.1. NCBI lineage: Eukaryota > Metazoa > Chordata > Mammalia > Artiodactyla > Balaenopteridae > Balaenoptera > Balaenoptera acutorostrata. The sequence goes on from NC_080078.1 coordinate 12,307,156, forward strand.
ACTCAGTTGCTCTCCTATATTACATAATATGTTATATAATTATAATAATTATGATGGGCTCAGCACAGAGTGCTGTGAACTTTGAGAAATAAGCTGGGGATAGTCATCACAGAATTGGAGACTGGAGCTGGAGTGGTTTAGAGTTTTGTTTGGTAATCAAGACAAGGGAAGGGTATTGTAGGCTGACAAAAGAGGGTAAATACACTTGCAGAGATTTAGAAATGAGTCTTGTCTTTGGGAGTCCTTCAGTGAGCTCGATGTGGCTGCTAGAGCACAGGTGCGTGGTGAGCCTTGACACACAGGAGTGCGAGGTGTGGTTGGGAAGGACATTTTATAAGTATGTCAAGATCTGATTGGGGAAGTTCTTGAGTTTGGACTTTACCTTTTGGGAAGTGGTGAGCCCAAAACTCTTTAATCAGTATCCGAAAGATACCCTGAAGGAGGGATTGGAAGAGGGAAGGGTGGAGAGGAAGGATGTAGAGCAGGGTTGATGTGATTTTTCCAATCTTGAGATGCAGGAGAAAGTTTGGGATCCCCATGTTGAAGGACAAGAAAATGAAAAGCAATTTTCTTTGTTAACTAAGATGCATGATGATATACTGTGTATAGGTAGTGGATAAAGGTTGAAAACTAATAGCTCTTGTAACTGTTTAGTTTTTCCAATGGGGTAAAGCTGTGCCACTGGGACACAAGGAGAGGAGAAGACCATTTTGGTTCATAGAATAGAAAACTTTAACTGGGAGATGCCTTGGCAAATGGATAGGGATTCTTATCCTAGCTCATGTGTTTTAGCAGCTGTGCAGCCTTGGACAATTCATTTACCTGCACTTCTGGTTCCTTTCAAGGATGGGCTTTGTTGATATGCTTACATTGTTAATGTGCAGAACAAAGTATACAATTTTGGAAATTTTATGAAAATTCCTTTTATAAATATTGGGTAACATTAGGAGTCCTTTCCTTTAATAGAAATAGATATGAAGAGAGTAGAACTTAAATATTCTCATCACCCCCCCCAAAACAAACAAACATGGAGAAATAGATCTGGAATTGCTGTTTTCCTGGAATATGGTATTACCAAAGTGTCAGAGCCCCTCACACCCTGAGAAAACATGACCATTTCTAAGAGTTGGCCTGCACAGTTTTTAAAGCAGACAGTAGAGGAACGACTTTTCGCTGCTCATATTCTCCATGTCAAAACACGTTCTGTGTCAGCAGTTGGTGAGAGCTACTGCAGAGCAGTGCAGAAGCAAAAGGAGGATTTGATCATGTTGGATGTACTCCTGCATATTAACCTGCAGGTCACAGCAGTTCTTGTTCCAAAGAGCTGTGTACCAGGCAGTTGGACACTTTATCCTGGTTTTTACTCCCTTCATCATTCACAGCATCTCCTGTCGGGTACCCCCCCCCCCCCCCCCCCACTTCAGCCTTGGTCATTTGGAGTAGTTGAATTGTGGTCTTCTATGTATACAGAATGCTGTATAGGCTGCATAGTTCTCTGAGATCTTTTAGGAAATTTGGGAAACTTTACATTTTAGAATGCTTTCTTCACTTTTTTTTTGGGCTATGTTGGGTCTTCGTTGCTGCACGAGGGCTTTCTCTGGTTGCGGTGAGCGGGGGCTACTCTTCATTGCGATGAGCAGGCTTTTCATTGCGGTGCCTTCTCTTGTTGTGGAGCACGGGCTCTAGGCACGCGGGCTTCAGTAGTTTTAGCATGTGGGCTCAGTAGTTGTGGCACGCGGGCCCTAGAGCGTGCGGGTTTCAGTAGTTGTGGTGTGTGGGCTCAGTAGTTGCGGCGCACAGGCTCTAGGACGCACGGGCTTCAGTAGTTGTGGCACGTGGGCTCAGTAGTTGTGGCTCGTGGGCTCTAGAGTGCAGGCTCAGTAGTTGTGGCACACGGGCTTAGTTGCTCCGCGGCATGTGGGATCTTCCTGGACCAGGGATCGAACCCATGTCCCCTGCATTGGCAGGCGGATTCTTAACCACTGCGCCACCAGGGAAGTACTTCCTTCACCTTGAGAAGGGGGAAGGAGAGGAATGTTTTATAAGGATTGCTTTGAAATAGGTCCATATTGAAGAGTTTTAACTTGGGCAAAGGACAGAATAGCTTAGTGTCTATTAAGTTCCTAGAGTCCTGGAACTGTGTCCCAATTCCATCTTTTCCACTTATTAGTTATGTGACCATGGGAAAGTCACTTAGTTTCCCCATCTGTAACATGGGGGATACACACCCTAGTCCACTGGCCTCAATATGAAACAGCTCATTACACTGTAATGGTAGTTTAGTGAAATGGATGAGTAGTCTCAGTTTACCTCCACAGGCAGCCGCAGAAGTCAAGCCAAGCATCCTGGAGTATCTGGGAATCACCTGGAAAGAGGATAGAAGTCTGCAGCACAGTGGTAGGGGATGGATGGGTGGGACCCAAGAGTGAACTACAGAAGCAATTGATCTTAGCAAGCAGGAAGGGGTCTCCAGGGAATTCCTGAGTGTCAGCAAGGGATCTTGGTAATGATGGGGAAAAGAAATGACTCAACTGGAGGAGTCAGACCACCTTGGACGTCGCCCCTGAACCGCCACCAACATTGTATGTCACATCCCCGTGGGTGAGTCATGTTTCCTTTCTGACCGTCAGTTTCTTTGTCTGTAAAATGATTAGATGATTTCTTGACTTCTTTTCTACTCTAGTAATTTCACCACTTCATTGGCTTTCAAGAACTGTGAGAGGCAGGAGTGTCACAGAACAACCTGCCGTAGACCTTGGCCTGTGCAAATCTTTAGTTTTGTTTTTTTGTTGTTTCAAAGAAGTTTCTGTTCAAAAGACCATGAAACATTTCATCATTGGACTTTGAGGGAGTTGTCTCTAATCTCTCACGTTTCCTTTTTTCCCCTACAAATGATATCCACAGGACTGCTGTTGTCTTACGCTCTCTGGATCAGCACTTTTGCAGAGAAATGAAAACATTGCACTTTTAAAGGCACAGAAAGCAAAAACTGTAGCATCAGGATTCAGGGTTACAGGATTGGTTAACTTTCTGGTTTGTTTTGCTGAGCTGAATGAAAAAGATTTGATTGAACGTTACTGTGTACGGATTAATATTAATAACCACAAAAATCCCCCAGTGGTAATTTTTTTCCTTCTTTGCAAAGAATTTCAAATTATGATCTAGGACTGGGATTATTATTGTCAACTGGATATGAATGTGAGAAATGTGGAATAAGAGGATGAAGGACGTGGTTGGAGAGGAGCAACTCTTGGGGGTGAATGTCCAGAGAGGACATGTGTTCTGCATTCTTGAGGTGTAGCATTATTTTGAATAGTGATTTGTTACGGTTCAGATATGTATCTAGCAACTGCCCCAGAGCTTTATAACATTAGTCAGTAGAAATAGTATTAGAAAAAAAGTCATCAAAAGTAGAATTTTTCTTTAAGATTTAAGAACTGAAGTGTTTTTAAACTTTGATATTCCGAAGCGAAGAAGTTGTTAGGTTGGGTTTGAGAGTTCCTAGTAATACCCAAGTAGATCTTTACCACAGACTTAAAATACACTCATATGTAGTCACTTTTTTGGTTTGTTTGTTTTTGTTTTGTTCTCTATCCTAGCTGACTTTAGGGGAAAGGGAGTGTGGTATTGATATTAATTTATTTGTAAAATCAATAGCAATATATCAAACACTTGCTGTATACCAGGATTTACCACCATTAAATAAGAGATGGCCCCTGCTGCTCTCACGGAGTCCCCCTGAGTAAGGTTCAAAAGTTCGAAAAGTAAGCATGATTATCTTGCAAATAGATGACTGTAAGAGTGTGTAGGTATGCTGTTATTTCCAGCAGATTGCCTACCACATAGCCTACATGCGCTGGAGATACTCATTAAGTACTTTGAGAGGATGGAAGAGGGGGCATTTACAGCTTGGAAAAAAATCAGAGAAACCTTCATGAAGGAGGCGACATGACAATGATGTTTCAAAGGACAGGAAAGAGTATGCCATGTACATGGGCAGGGTTGACATTCCAGGGAGAGACTAGCATGAGGAGGTACCTGCCTCCTTTTCGAGTCCTGAAAGTAGCAAGTACTTTGTTGCTGGAGGTCTGGGTTTGTCTTAAGGGCAGTGGCAAATGAAATGCAGAGTGCAGGCTCTTTGAGGGCTGTCTGCTAAGATTCAAGGGGAAGATGTGCTGGGGAGTTGTATGCTGGGAATAGTTGGAAGCTCTCCCGGATTTCAGTGTTTCCTGAAATAGATGTACACTGTGATGTAGAAGTACCAGGATCAGATCAGTTAATCAGTATCTGGTTAATGTACATGTACATGCAGAATTTGGGCAGCAAGGTGCAATATGTAGAGTGTTATATGAAAATACTGGATGCACACAACTACAAGTATTAGTTTGCACAAGAAATCATTGTGATGCAGGTTGATGGAGAGCTAAAATGAGGAAGGTTGTTAGGGAGAGATGTCAGATCAGCTTCCCCCCAACCCCGCCAGCAGTGGTTCTCAATTTGGCTACAAATTATAATCACCTGGGGTTCTTAAAAAATTTCCTAGGTACAATTTACATGTAGTAAAATGCATAAATCTTAAGTGTACAAATCAATGTATTTTGACAAATACACACACCCACATACCCTTCAAATTAGAGTATAATCATCACCTGAAAAAGTTCTTTAGTCCTCGGTTCTAATCAGTCCCTTCCCACCCCTCCCATAGGCAACCACTGTTCTGATTCCTATCATCATAACTTAGTTTTGCCTGCTCTTGAGCTTCATAAAAATGGAATCGTATGGTGTGTACTTTTGTGTGTCTGGCTTCTTTTGTTAAACATAATATTTTTGAGGTTGTTCTATGTTGTTACAGGAATCAGTTCTTTTTTTTTTTTTTTTTTTAACTTTTGGGTTTTATTTATTTATTTATTTATTTTTGGCTGTGTGTTGGGTCTTCGTTTCTGTGCGAGGGCTTTCTCTAGTTGCGGCAAGTGCGGGCCACTCTTCATTGCGGTGCGCGGGCCCCTTACTATCGCGGCCTCTCTTGTTGCGGAGCACAGGCTCCAGACGCGCAGGCTCAGTAATTGTGGCTCACGGGCCTAGTTGCTCCGCGGCATGTGGGATCTTCCCAGACCAGGGCTCGAACCCGTGTCCCCTGCATTGGCAGGCAGACTCTCGACCACTGCGCCACCAGGGAAGCCCAGGAATCAGTTCTTTTATTGCTGAGTAGTCTTCTATTGTGTTAGGTGTACCACTGTTTGTTTAATCATTTCCCTCTTGATGGACATTTGAGTTGTTTCAAATTTTTGACCATTATAAATAAAGCTCTATTGTGCAAGGGTTGTTTTTGTTGTTGTTATTGGTTTGTGGACATAGGTCTTCATTTCTTTTGCATAGATTCCTAGGAGTGAAATTGTTGGGTCATAAGGTATGTAGGTGTATGTTTAACTTTATAAGAAACTGCCAAACAGTTTTCCAAAGTGGTTGTACCAGTTTACACTCCCACCAGTATTTCATGGGAGTTCTTGTTGCTCCATATCCTCAAAAAAATTTAGTGTTGTTAGTCTTTTTAATTTTAGCCATTCTAGTTGGTATAAAATGGTAATCTCATTGTGGTTTGAATTTGCATTTTCCTGATGACTTAATGGTGTTCAACATGGTCTTCTTTTGTGAGGTGTTTGTTCAAGTCTTTTGACCATTTTAAATTGGGTTGTCTGTTTGTTATTGATTTATAGGAGTTCTTTATATAATCTGGTACAAGTCCCATGTCAGATATATGTAATATGAATATTTCTCCTAGTCTGTGGCTAGCCTTTTAAATTTCCTAATGACGTCTTTTGATGGGCAGAAAATTTAAATTTTAATTAAGTTTAGCCTGTCTTATTTCCCCCTTGTATGTTTTGAGTCTTTTGTTTCCTCTCTAAAAAATCTTTACTTAGCCTAGGTTAAAATATTCTCCCTTGTTTTCTTCTTTACATTTATATGCATTTACATTTTGGTTTATGTTCCATCTCAGATTTTTGTGTGTGGTGTGAGGTAAGAGTAAAGGTTCATTTTTTTCCCCTTACATTTATCCAGTTGTTCTAGCATTATTCTTTGGAAACACTTTGCTTTCACCATTGAATATCCTTGGTGACTTTGTTGAAAACCAATTGCCTTTTAAGTCTATTTCTGCTTGTGTCTATTCTGGACTCTTTATTCTGCTCCATTGATGTATTTGTCTTTCCTTCTCCCGATACCACACTGTCTTGATTACTCTAGCTTTATACTCTAGTAAGTATTGAAATGAAGTAGTGTGAATCCTCCTACTTTGTTCTTTTTCAAGATTGTTTTGACTATTCTAGGTTCTTTGCTTTTCATATAAAATTTTAGAATCAAATTGTCAAATTCTAAAAAAATCCTGTGGTACCCAAGCCATAGTCCATGCCAGTTAAATCAGAATCTTTTGGAGGTTGAATCCCAAGTATTTCTTAACACTCTCTAGGTTATTCCAAATGCAGCAGAGATTGAGTATTAATGTGCCAATGGGATTTTAGTATGGTACCCTAAAAAAGAAATTTGGTAGTAGATTACTGGGGTGGAATGCATGTGTAGGAGTTGAAGTGGGCCGCCAAATGGAAGAGATTGTCAGTGCTTATGGAAAGAGGGAGAGTTTGAATGGGAATGATGGAAGGGTAGTGAGAAACTATGTGGTCTAGGAAAGTTCTCTCTCCTGGGGGACATGCAGTCCCTTTGCTGAAGTGTTGTCTTGTGCAGCTACCATTCCTGATCACTCAGGATTTCCTCACCCTAAGCCAGCCACAAATGTAGCCTAAAACCAGAGGTTTGAAAGCTAAGGAACACTTTTGTTGGGTAAAGCATATAAACACATTATTTTATAGCGTAGCTTTCCCCTGGATTAGGGAAGTGTTTGTGAAATCTGGATAATAATGAACTGGGTAAGCATTTTTTTTTTAAGCTTTTTGAAGGTTTTATGTCTTTTTAATAAAGTCTTTATGCAAACATTGGTTCATCCATTCTTCCCATGGGTCGGTAGTTTTGTCAGAAGTGCTGCCTCCCTAAAAGGCTTCAAAGAAAAAAGGGACAAAAAGTTGCAATCAAATAATGCTGTTCTTTGGGAACATATAAGCTCTGTGGCCTGGTAGGTGTTTGCTTGTGGCTTTTTTTTTTTTAAAAAAAACACGTTTTCCTACTTGAAGAGAGAGTTTGGAACTAGTCAGCTGAGTCCCTCTTTCTGAGATACAAGTTCCCTAAACAGCTGTAGAGAATTAATTTCAGTCAGAGCTGGCAGAGCTTTAATCTCAACTTTCTGCTCAGTGTTATGGAAAATCCTCTCTAGAAAATAACCAGTATCTACCTGCTATGGGATGTTAAAAAATTCAGATGAATGTTGGATTTTTGAGTGTTTTCCTAGTAGAAGCAGCATGGAAAATCCTTTAGTGAGCTAGATTTTACAGTGCACACAGAAAGCAAGGATTGACGATATATTTATATTTCTGTATGTGTGACATGTTGGCTGTACTATCTTCTTGTCTCTAATAGATTTCAAATATGCCATGTCCAACTCCAAACCTCATTTCTCTGTGAAGGGTGAGACATCTTAGGAAGAAAGAGCTTTAATATTATCAAACTTTTAACTCCTTTATAAATATATATGTATTCTCTTCAAGGCAGGGAAGCAGGTGGGCAAAGGGTGGGAGGAAAGCTGCTTTCCTTTTTCTATTTACCGTTATATTTAACAACACACACACATATATTTCTTTTATTAATGTTTCTGTAAAGAGGGAAAAGCATTCACAGACTCTGCTTTAAGAAACCTTCCTCTATCCTGCCTTTTTAATACCTTTATTTCTAGGATTTGTCTGTAAGGCAAACGTCACTTTTGTAGTGGTAAAATTCTAACAAATAATTTTCTATTTTGTTTAATGTTTAAACTATGTTACTATATTATCTTCTTAATAATTTCATGACTGTGTAATAGTACATCAGATTGTGCCATTAGGGCTTCCCTGGTGGCGCAGTGGTTGAGAATCCGCCTGCCAGTGCAGGGAACATGGGTTCGATCCCTGGTCCAGGAGGATCCCACATGCCGCGGAGCAACTAAGCTCCTGCGCCACAGCTACTGAGCCTGTGCTCTAGAGCCCGTGAGCCACGGCTGCTGAGCCCACATGCTGCAACTACTGAGGCCCACGTGCCTAGAGCCCGTGCTCTGCAGCAAGGGAGGCCACCGCAATGGGAGGCCCGCACACTGCAATGAAGAGTGGCCCCCGCTTGCCGCAATTAGGGAAAGCCCGCGCACGGCAACACAGACCCAACACAGCCAAAATAAATAAATAAAATAAATATATAAATTAAAAAAAAATTGTGCCATTAATTTATGTTCTAATGTTGGACGTTTAAAATAATTTTGTGCTGTTATACCACAAAGAGCTTATTTTTACTATGTAGGATTCCCCTCAATTTCTTTGATAGATTCTCTGTTGTAGAATAACAACAGGGTGCCTTTTTGTTTTAAGGGTTTTTTTAGTGTATACTATCTTTACACTGTGTACTATTTTTATACTGTATACTGTAGTCATCAGTATAAAGTGTACTTGCCTAAAAATATAATCATTTACCTTTTTAGAGATAAAAAGGTACTGGATTTCTTTCATAACTGTATCCCTAAAGAGTTGTACTTTCCCTTTATTTTTGTGTACTAGTTTATTTTGTGTACTAGTTTGAGCCCCATTTCTGTTTGCGTTTTACTGGTTTATGGATTGGAATTTTTTTTCTTAACTGATGTGAACTTTTAATGTTTTACGTATGTGTGTGTATGTATGTATATACATACATATATATATTAACCCTTTGCAGTATTTATCATGAATATCTTATCTGGCTTGTTCCCTTTTATTTTAGTTTTTCATTATAAAGGAATTTATGAGGTTGAGTTTTTTGTTTTCTTTTTTGACTTCTTCTGTGACCTTAAGATGAACAAACTTGTCATCCTTTCAAGATCTTACACCATTTTGTTTTTTACCTCCTAATATTTCTTATGGTTTAATTAAAAGGAGTTTCATGGATCCATTTGAGTTTGTGTTGATTCACGTACCCTCTTCTTAACCTGTAGTGCAGTGAGGAAAGTTGGGTTAAATCAGGAGCTTGCGTTATTCACAAGTCTTGGGAGAGGAATAGAAACAGTCAGAATTCCTATCTCAGCTTCCGGTGGTGTCTGCAAGTCTGTGTTTTACTTACCTATAAAGCTGGGATGAGAATAACAAATGTACAGAGAATTTTTTTTAATGTACTTAAGCCTTCTCTTAAGCACTGTTAAGAATCTCAGGTAGAGGTGTTTAAAATACCAAATAGCTGTAACCTTTGATTAAATGTGTGTACCATCATTTCTTGGATTTTTCTCAGTAGTCGGAGACTACATGGGATCTTTGGAATTTTTTTAAACTAACCCCGACTCTATAATCTGTGGACATTAGGGATCTGGATACAGAAAAACCTGCAAGTTGAGGATGTCCATCAGAAATATACAATATGTGCACCAGATCTGAGTACTTAGTGAGGACTTTGGGGACTATATAACAAAAATGACTTCAGAAAATAGAAACACTGGAGGCAGTACATATAGCAGTTTAGAAACATGGGCTTGACAGAAAGACTTGTTTAACCCAACTGTACCACCTACTTATGTGACCTTGGATAAGTAATTTAACCTCTCTAACCTCAGTTTCCTCAGTTATAAAATGGGGATAATATTGATGAATCATTTAATTAAGTAAGAGAATGTATGTGAAATGCTCAACATGGTGCTTGACCCACAGCAAATGCCAAGTAAATTATAGCTGGTATTACTGCCTTTATTAACAGTTAACATTTATGTAACATTTATGACCTATGGAGCCCTTTAACTTGCTGTTTCTCATTTGTGAATCTGGGTGCTTTATACAGAACGGATTTTTAAATGTTCCATGGACTTTTTATTGCCTCAAGAGGTCATTTCCTTTCAGGTACCTGTACAGCTGTGTACACTCAGTTGGCATTTGTCATGTACCTTCATGCCAGTGTCTTCTTATCTAAATTAAACTCTAAAACCCTGTGTGAGTACAAAGATTGTATCTTATTCAACTGGGTTGTCCTTGTACACAGCACTAGAACACAGAGTCCAGACCCTTTGCTATTAGAGCTCTAGCTCTACAATTTATTATTCAGGTGACCTTAGGCAAGTCAGTCTCTGGCTTGCCAAGGCCACTCTTTCCTCATCTGTAAAATAGGTAACAAATGTGAGGATTACTTTAAGTGATGTGTTAAGAAGTGCTTTGCATAGCAAATCGCAAATTTTTTTTCCCGTAACTCACTGTGCCTAGCTCAGTAGTTGGTGCTTAGAAAGTATATGTTCATTGGGGTTGGAGGCTGATGTGAAGGCAGTGGACCCAGTTCTTAACTTCAGTATCAAGATACGTTCATTTAAAAAGTGAAAATTGTTTTTGGGGGGCCAGTCGTCATACAGGGTTCTATGGCAGGCTCATTAATACGCTGGTACCTTGCCTTGAAGTGTTTACTTCTTGATGTTGTAAAGTTTGGGCATAGTTACACATAGGTTCTCAGAGCAGGTTCAGCGATTTAACCCTACCTTGAGGAAATAAACTAAATATATAACAAGTAAGTATGGATTTCAGAGTATGTGGTCTCTGTGGTCAGTCTGGAGAGGTGCATATGAGGATATTCAACAAACACTGGGATGCTGGCTCTGTGGAAGACTCTTGGCTAAATCAGTCTTGTTTCCCATGGAATTTCTTTTCCTGGTTGACCACAGGTGTATTTCTATGTGTCCTGTGTGTTCTCAGTTTATATATATATATTTTCCAATCTGATTTTCAGAAATGATGATGCTGAGATTTTGGCTGTGGTCAGTTTCAGTAGACAAGACCCAAACACTAGGTATCCATTTCTGTCTTGAATAAAAAGTAAAGTCTTGTTATAGAGAAAAAAAGCAAAAGTATTTAATAAAAAAAAATTCTGTGTTCATTTTGGAAAATGGTACCTTTGTTAATCCCCTAAGAGACAATTTATTATATTCTGACAGTATCATTGAATAGTCCAAGAAAGCATGATGCCTCAATTTAAATTTATTTTTCCTGGCACAGTTTTTGTTCTTAAGATTTGTGCCTGAAGGAAGAGGATGTTGTTTCTCATGGGGAGGGGAAGTGCCTAGTGGACAGAAAAAGGTGAAGAGTGTTATTTCCTTGAATATAGATTGGGGTTTAGTTTCCACTTAAGGATATTTCTGGGAAGAACAGAGCCAGTTCTACATAGAAGCTTGGTTTTTGCTAATTATGGAGGGCAGGATATGTTTTCATCTAGTCTGTTCCATCAAGTCCTGTTTATACTTTTGGGATATGGGGAGTTAGCTTTGACTCAGGTGAGGTGCACAGGTGACATGTGTCATTTCTATCCTAAGATGGTAGAGAGGACAGGCTGTTTTCAGATAATAACTGTTGGGGGCTAAGGCACAGGAACCTTTGGCATTTTCCTCAGATTAGTCAGTGGATGGCAAGTTTGATGAAAGAGCAGAGAGGGAACTGTTTTTATTAAGCTGTGATGTAATCCCTATGTGATTAACTCTTTATGGCTTTTTAAAAAAATTAATTAATTTATTTTTGGCTGCGTTGGGTCTTCATTGCTGCGTGCGGGTTTTCTCCAGTTGTGGTGAGCCGGGGCTACTCTTCTTTGCGGTGCGCGGGCTTCTCATCGCAGTGGCTTCTCTTGTTGCAGAGCACGGGCTCTAGGTGTGCGGGCTTCAGTAGTTGTGGCACGCGGGCTCTAGAGCGCAGGCTCAGTAGTTGTGGTGCATGGGCTTAGTTGCTCTGCAGCATGTGGGATCTTCCTGGACCAGGGCTTGAACCCGTGTCCCCTGCATTGGCAGGCGGATTCTTAACCACTGCGCCACCAGGGAAGCCCCTTTATAGCCTTTTAAGTACAGAAGAAATTTGCATTAGGAATTAATAACCAAGAGTCTTTGATTTTATGAAGTCTGAAAAAGTGATGACCAGTTGTCAATATTTTGGTCATATTCCACAAGTATCCCCTCAATCCAGTTGGTAGAGAGAGGTTTGAATGTGGTGACCGTAGTGAAACCTTCCTCTGAGAAGGGGAGTAGTTAAGGCTACAGTCTGACACCATTTAAAAAAATATTTGGGTAGCAGAAGAGTGCACCCCACTGGGGTGTTTTTTAAAAGTTTTTAGAAAAAATTTAAAACAATATCCATGACTTTGTTACATTGTGTAAACAGCAAACAGTGTTAAGGATGAGCCTCAGGGATAAACCACCATTAGCATGCCCAGTGTGGTGTATTGTCCTTTTCTTGCCCCAGTCAGCAAAGTGGTCCTAGACTTTGGCACCAGGGAGTCTCTCAACATTCCCGTTGTTAAAACACACTTCCTGTGGTTTGTTTATCTTCGTTGGGGTTCCTTAGTAGCAAATCCCAAACCACTCACTTTTTCCCAATAGTATTAATGTTCTAAGAGGGTCTATACATTATATTAAAGTCAGGGTAGTTCTCCACGGGAATGCTGGTTTTTAAATGAGCCTTATTCAGCCTTTTTTCAGCTGGTGTTTCATTACCACCAAGGATTTATAATGCAATAGCTCTGAGGCAAAGCTGGTAAGAATGCCAGCTTCGCTAATATTTAGAGTCATAAAATTCTGGATATTGGACAAGCTCTTAATTACTCTGAATCCGTCTTTGTCTTAATAAAAGTTGGATTGTACCCACTAAAACAAGATGGCTGTGTTTGCATTAATCTCCAAATGTAGGTTAATACCTTTTTAAAAGCTGTCTCTTAGACAAGAGACTTGAAAATTAATTTCCCATTTTCAGCTTAAAATGAAGAGCTTTTCCACATGTGGAGTTTGAAGGGCTGCCATTTTTCTGATGTAGATTCAAGTGCCAATAATAACTCTCAGTTCCCCTCCATTGTTTTTTTTTTAAGGTTTAGGTAAGGGAAAAAGTCTCTTCTGGTGTTTGGAGACTTTTTTTTTTTTCTTAAATCTGCTTCAAAGTAAATAGAGTTCTGTTTTCTCCAAGGAGTTTGAATCGCTGGGGATGAGGGGCATGATGAAGAGCTAGATAGTGGGAATCCTATTTTAAGTCATGGCTGGAGAAATCTGGGTTTTACCTATACCACTGTGACCAAGCTAGATATTTTAATATTTTTTTTTGTTCTGTAATGTCTAAGTACTTACATATTGGGAGGTTTCCCTGTAATGGTAGGTTCTTAACTGACTTCTTCGAGTGCAAGATAGAAAATTCTTTTCCTTTTTTTTTTTTCTTTTTAAGCCTCCTTTTAAGCCTCCAGAGTATCTACTGCTATGCAACCACTTAGTACCACTAATTCCAGGATTCATTTCTGTGCTACAGATGGTCAGTGAGATTATAAGGGCTCTGAGAAGATTTTTATATAAATTGAGGTCTTCTCAGTTTAGAGTCTCTGTCTGACACACTAATTTTTCTTCCCCACTTCCAATGCAGGAGTCTCCAATGTGCTATATTAACTCGGTTCTACTTTGATTATCAGTGGGGCTTGGGGCAGAGGGAACTAGTGACAGGTTTAAGGAGGAGAAGTAGAAACCAATATACTGTAGTCAAATGAGAGGGAACAAGTCATAAAAATCCTCCTCTTGTTAAAGGTACAGGTGTTAAAAGTATTGCTTTTCTGTATTTCAGTCTCTTCATTTTATAGATGTTTTTATATAATAAAATATTTATGTAGTAAATGAGAACCATACACAGTTTATATTAACTATACAGACTTCCAGGCATCTCCCCGCTGGAAATTCTGATTGAGCAGGTCTGGGATAGGACATAGAAATCTGATTCTTATGATCAAGCACATTTGATATTCAGACAACTCCATTTCTTCCTCCCAAAGCTCCAGGCTTCCATGGATAATTTGTAGAATACACTTTTCCTCTCTTTTGTCAAGTCTTTGACCCACTATGATTTTGTGAGGGGCTGTCTTAAATAGAACATTCTGCAAAAACTTTTATGTAGGACAATATCACTGCCAAAACAGACACTTCAGTATATAGTTTTTCTATCAATAATGATGGTAAAAGAATAAAGAGGCATCTGAATGGGCAAGTACCCCAAATCTGTCATTGTGAATGATGGAACTGGGGTGTCAGGCCTGAAGACAAAAGGAGGTAACCCAGGTGCTGTCTTCAAACACCTGCAGAGTTATCCTGTGGAGGAGGGCTTGCACTTCTGGTGGTCCCCCCAGAGCAGACTTGGGACTAACAAGTGGATGCTGAACATAAGAAATAAGTGTAATGGAGGAGACCAGTGGATCTGCAGCCTTCATGAGATACTGCTTTACCTTCTAATTATTTGTAGCCTGTGGAGCTATTATTTTCCCCCAAAGAAATCTGACTTAGACTGCCAGTTAATAAGAGAAGAATGGAGGTGCTCAAGTGGAAGCAGCCTGAGAGGCATGGGCAAATTAAGCCTCTCTTTTCCCTGAAGCTTGTAGGACCCTTCAGTAGAAGCTTGGAGCTCACTGCAGTGTGGTGAGTCCTCTTCAGTGAAGGTGGCTGCGCAGGTGTCCCCCTCTCTGCCCCCACATGGTGTTTGCGAGCTCCGTAAGGTTCGCTGCTGTAGACAGCTGGCATAGGTCAGTGGGCAGGGCTTAGTGAAATGTTGCTTGCATGAAAGTGCTGGAGGAAATTTATATCTTACGTTCAGTGCTGAATGAGAAGATTTCTAAGCTCCTTTCTGACCCAGAAAGTTTATGGTATCTGCTTTGAAGATTAAGTCTCAGATCTCGGCATGAATGACCCAAGGATGTAAGCTCTGTGAGGGCAGGGACTTTGTTTTCTTTAGTGCTGCATTTCCAGTGCTTAGAACAGCACCTGACATTAGTGGGTGCTCAGTGAATATTTGTTGAATACATGAATATAATGAAGAAGGTGAAAATTATCTAAGATGGTACATTGTGACCCTCTCCCCTCCCCTGCCCCCACTCTTGTCCTGGAGAATTCTCATTTAACCACCCATCTATCTAGTGATCCATGCTTCTTCTTCCCTTTGGCCATCCATCCTCACTCCATGGCTCTCATCTCCTCCTTCCCAAAACATGTTTGGCAAAGGGGAATAAGGAGACCAAGGAAACTGTGGAAACCAAAGTCTTGTCAGAAAGAGAGTGAAATTCCCTAGGCACATGAATTGGGAAGCCTGTTGGCTGATGATTTGACTTGGGTATTTCCTGTGATTTTCAGTTGTTGTGGTATGTTCCTGTTCGCTGAGAGAAGTGAGAATTTGTTGTAGGTTTATGGCCTAGATTAATTGGGGTATTTTGTGAAGCCTCTGAAGTGTTATCACTTCATCTTTATCCTTGCCCGCTATTACGCATGAAAAGCATTTGAATTATTTTAGAGAAGATGTAAATTTGCTTGTGTTATCCAGTGTGAGCTTAAAGCTGATTAGCATTTTGCATCACCTTTGCAGCTCATAAATCATTCACTTCCCTTCTCAGTGAGCAGGCCATAAGTCAGCAAGGAAGCACCTGCGGCAGGCCCAGCCACCTCTTGTCCTGTGATTTAGAGAACGCTTTAGACTTTTTGTGGGTCCCTCTGTGGCCTGGTCTCTGGTAAGGCTTTTCCTACATGGGAAATGAGTAAAAACTTTGGGTGGATTTTTCCCAGGGAGGTTCTGAGGGTTCGTCTGGACAGGAGAGATCCACACACTTACAGTTCATGAGCCTGGTCCAGCCACAAGTATGGTTCTTTGACCTATTTGGTGTTTAAAAATTTTGGAGGCAGTTGCCAACATTTAAAAATTAGGAAATTTCATATAAAAATCCAGATTTGCGATTATTCTTGGAAAATCTGAGGGTCTGGCAGACGCTGAGTTCCAGTCGGTGCTGAGAGCAGGTGTGCACCAGAGGTGGTTAGCTATCCTCAGTTTTTGTATGGGCTGAGCCAGCTTTACTCAAGGCCCTAAGTTATAGATACGTGAATTTGTGACACCCTGCTATAATGTGTGGTTTTTTTCCTTTAATAATACCAATTTTAACTTGGTTGACTAACAATTAGAGGCCAACATTTATTGAGCTGTTACCAAGTATTAATACCAGGCACTGTGCTAAGTGTTTATGTATATATGTTTGTTTATGTAGTCCTCACAATTACTCTACTTTTATGCATGAAGAAATTAAGGCAGAGAGAGGTTAAATAACTTGTTCAAAGTCACCCAGCTTGTTCAGGGTCACCTGTCTCCTAACACTGGCCTGCTCCTCAAACCCATGTCCTTTGAGGAACGGTGGGTATCAGCTGAGAAGCTGGTGACAGTGACACACTCCCTGAATCCCCAACCTGCACCTGGGAGAAGGAGCCTGCCCTGCTCCAGGCAAAGTTACAGGGGGGTATTTGAAAGGCAGCCCCTTATACGGTCCTACTGATTTCTTTCAGCCTCTTGTTTTCATCATCCATCCTGTTGTTCTAGGGTGCTTTTTTGTCATGTATCAAAGCCCTGTTACAGTGAACCCAAACAAGTCATTGACATTTAAAATTAAATTGCACCAGGTATTGTCAATAGCTACACTGCTCATTGACAGTGCATTGCTAATTACATTGAGAGAACATCCTAACTGGGTATATTATGCCAAATCAAATTGGAAACATTGGCTCTCTACCAGCAAATTCATTTTGATGTGCAGAAAGTTTGGGAATTCACAAATCTCTCACCAGTCTCAAAATACTGGGTTTATGGAAACTCTTTAATGATTTTTTGCTAAAGTTTTCTTGCAGCAAAGGGGAATTCTGATCTCTCCACTGCTAAGCCAGGCGGGGGCGGAGGGGGAAGCCGTGCCTTTGAAAGGGAGAGACCTACAGATTTGGGATGGGGTACATTTCAGTGCAGGGGGGTGGGGGGTTAGCTGGTTGGGTTCCTTATCTGTATATCTAAGCCACATACTTAGATCCAGCTTTTTTTCTTCTTCTTCTTTCCTATCTTCTTCCTCCTCTTCCTCTTTTTCGTTGCTTTCTCCATCCTTCTCCTACCCTCTCCTCTATATGTGGAAAGAGAGGGAGGGAGGGAGAAAGGAAGGAGAGAGAAGGAGGGAAGGAGGGAAGGAGGGAGAGAGAGTGCACACACACACACACACACACCCCCCAACTCTAGGCACTGTTCCTAGTGCTTGATGTGATTTAATTCATTTGATTCCCACCATAACCCTGTGGGACTGATATGCTACAGATAAAGAAACTGAGGCAGCGAGAGAGTAAAACATTTGTTCAAAGTCACATGGTTAGTCTACTCTTCCTAGAGCGCAAAAGTAGGCTGCCCTGAGGCCAACGGTTCCACCTCCTGGCTCATGTTGCTTGTGCTCTGAGGGTAAACATTTAAGCTTATGTGTCTCTGGACCTAGGAGTTCCTCTGGGGGCCTTGCAAGTAGCAGTTTAGTTGGCAGGGCAAATTAAGTATGCGGGGTATGCTGTGCTGAACCCAGGGAGGGAGGGAGGGAATCCAGTCTTTGCTTGTGTTATACATGCTTATTGGTTTGTGGCAGGAGTGATTGATGCCAGAATCAAAATGACGTAAAGCAGCTTCCCTCAAGAAGCACTACTCTAACGGTTTTTTTCCTCTTTGTTGCCCCAGGTCCCTTGTGAATAGGATTTAGCTGTGATTCAGCTGCTGCTGTTCTTTTGGTAATCAGTGTGGAGGAGGGAGATGAGGGCTGCTATTAATGGCTTCTTATTTCACATTCTCCTAATCAGATATCCCGTAGTTATTAATGTGCATGCAGGATGCTCTCTGGTGTCCCTGGATGGTTTTGTTAGGTGTACTGGACTGTTAAGCTTTCTAAGATGGAATGTTTTATTAGGTTCTGGCCTGGGGGTTGGATGGCTGGAGGTTGTTAAAGAAAAAAACACTAAGAGAAAGGAATACGGTGTAAAACCAAGCTTATGATCTTGGCGGGGGAGGGGAACGGTACCATGCAGGGTATGTGGGTGGGTGGGACAGCAGTCCAGCAACATCACCTCCCTCTCCTATAGCCCTGAAAACCTTACCTTGGTAATACCCTTCAGATATTAAAGGTGAAATAACTGAGAACTATTTACTAGGCAGCTAAATGCAAATTCTCTCCCCCATTAGTTTTAATTAGGATGAAATCATACATTTAAATAACCACTTCTTCTAATAACTGAACTTCTTATTCACTCTGAACCCAGGCAAATGCCTCTTTCTGTATGAACGGCCCACCTCTGAGTCATTCCACACCTGCATGTTGACACAGCCAGGTTCCTGATGTGGGTGTACAGATCTGGGATTTCAGAGCATGACTGGCACGGAGAATCTTGGGTATACAGCTTTCTGCACTCTACCTTGGGGATAGACAGGATAGTCCAACCAGAGAATAAAGAGTGTGCAAGTTCAAAACAAAACAACCACCTAAACCAGATTCTACTTGGTTTCTATCTTACTATTTCTTTAAGTGTTTAAAGGGGTGCATTTTAAAAGATCCTCCACCCATTTCTTCCATTTAAACAAATGTTATTAAGAACAGTAATAAGCAGTTGAATTGAAAGAATTAGATCTTTGAGGCTTTTACTATCAGATTTGCTCTAATTCTTTAGTTTTTCCTTGATGTAGTGTATGTGGTCTGTTTTGAGAGAGTGTGGAGCTGTGATGATGTGTAGAATGGTGGCTGTTGTGTGTGCATGTGTGTGTGGGGGGTGGTTGGGGGAGGGTTGAATCTTCTGTTTGGAGGATCAGAAATAAATAAGCAGCTTGGCTTCAACCCCTCAGTGGCATAACCAGCTAATGAATGAGAGGACTGCTAAACTCCCAGTTGTCTTCCTGGCTTGGAAGACTTAATAAAGTCTGACTACCTTTTGTGGGCCAGTGATAGGAGAAATCAACAGAAGACATGTAGTTTATAGCAACCTGAAATGTGCCAGAGACATGACTACCTGCCTTTTTGGCCCTGGGGAGGTGTGGCTGGCCCTGCTTGCATCCTCCAGGAATGGGAATTGTGCCAGACACCAGCTAGACAAGACCAGCTGCTTCTTCGATGTTTTGTGGACATGATTGGCTGTAGCTTTTGATCAGGACATTGTTCCTAATGAAGTCTGACCGGCATCATTTAGACAGGAATGAATGACAGCTGATGTGCAGGATTTTCCTTGATTGGCAGCAATTGGAACTAGTAACCAGAGGAGGTGGGGGGAGAGAAACCAGCTCTGATTGACAAGAGCTTATCTTTATTTAATCTACTTCCAAAGCCCTGCAGTTGAAATATTAGGCAATTGAAAGAAAGGAAGATACAACTGTGAAACATAATTAAAGATTCTTGACATACTTTAAAATGTGTTCAATAGGAGAGCTATGAAGAGAGTCCGGGTGTGAGGTTAGTGCTGCTCCTGTGATGTGAGAAAGAGAGGGCTTTCACATAGGGATCGTTAATTTTTATCCAAAATTAAAAATAGTGGTGGGCTTTGAATAGTTCTAGCTGTAAAAAATTCTGGTTCTATTTACCATTTCTTTGACTTGCCAACCTGCTTGGAAAAGTTTTCTGTGCAGAGGCCAAAAATGGGTACAGTATTAAGGGTGGTCATTTCTCATCAAGTTGTTCCATTGAGGACTTGAATCTTTAATGTTCATGTGTTTTGAGAAAAGATGACAAGCAGGAATCTTAGGCTTGTTTCCTGAGGACTTGTGTGTGATTCCCTGAGAGCTAATTGCATGTAGTGTGCTGGTAATGTTTTACAAGTGGGTTGGGAGCTTGGCATCCTGGTTCAAATCCTGACACCACCATTTCCCCCTTGTTTGTATTACTCCATTTCACCATCCCCTCCTATTTGGTTTTTAAGATACACATTTGTACTCTTTTAGTAGCTCCCCTTGAAATGAAACCACATATACTCTAAATTTAAAGTTCATCTATACCTTAATCCCTTTGGGCAATGCGGGTGAACAACCTTTAAGTCTGATCTCCTTCCTCCCTGCAACCAAGTCTGATATTTTAGTTTTACCTTTTTTTAAACACACAAATTAGATGTTATTATCCTTTTTACAGATGGTGTTTTAGATTTACCTGTATGGCTATCAATTTGTTTGTTCACAATTTCTTTAATTTCCTTTAGTGAGTGTCTACTTGTAGTAAATGCTCTTTTTTAGTTATCTAGGATGTCTTTATTTTGCCCTATATTTCGAGAGGAACTTTGTCTGGGTACATGATTCTAGGTGGAAAGTTGTTTTTTTCTTTCTACCTTGTAGGACTGTTGTGAAGATTACCTGAATTCATATCTGAAGCCCCTAGCACTATGCCTGGCATGTTTGCTTGTTAAATAACAGTGGCTATTACATTCTCAGAAAAATATTGGAACAAATTTGAGACAATTTAGGTTTAGTTGGAATGTCCATACTTTTATGCTTTTTTTTCCTGTTATTTCCTTAGAACTTTGATTTCACTAAGATTTGGATAAGAGTGGATTTAATAAGCAACATTACTAACTTAGAAGATAGACAAAGTTTGATTCAACTGGTTTCTGTCACTGGCTAGTTGTATGTACCCTTTGCAGGTTATCTTACCTAAGACTTGTTTTTCTTGCATATAAAATGCTTATCATAATACTGTTTCTCAGGGTCACTATGAAAATTGCATGAGAATACATTTAAAACTCTTAGTGAAGCCTCACATAGTAGGTAGTTGTTTATGTTAATTACTAGTTTCTTGTGAACCACTTTTATGATCTTTATCTACAGATGTTATCAACTTTTCTTTTTCTGCCCTGCCTCTGTTTTCATTTCCTATTCCCCAAATCCCTGAAAAGAAGGAGTGTCTTCTGCACAACTGACTTTCTATTCTGCTGACTAGGAAGGCCTTCTGCAGACTGATGGCTCTGGCTTGGAGGCAGCACTTTTATACTTATTATTCGTCCTTAGGTGGGAAAATAGATTTCCAGGCTTAGTATCTATACTTTGCTACCTGTAAGACTTTCTTTCACTTACCCAAAAATTGTACGCTCTAGTTTTACTTGTGGCTTTGAACAAATGACTTAACCACTCAGTGCCTCCGTTTCCTCATCTGTAATATGGAAATAATAATAATTCCTTTCCCATAGGATTGTTGTGAGGACTAGATGAATTGATACATGTAAAGATCTTAAGTGTCTGGCACAAAGGAAGTGCCAATACTTTAGCTTTCATCATTGTCATTGTTAATAGCCAGGACTGCCTTCTGTGCCGTCCTGGATAAAAAAATTGAGTGTCTGCTATAGCTTTGTCCTTTACCTGTTTAATCCCCAGTGCATGTGTATTAGCTTCCATATAACACTTATCTCATTTGTTCCTTAATAACATTGTCATAGGTTAGGTAGGATGTGTTTTTTTCAACTTTATTTTCACATACAATAAAATGCACCCATTTTAAGTATACAGTGCTGTGAGTTTAGAATTGAATCACTACCATAATCAAGACATAAAACATTTCTATTGCACCCCAAATTCCCCTCTTTCCCACGTAATCTTCCATTCTTACACCTGGGTCCAGGCAACCACTGATCTGCTTTCTGTCATCATAGATTAAGGTTCACTTTAGTTTTTATATCAATGGAGTTATATTTTTTGTATTCTTATATCTGGCTTTTTTCACTCATGGTAATTATTTTTGAGGTTGATCACGTTGTTGGTGTGGTCTAGTGCTTTGTATTGTGTGGTATCCCATTGTATGGGTGTACTGTAACGTTCTTAGCCATTCTCCTGTTGATGGACTTTTGGGTTGTTTCCATTTTGAGGCTATTATGAATAAAGCTGCTGTGAACATTTATGTACAGTTCTTTGTGTAGATATGGTTTCATCTCTCTGGAGTAAATATTTAGGAGTAGTGTTTACTGATATGAAGGGCTTAGAGGTCACACAACCAGAAAGGCACCATGCCTGGATTAGCATTTAATTATTCATCTACTGACTTCTCTTCAGGATCCATTCCATTGGACCAGTGGTTTTCACACTTGTAGAGCACCAGGACTCTTTCACATGAAATACTGCTCAAAATACCCATTAAAAAACCAGACTAAAGTGATGTGGACAGGCTCCTTGGAAAGTTTAGATCATCCTTTTTTGGCTGTTAACCTGCTAAGCACCCACGCTCTTCTCGTTGAACCCCTTTGCAAAGTGCTGCACCACTTTGGCTACTTCTTGAGAGCATAGTGTGGGGCCTCTTGAGGTCCAGTCCTTAAACATCTCTTCTTCTCTTTGTAGTCCCATCACCTTAGTTGTTTCAGAATGGGTCACTGAGCACTTTACCTCTGCATTTTGGTGTTCTAGAAGCAAGAAACTCTCACTTTTTACAAATACAAAACAAACCAAAAAACCCCAGGCATGCACAGTGCATAAGTTAGGCTGTACAGCTGGTGAGATTAGAAACATTACCACTTGCCGTTGCTGTCAGTCAGTGCTGGTTATGTATCTCCTTGATTCAAAGGGCTTTTCAGGGAATGTAGGGTCAGATAGGTCCATTCAAGCTTTTAGGCTGTTTACCTTTGTCACCCGGTACTATTTACAGATGGAGCAGATGCCAGTATGTTCCATTGCCCTATTCTGAAGCAGTGGACTCTCATCTTATGTTATCAGAGCCCGGGTTATGAAATTTGAAATGCACTTTTCCTCCCTTGCACAACTGCATCAAAGCATTTTAATCAACCTGCTTTCATTGAAGTGTACAATTTTTCTTCTCATTACATCTGCAAGCTCTCAAGTTTACAGACACGATCTCCTTGGCTAGACTAATATTACTTGGTCATTCTTGCATGCAAATTTAAAATTTAATATCTTGCTGCAGGTCTGTTGAGTTTTATGCAAATTCCAATATAGATTATATTTTGGAGCTGTAAATTAGAAATTACATTCAAGGGGGGGGAAGTAATATATGTGTGGGCTTAGAAAAAGTAACCTTGCAGTTTGCATGGTACATGGCATTTCTTCCAAAGAAATGGGATTTTGAGTATTCTGTGTGGGTTTAGAAGTTGTGTTGTCCAGTTGTGTTACTGGTAATAAAAAGATAAAAACAATGCCAGTTCTTGCATCAACATATTTTTTAATTTTAATTTTTATTATATTTTTAACCTTTTTATTTTATACCAGAGTATAGCTGATTAACAGTGTGATAGTTTCAGGTGCACAGCAAAGGAACTCAGCCATACATATACATGTATCCATTCTCCCCCAAATTCCCCTCCCATCCAGGCTGCCATGTAACATTGAGCAGAGTTCCCTGTGCTATACAGTAGGTCCTTGTTGGCTATCCATTTTAAATATAGCAATGTGTACATGTCCATCCCAAACTCCCTAACTATCCCTTCCCCCCATCCTTCCCCCCCGGTAACTGTAAGTTAACTATAAGTTAGTTTTCTAAGTCTGTGGGTCTGTTTCTGTTTTGTAAATAAGTTCATTTGTATCATTTCTTTTCAGATTCTGCATATAAAGGATATCATACCATATTTCCCTTTCTCTGTCTGACATACTTCACTCAGTATGACAATCTCTAGGTCCATCCATGTTGCATTAGCATTTTTTAAAATGACATTTGGCTATTTGGGATTAACTGGGTTCTCCCACTTATTTGTTCATTGGACATACGGTTGTGGATGCATACTAGGTACCTGGTTTTCCTCTTGGCTTCGATGATACATCAACAAACAAAACAGTGTGTGCCCTTATGAAAGTTACCTTCTACTTGGGAGAAACAAGTCACAAGCAGATAAGTAAATATTTGGTATATCTGATGGTGATACATTCTGTGGAGAAAAATAATGCAGGGTTTGGGAATAAGTGAGTGCTGGGAGCGGGTGTGGGGTCAGGGAAGACCCCCTAAAGTGACGTTAATGCAAAGACTTGACGAGGAAAGGAGGTGAGCTGTGCGATTTTTCTTAGGAGAATGACAGGAAGAGAGACTGCTAAGTACAAGTGTCTCAAGTGAGTACTTCCTGCCGTGTTTGAGGAGCAGCAAGGATGCAGTTGTGGTTGGAGCAGAGTGGGAGGTAGAAGCGGAACAGAGAGAGAGAGAGACAGGAGGAGAATCCAGGGAGTGGTTGGTAGCAGAATGGGGGGGCGGTGTCATGGATCATGTAGGGCCTTGTAAGTACTGGGAGGACTTTGGCTTTTGCTGAGTGAGATGGAGAGTTGTACTGGGAAGTATTAAGTAGGCGGTGACTACTGTGTTGAGAATGGAGTTTATGGAGGCAAACACAGACCTTCAGATGATGGAGATGGGACACCAACTTCAGCCATTGCAAGTCTGTACCTTCGGAGCTGACTGCAGAGGGCTGGTGGCCAAAAAGAAGCTAGGATTGGATAGAAGAACCTGGCATTGTTGGCATTTTTGTGTTTGAGCATCCTCAAGATTCTTTGCCTGTGGCAGAAGCCTAAGCATCTATACTGTTGGTGCCAAGCAACCTGTGTTTTAACAAGTCCTTCAGGTGACTGTGATGCACTTGTTAAAACACAGAATGCTGGGTTCCCCCCCACCCCCAGAGTTTCTGATTCAGGAGGATGGGGTGGGGCCCAAGAATTTGCATTCTTTATACCTTCTTGTTCCTAAGTGATGCCAGTGCTGCTAGTTCAAGGACCACACTTTGAGATCCATTGCTCTAGTGAATAGGAATTGATAAATTATCTGCAAAGTTAACTTTCTGCACTTCTGCCTTGAAAAATAATGGGTTGAAGCCTTGGCTCTGAGCCAAACTGCCTGGGTTTGAATCCCAGCTTGTTATTGTATTGTGACCTTGGACAGGACATTTAGAATGGTTCCTTGCACATAGTAAGTTCTCAGTGAAGGCTGGATATTATAATATGGCATATAAGTATAAAATGATGTGGTGGAAACAAAACGTGAATAATTTGCCGAATGTAAGCTCTGGAGTAAGCATTAAAAACACTATCTTGTTTTGTTTTCAGGATGAACTGCAATGTACAGTCATCCCTTGATATCCACGGGGGATTGTTTCCGGGTCCCCCCTCAGATACCAAAATCCACGAGTGCTCAAGTCCCTTATATAAAATGGCATAGTATAGTCGACCATTTGTATCTGTGGATTCTGCATTCGTGTATACTGAGGGCCACCTGTATTAATACTTCTGTTTTATACACACAGAAGTGACTTACTCATAATCATGCAACTAGTAAGCAGCAAAGATGGGTTTCAAATTCAGGTGTCTCTGGCTTCATAGCCTGAGAGTTACCACCGTGTGTGCTGCCTGGCAGCACTGGATTGGCTCTCACACAGACTCAGGTTCAAATCTGAGTCCCCCCCCCCCCCATTTAATATATGTGTGTGTGTGAGAGAGAGACAGGCAGACACAGAGAGATTTAGATAGAAAGAGAGAAAGCGAGAGATAGTATTTGCGTTAATTTTCTAGATCTCTGTTAGGCCATGTTTTCCTAACGTAACATTGGGATAAAGCACGTAGACTTAACCAGGGTTTCTGTACTAAGTAGAGTATAGATGGATTATCATTGTTAGTTGTTTTCTTTCCTGATTAAACTTCAGAGCCAAATCCAATCTAGATAGAATGTATTTCTCGGATTTTTCTTTATAGTTCCTTATAAGAATGGGTTTTTCCTAATATGAACTTTGAATTTTTGAATTTTGTGGACAGGATTCTTGTCATCAAGATCTCAGCTTGGGAGGAGGAGATCATGTTCCCTTTAAAAACATCCTTCTCTGCTTGGGGTTCTAGTGTCGTCATCTCAGGAAGTTCACACACTGTTAGGAATAAAGCTTTCCCAGATAAGGCATCTGTGTAGAAGAATTAAGTAGGTGGGAAAGTAGGTGTGTGGGGAGACCACATGTCTAATTTTTAAAAGAGCTAGTGTCTCATGGTGGTTTGCAGAAATTAAAAGTATTACATAAAAGTCGCATATAACAGTAATCGTTACTGTCATAAAATCCCAGTCCATGGATCAGTTGTATGAAACCTGGTCGTAAACTTGCAAAAGCCATTGATTGACAACTAGCTGTCACAAAGCTCTGA
This sequence comes from Balaenoptera acutorostrata, assembly GCF_949987535.1. Classification (NCBI taxonomy): domain Eukaryota; kingdom Metazoa; phylum Chordata; class Mammalia; order Artiodactyla; family Balaenopteridae; genus Balaenoptera; species Balaenoptera acutorostrata. Next base: position 12,333,162 of record NC_080078.1, read on the forward strand.
ACTTTACCTCTTTCTGTTGTAGCAGTAACTGGTAAAGCCCTTGGTCCCTAGGGATTGAAAGAGAAAATTTATATTCAGAAGATACATAGACAATTATAAGGAACTCTTATTGACTGTAGGGGAAAGAGAAACGGATAGCTATTAAAATAAAAGTATGGCATTTGGGCCAAACAGGCAGCCCCATCTGTCCTGAGAGTCCCCAAGGCTAGCACTGGATATAGAGTGAGTCAGGTTCTTAGAGAAGATTGTGTTGTTGAAAACAGGGGTCCCCAAGCCCCAGGCCTCGGACCGCTAGCGGTCCGCAGCCTGTTAGGAGCCAGGCCGCACAGCAGGAGGTGAGCGGCGGGTGAAGCTTCATCTGCCGCTCCCCATCGCTCGCATTACCGCCAGAACCATCAACCCCCACCCACGCCCCATGGAAAAATTGTCTCCCACAAAACTGGTCCCTGGTGCCAAAAAGTTTGGGGGCCACTGGTCAAAAAGAACAAGCTTGGTCTTGGTATCTTTTTTAGAGTAGATGGAAATATGAGTGTATCAGAAAGCTCTTGTGACAAGTTTTGTTTCAGAAAAACAATTTGCTTAGGGGTAAGTTATCTAGGAAAAAAAATCACTGATATGGCATAAATACCTTGTTCCTCAGTGATGTGATTATGTGACCAGGGAGGCGTGGGGTGAGGTGGGAAGAGCATGAGCCTTGATGACAATTACCTAACTAGAAGCAGGCTCACCTTAGATGTCTCTGAGCCCCAGATTACCCTCCTGTAAATTGGGAATACTGAAGAGTTGGTTGTTAGGATTAAATGAGTGGCGTATACGGTGTACCTAGTCCAGTGCTTGATTAAATAGTGATGAGGCTGGTAGATTTTAGACATGTAAAGATCAATGAGGGTGATTTGGAATGCATTTCCTATTTACTGACCTGAATTCCTGTGGGACACCCCCCCACACACACAACTTTATGAGATCTAATTCACATACAATGCAGTTCACCTATTTAAGGTATGCAGTTCAGTGGCTTTTACTGTATTTACAGATATGTGTAGCCATCACCACAGTTTTAGAACATTTTCATCACTTCAGAAAGAAACCTGCATCCTTTAGCTGTCACTGCCCTATTCCTCCATCCTTTCCCTGCCTATTTCTTACAGGCTCCATCTTCCTTCTTATCTTTTTTTTCAGTTGTGGACTATGCCAGTTTGCCTGTTGCTGGATCATGTGATTGAAATTCTTTGAATTTTTCTGCAAATAACCAATTTAGCTTTTCCCCCTCTAAAGTATTTGTTTCTCTGGGTGTTGAAGCAGCTGCTGCAGCCAACGCAAGGGCTCACCATTTTGCACTTTGTGGCCGTTCATATGGCAGCTTTATTCAAAACCGCTCCTGTGCTGCTTAAGTTATTTGTCTTATACAAAAACAGTTCTCCCTGGCTTGCGGCTTCTCTGCTGCCATGTTGACAAATGTTGCTTCTAGTGAAATACACAAAAATAAATAACAGCAAGGGAGAAGGGAGCATAGAGCTAAGTGAATTCATTTTGCTTCTTGAGTGCCATTCTCATTTGTTTTAAAAGCCACCCCGGCATTGCAGGCTGGAAAGGAGGAGGCAGAGGGAACCGCAGGAAAAGAATGGGCCACATCTGATTCTTTTTTTAAATAAATTTATCTATCTATCTATTTATTTATTTATGGCTGTGTTGGGTCTTCATTGTGGTGTGAGGGCTTCTCACTGCTGTGGCTTCTCTCATTGCGGAGCATGGGCTCTAGGCAGGCGGGCTTCAGTACTTGCAGTGTGTGGGCTCAGTAGATGTGACTCGCGGGCTCTAGAGCTCAGGCTCAGTAGTTGTGGTGCATGGGCTTAGGTGCTGTGCAGCATGTGGGATCTTCCCAGACCAGGGATCGAACCCGTGTCCCCTGCATTGGGAGGCGGATTCTTAACCAGTGCGCCACCAGGGAAGTCCCATATCTGATTCTTTGAAGGGACTGGTTGAAGAGGCAAGTTGAGGGGTATCTGGAATGTAGGGCCTGGGGATAAGGAGGAGTTTACCTTCTTAAGGTAATCAGAGTACCTTGCAGATATTCAGATCGTGACAGTAACCCCCATTTGGGTAGTCTTCAGAGTACACTTAGTGCATTCAGTTGTTTTCTCATTCTCTTTACGATGAGGCTCACATTTAAGACTTGCTGACTCAGTAGTGAATGATTGTAGTTAGTTTGTGTGTGATGGTGTGGTAGGGTGTGTGGGCAACTGGGAAGATCGAAGGTGTGAGGCTGTTGGACTTCTCAGTGTTCAGACTGAAGGTCTGACCTAAGTGAGGAGATGGGGGATGCTAACAAGTATTGATTGCCTGTTATGAGCCAGGTGTTTCCACAAGCATCATCTCATTGAATAGTCCACAAAGGTTGGTGGTCTTATCTCCATTTTATAGATTAAGGAGAACAGAGTTTTATGGAATTAAGGTACTTATTTGTCAGCAGTCACCCAGAAACTAGCGAGTGAAATAGATGGAAACTCATTGCTTCCAGTCTTCAGAACCTGTTCCTGTTCCATTGTAATAATAAGCAGTAAAAAGTGTGGAAGGAAAAAGTGGGAGGGGCATTGGGAAATTAGAAACAGGGATAATAATAGCAAGTGGTGCAGACCAAAATGTTTTGTTTAGAAAAATAAGTCGCACATCTTTTTTGAGAGTTTTTATTAAGTAAAAATCACCAAAAAAACTAAACTAATTTTCAACTGCACATGAAGCTTTCTTTGAGGTGGGCAGGGTAAAAATGATCACTTGACCAACTATGATTGACTAGAAAAAACATTTCCCTGAACTTTCATAAATTGTCTTAGTAAGCATATTGGTGAGGCAGTGGCTGATAAATAATAGCCTAATTGGTCACGTAAGGTGTGGGAGGTTTGCTTAGCCAAAAGTCAGCTTTCACTCTGGGTCTTGCAGATTGATTCCTGCCCATTTGTTAAGTGACTTTCAATGCTGCTTATCTCCTAAATACTCCTGTTATTTTTGTTGTTGTTGTTGTTGTTGGTCTATTTCTGATAAAGGCTGCCTCTGGAGAGGAGACATGGAGAAACAAGAGTGATGTGAAAGAGGCTTACTTTTCCTTATATTCTGTGTACCTTTTGAATTTTTTTTCCATGTATTATTCTGTATGATAGAAGGGTGGGGAAGGGTGTATAGGCAGGCAGAAGGAAAGAAGTTGGGTGAAAGGAATGGAGTATTAGTCCGAACTTCAGGTCTTTACTCATTAGTGGTTGAACCTGAAGGATTTTTTCTCAACATATAAACTTCTTCAGCCACATAGAAATCGACATAAAACAGGTGCTTGCATATTGCCAGGTACTGTCAGGAGGAAGGAAGTACAGTATAGTGTTCAGGATTATAAGAGTCTGAAACCCAGACTTCCTAGGTTTGAACACTGTCTCTGCCACTTAGTGACTGGTTGTGACCTTGGACCTTACTTATTAACCTTTCTGTGTCTTGGGTTCTTTGTTTTTAAAATGGTGATTATAATAATACTTCTTTCATGGAGTTGCAAGGATTAAATGTGTTACTTAATCCACATAAAGTTTTTAAAGTTTAATATTTATTTATTTATTTATTTATGGCTGTGTTGGGTCTTCGTTTCTGTGCGAGGGCTTTCTCCAGTTGCGGCAAGCGGGGGCCACTCCTCATCGCGGTGTGCGGGCTTCTCACTATCGCGGCCTCTCTCGTTGTGGAGCACAGGCTCCAGACGCGCAGGCTCAGCAATTGTGGCTCACGGGCCCAGCCGCTCCGTGGCATGTGGGATCTTCCCAGACCAGGGCTCGAACCCGTGTCCCCTGCATTGGCAGGCAGACTCTCAACCACTGCACCACCAGGGAAGCCCCACATAAAGTTTTTATAACAGTGCCCAGCACTCAGTACTCATTGGAAATTAAATGACTGTGATCATCACAGGTGCTGATTTGCCTCATTACTTCTCTGCCCCTCTTTTCATTGTATGTCCAAATTCCCCCTACTCAGATGCTCAGACAGTGCTCCTATGCTGGCTAAGGAGCCCTTTCCCTGAGTTTAGCTGGTCTGGCACTGGCTCCTTGGAGTGCTATTTTCTGGCAAGAGCAGGATGTTTGGACCCGGGAGAGTGAGCAGGCTGGGTTGGGTCCTGACTGTCTTCAGCGGTGTTCAGTCTTTTGGTGGGAGGAAACACGACTTGTCAGACACAGCTTTGGATTGCCCAGGTTTCCTGTTGTACAGATGGGGTCTGGAGTCTCTCTGGACCCCTTGTCATGGATCCAAGCCAAGGCTTTTTTGCTTGCTGAGCCAGGAATAATACAGGAATTAGTCTTTTTCTTCTTTATACTAAGCACTAATCAATCTGTAGCTAACTCTGTATCTAATTTCTGAACCAGATGCCATGAATAACTGCCCCTGAATGTGTTTGCCAATAAAAGGATAAGTTTAAGGCTTTTAATCAATGCTGCTTACACTCAGTATTTAAGGTCAGAGTCTTGTGTGAGACTTATTTTAATCAGGATAATTGTTGGGTTAAAAAATGAATGGTTTTTTTGAGATTATGACACTTGTGGGTGACTATAGTGAATTAACCTTCGAGAGGATGGAAAATTGTCAATTTCATAAGCGTTCTCGTGCTCTATAGTCCTTCAGGTCTCTTATGGAAAAATATGACTTTGGGAGGAAAGCATTCTTTATCAATGGGAAAAGAGATAAGAGACTAATATAAATTTCTAAGGAGTCACTGATGGAGGGAGCAGAAGGGAAATTAGAAATGAAGCTGAGTATTTTGGATCTGCAGTGAGCTGCAGAGCTGTGGGCTATGGCTAGGCTATGGCTGCTGTTTGTATTTTAGGTAATATGAACTTGTAATTGTGTGTCTGCAGTGTACCTTTCTCAAAGGAAGCCATGCTTCTTGACCCATGACTGTGTATTGCCTAGAGTTTAGAAATATCTAAGGTTTAGATATTGGCTCCATTGAATGGCCTAGGGCAAGTTAGTTCACCTCTTGGACCCTCAGTTTTTATAATTATAAAATGGGGATGGTAATAGCACTTCACAATTGGAAAAATACGGTGTGATCACATAACATGAGAATGGGAAGAGTAGTGCCTGGCACATAAGAAGTGATGAAAGGGGGGTTTCCTTCCACTTCTTTGCAGGAATTACCTGGCTTGCTCTCACACATTTTGTCTGGGGTGCATCTGGATACATGTAACATGGAAATTTTCCTACCTTGTGCCAGTGAGTTGGAAATTGTTCCTGTTGACCTGGCTTTTGTGCTCAGTGAAAGGGATGAGAGGAGTGAGTCAGGAAGTTGCCAAGTTCTGGAGAGGCTCAGTGGTAATTCTCTTCGTCGGTGGCTCCCTGGCTCGACAGTTCTGAGTGTACAAGGATTGGTGGATTTGGAGAACTAGGCTCTGCTTCTTTGGCTATGGGGAAGTTAGTTTGTCTTTCCAAAGTTGTTTCCTCTTCCATAAAATGGGGATGCCAATAACTTGGGATCTGTGAGGGTTCAATATGGGTGATGGTTGTGAAAGACCTTTGTAAATGGCAGGGAACTCCAGAACTGCATGGTGGTGATGTTTTCATCATTGTGAGTTGGCAACAGTGCTTATCCAAACGTCAGTTCTGGTGTTTTGCCAAATGTTAAAGGCTCAGTAAATACCCTCTAACTCAAGGAATATCTGTCTCCACTCCACAGCTGGAGGAGCTTGTATCCAGAAGGCAAGACAGCTGGGCTCCCAGGATTTCTGGGAGAGCTGGCAGTCCTCCCTTAGCTCTGGCTCTCAGATCTGCAGGCCAGTAATGGGGGATTGTAATTAAGCTGGTGGTGAACAGCGCTGCAGTATAGGCCTTTGCCTGCCACAGGTTGGTTTCTGCTGTTCACTTGCTGTCTAACAATGGCCTGTTCTCCTTTGCTTCAGCTGTGACATCCTTTCTCAATGACCTTTAGGAAGACAGAGCTGGATCTGTCTTGCTTCTTGCTGCCTACGTGCTGTTGTGTGCAGAGTACCCTTGCTGTCCTTTCCTTCTTCTGGCGAAGGGGAGGCTACAGAAAGTCAGATTGCCAAACACCTCTCTCCATGCCTCTCCCGCTCCAGACCCCAGCACTGTGTGAGGAGAGGCGCTCATCTGGCAGAAAGGTAGGGATAACATCCAGTACGTGCAGAGGCCCCAAGAGATTATGATGAGCACAGAGCAGGTTAGGAGGAGCAGCAATGGACAGTTTGGACGTGGGGATTAAAGTCAGCTAGTGCCAGTTAGTGGAAGGTCTTTTCTCTCTCTGTGAGGCTTTTGATTTCAACTCTGTAGGATGTAGGGATTTGTTGGGGGATGTTAAGTAGCAGGGGATGATAGTATGAGGTCATACTTGCTCATGGCAAGATGGATGATGAAGGATGGGTGGTGATGGGACTGGAAATAGGAACACAGAAGACAGTTGCAGTATTTCAGGTGGGATGTCGTGTGTGGCTTGCCTGTCTAGGGCATTGCCATTGTGGGTGTCAAGGAGAAGTTGCAAGAGGTTTTGTTGGTGCAAAGGAAACTGACATTTCAGTGCCTGCTTTGTACCAGGAACTTCCAGTACTTTACATACATTAGCTCATCTGATTCTAACAATAGCAGTGAGAGAAAGGGGGTTTTGTTTTGTTTTGCCATTTTGCAAATAAAGAAACTGAGGTTTATAGAATATGTAGCTTGTCTGAGGTTCCTGGCAGCTGGTAAGTTGTAGAGTAGGGATTTTAACTTAATTCCATCAAACTCAAAAGTCCTTTCTCTTCCCACTACACCACACTGTGGCCCTCAGGACACAGCCCTCGTAGTGGTTCTGCATTAGCAAATAACTTTGCAAGGACTAGTCTATTAATAGTGATCTCTTTCAACATTCCTATGAGGTGAGGGAACACAGTTAATTGTTCAGCTGAGGGATTAGAGCCATTGGGAGGTTAAGTGACTTGACAAGGTCATCATCTATCAAGTGGTTTTGGGGAGAGCGGGAAGAGGTGAGGTTTGGAGCAGACCATTCTGAGACTGTAGTCTTACAGAAAACAAGAATTTGTCAGCCCAATTTTATAAATCCAATATTTCTTTTAGTTCGCAGATTAGGAAAACTATAGTGGAGATGGTATGCAAGGCAAGTGCCTGAGGCCAAGATGGCACAAAGCATGGTGGTATCTTGGGGTTACTTTATAATCAAACTCTCTCCTGTTGCATAGTCTTTAATTAAATCAACAACCACCACCCTGCCCCCCCCCCCAACTAATAATCTTTATTAAGCATGGCAATTGGAGTAAGGGTGAAGAAACTTGTCTCTTAAAAAGATCTCAATAATAAATTATTTCCTTTGCTCTAAGAATTGTTTTGCTGAGCTTAATAATTGGAAGAATTCTCACTTTAACCCAGCTTCTTTTGTTTCATCTGATTTTATGTGTTTGACTTTATTATTGGTTGCCATGGGGATACTTAGGGTGACACAAAGAGCAACATTATGATGAGAGCCATGGGAAACCCTTGTTAATTATATTGTGCCTCCATTCCTTGTCTGTCATTTTCTCTGTATTATCATTATTATTACTAATTTATTTTTTATTTTTTGAGAGATGAATGCATTGGGTATAGTGGGGCCTGAGAATGAGTCTAGAGCTTTGCCTTTTACTTGGCTGGACACTTTGGGCATGTGGGATCAAGAAATAGATCACTAGGTATCTTGTAATAGGAGTTGGAGGAACTGCATTTGGGAAGAGGGAGTAAAGGCCAGGGATTGGAAAGATGCTGAACTACAAACCTGAATGATGTCACATTTTGTTAACGGTTATCCCTTGATGCGTGCACTTTCATGATTTAACCCAGCCTTGCAAACAGAGACCATACTTTGGCCAACCCTCAGCCTTCTAGTGCTTTCTCTCCAGAAGTAACAGAGTAAATATATAACATTGGCTTGTACATGTGTGGCTGGTAGCTGTAGGTAGTGAGGTGATCACCTGCCCCATTGAAACCTTGTCTGTGTAAGATGCTGGTGAAGTGATCTGGTTTCTGTAGCCTGGGTGCCGAGTATGGGGGAGAAGGAAGTGACAGTCATTTACAGTGTCATGTTTAGTCTTTTGCAGATGTGCTTACAGTTTTAACAAAGGCAGAGAAGAAATTATAGGGTGGGAAAGAAATGCCTACAGACAGCCTGCTAAAGCCTAGGAAGGAGGAAACTAGTATTTGTGTTTTAGGAATGCTAAGCCCTTGCTTACATATCAGCAAGCAAAATATTGGCATTCACTTCTGACTTGAGGAAGGCATCTCAGAAGTCAATAGAAGGAAATGCCTAAACACAGGCCTTACTCAGAAAGAGAGGAGAGCCGTGGAAATGCTCAGGATTATCTCATAAAAGCCCTTTGCGTATTTGAAGCCTGTAATGAAATCAGCCTTGTTCTCTAGGCCAGACAACTCCAGTTGTTTTTCTTACCTTTCTTCATTGTATCTTTTCTCATCTCTTTTATGCTTTTGTCACCTTTCTCTATTTCTTCATCTTAAATAATACCAGTCAAAATTGAACTTTGTGCCCTGATACAGGACTGATTTGCTAGTGACTGCTAGTTTTGATCAGAAAACAGTAGATGAGGAGTGATGTCGATGGTGAGGATGCTGAAATCTTTTTCTTTGCCTAGTCTCATTTTCTCCTCCTTCACCTGTGCATAGTGTTGGTGCCTGGAACGTGGTGGGCATATAAAGTGAATGTCTGCTGAATGAGTGAAAGGATATATACCCAGTTCTTTGCTTTAAAAGTCAATATTTGCTCTGGGGCAATTAAAAAAGAAACACCTCATTTTGTTTTTCATTATAAACACCAAAATTGTTGGCTTGAATTGCCACAGCAGAGCATTATGCAGCTTGTACAAAGACATAAGACTTTTCCCAAGGAAGACAATTCCTCTCTCTCCTCTCAATTAGTCCCTCAATCCTTTCCTTGTTTCTTCTCTCCCTCCTTCCCAGCTTCCCTTCTTTCTTCACTCATTTATTCATTCAGTTCATTCAGCAAAGGCTTTTTCAACCTCTGCTGTGAGCCAGGCATTATTTTAAGTGCTGGGGATATTATTAGAAACAAATAAAGTTCCTGCTCTCATGAAGCTTATATTTCAGTGGATTAAGGAATATGATTGACCAGAAGAAGTAATCCTTGTTGGTGACAAGGCTTTCAGGGAAGTGAAAGGTTGGTGGTTGTGTGGGTGATAGAATTAATGTCTGCTCTTTTGTCAGAGACTTGCTGGCAAGATAGGTTGTGATTCCACTTTCCTTTCTATTTACATCACCATCTGAGTCCCTATATAGCATTTTACCTGACATGCAAGATTCCATTTGGGCAGGGTTTTGTCAGTTATCATTTATATATCCTTTCTTGAAATTGGATTAGATCTCTTTGATTTATTTGGAGAGAGAAATGGGTAATACACAGTATGTTTCTGCTGAATATCTGTTTTGCTATGAATCTGACACAGTAGTGTATACCTTATTTTTATTCCAGTGTGTTTTATTTAACATTCCATTATTCAGAGATTGGTGGGTTTTTTCTTCTTACCTTTCCTTCTACACTGTTTCCTTCCAATTTATTAAAAAACAATCCAATTAATATTCTTAATGCCCCCCCATAAGTTTCAACAATTTGAACACAAAGTACACAAATCAACCCTATGAACTAAAACCCAAGCCTGTGATGTTCATTTGTTCATTCATTCAGCAGATGTACAAAGCAAAAGAAGATACATGTTTCCTCTCCACAAATTTCACAGTCCAAGAGGACAGTGAAATAAAGAAACTTAAATTAGAATTCTCTGGGGTAAATATGCCAACAGAATTCTGAATAAATATCAGTGTGCATTTAAGACATAAGTAACTAAGTCAGCCTGGCTTGTCAGAGAAGGCATGACAGAGGAGGTGATCTTTGATCTGGATCTTGAAGAGTGAGGATGTGTTTGCCTCTCAGGACCAGCTGAGAGATAGCTAGATTTCATTGGTCTTGCTGTAATCTCTGAGGCGTTGATACCCAGCATGGCTTTCTCTCCAAGTCCTGGACTTGGGGATGGTGGTCTCTTTGCAAATACAGCCTGGGTTTTGTTTGTTTGTCTCTAAAACAAGGTTGACATCAGGACTGCTTCTTTATTTTGTTACTGCTGTTGTTCATCAGGTGGATTCAGGTGGATAGGTCTTCAATTTTCATGGTGCTGCATTCCAACATTTGGGGTAGGTTACTGCATGTTAACTTTCTGACTTGGGCATAGTTATTAAGCGTATCAGGAGCTAGCTGTCGGCCCTTCTCCTGCCCTCCTTCTGCTCAGGTAATCTGGAGTAAACATAAGAAACAAATCTCCGTTGTCACCATGTTTGGTTCCCAACTCAGAACCTGTGGAATGGCCAGGATGCCATCCAGTGAAAATGTATCGGGGAAGCCAGAGCACAAAGGGTTTCTTTTAAGAGTTTAGGAAAGCTCACTGACATTATTTATTACTTGCTGAAAGGCCCAGTGAATTTGCCAGTCTCCTTCTTGTTGTAAAAATTGCCTTCAGTTGTTGAAGTTGTGGAGTTTTTCTTTTAACCCCCATCTGAGGTCTTTCAGGGGAGACAACTGGTGAGAGAGTAGGCCTTTCTGCTTTTTGTGTCCCCAGGTAAGAGATGATCATCAACAGCATTATATCCTGTGTAGGAAGTGGGCTTGCCTAGATCATTTCAGCCCAGCAACCCATCCTCATTATTACTAATGCCCAGAGTTAGGGCCTGGTTTCTCTTTGTGTTAGAAAAAAAAAAAAAAAGGGAAAGTATAGGTGTGAGTGAGGAGGATGATAATTATAATGGTAGGATCATACCGAATATGCAGTAAGCACCTTGCAAGTGTTTGCTTATTTAATCCATGTGACAACCCTACGAGGTAGATCTCTTCTGTTGATAAGCAGACTGAGTCACAGAGAGTTAATTTGCGCAAAGTCACACAGCTGTCTGCCTTGGGAGCCCACACACTTGATTGCTATGCCTGAGCCAGATGCCTTGATGATGTGTGACTAGTCGTCAGACATCTGGTGTCACCCCTGACCGCTGTGTGCTGGGGAGTCAGATCTCATTGGTGTCTGTCAGCAGGTGTTCTTTGGAGTGAGACCCTTCTTTTTGTGACTCGGTTACAGCTTTTAAAGACTCTGTTTTTTAATATGTTTTTAACCTCCCCCTCCCCGCCCTGCCCCGCCCCACCCCTGAATATAAAGGACCCATTTCAAAGATTGAAAACCTTTTGGAAGCTGAACCTGACTCCCAGGTCTTCATGTTTTCAGTTTTTATAGTCCTTGAAGGGTTCCTTTTGCCTTTCCATCATAGAGAGGATCCCATACAAATAGAGGCTCTAATTTTTGCTTGCATTTTCCCATTTTGTGTTTTGACTTCTGGCCTAAAAAACGAAAGAAAAAAATGTTTAATATTAAATTGAAAATGAAAACCATGTCTTTCTCCATGAACTTAACTCTGTTGCATCATATGATATAAACTCAAGCAATAAAGCCCTGCCCAAAATACAAGTGTCATGTGCTATAAAAAACACAGATTAACATAAAAACTTACCAGAATAGTTTCATTGGAGGTGAATTTTTTAAATGAAGATTTGTTTTATAGTGAAAACAGAGAACAGTTATTCCAGACCATAGAGAGAGGCTCGTTTAATATATTTAAATTGGTCTCTTATAAATCACTGCTTTCTACAGAGGCTGAATGGAAGGCAGAGAAACCTAACTCCTTTATGCAAAGAGCTGCTGTCCATTTAAAATAATTACAAGTGACGGTAAAGCATCTCCAACATAATGTTGCATACGAATGGGAAAGTAGGTTTTGATATTCAAAAAACTCAAGTTCCACGCTTCTAGCTGTAGTTATTTGGCTTAGTATGTAAGGCACTTATCACATAAGGTGGTTGCCAATAGACTTGAAGGCAGGTAGATTTTCCCAGTGGTCTGCTAACTTCTTATTCAGTCTTGGCCAACCACTAATACAATGCTGAGAGTTGCTTTCTATTTTCCCCCCTCTAGCTTGGGTCTGTTTGGTGTACTGGAGTCTATGCATCAGAAAGTCTGTAGCTTGCAAGCTACAGATAAATGCTTCCTTCTACTGCCTAGAAATGGCCCTGGACTGACAGTTTGTTGTCCTGCCCTGAGAGGGAATAGGTTCCAGATCTGGTCTTTAGACTAGATTTGTTGGGATCCTCTGTGCCATCCCAGAGTGGTGTGTTGCTAGATAAATGTAACATCCACCAACTTTGTCAGATAATGTGTCTGGCCTAGCTGCTGTGCTGTGATTGGAATCGAAACATATGGCTTGTTATTAGGGCAGTGACTGGCTGTGGGGGACATGGATGTCTGTTGTTTTTCATCGCTTATTGATTTAGTGAGTTAGAATGCCTTTCCTTTGGTGCTAGCATTAAATAGTTCAGTCCTGTTAGCCATTTTGTAAGATTGTCTTCATGTGTGATTTGTGTATGTTTCCTTGATCTGGGGGGTACAGGGTCAAGGACTTAGGGGACGGGATAATTGTTTACAGGAAAAGTGGAGGGGCATGGATTTGAGATCAAATAGGAGGTTGGGGAATGTAGGCTTCCTCTGAATATTGAGGAAATTCTTTAATCCCGATTAACTTTGGAAAGTCCCTTCTTTGCTCTCACAGTAGGGAATTTGGCTGGGTGAGGTAATACTTGGAATCGGAACCAGGAGTTGTGGGTTAAATTTCTCCCTGGCAAAGACCAATATTTGGGGCTTTCCTCTACTTGTGTCCTGCTGCCTCTCATTGGGTCTTTTCAAACTGTATACAATAAAGACTGTCTTGATAAATAGTTTGGTTGTGTTTTGGGTCGTTATTAAAGGTTGGATGAAGCTGTTTTTTATTCTTTCAGCACACTTATTGAGTCCCTACTATGTGCCAGACGCTGTTCTTGGTCCTGGGATTTATTGGTATACAAGAGCAACAAAATCCTTAGGCTTACAGAGTTTGTATTCTAGTGGACTGTTATGTTACAGTGCTCATTATTTGAGAGGACCAAGGTGTTAGCTGTTGCTGCTGTGGCACGCTGGCACGGATTGAGAGAAGAGACTGGGATTCAAGTCCTAGTAACTGTCCTGACTTGCTGAGTTTCTCTGAGCCTCAGTTTTCCCACCTGTAAAATAAGGAAATTGAATATTCTTTTTATTATCAATAAATCATATTGAATGATTTATAGGGTCTTTTCCCACTTGTGTAGTTTATGATACTGGTTCCTCTGAATATTTTAGCATTTAATCTGAGCTGGGCTTGTAGCCGGTGACCAGTGTTCACATGTTAATTTAAAAAAGAGTTTTTATTACTCAGCCATAAAAAGGAACGAAATAGTGCCATTTGCAGAGACATGGATGGACCTAGAGATTGTCATACAGAGTGAAGTAAGTCTGAAACAGAAAGACAAATACCGTATAATACTGATTATATGTGGAATCTAGAAAAATGGTACAGATGAACTTATTTGCAAAGCAGAAATAGAGTCACAGATGTAGAAAACAAACTTATGGTTACCAGTGGGGGAAGGGGAGGTGGGATGAATTGGGAGATTGGGATTGGCATATATACACTACTATGTACAAAATAATGAGAACCTACTGTATAGCACAGGGAACTCTACTCAGTGCTCTGTGGTGACCTAAATGGGAAGGAAATCTAAAAAAGAGTGGATATATGTATATGTATAACTGATTCACTTTGCTGTACAGCAGAAACTAACACAACATTGTAAAGCAACTATACTCCAATAAAAATTAATAAAAAAACCAAAATTTTAAAAAAGTCTTTGGACTAAGGAAGAAGATAATTGTTTCTGGAGAGTTGATATTTCTACACATGGTCATGAAATTTTTTTTTTTTTTTTTTTTTTTTTTTAAGAAATTCACGTTATTTATTTATTTATTTATTTATTTATGACTGTGTTGAGTCTTCGTTTCTGTGCGAGGGCTCTCTCCAGCTGCGGCAAGTGAGGACCACTCTTCATCGCGGTGCGCGGGCCTCTCACCATCGCGGCCTCTCTTGTTGCGGAGCACAGGCTCCAGACGCGCAGGCTCAGTAATTGTGGCTCACGGGCTTAGTTGCTCCGCGGCACGTGGGATCCTCCCAGACCAGGGCTCGAACCCGTGTCCCCCGCATTGGCAGGCAGACTCCCAACCACTGCGCCACCAGGGAAGCCCGGTCATGAAATTTTTTTAAAAAAAAAATGTGAATTTATAGATTTTCCTAAGCACATTACTCCAGGACATTTTCATTCTCATCACAGTGAACGTCTAAGACAACATTTATTTTTCAAAATCTTGTGACATACAGGCTCTTGGCAGTATATTCACTGCTGAAGCTACAGTGATGGGAGCCTGGCTTTTGAAATAATGGTAAAAGAATGCCATGGGACAGAATTTTTAAAATATCATGGAAACTGAGTTGCTTCCCAGATTTTAAAACGAAAAGGAAAAAACAATAAGGGAATCTTCATTTATTCTGGAAGCATATATGTCCTGACATAAAGTCTTGAGTTTCCCTTGTGTCCTATGAACTGGTTGGTTGCAGGTGAGGAGAATGGCCTTTTCTTACACGTGCCTCGGAAACACTCATCATTGTGTAAGAAATAACTTTTTTGTTTGTGTGAAATCATAATATAGAACCCATTCTGCCATGCACCTCCAATATAAAGCTCAGGGTTGCAGGCCTGTTAATCAAGCGGAAATATGGGAAGTGAGAAATGAAACATAAGTCTTATTTCACACCTCTAAGTGATTGACTGCAAAGAATGAACTTAAAAATAATAATGCAACCTTCTTCTTGGCATCACACCTTTTAATAAGATGGTTTAAAAATATTTAGGGTGAACCTTCATCAGGATGCTTTTAATTGCTTCAGCACAATTTAGCAGTATATTGAGGTGATGCCACCACTGTGCCCAGGATCCTGGAAGAAGATGCCTGGGGGGCAGTGTCACTCACTGATACATTGAGGATGATTTGGTGGAACCCGCTCAGGTTTGGGGATCTCATTTTCCTCTCAAATGCATGCTGTGAGGGTAGAAGGCATGGCAGCAGTGGCTAGTATGAGTATGATTTACATCTGTTTTTAAGTTGCTGTTCTTGTAAGAACAGGTACATAAGGCATCCTTGTTATATCTACCTTTGTAACAATATCTCCTCATCCTTCTAGGTCCATTTCAAATGCCTTCACCTCTGTTATGTCTTTCCTTACCACCCCCAAGTGGCTATGATCTCTCTCCCTTATATTTCAGACAGATTAGACTGAGACTGTGAGTTTTTATACCAGATTGACCACTTAAAGACTGTTTGATCTTGGGCAGATTACTTTGCCCTTCTGTATCTTCATTTCCTCATCTGTAAAGTGGAGATAATAAAAGCACCTACCTCTTAGGGTCATGGTGGTTCTTAAATGAGTTAGTATAGGTGATACACGTAGAACAGTGTCTTGCATTGTGCTGCTGCTATTTTATCAACATTATTATTTTACTTCCCTCTTGGTACATAGTTCATGTTCTCCTTTGCTACACTGATGTATTTAACTTCTCTGCCTTAAATTGTGCTGGGTTCCTTCCAGGCTGAGATTCCTTGTAACGCCTAGCGTGGTACCTTAGACATGGTAGGTACTCTATGAGCCCTCTGGATCGTTTCATACAGCATTTTGTTAAGAATTCAAAGCAGGGTGTATTCTCATTCTGAATTTTAAAACCTTGGGGACTGATCTTGTTTGTTTCTTAACTGCTGAAACTGTAGCACCAAAGCCAAACACTCACTCATGGTCACCCACTGGGTGGCCTGACAAGAAGGCTAGTCACTCAAGGCTATGGACTTCATTTTCTTCTTGCTGATATTACTAGCATAAATGAGTTGGCTTCTGATAATTCTCTGAGCAATTTAGGCCAGGTTAATACTGACCAGCAGTTTCCTGAAGTGCCATGAAGTGGCGGGAACATGATTTATGTCACATGGGCTCCTGCTGGGATGAGCACTGGAGGACCAGCTGTGCTTCTGGAATTATGGATGCCTGTCAGAGGAGCTGCTTTTATTCCCAAGAGCTCCCCCCTCCCCGCTTCTTCCCTTTAAACCATCAAGGGAGTCCCTGTGGTGATGAATGGAGAAGTACAGGGCTGAACTGGCTAGTTGTGGATCTTTCCTCAGCAGTTCTTAGAGACAACTGTGATTGAGGACATTCTGGCTGGCTGACACCTCGGTTGACAGTACTGAATTAAAATATAGAAGTGATGAGTGTGTGGGGAAAGACCTTATAAAAAGAAGTGGTACTTGGCATTCCAGCCAGGTTAGATCTGCTTTTCTAAGGTAGGCACTTTGGCACATACAAAACTTGTATGACTTCAGCATGCAGAAGATTGCACTTCACTTATCAGCCAAACCCTATTCACATTAGGAGAGTGTTGCTAGTGTGATAAGTATGTGGCTGTGTTGTGTTCTGAAGCCAGTGTTCAGAAGCTGATGAGTTCTTTGACTTTGGGCTCTGGAAGAACAAACAGCTCCTTGAGTTTAAACTTGTCAAGTAAAAAAAGCAGCTTTGGTCCTAAGGCTGTGGCTTTAAGGGCACTTACTTACATTTGGGCCTGTGGAACAAGGTCCAGGACAGATGATGGATTCATTTTCCTCCACAGACTCAGCAAGGTCTCCCTGCCCCTCTCTCCAGGCTGCCCATGTAAGTGTATTAATAATGCCTCGGAGAGATTTTAAAAATTCCTCAGAGGAATCTGGAGAGGATAGAAGGATCTCCTTGATAGTTTAGGAATGTTGATCTTACCTCTTGATTGGTTGCATGTTGTTTTGGTTTCTGCTCAGGCCAGAATCTTGTTGCTGGTTATGTTGTCTTTTCTCTACGCCTTCCCCCTACCCCCTATCCACACCTTTCCCCCATAGTCTGCATCATATGGGAAATGCTTTAGTTGGGTTTCAAAAAGTTTTGGGTTGTATGTGTGCAGTCCAACCAGCTAGTTGTTTTTTTAAAAATCGTGGTAAAATACAGATAAGAAAAAATTTACTGTCTTACCTACTTTTAAATTTAAAGTTCAGTAGTGTGACATTAACCCTGTTGTGCAGCCAATCTCTAAAACTCCTTTCATCTTGCAAAACTAAAACTCTTTGCCCGTTAAATAACAACTTCCCATTCTCCCCTCCCCTAAGCTCCTGGCAACCACCATTCTACTTTATGTCTCCATGAATTTCACTACGCTAGGTACCTCATATAAGTGGAATCAAAGTATTTGTCTTTTTGAGACTGGCTTATTTTACTTAGGATGATGTGTCCTCAAGGTTCATCTAAGTTTTAGTGTGTGTCAGGATTTCCCTTCCTTTTTAAGGCTGAATAATATTCCATTATATGTACATACCACATTGTGCCTATTCATTCATCCATCTGTGGACACTTGGGTTGCTTCTACCTCTTACCTATTGTAAATAATGCTGCTATGAACATGGGTGTGAAATATCTCTTCAAGATTCCTCTTAAAATTTTTTTGGATATATATCCAGAAGTAGAATTTCCGGCTCATATAATTCTATTTTTAATTTTTTGAGGAACGGCCATACTGTTTTCCATAAGCAGCTAGATCTTTAAGAACTGCATTTACATTAGCTTTTCTCAGGCTTTGATCTCCAGAGTGCCTTGAGTTGTCCCTGAATGGATGAGTTTCTTAGTCTCCTGCCCTAGCACACCTGAACTTTGACACACTGTTCACGGCTCACTTTGGTTCTTGCAGGTTGGTGCTTCTCATTAGATTAGACCCAGAGGACAACCTTCTCAGGCTCCAGGGCAGAATAGTGGAGAAGCAAGTTGAATCTTAGAAAGCCTGAGCTCAGATGCTCACCTGCTGCCATGCTTCTCACACTTGTGCTCAGATAAGAGTTGGGTTGACATGACAGTCTCCCACAGAGTTTGATGGTGCAGCGCCAGATGTGTTCTTCCCAAACCTCTCTTCTGCCTTTGGGCTTGCGTCATTGGAAAAGCATGTGAAGCAATAATCCACTCTAACACCCTACTACTGTATACTTGAGGGAGGATTGAAGACTAGATTAAGAAATGAGCTGCCTGTGGGTTATAGTGCTAAACAGTTGTGTGTGTATGTGGGCAGTAGGGAATGAGGGATGAGGTGGGAGAGAAAATCCATAGATACTTCTACACCCCACTGATTGCAGTAGTTAGGCTGTATGGTTCAGAGTCATCTCCCCTGTACATGAGCCCTTCTGTACTAAGGCCACTTAGGCATGCAACACTATTAAGGACCAAACTAGGGGTCACTTGCCATTTCTCTTCCGTCAGTGCAGAACCTACCAGGTCTTTCTGATGGCTTATGGACGTGATCATTAGCTGACTTCAGCAGGTGCATTTCCTCAAAGGCCTTAGCCAGTAAGCTAAGGTCTACATTTCAGATCATTAGGGGTTCTACCTACTTTGAGGCACACATTGTGCCTGCTGCCTCATAATCCTTTTCTGTCCATATCTTCCAAGACCAGTTGAAGTATCACTTTGTGAAACTTTCTCAGACACTCCCCCAGGACAAGTTAGTTACTTCCTCTTCTGTGCCCCACTTTGAGGTTATTGTCATCTTTGCACCTGACCAATTGTATTGTTATTAGCTGTGACATTCTCTCCTGCCAGAGAGATACTTTACCTTCCTCTGTGCAAGTGCCATATTTTAGTCCTGTCTGTCTCTCCCAGGACCTTGTGCCGTGTTTGGTATATTGCTGTGTCTGTGGCAATTGTCTGGTAAATACTTGATTTGTCCACAAGTGACTGATGCAGTGTGGGATAGAGTAAATTAGTAGTTTTAATCAT
The DNA here is from genome assembly GCF_949987535.1 of Balaenoptera acutorostrata. Classification (NCBI taxonomy): domain Eukaryota; kingdom Metazoa; phylum Chordata; class Mammalia; order Artiodactyla; family Balaenopteridae; genus Balaenoptera; species Balaenoptera acutorostrata. The sequence goes on from NC_080078.1 coordinate 12,352,008, forward strand.
GATCGTCTCCCCACATAACTGTTTGACCACATCCAAACCACTCACTGTCTCATGCCAGATTGTAGAAAGTGAAAGAAAAATGAGCCTAGGTTAAAAATAAATATTAAGCGCTTATCATGTGCTAGGTATTTTGCTAAGCACTTTACTCATGTTACCTCATTTAATTGTTTCAGTGACCCAGTGGAGTACGTTTCCATTTTTTAGTGAATGAAATAGACACCGAGAAGCGTGGTTATCTGCTAAGTTCAAATCCAGGTAGTCCAGCCTCTGAGCACATATTTCGTTTTGCATGACATTAGTGAACTAATGGTCTAGTCACAGACTTAGGACACATTCGGCACCACCAGCTCTGGACCTGCAAGCTGTGGGGTGTAGATTGAGCAGGAAGATCTAGGGGGACACTGAGTCGTTACACAAAAGAGCCAGGTTTCAGTTAGTAATGGGAATGGAGGGGAGTGATCAGTGTGGAAGTTGGGCCATGGAGAAGGTTGTATACCATTGGAAAGGGGCTCAGGAGACACAGTTGCCTGAGTAGGAAGGACGGGAGCTGAGGGAGAATGGTCCCAGAGGAGGAAATATGAGGATGAGGTGAATGAGGTGGCTGCAGGAGACAGGTTCCTGAAAGGAGAGGCCTAGGTTTTAGGCAGCCTTCAAGGAGGCCAGGGAAGTGTGGCCTGATGGGATTAACTAGTCTCAGGGCTCTAGATGGAGTGAGGGCCATCTGTGTGGACTGGGCCGTGGGTGTCCACACCATGAAACATGTGAGGCAGAGTGTGGGCACATGTGTTCACTTACGTTCCTTCCCCCATCCTGTGCAGCGAAGCAGACCACAAAGGAAAAATTAACAAACATCCCAAGTCTTTCCACACATAGATCAAAACATATTGATGTTGTCTTGCAACTCTGATAATTTCATTGAACTGTATGAAGCTTAAAATTGATACATAGGCATCCCCCTGATTAACATTAAGTGCTGCTGTCAGTCTGACATAGCTGGATAAACCAATATTGAATAATCTATTAAATATGTCACACTTGAACAAGGAGTGTAAATCATATTATATTATTTCAGCTGTAATTAGGTGGGAGATAAAATCACAAATAGAGGAGTTTAGTGAATATTTCTCAGTGTGTACACAGCGTCACTGGAATTTCTTTCCTTGCTCCACGGGGAAAAAGAAGTTGACTGCTTTCCAAGTATTGACTGCTGTCCAGGAAGTGGGAGGTTGAGGGGTGACTTATGTAATGTTCACAGAGTGGGTTTCATTTATAAATTCAGTGAGATTGGCTGCAATCTTCCTGCAGTTAATGGCGAAGGAAATGCACCATTCTGCATTTAGCTGGAAATAGCTGGCTCTCCAACTTGGATACCTAATTGTTCCTCAGGTTATAATATGTTTATGCCTTTATTTCTGCTTCCCCTCCTTTCCTGGGAGCTGCCTGTTGCCTTTACTGTCTGGGAATTAATGATGCAAACCAGAGCTAGTGGGTGAACAGGGTGGTGTACTGCTCAGTCCTTCGTTGCTTCTCTTTCCCAGCCCACAGAGTACGCTCGATTATTGAGAATAAATGAGGGACATAAGCCAAGGTGAAAAAGATAAGGAGATTGTGTTAGGAGGGTCCAAATGAACCAACCTGTAGCTAAGAAATGGAGATAATTCTAGTCCTTCCTTCACAGGGTTGTTCTGAAGAATAAAACACACGTTAAACCTTCAGAACAGTGCTACCACATAGCAAGGGTTTCAGTACTTATCAATTGCTTTCATTATTATAAGAAAAATAGTTGGTTTTTGTGGTGGATAGTCAGGATGGTATGAACGTGGAATTCAGGAGCATAAAAAGGTATCTGACTAGAATGGTTGTGTCTCCTTCCAAATGGTTGGTGTTAGTGTAACAGGGTAGAAACTGTTAGTTCTCATTTGGGGCTGTTAACATGTCAGAGCATGTTATAAGCAATGTATACCGGTCACCTCATATTGAGAGGCTATGGTTTTCTTTTTTGCCTTTTTGGGGGTTGGTTTCTCAAATATTAGTTTGGTCCATTTCTGGTGATTCTGTTAATGAAGCAAAACATCTTTTACACTTTTACATTATAAGTGAGGACCTTAGAACTTTGTGTGGATGTTATGATCATTCAGTAGACATTTAACAAACTCCTGTAATGTACTAGGTATATGTGTGTGAATATTTTTATAGGAAGTGTTTGCTTAAAGTTTGCTACATGTGGGATGCTATCCTCAGCCCTCAGTTCACAGGGATTTCCATAAAGGCAAGTGGAGGAGCTGAAGTGGGCTCATTCCTGGCTGCCTGAGGCGGATTTTGAGGTGCTAGCCTCTTAGCTCCATTGGAGCCAGTAGTTCTGGCTTGAGCCAGCTGGACTTGGGGGCCTGAGCTGCATGGCGTGTAGTGTGTAGGCTGAGCTACATGGAGTTAGAGGCAGTTAAAATGCTGCAAACAAGACCTTTGTGGGGGTCTTGTTTCAGAGAGAGTGGTTTATAAAGCAAGGATTCCCAGAGACCTACAGGAGAACAACAGAAGGCAGACATTTCCCCCTCCAGGGCAATTACTCGGCTCTGATTTTTCTCATTACTTTGCATAAAAATTTTCTTTTACTCCCCCACCCCCAACCCCCTGCCACTCTCTCCGTCTGTCTCTCTCTGTCTGTCTCTCACTGAGCTGTACTTAGAAGGACTTAACGGCACCATTTTAAGTTAGACGATAAATGTAAAACTGATCTGCTCATGAACACTGATTAGTTGTACTTTAAAAAAAAAAATTTCACATAAAGCAGGAACAAGTTGCTCCTTGAAGGAGCTAATGGCCAGTTGGTTTTAGAGTGGATCACAGAAGGAAATGTGGCTTCACCTGCTGGCCTCTCCATCCCAGGAGATGAGTGTTCTGTGTTGGAGGACTGTGAGGGAGGACTCAGAGCCGTCGAGGGAGGAAGAACTAAGGATGGCTAGTCCTGCAGTCTTGCTGGCCACAGGGTGCTCATGGCTTTTGAACATTAATGTGTGAATTTCCCTAAAATCTGCGGAAGCACCAGAGATCTTTGTACATGTACCCATAGGGCTTTTGTTGTTGTTGTTGATAATTTGCCTTTCTGTTCTATGACCTTTTTTCAAGATCAGTTGTTTCTATAGCATTAGCATGTACCTAAAATGTGACACTTAAGTATGTAGATTTGAAGTTCCAAAGGCAAAATTGCTTGGGTTTAACACTTAGTCAAAACCATGCATTGAGTGCTGCTGGGTCCCAGGCATTGTGTTGAGCACTGGGCTTGCGGAAGTGCGTGAGCACTGTTTCTGCTCTCACGGGTTTAGTTCACAGTCTGGTGTGGAGTAGATGGTCTCAGTGCAGCAGCAGTAGGGACACAAGGCATGTTGGTAGCATAGGAGCTGCAGCGTTAATTCTGTGGGGGATGGGGTGAGAGTGTCTAGGAGGACTTCACGGTCAGGGTGGGTTTGGAGGACAGTGCGGAGTTTGCCAAACAGACAAGAAGGCACATCGTCAGGGCAGAAGGACATTGGTGTCTTGGGAGGAGTAGGAGCTGGGAATCCAATCCAGAGGTTGGGATTTTTTGTTTCAGTTCTACCTCATACATGTTTGCCTTGTGACCTAATTTTTTACTGAGAGGGGAGAGAAATGGGGACCCCCATGTCTCCCTCCCTTTTGTTTGGCATAGGGAACAGGACTGTATCCAAAATTGTGAGCTTGCCCAAACTCCAGATAACTGAGGCTTACAGAGCCTGAGGTTTACACAAATTAGTTAAGTCAGATCGAGGTTCAGCTCAAACATTCACATTGGTCCAGTGCCATTTCTGCTGCCCTACATCCAAGTTGTTACTCTGTGGTTTCTGTGTTGTTGGATTTATTCCTTTTCTCATGCATTCAATAAATGTTTCCTGAGTTGGTTATAAACAACTGTACAGTCTGACAGAGGTATAAGGGTCTTCCTGTCAGGGAACTTACAGTCTTAAAGTGGGAATTAAAAAAAAAAAAAAAAAGTGGGAATTAACTTTGAAAATATAGGCTGATTCAGATTATAAAAAGCTGGACTAAGGAGTTAGGACTTAATGATTTATACCTCTCAACCTAAAGAGGATGCCAATGAGTTTCTGAATTTGAGCCCAAGGCAAATACTTGTTGATTCCTTGACTTTATTTACTACTGTAGAATAATGCTTTAGTGTGTTTGAATAAATTTTAAAAATACATGCGTAAAGGTAGGCCTTGCATTGTGTGAGAGAGTAGAGTATGTAGGATTGTGGACTCTGAGAGCCAAACAGCCTGGTTTTGAATCCTACCTTCACTATACGAGCTGTGTAACCTTGGGCAATTTGCTTAAAGTCAGATTGTCTCATCCCTTACGTGGAAAATGATGATGAAAATAATATCCACATAAACTTATTGTTAGGATTAAATGAGCTAGTGTAAATAAAGTGGTAGGTAAGGTGCCTGGTACATTAGCAAGCACTTTGTAGGGATTAACTATAATTGGGGAGTTGCCTGGTTGAGCCTCTCAGCTGGTTTGATTTTTCTTTGATGCCCTAGAACATTGTGACAGTTCCTCAACTTGTTGGTACATCAGAATCATCCAGAGAGCATTTTAGAATTCACAGCCCGAAGATTTCCATTTCCACCAAGATGAAGTAGCCCCTTTCCTCCTAGATCCTCCCCCTTAATCTAACAACATCGGACATAACACAGAAGCAGTTGTAGTCTCTGAAAGATAGAAAGAAGAGAGCAGGCTGCTTACAACTTGGGGACTTGAGGAATGACATGGTGGTGAGTCCCTTGGGTTTGCTTATTGACTCCCATGTATCTTGGACAGAGTACTGCAAAAACTTCCAATTCGTAATCACCAGGAGGCACAGACCAAACAAGCTCTAAGAAAAGCCTGTTTCCCCTAGCCAAAGGCCTGGGAAAAAAAGGCGAATTAACAACAGGAAACATTTTTGGCAAAACCCTCCCTACTGCAGCCAGACACGGAAGGAAAAAACTACACTCTACACCACCACACCCCACCAACCCTCTGTTTCAGTCCATCTTCCCCCTGTGCCCCATGGAAGCAGGCGGTGCACTTCCATTCCCACGTGGGGTGGTGTCAGCAGAACTGAGCAGGGTACTGATCTTCCACTCCCCTCTGTGGGGAGCTAGGCAGCGCTCTGAGGCCAGGTAAGTATGAGTGGGGTCCAGCTCTAAGCTGAGCTTCCACTCCCACCTTGCAGCAACAGGCTTCTCCCTCCCTGGTGGCAGTGGGGCTTAGGAGAATCTGATCTCACACCCTCTCTCTCTCTCTCTCTTTTTTAAATAGATCTTTATTGGAGTATAATTGCTTCACAATACCCTGTTAGTTTCTGTTGTACAACAAAGTGAATCAACCATACGCATACATATATCCCCTCCCTCTTGAGCCTCCCTCCCACCCTCCCTATCCCACCTCTCTAGGTCATCACAAAGCACCGAGCTGATCTCCCTATGCTATGTGGCTGCTTTCCACTAGCTAGCTGGTTTACATTCAGCAGTGTATATATGTCGATGCTATTCTCACTTTGCCCCAGCTTCCCCACCCCCTGCCGCCCGTGTCCTCAAGTCCATTCTCTGTGTCTGCGTCTTTATTCCTGCCCACTAGGTTCATCAGTACCTTTTTTTTTTTTTTTTTAGATTCCATATATATTGATCTCACACCTTCTCTTGAGGTAATGAAGCAGTGCCCCATCTTCACTTGGAAGATGTCAGCAGGGTCGAGTAAGGAGCTGAATCCCCCCTCCCCCTCTGCCTTCAGCAGGCAGGGTGACTCAGTGCTCTACCTTGCCAGGGTGGTAGTGTTGGCAGGCCCAGGAGGAGGCATACTCACCTAGCCCTCACGTTGCCCTTCAGCAGGAGACTGCCTACTAAATAAAGGTGTCCAGGATACAATAAAAATCACAAGAACAAGGAAAATCACAGCTTGAATAAGAACAGCCAATAACAGATTCTAACACTGAGATGAATCCGATGTTGGAATCTAAAAGAATTTCAAAGCAGCCATCATAAAAATGCTTCAACAAGCAATTATTATTAGTTTTTTAAACAAATGGAAAAAAAGGGAAATCTCAGCAAAAATCCATGGGACCAACATGAGAGAACTTTTTGGTGTGATAGAAATATTGTATAACTTGGTTGTCATGTATACCTTTGTTAGACTCATCAAACTGTGTTCTTAGAGTGGGTGCATTTTCTTCTAAATAAATTATAGTAAAGTTGATTTACAGTAGTGCATGGGGCCAGTCTTCATCCCTGGAGATTTGTTCAGTAGGTGTAAGATGAAGTCCACCAATTTTTTAAAAATTAGTGCCCCAGGTGATTGTGATGCTGCTAGTGACTCTTGGGAACTCCTGATCTCTCCAGAGTAATCTAGACTAGTTGTGAATTCTTCAGCATATCAGTCTGTTAGCAATCTGTGCAAACAGAAACTTGTTCTGGTAAATTATGAATTACCAGATAAGTACTTGCAGAATAAACAGAATGCATAATTAGAAACCATTAAGCATATTATCCCCACATGGAAATAATTTTTTGTATGTTTTTTGTTGGGTAATGTTGTAAAGAATGTTACATGGCATCCTTAGAAGCTGTAACTTGTCATGCTGGGTCTTAAAGAAACTGCACTGTGGTGTGTTTGCTTTTTCTGCTATTTGGCCACACCTTTCTCTCCATTCCTTTTCAGAGCATTTTCTCCTCGTTGGCTAATGACAGGATGGATTCCACATCTGCTTGTGCGAGCTACTGCCGCCTTGACAGTCGTGGTTTTCATCAGTACCTCCCTGGGGGGGTGGTGCTTTCTGTCAACATCCTGCTCTTAACAGAGGCTAGGAAATGATTCCTAATCCAGTCATTAGAGCTTTTAAGCCTCTCCCATTGGCCTTACTTTAACTCAGTGACTCTCACATTGCCTCCTAGGCTGGATTTTCTAATCCTGCCAAGGAAACCTATGGGTTCTCCCCGACTTAAGGGGCACTTCCAACTCAGGCCTCCTCCCCCTTTACTCTGCCTGGTACACCTATACGTGTGCAAAGTGGCTAAGGCTGGATGTGAGGGGTGGCGGAGCTGTACTTGGGGATGCTTTCCTCCCAGGGCACCCCTTTCAAAGCAGCTGGGTCATTTGTCCATAGCGGAAATAGTCAAAGCTGCGTCAGGGGGTTGGCAGCCTGCATCTCCTGCCTGGGCCCGGTGAGCTGCCAACACTCCTCTCTGGGTGCTAGAAGGAAATTCTTTTTTTTTTTTTTTAAATCTGTTAACAGATTTAAAGCAAACTGTGTCTGGGTGTCAGTGTGTTATTCCTCATAGCTTTTCTGTTTTGACACTGTACCCTTGGAAGCACCCTGGGTCTGGTTTCTTTGCTTTAAATAATAGATGCCTGAGATTGGCTGTTGGTAGGACACCCTCTCTCTGAGTTCACCACGGGGTTCTCTTGTTCTCGCCAGAGCTGGATCTGGTCTGTGGGTCATTCTCCTGGTCTCCAGCCTTCCTAAGTACTCATTGCTTACTTAGCTGGTCTTCATTTATATTGTGTGTTTTTGTATGTGTCATGGTTACAGTCATCAGATGACTAATGTCAGAGGAGGTCAGACACAGTTACAGCTTCTAATCATGTTGATCTTTTGGTAAGGGAATTATTTGTGGGGAAAAAATACACATTAGGAATCTTCAGTGTGCATTAGAGGGGATAACACTTGAAAAATGTGCACGTGATAGCTGTCTCCAAATATTTATGTGGATTGTGGTTTCTAAGAGGGATTAGTTAGCTTTTTCTTTCCTAATGTAGAACCAGGACCAGTAATAGGAAGGAGTAGAGAAACATGTTATGGCCCTGTTTCAAGAAGAGCATTCTGTCTGACAAGGCTTTCCAAAATGTAAATAATAAGTGTTATGTCACTGGAGGTATTCAAGGAAGGTCTGGGTATGGTAGAGAAGGTGTGGATATTGGGAAACTTTTAAGCGTATTTTCAAATTTCATCCTCTGTTGTTCTTTAAAAAAAATATGATCCATGAATGCAACTGTGGAACCATTCCTGGCTAAAGGTTTAACTTGCTTGCTTGTTCAGTAAACCTAGATGTCAGTAGCAAGGAGTCTCATTGTTGCCTCAGGCAGCCCTGGAAACTGCGATGGCAGGACTATGTGTGTGTCTCTTCCTGCCTTTCCTTTGAGATGCCTACATTGGTAGTACCTTTCCCCACTGTGGTCTGTTTTTATCATGTGTCATGTGCACCACCTTTTCCAGCATCTCTGCTACTTGACCTATTGGAGAAAGCCAGGTAACTGACCATGAATTCTTCTGGGATTGAGGCAGACAGCTTCTTCAGGAGTGGGCCCCCATTCCCATTCCAAATGAAGCCTCTTTCATTGAAGCCAAAAATAAACTGGGAAAGTAGTTGTTTGAGTAAGAACCATAACCTCTCCCTTCACCTCTTGCCTTCACTTGCCCTTCTGTGGTTAAAACAACTCAAGAGTGTTTGGAGGAATAATAAAGGTACAGTCTCTGGAGAGAACTTCAGAGGTGTGTGTCTCACTTTAGCTCATGGGCATTTCTAGGTGACCCCAGCAAGTGTGGCTATTAGTGAAGCAGGGAAGGTTGGTAGTATGTAAACGTTTCAGTATGGGGGATTTTTCTCCCTGCCTCATGCCATTTTCTAATTGGCCACTCAGGGGTTTCTAGTCCCAAATACTTTTGTGGTTGTGTTTTGGTATGTGTGTATGTAGTGTTAGTAGTCACTTATTGGAATAGTTGTGTTTATTTCAAAATGTATTATGTGTCTTTCTAAAAGATATTTGTTAGTTGATAGTTCAGTGAAGATATTTTGGTTTGATTGAAACTGTTGCTCCCAGGTCGTGGTAGAAGCAGCTAGCATTTCTTGAGCAATCCCTGTGAACATTTCCCTTTTATGTAGACCGTAACATAACATTTTCCTGGGTTTTAGAATAAAGCCCTATGGGTACTACCGCAAGGCCTTTGAGGTTTGATCCCTAAGACATATTTGTATCCTTAATGATTCTCAGCACAGGGTTTTGTGTTCAGTAGGGGATCAATAAGTGTTGAATTTTGTTGAATATAAAATTGCTTTCAAATGATTTTTGTTTGTTTCTTTTAAAAAGAATACTTTGGAGAAAACTTTCCACTTCAGGTTAATTGCTTCTAACCCTTTTTTGTAACACTCCATGAAAGAAAGAGGATTTTGAATAGTTTGACCTCTGTGGGGTGGAGGGCATTTGCATTTTATCAAGTTTCTGAAGACAGATCATTCATGCTAGTTAATGTTGGTTTTGTTAGCTTTTTAAATTGAAGTATAGTTGATCTACAATATTGCAGTTTTAGCCAATAAATGTTAATGAAGCATCTACTGTGTAAAGCACATACTGGCTACAGATACATAGAAATAAATAGAAAATAATAGTTTTTGCCATTGAGGATCTTATCATCTAGTTGGAAATGTAACATCTAAATACACTAAAAATTAATTAACAGTGAAGGAATTCTTTAGGATTCTTGGATTGTTTAATGTAGTGGTTCTCCAACGTTACTGTGCCTCAGAATCACCTGCAGGGCTTGTTAAAATACAGATGGGACTTCCCTGGTGGTGCAGTGGTTAAGAATCTGCCTGCCAATGCAGGGGACATGGGTTCGATCCCTGCTCTGGGAAGATCCCGCATGCCACAGAGCAACTAAGCCCGTGCGCCACAACTGCTGAGCCTGCGCTCTAGAGCCCGTGCTCCACAACAAGAGAGAAGCCAAAGCCCGCGTGCAGCAACTAAGACCCAATGCAGCCATAAATAAATAAATATCTAGATAGATAGATAAATAAATAAATATTGCTGGGCCCCACCCCCAGATTTTCTGACTCATTTGGCCTGGGTCCTGAGGATTTGCATTTCTAGTCAGTTCCCAGTTGATGCTGGTGGTGTTGGTCCAGAGACCACAGTTGGAGAAGTGCTGGTGTGATGTAGTGATTCTCAGCCTGGGCTGTACAGTAGAATCACCTGGGGAGTTTAAAACATCCATGTCACTCTAGACTAATTAAATCAGAATCACTGTGGGGTGGGACCCCGGTCTTTTTCTTTTTTTTTTAATTCCCCAGATGGTTGTAATGTGTAGTCAAGTCTGTGACTTACTGGTCTAACACATATTGGGGATGTAGAACTTTAGGATTCAGAAACAGAGGATGTTACCATGGCTGTAGGAGTATGGACAGATCATTGGAATTATTTAGCCTAATCTTAAAGAATGATAAGTGAAAACAAAGGGATGATTTCTGTTCTTATAAAGGCAATGCTGTGAACAAGTCCAGCCTGTTTTCTATCAATTTTTTGAGACAGGCTGATGAGCTTGTGAGCTCTTAGGAATAGCATGGATTCCCATCCAGCAAGGGGTCAGTGAGTAGGACAGAGGGAGGGGCTTGTCACCACCATCAAAAACAAGCATTCACTGACCACCCTCTTTTCTTCCTGATTTAGACAGAAATCTGTATTTACCCAAACAAGCTTGTATGTCTGTGTATCTGGAGTGAGGTGTGGACGTGGGCTGTGGAATAGTGATAGTGAAACTTTGAAAAATGACTCTGCCATTTTTACATTTCATCTCTATAAGCTTCTGTTTATTCATGTATAAAATAAAGGACTACACGTAGTTATCAATAGTCAATGTATGTGAATACTAGTACAATATTAGGAACATTGTTCTGTTTATCATGAGATCCCCCAGAATCTAGCAATGGGCATGGTGCATAGTGTCTGCTCATTAAATCCATGTTTGTTGAATGAATCATATAGGTGGACTTTCATATCAAGTACCCATGCATTAGCAAGGACAGGGAGAGCTTGTTCCTGAGAAACTTTACAAATAAATGTTGCCACCTTGCATTTCCCAGCTTGGGCAGGAAATCTGTTAAAATAAAGGAATGCAAATGCAACAAGTAAAGCTGGAAATATATTGTCTTAATGAGTCCTAGTCATAGCTACCTATGATCTAAAGAAGTCTTTCCTTTTCAGTTCCAATTGATATTTAGCCACATCAAATTTTAGATGTTACTGTTAAATTTTATTTTTAACTTTATTTAGTTAAATTGATTATAAACTAACTTGGACTATAAGAATAAGCCTGTGTTTAATTTCTTGGAACTACTAGAGCTTTTGTTATAATAAATTTCATAGGGCTCAAGAAGTTATAAAATTAATACTAGAGATTTGGTGCTTGTTAAAATCTTGACATCTTCTGTTAAGGCCCATTGGAATGATGTACAGTGAAACAGCTGTCCTGTGTTGGTGATAGGGCTCTTATCCATCCCCAGGTCCTGGGAAGCATGATGCAACTCTGGTCTAACTGCAGCGTCTGGATTTTTGGCCCAGGGCAAAGAGGAGGAGGGAGGGTAAAGAAACCTGATCAGACCATCTGATGCTAATTTCACAGGTGGCTGGTCACTGTGTGCCTGGCTGTTGTTATTTATAGAGCTCTAAGTAGATGTATCTACACTTAGGGACCTGAAAGGAAGGTTTGCATCAGGGTGTAGTGGTAAAAGCACAGAAGTGGAATCTAGGGACAAATGGTCATTGGTGAGTGTCATTGCCGGAGTTAAATGGGATCATTAGAGGCTGTCATGGTTTCCGCTAGCACCTCATTGCCTTTCCTGAATCCTTTTGAAAACAAGCAACAAACCAGACTGAAACAACCGTGGATAGTCAGTCTCTCCCTTATTTTTAATTGAGGTTGATAGGATTTTAATCAGGTTGACTCATACTGATTTCAGCCACAATTTAAAGAGCTATCCACAAAGCTATAAATTAAATAATTAGAAATATATTTCTAGAGCCAAAAGGACTTGATCATTTTTTTTTTAAATTTATTTATTTATGGTTGTGTTGGGTCTTCGTTTCTGTGCGAGGGCTCTCTCTAGTTGCGGCAAGCGGGGGCCACTCTTCATCGCAGTGCGCGGGCCTCTCACTATCGCGGCCTCTCTTGCTGCGGAGCACAGGCTCCTAGACGCGCAGGCTCAGTAATTATGGCTCATGGGCCCAGTTGCTCCGCGGCATGTGGGATCTTCCCAGACCAGGGCTCGAACCTGTGTCCCCTGCATTGGCAGGCAGACTCTCAACCACTGCACCACCAGGGAAGCCCAGGACTTGATCATTTTGAAACCTTGCAACTCAGATGGGACTTGAACCCATGGTCTTTTAACTGAGATCACACACCTGGTCTCAGGACTTAATGAAGTTCAGGTTCTTTATGTCTCATTGCAGAAAGAATTCAGTGAGAGACAAAGTGATAGGTAAGAAGTGGATTTATTTAGAGAGAAACACACTCCAGAGACAGAGTGTGGGCCATCCTAGAAGGTGAGAGGCCCCGAAATACGGTGTGGTTAGTTTTTATGGGCTGGGTAATTTCATAGGCTAATGAGTAGGAGGATTATTCCAACTATTTCAGGGAAGGGGCAGGGATTTCAAGGAATTGGGCACCACCCACTTTTTGGCCTTTTATGGTTAGCCTCAGAACTGTCATGGTGCTGGTGGGTGTGTCATTTAGCATATGCTAATGAATTACAGTGAGCTATAATGAGGCTCAAGGTCCACTGGAAGTTTAATCTTCCGCCTTCTTGGACCTAGTTGGTTCTAACCAGTTTTTGTCATGTCCTATGGTTATGTCATTCTTTTAAAGGTTGTGCCTTGCCCCCTTCCCTGCTGTTTCAATTTCCCCCTACTCCCTCTCCTGTTCCCCATCTTACCAATGGAAAAACAGATCTAGCAGGGTTACATACCAGCTGAATTTCACAGTGGTGAACCTGGGGCTGGAATCTGGATCTCAAATCTCCTCAGCTTAGCTCTATTTCCATCATATTAGTCCTCTAATTAAAGTACACTTCTCTTTCTTTAAATTCAAGACTGTCTTCACAGCCCAGATGAAGGTTATCCTTTGTTATGGTATTTTCTCAGAATTACTTTGAGACTTGAAAACATGCTTCTGTTATTTTCATTTCTTAAAATGAAAAATAGTATTACAAATTCCTTCTATTGATAATACATCTGCCTACCACCACCAGCTTTTAGCAATGGCAGTGCCTCCTTGGAGAGAGAGGGGCCCTTTGCGGGTGCAGGGACTAGCCAGAAGCAGGAAGCAGCAACAGCAGCCGGCTTGGTTAGCTGCTGCGAGTGGGCTGGAGGCACCAGCACATAACACCTGGAGGTATTGGGTTCTGTGAATCACAGCTTGGCCTTGGCATCAGCCCTGGAGACCAGCTCTCCTAAGGGCAACTCTTTTCTGCCCTACCCTCAGTGGCCTGTTGGCAGAGGCCTAGAATAATTGTTTGTTTAAAGTTTTACTAGCTAATTATTCTGCACAGAACTGACAGACGTCTCTGTTAGAGTACTTCCAGTCTCTTGGAGGCACTTCACCACATGACTTGTGATCTAACCTCAGTGTAGACTGCAGAGGCTGCGTTTTGTTTGTTTGTTCTTCTCTCCTTCCCTTCCCACTTGTTTCAAAGGCCACACACTAAGCTCTGGAGAGGGAGCTGCCTGTGGGCTGAGAATTGGCTGCCTCACTCAGGCCGGCCTATGTGTGGCTGCTGGAACAAGTACCTTTGGGTCAGTCATTCTCAGGTTACCGTACACTGGCGTGAAGGCCTGTGCTCTGTGTTGGACACTGACCGTGGGCTTTGTAGCAGAAAGGCTCGTTAGTTCTCCATCTGTAAGTGGAGGCGAGGAGGTTAGCTCAATGTTTCTAAACCTTCAGAATGGATGCTGTCTCTTTGGGTTAGGTTAATATGTCTGAGAAGGGGCCAGGTTTTAGAACCTTGCATTGTACTGAATGACCAGTAGGGTCTCTTCCAGTGCTCATGGTTTTTCATGGTTCCTCCAGAAGAAGAATTTCAGGCCACAGGGAATTTATTTGTAGCACAGTCAATTCTCAGTTATCTGTCTTGTAAATGTTTTCTATTCCAGAGACCTTTCCCCAGTGAGTTCCCAGGTTATATTCCACGCTCCCTATTTGGTATGCACCCAGGGACTGAAAGATAATTTTCTTCTTGATTCTAGGAAAAGCTAACTGAGAGGGAAATCTACCATTAAGAAAAAAAAAAAGAGAGAGAGAAAGAAAAGAAATCACACCTTATGTTACAACCAAATATAAGTAGCTTTTAGAGAGCATCCTCTATTGGGAAGGAACAGTGTGTTATGTTGCCTTGTCATTGGGAAGTTGATGAGGGTTAACTATATTTTAGCTCTCACTCTTGTGCCTTGCAAGAATAATTCCCTTTTCTGAAAGGCTTTGTTGAGTCACTAAGAATTATTTAAATGGACTTTAAGTATTTAGCTTAGTAATGAGATTCCAGTTGTATGGGTTTGTTGTGTATTAGCAGTGGCTTGAAGTTGTCTCCCCTGCTCTGGGTCTTACCTCTTACCCATACCCAAGTTCCTGGTCCACATGCTGTGGTGCTCCCTTGGCATGTCCAGCCCTGCCACGTGTGCAGAGTAAGCCCTTTGACCCTCTTAAGGGGGTGCTGGTCATCTTTTTTTGCTTCACTTATCTTGCTTGTCATCTCCAAACCTGCTGTGGCTTGAAGTACTGCTGCTCTGATGGCTCTCTCCTTTGCCTCATTGAGGATCTGTTTGAGATACATGTCATTCTTTGGAGATTAGAACATTCACTTTAGAGGGAGGGATGACTTTAAACTGGGACTGGTAGAAGTCAGTTCAGGAGGGATCAGGCTCGTGGTGATATTAGGAGGTGTTTCCACTCTGGTCCTGTAACCACAGGGTTTATACTGAGCTGGACACTGGCCATTTAAGTAGATGCTTCCTCTCCAATTACAGAGTGGCTCCCAGCTGGCAGATTTCTCACTGGGATTCAGTTTTCTTGGCTGCTGTTGTTTGTTGTGTTCACACTGAGTTTTGCGGCATCCTTCCAGGCTCTTGAGTCTTTTCCAAGCAGGAGAGATAGCAGAATGCTTTGCCCTCCCCTTCTTTTCTCCTTCTGGATATTCCATGGCTATTAGGGAAGGACTTCCTGTGAAATAAAAGGAAGGCAAAGGAAAGTAGCATGCCTGTGGCATAAAAATGCTGTTAGCAAGCTTGAAGCATATCAGAGAGATTGGTCCTGAGAGTAACATTTACTGCTTTCCTGCTTTTGAACTTTTTTTTTTCCTTTGCCTGTTTCTGAGGTCTGGGATTTATCCTGAGTTTAAGAACGGACTGTTTTTGATCATTTGAATAGGTATCACCATTCAGCAGGGAATACATGTGCAGACTGAGATGTCTCTTAAAGTCAATTTGTAGTATAAGTCATGTGAAATGATTTCTTTAGTTGGTAATGCATTTCTACTTTAAATTCTCTGCCTGGATTTATGCATTCATCTCCTGTTTTACCAGGTGATTTGCTTTTATTATGCTGCTATGACAGCCCCCTCCCACCTTTAGCTACCACCCCCAAACACTTGAGCATGTTTTCTAGTGTGAGTAGGCATTGAGCTACCCCAAATGACATGAAGTGCCACCCATACAAGATTAGAAACAAGGAGAGCCTGGATTCCAACAAAATCTACCTGCCTGCTTGATCAAGCGATTGCAGGAAAGATTATGTGGCCCTTTAACATTGGTTTTGGAGAGACTCAGTTAGATGGATGGAGTCCCAGTGGGAAATTAGTAATCAGCTGCCAGCTGGAAAAATCTCAAATCATGGAATGATCTTTTCTCTCACAGCCTGGAGTACTCAGCCAGAGGAGAGCCCAGCCATTCTTTTTCAAGGTCCAGCTGTCTCTTTGAAGAGGAGAAGAGGGGATAGAGGAAGCTGTCTTCAGCTATGCTGGAGCACCTCAGTTCAGGGGCTTTTGGTTTGCTTTGCCCCTTTGCCTTTTGCCTTTTCCCACTTGGGGTTTGCTGTTGTTTTTCCTTTAGGGTGTGAGAGGCTTCCAACCCTGGGCAGGCTCTGAAGGAGTGGCATCAGGGAGATGTGTTTTGATTTCACATAATTTCCTTTTGTTAAGAGGAGATGAGCAGCTGGTTGACCCAGAACAATGCCAAGGGGAGCTGGGGAGTTGTTACTTGTAAAAGTAGAGGAAGAAAGGAACAGATACTGGGAGGCAGTGCATGATGTACAGCTGATGCCTTCAGAGAATAGGGGCTTGTCTTTCTGTGATTCTCTCATAACCATGGCAGAGGTAGTGGGAGGAGGCATGTGGCTTCTTGGGTTGAACTCCAGTGCAGAAGTCAACATTCTGCTCATTTAATTCACTAATTCATTAATTTCACAAATATTTTTTGTGTTGCTACTGTGTGCTAGGCATTATTCTAGGTACTAAGGATACAGTGGTAAATAAACAAACATAAAAGGTCTTTTTCCTCATGATATTTAAATTCTAGTGAGGTATAGTGGCGAAAATGCATTTATAATGATGATAGTATAAGAAATAGGACGAAAGAAAAAAAAAGATGGGATAGGGAGCTATTTTAATAAGTGTGGTCATGGGATGCCTCCTTAAAAATCAGCACAAAATAAATAAATAAATAACCATTAGAGAAAACAGAGTTTTTATTACCTTAAATATTTTAAACACTTCAATTTTAAATGATTTTTTTTCTTGAAAGTTTTGAGGGTTTTCCAAAGACATATCTTCCCTTCTTATCTCTGGATATTCAGCTTTGGTTAGCTGGATTAGAGTTCATCATTACAGTTGCTTTTAGTGTAGATTGGGTTAAGACAGTCTTAGATTTTAGTGTAGATTGTGTTAAGACAGTCTTAGACTGTGTTAAGACAGTCTTAGAAAGTACACAAAGGGTGTACTTTGCATAAAATTTTTCTATATGATTGAGAGGCTCCTTCCCACTCCACATGGCTGTTCAGCAGGGTTTGCTGCTGTTGTTGTTTTTTTTTTTTTACATGGTAGTAAGTAACTTTTGGGAATCTGAAATATTAAAGTCCCCTCCACAAACCTGACGTGAATGATAAACAGTACATAAACAAAGAATCCCTTCTTCAGAGCAGAATGCCAACAGCTGTAGACGTAACTCAGTGGCTGTCCGACAGCACAACCCAGGGCGGCGGCTTTTCACTGTCAGGAGGGTGGAATGGTGTGGTGTATTCTGTGGACTGCCCTGAATAACAGGACTTATGTTTTCTGCCAGTTCCTTTGAAAGGACTGTATTGTATGAAAAGAGACCCTTCATTTGTCATAACCCTACTGTGTGCTGGGCTCTTTGCTATTGGATCACACCTGACTATATCAATTCCACAAGACACCCCATCACAGTGGTTTCTAAAACAGCATTTCTTAACCCATTAGTGGGTAACAACCAGCATTTTTTTAAAAAGTGGAATCAGATGGTATCAGAGTATATCACACTTAGTAACCTTTGTTTCAGATGTACGTGTATAGAGATAGGGTGTGTGTCTGTGTGTGTGTGCACGTGTATGCTTGCATGTGCATCAGATCCTGACAATGGTGTATTTTTATTATGTTGTGCTTTAAAAAGTTGGAAAAACATAAGCCTATCAGATGAAGTTTGGTATTATTTTCAGATGAGGAAACTGAGACTCTGAAGTTAAGGGCATTGTCTGTAATCATAGTAAAGTTTGAAGTCAACTCTTTCTGGCTTTTCCACATTTGATCTAGAACATGACAATTTTGTTACAGGACTTTTCATCTCTGATGATTTTCTAAGATTTTGGAGTTCACAGAGACACTGACTTGCCCCTGAACATTGTTTTAAAATCAGATTACCAGTTCCAAGTTTGACTGGTTTCTCAAAATATCTCTACATGGTCTATTTCCGGAGAAGGGAAAAGAAAGATGAATCTAGTTACTTGTCTTTATTAACAGACAAGGAAAATCTAGAAGCTCTTTTCCTCTTACAGAAGGACAGCCTAGTTTTATCCAAGAGGAGAAACTAACTGGAAGCAGTAGCAGGCTCTCTCTTTTCAGCATTCAAGAAAATTTTGTGTTGGTGAGACCAGTGTTGATGTAGTGAGTGGGTAGACATAGCAGGAGGAATCTGCCACCTTGTGTAAAATGTTTTGGTTTTCACTAATCAGGCATACTTTTGGATAGACTTAATTAACATTTGTTCTAGTAAGTACTGTTACAACATTTGCCACCAGTCCTACCCACTTCCCCAGCCTCCTGGGAAAGAGGTGGAACTTTCATGATGTTTAGGCAGCTATTTTGGCCTTAAAGGACAGACTTTTCAGAAAGGCATTATTTTCTCTGGCATTGCTTCGCTCTTGCCTGTAGTCACTTTTGAATGAATTCCTGATTGGTTCAGCTAGACTTTTTCTTTTTTGCACAGAAGAAATTGACCTTGTTGAAGATGCCAGAAAAATACAGTGAAAACCTGCTACCTGCTCCCTTATCTTCCTCTCTGTACTACTTTGTTACCCCACCCCACTCGAGCCCCCAGTAAAAAGTGACCTTTTGGCCCAGGGCCCTATCTGAGTGTTTTGTGTGGCAGAGCTGTCTCTGGCTGACTCCCAGGATTGTTAATGACTTCCTTCTCTGTCTCTAAATAATTGCTTGAAAAGACAGCTGTGGAGAGACATTGCCCCCAGCTTGCAGGCTTATTAATTCCAGCCATATGGAAGAGGGTGCAAAGAAAGAAGGTGGAAGTTACTTTGCCAAGAGTAGCAAGTGGAGGGAAACAGAGATACAGGCTTTAGGGGAAGAGCAGCACCACCACATTGCAGACTAGACTTGGAGTTTGTGAGGTCTGAGTAGATTTCAGTTTAAAGAAACTTCGTTAAATCCCAAATAGAGGGAAGCAAACTAAAAAGCAGTTACTCTATATTTAAATTCCTTACAGTAGGGTTCCTCTGGTATTGTTTGAATATAACGTAGCCTGTAGGATACTTGTGTTTTTTTGTGCACCTCTTCAAGAACAGAAACATGCAAGTAGTGTGCACAGTCCGAGGAACAAAGAGGGAAGACATCCAAGAGAGTCCCTAAATGTCAGCCTTCATGGACTTGATCATTATTCATAACTTCTGCGTTTGTCTGTTTCCACATTGGCCTTTGAAACAAGTTTCAAAAAAGATATTCTATACCTTGCTCCTTAAAAAAAAAAAAAAAAAGAAAAAAAAAGGAATAGTTAGTCAAAACATGTATAGACAGAAGGAGAATCAAATACAGGTAGGAAGTGAATACTCCAGTTAGCTGTTCAGCTCAGCTCTAATACTTCTAGCACTCAGTGTTATAAAGGAAACAAGATAGGGCACTTGATTTTTATTTTTCAAGAACAGGAAACATATCAGGTTTCAAAGGAGATGCAAACTCTTTCCTAAAACCAAGTTATAAAACAAGTTTATGCAAGTCTTTAGACAAAGGGCATTAAAGAAATGAATGTATAATGCAGCAACAAAGGTTTCCAAGAAGATGCAGAACTCTTCTTGTGGGTGACTTTTTGGTGTCTACTCCACAAACATCAAGGGTGTGGCCATTAGGGCCACTTTCACAGAGTGCAGCTAAGCGTTTTAAGTTTCCTGTGATGCACTTTTTTGCCTGAAAAATAGACTAGGTGGGTAATTTCCATTAAAGCTGTGGCTTTCAAACTTTGATGCACATTAGGATTAGTTGAGGCACTTTAAAAAGTATCTGTGCCCTGGCTGCATCCCAGACCAATTAAATCAGAACCTCTGATGGTGGACCCCAGGCATCAGTATTTTGTAAAACTGATTCCAAAGGTTAACCTAGTTTGAGAACCAGTGCATTAGATGATCTTTACTTAATGTTAATTCCTTCAGATGAATATTTCAAGTAGTTAAGTCCTAGAATGCTGTTATTCCATGTTGTTGATTTAAGGAAGTCCATGCAGTTTCTATTAACATTCTCTTAGGGACATTGAAACTTGTATTTATGCTGGGACCAAGGGCCACTACATCTTTCTTCTTCGTAACGAGAACCAGAGTATTCATCAAGAAGCTATGTAGGATCAGCCTTAGCTGACCTTATCGTGGCTGTTGGAGAATATAGGACCTTAGATGAAGTATAGGGTAAACTTTTACACAAATTATTTCTGGCTCTGGATAGGCTGTTGTCTTGGGAGAATGCCAGCATCTCTCCAAGTGAGATAAGGAGAGACATGTATTCCCTAGTTCCTTTTGAAGTTAAAAACATTGTTACATTTAATATCTGAACTCTCTGACCCTTAAAAGGTGATATGACAGTGGGTATTTGCTTAAAATAATTCTTCTTTTAATTTTGAACTTGGAATAACTGAATATGTCTCAAAGGGTTGAAACATCAGAGGATCATTGTTTTTATGTAATCTGGATTTTATCACAGTCCAAATAATGCCTCTTTGGGATAATGGAAAGTGTGTGTGTGTGTGTGTGTGCGTGCGCGCACGCGCATGTGCGTGCATACATGTGTGAGAGAATGAGAAAGAGATTGACTGTGAATGACAATTATCTTGAATTGAATCATAGTGAAGCATATAGCAGGAATCATACAATAATAGTATTCTGGTTAAGAGCCACTTGATTTTTTTGGCCTCGGGCAAGCCATAACCTCTGCTCCTCACTTTCCTCACCTGGAAAATTATAATACCTGCCTCTTAGGATTATTTTGAAGGTTAAATGAAATAGTTCATAAAGCACTTAGGATGGTGCCTAGCACATTGCCAGTACTATTTAGGTGTTTATTAGAGCATAGTATCAACTTGTCCCACTAAGAATATTCTAAAACTGCTTTATTGTGTAAAGGCTTTTAATGGAGGTGCTTTAACATCCATAAATTACCTTTCTTTTGCTTGCTCAGGAAGTTCTTCTTTCTAACCTAAATTCTTTATGCTGTGCTACTGAGTCTCATGTGGGATTGCTTGTCCCCTGAGACCCCTCTGAGTGAGTTCCGTCCTCAGATAACTGAAATGCAGTTATTCCCTCCCTAGCCTTAATTCCTATATTCTAACTCTCCGGTTGACTTCTGGGCTCCACTTATCTGAACCCACCCCAGTTTTTCCATGCTGTTGAGCAGAGATGTGCTTGGGGCTGATTATGATGGGAGGATGACCTCATAGTTTCTGATGCCATCTTCCAATGTATATAACTCAGCCCTAAGCATGCTTTTTAAAAATAATGGCTCTAAATTGCTGACATTTTGTCATCTGCTCAGACTCCTAAATCTTTTTCTGCTCCCTGGACTGAATGGGATCAGCTGGAGCAAGATGCCTTTGTGCAGTCCTGCATTTACTGTGCTTGAGTGACCTCCAGTAGAGCTGTGTGTTCCCTCTGAGTAACGTGGGTAATGATTACAGCGACAATGCTGCTATTGTGTCCAGAGGTTTGGGTCTGTAATTTCATAATGAAATGGAAAAACATGAGATTAAAAACCTGAATCTAGCACAGTAATTATATTTAAGTATCACAAATCATCTCTCTGTATTTAGTTTGGTGTTTGAGATTTGGCCTCTCTTTGTGGAATACAGTCACGTCGTTTCATACATCTGCAAAATGGAAGGCTTCTAATTTATGGCTAAAATGTGGGAATTGCTTTCTCTTAATGGGAAGGTGACGAGAATGGTATTAAATTTGAAGGATCTGGTTTGCTTCATTGACTAGAGTCAAGAAGGGAGGTGTAGAACAACTGCCAAGGTAAAGATATGTTTGGGTCTTTTCATGGTTTAATTCCCAGATACTTAGATATGACTACAGGCTCTCTCTTTAGAAGTTCACTGACATAGGCTGGCCTGGGAAATTCTCCAGGCCTTCAGCAAGCAGTGCAGTTGCAGAGGTGTAAATACCTTGCGTGAGGCTGTTTCTGTAAGGATGAAAGACTTACCTCCGGTTCGTTTCCCACAGGTAGGTTAGTGCACTGGCTGTGCCTGGTCTATTCGCTACCGGGGACCTTGCATGTACCTGCAGGCTCTTTAATTTGGCTGAGCCCTGGTGGGATGGGAGGGCAGGAAAGGTGTAGGTGGTGGCAGCTGGCAGGTGTTCCTGGGTGGTGAAGGATGGTGAGTTAGGCTCGGGGCTATTCCTTAATACGAAGTTAGAGGGGAAGGTGATTTAAGACTAATGATATCTCCGTCTCCTTGATTTCTAGGAAACATCAGATATAAAATGATCATAGAAGGAAGCTGTGAAAGGGATAATTATTATTGTCAGTCATTTACTGATTATCTACTATGAGCCAAGCACTTTTTGTTACCATCTTTAAACTTTACAGTAGACACTGCTATAAGGGCATTCTGTCCCTATAATACCTCCCACCACCAAGTAATTTCTGTTGATAGAGGCACTACAGATTATCCCTGCTTCCCCAAATCTTTCCTCTCAGATTCTCTGTGATTCTACAAGGCCAAGTACCTGGAGGATCTGAACTGCTTTGGGCCACTGTTTGTTGATGGAACTGTGGTCTACCGGTCACCAGCATTGGAATCACCTGGGGCGCTTGCTGTACCTCCCAGGCTTCATCAACACGCCCTACCCAGGAATATTCTGGTTCAGTCAGTTAGGGGTGAGAGGGTTTGAGGTCTAGGAATTTGGATTTTGAACAGCCACCCAAGGGATTCTTATTTACAATAAATCTTGAGAATCACTGCCTTAGGGCTCTCTCTCGCAGGAGCAGGCTATTCCAAAGGATTTGTTATGTTGAAATTTGCTCTGTGGAACATGGGCCTATTTTTCAGTCCCCTGCCCCTTGGTATCATTGTCTTGGGTGAAAATGCCTGCTTTGATGGGTTCCATTTCTTCCGGATGTAAGGAAGGCTGGGCTTCTTTGCAACTTTACCCACCCTCAGGAGTCGCAGAGAGAGAGGAGGGAGGCCTGCTAGGGAAGAGGTGGCCTGCTCCAGCACTAAACTTGTCACCATCTACGGCCTATGGTAGTTTCTGTTTCCACTGGAAACTCATTGAACATTCTAGCACTATTTATGTTTTTGGTGTAATATATAAAAACAGCAATTCAGGGGACTTCCCCGTGGTTCAGTGGTTAAAGAATCCGCCTTCCAATGCAGGGGACGCGGGTTCGATCCCTGGTCAGGGAACTAAGATCCCACATGCCGTGGGGCAACTAAGCCCTTGCACCAAAACTACCGAGCCCGTGCGCCTCAACTACAGAGACCATGCGCCCTGGAGCCCGCACGCCACAACTACAGAACCCACGTACTCTGGAGCCCGTGCGTCACAACTAGAGAGAGAAAACCTACACGCCACAACTAGAGAGAAGCCTGCGCGCTGCAATGAAAGATCCCGCATGCTGCAACGAAGATCTCAGGTGCTGCGACTAAGACCCGACGCAGCCAAAAAAAAACCCCACGGCAATTCAATGAAATTGAGCGAAGATTTATTGAGTAGCTGCGGAGTCTAAGGTGTCATGCCAAGGGGGACGGCATATGTAAGTAAAACAGTTTCCAGCCTTCATCCAGGGGGCTGTGTTCTAATGCTGTCCTCAGTCCTGACTCACAACTCTGGTGGTCTGAGCCTGTCCTGTGATAGGGTCTTCTACAGAGGGAAGTCAAAACAAAGCGCTCCGGGAATGTCGGGGTGGAAACAGTTCATCCCAGTTAGGCAAAAGGCTTCTTTGGGGAAGTGGTCCAGGGAAGTGGCTTTCAACCTTGCCTGTGTTTTAGAATAACCGGGGAGAATTTTTTAAAAATCTTAATATCGAAGCCATACCCCACAGCAATCAAATCAGAATTTTTGGAGTTTGATCACAGGCATCAGTATTTTTTAAGGCTCCCTACATGATTTTCCTGTGCAGCCAAGACTGAGAGCCCCTGCTATAGAAAGAAGGGCAAATCGGCTGTCATTGGGATGAGGGATAGGCAGAGGCGGAAAGGTATTCCAAGCATGAACAGAGGCCTAGAGGCAGCAAAGTGAAAGCTCTAGCTGGAGAATGCTGCTCAGTGGGGTGTGATTGGAGCACAGGACTCCTGGAGTGAGTGGGGAGGGAAATTATGCTAATTAGGTAGGGTTGGATTAAAGTGTTCTGCCGAGGAATTGGGAGACTTCATGTCTTTGCACTGTGCTTGGAACTCCCACTCACCTCCTGTTAACATGGAGGATGAGGCCCTGGGAACTTGTTGCAGCCCCAGGTACCGGTTGGTCAGGGCAGGTAACATGAGGCATGCTCAATTAGTTCCCTTTGCAAGGCTTTTTGCCTTAGACCGTCCATCTCAAGCTCGTGCCAGGCTTAGCACTTTCTCTTGGTGTCTGTTGTTTGCCATTTTTCTTTTTAAAAGCAAACTGAAGGTAACTTGGGGTCAGTGTGGTAGGAAGGTATTGATGTTAGGCAAGAACATGGCAATATTTTTCGTCTTTTTGCTGGGCTCCTGTGAGCATGTTGTGGGAGAGTTGATGGGCATACCGGGGGCAGATGTTTGCAAGTAAAAGTGTGTATATTTCTGTGTTCTTGCAGCTGCATTCATTTTGTGTCCGATTCCACTGAGGCCTGGTACTTTATCTGCTTATTGCTGTTTCCAGGAAGTTAATTTGCAGGTGCTATTAATATGCACGGTTCATATACTTCATTTATTCTTTCTCCCTCGAAGCCTCTCCTCTTTATTAGGCACTTTGCATTTGTCTGTTTGGTGCCTGTATTTTTTTTTTTTTAAATGATGTTGATGATTTTTATTATTTTTTATTTTTTTAAAAATTATTTATTTATTTATTTATTTATTTATTTATTTATTTATTTTTGGCTATGTTGGGTCTTCGTTTCTGTGCGAGGGCTTTCTCTAGTTGTGGCAAGTGGGGGCCCTTCTTCATCGCGGTGCGCAGGCCTCTCATTATCGCAGCCTCTCTTGTTGCGGAGCACAGGCTCCAGACGCGCAGGCTCAGTAATTGTGGCTCACGGGCCCAGTTGCTCCGCGGCATGTGGGATCTTCCCAGACCAGGGCTCGAACCCGTGTCCCCTGCATTGGCAGGCAGATTCTCAACCACTGCGCCACCAGGGAAGCCCGGTGCCTGTATTTTTTATGCCACTATTTTGATAGTAACATTACAGGTAAAGCCACTCAGTTACGTAGGACTCTTTCTGTGCTTCAGGCAGGTGCATCTGTGCAGCCCAGGGGGAGGTCCATGTTTCAAGGTTTTGTTTCTCGTTACAGATAGAAAAACCAGGAGAGTTCAAGAGAGAGCTCATTTTCTTTCATTATTAGCGAGGAGACTATGCATTCACAAACAAAAACCTTAAAATAGTTCATAAAATAGTGCCACTCATGTACCCACCCTTCCATTCGTCTATTGACCCTCCCTGCCATCCACCTATCCATTTAGAGAAGGTAGTACAATATAGTAGTTGAGAATAACAGACTCTGGAGCCAGTCTGCTTGAGTTGAAATGGTGGCTCCTCCACTTGTTTAATCTTTTTTTGTCATCTTTAAAATGGATATAGTAACAATCTCATAGAGTTGTGATGATTAAGGGATTAATGTCCGTAAAGTGCTTCGAAAGTGCCTGGGCATAGGGAAGTTCTAAGTTTGCTGCTGCTGTTATTATTATGGTTGCTGTTATTAATCATGGCAAATAAAATGTATTGGCAGATGAATTTGGTCCATTGGCTTCCAGTTTTGTGATCTTAGAATTTATACAGAGGAAAAAAGTTTGGAAAGGGAGTTTGGGCTGGATCATGGAGGGCCTTGATTCCAGATTTTAAGATCTGTAAACAGTGAGAAGGCCTTCCGGTTTTGGTCTTGGTAAGAGACGTCCATCAGAAAGTTATTCTCGCACCTTTGCACAAAATAAATCATTTGCAGAATTAGAACAATTAGGGGACTATTTTAGTGGTCCAAGGTACAATAAAATGAATGAGAGTAGTGACAACAGAAATTGAGACTTGGCAGTGGGACACGAAAGGTTCTTTCTGTGGTTAGATTCTCTTGTACTTGGCTTGAGAAGGGAAGATGGGAAATTAATTTGGAACCAAAAATTTTGGTGAATTGATGCCCTCCATCTCCACCTTTGATGAGATGGGAAATTGTTATGTACGTATCATTACTGGTTATTGGAGGCAGAGGGGCTAGTGCCATTCTGTTCTGTGCTTTTACATGGCTCATTATCAACAGGACGCAATTAGCTCTTGAAGGGTGCCTGCCTGTTCTCCTCTCCACCTAATTACTGTGTGGAGCTTGGGTTCATGCACAAAGTTACCTTGATTACACAGTAAGTTTATGGAGCTGTAAATGTTCGTACACTGCTTGGAGAAGGCCCTTCAGACTTTAACATTCAGGACTGCTGTGGGCGGGCTGAGAACAGCCGTGATGGATATGTTTTCCAGATTCTATGGTGTGACGCCTTAGGTTTTCTATCCCTGTTCAAGTCTTCTCTTCTTCCACAATCGATAGACAATGCAGTGAAAAGATGTAACCTAACCGAAGATAGATGGAGTGGACCAGAAGTTGAAAGTAGGGAAGAGACTGCACAGTCCTGCAGTCTGTCCCAGAATCAGACATTTTTGTGGCGTGATCTGGAAGAAGAAAAACATTTATGGCCAAACCTCACTAAATTGAACAATTGTGGGGATGGTGCAGACAGATTTGTGGGGTAGTTGGAAAGAAATGCAGTTCTATTATTTTTAGTTATAGACTGGTAACTTGAGCAAGGGCAATGAGGTATTGCCTAGCAATACTTTTTTTGTTGGGGGGATTGGCCTTCATGTATAATTCGGAATATCAGTCATTAATATTAAATATATTTGATTATTTTCCTCTCTTTGATGGTGTGATCATGTCTGTATGATCTCATTTATGCTCTCATTTGCCCTGATAGCAGACTCTTTATGTTTGCAGTAAAACTTCCTTTGGCCTAACTTGAGTCTAGATTGCCCTAGAAGCTTTGAATTAACTACGGTACGTCTGAATGTGGAGGGTTTTTATTGAGAGGATGCAGTGGAATCACATGTGGAAAGTGCTTAGTGAACTGATACGAGTTTGTTTACTCCCTCTTTCCACTTTGAATGAGGGAGTGGCTAAGTTTCAAGTTTTGGGATACTGCTTTCTTACCTCCACCCCTAGAGAGGAACCTTGTAGGGGAGATGTTCTGGGACCTAGGGATGGTTGTGAGTGGGAGGTGGGGAGGAGTATTACCCAGAGCCCAGGTGTCCCTGGCGTCTTGTCTAGAGATCAGTGGTTCTCAAACTGCCATGTGCCTGAGAATCATCCTCCCTGTTTCCCCAAGGGATGGGGTCAGACTTCACAGATCTTGAGGTGCTGCTCTCTTGCAGAGATTAAGTATACAAATCCTGAATCCAAACCTGGACTGCTGTGCTCCCCCAGTGCCCACTCAGCATTCCTGGGCTGGTAGGAAGGCAGATGTTTCCTCGGCAGAGATGTGAAGCTCTTGCCTTCTTTTTTTGTCCTTTTAAATTCACACTGAAGAGAGTATTAGATATGCAGCAAAGCAGGAAGGAAAACTGACCTTGCCTGTCTCCAGAGTCTGAGGGAGATAAAGGAAGTGCCTGACTTGGAGGCAGCTGGAGATCTGTGGTGTTCCAGAAGACCTCAACTCTCAAATGGGCTCTTGGCAGCCTCACTGATAATCACAGTGTGATCGCTACTGGGCTTCCTTACTTAAGATGCTCTTAAATTTTCTTTTCTAACAGTATAAGGTTATGTCTTCACCAGCTCCTCAAATTTAAAAAAAAAGAAACGGAGGCAAAACAAATCCCAGAACATTTTTTTTCCTCTTTCTAAAGGTTGCAAACATAAATCATATTTAGAACAATGAATGGAACTTATTTTTTATCTTCAGAAAGGTGGGCCTCTGGCATCTTAAAAAGTCTCTTTATTTTAGAAAGGAAGGAGACTGGTAAAGCGGAAGGGCTATGCTCCCGGGATCAGGAGACTCGACTTTGCCCTCAGCTGCCTGGGGCTACTTGGCCAGAACCGGTCTCCACTTTGAGCCATTTTCCCTCTCTATAAAATGTGGGGGCCATCAAGCTATTTCAGTGAGAATGCTTTACGATTCTAGTGATGGGCTCAACGCCTGCATCATAGACAGTTTGTAGATTTTGTCGCCCTATTTCAAATTTGTGAGGTATAGTGTCTACCATCATCTTTGTTGCACTTGGGGTGTCTCTTCACTAGTGTTTCATAAAATTGTGGTGAGTTAGTGCTGGGGGGACCTTACGAGAACAGGTGGTTCACCCTGTGTTCATTTTACACACGAGACACATGGATACCCCAACTTGCTTTCCCTAAGGTTGGGGAAACATTTGGGGTCTTTTCACCTTTCTCTTCGGTGTGTTTTAAGACGTTGTGTTGCCCCCTCACCAAGGTGTTATCTTTCAATTCCATATTCCTTCCATTTTCCCTGGGACACTGGAGTATTCAGCTGCAGTTTTGGGCAAAAGTACTCCTGTGGCCTCCCATGTTTTAAAAATTATAAACTCCCTGTAAGAAGAATTTGATCATATTTGAAGAATTTGATCATATCATGCTAATATATTTACACACTTTACGGATGTATTAGGTTAGAAAATATATATGTTAGAAATTACATAAGAATGGTATGAGAAATAATTATAAATAGAAGCTCTGATTTTTTTCTCAGTGCCCCAGTGTATCAGTTTATACCTTCTGTGGAGTGTGAACTTGCTTTGAGGACCGCTGATCCCAGACCATGGTGGGCTTAGAGTTTAGACTGCCAGCTATGCAGTTTCCTGTGGCACTTGTCAAAAATACTAATTCTGGTACCTCAACCCAGACCACTGAATGAGAACATCGCCTGGTAGGACCTGGGAGTCTGCATTTTCAGCCAGTTCTCCTGGTGCCCCTGAGCCAGTTTTGGCAACCGCTGTTAGAGACCAGCAGAAGATATATCGTTTGTAGTACCTATAAACTGCATAATCGTACATGGAATTTCTCAAAACCCCTTCAGGATTCTCTAGGTGCTTTTTTGGTTTGTAACTCCAAATATTTGCTATTGTACTTCAGTCTTTTTCTCATTAGAAATCTAAATATTATTGGAAACCTAAAGATAATGAAAAATTAGACAATCAACCTTTACCAAAGTAGATTTAAGGGTTGTTTTTAATAACTTATGTGTCTATAACTATATGTTTGAAAGGACATTTCAGTATCCTAGTTATTGAGCATGTACTCTCAAACATTCAAATAAAATCAGTGTCAGATAAACATGTAACAGGAAATTTGTTTCTAACTATACACTCCAGGTCAGCCTGCTCCCAGCTGCCTTGTGGATGTCAGGGTTATCTGTTCCTGTATCAGCTTTGGGAAAGCTCTTACACAAAGTTCTAAGTAGCAAGAGCGCAGGCCATTTGAGAAAGTGTGATAATTAAGATTCAGCAACTAGACTAAGGCTGAATGAATAGAAATCAGAGCAGCAGTTGAGCTGGTGGGAGTGAGTAAGCCATAATTATATCTGGGGTCACCAGATATATCCCTGGTGTAGAATTCCAAAGCAGCCCCTCCTTTTGCTGTCTTCTCCTACCCTGAGATTTGGCCAGTTATCCCTAACCAAATTTGGTCAGGTACACCGCTGGGGTGAGATTGTGAAGCTACTTTTGCACACATACTGTGATTTGGTATTTTAAAAAAATGTTCACTTCCCCGCCAGCCTCAGTTCAGTCTTTTAGTCTCTCTTGCAATAAGTGTGCCAAAGGTCAGGAATTCTGGCAGTTTGATTCAGCTCTGCTCCCCTGATAGCAGCTAGCACAGGCCTTGGGACATAGAGCCTCCTGACATGAACTGATGCAAGTATCAGTGATTCAGAAGGTCCCACATGGTGGAGTCTCTGCCCACTTATTCAGCCACACACAGGTCTTGTAGCTCTCCTGGCTCCTCCCTGCACTTTTCCTGCAAAGGGCTCTGTTGTTGTTTCTGAGCCTTCCCATTTGTTTCTATTCTCTCTGTCTGAAGTACTTCCAACCCCCTTCCAACCTTTTTGCTTGGCTAATTCCTACTTATCTTTTAGATAAATAGTTACAATTGACACTTCTTTTGGTCTTCCTAAACTAGGATAGGTATCCCTGCTGTGTGCTTCCATGGTCCCCTCACTTCCCCTGGAATAACTTTTATCATAGTTTTTGGTTCTTACTTACTAACTGTTATCCCCTAGAATAACTTTTATCATAGTTTTTGGTTCTTACTTACTAATTGTTATCCCCTAGACTAGAGTCTGCTCCACCAGGACGAGGATTCTAGTCGTCTTGCTCATCATTGTTTCCTCATTGCAAAGTGTAAGGTATGTGACATGGTAGGTTCTCAATCAACATTTCTTGACTGAATAAAGTAAGTACATAATAAAACAATATATGTCAGTTAATGGGGTTATTGGTAAGGATATACTTATCAATTTCAGTAGTGGTAATTAACACTGCTAGGTTTAACTGCTGGGTTTTATGAGAAAGAATGATTAAAAGTAAATAGAAGGGAAATGGAACTTATGACCAAAAGGTTTTATGTGCCTGTTGATGCCTACTGCTGGGCAAAACTTTCTACAAATAAAGCAGAGTACCTTGATGGACTTAATTTACATACTATAAAATATAAAAAAATTAAAGACATTACTATGCAATATGGTATTTACTATGTACAATCTGTAAAAAAAACACTTCGGTGTCAGTACCAACATGCATTCATTCATTTATTCATTCACTCAGCAAGTTTATTCTTTGTATATGTGCCAGACACTGTTCTAGATGCTTAGGACCCAATGGTGAACAAAACGTACAATATCTGTCCCAAAGGAACATACATTCTAGTGGTGGAGACAGTCATTAAAGAAAGTAAATAAATAATCTAGAATATTAGAAGCTGGTAAGTGCCATGGAGAAAAAGGAAGGAGGAAAGGGACACAGGAAATGCTACCGTGTGTTTTGGGGGTGGTGGTGGATGCAATTTTAGATTCAATGGCCAAGACAAGAGTCACTGAGAAGATGGCTCTTGAGTAATGATCTGAAATGGGGTGAGGAAGTGAGCTGGGCAGGTATCTGCGAGAGAAGAGAGGTGCGGAGGCCACGAGGTGAGATGGTATGCTTGGCTCTTTGGAATGTGCTCACCATCCTTCATGTTTATTACATTAACCAGACCAGCATGGTGGGATCAAAGTGAACTGTTTATCAGAATCTGTATATGTTTCCTGTCTTTGGACAGCTGCCCTAGCTAATCCTTAGCCTGAATATGTAAGGGTAGTGGATTTATTTCTTTTTACAAAGTTTGTCTTATAGAAGAGGCCCTACAGAAGCCTTTCTTTTTCCTTTTGTGGGTCAGAATTCCTGCTTTATTATCTGTGCTTACCCTCTAAGCTCTAGTCTGTGGCAGAACCACCTCTCTGAGAGCTTGTATTCCTTGAGGGCAGGGTACATTTCTTGTTTAGCTAGTTTACACAAGTCTTATCAGCTGTCCCCTGCATGGGGACCTGATAAGTTATTTTGGCTGATAATGGAAGGGCTTTTCTGTCTACTTCTGGCCCCCCTTGATGGCTTCCTTATCTGTTCTCCTGTAGCACTGTGAACTCATTTCATTACTTAATGAAATTTTATCTTATGTTATTGCTTATTTTGTGCAGCTGTCTTATCTGTCCAACTAGAGAGGAACTTGCATTTTCTTTCTCAACCTTGGAGTGCTGGCTCGTAGTGGATATGCTATGTATACATCACTGGTTGCTGTTGGTCAAAGTGCTTGTCCCTTTTGGATGAGTGAACCAATATCTTACTTTTCCAGTGTTTTATTTATTTTTTTGGTTTACAGTCTATATCTTGAGTTCAGTTCTACTTAGGACTTGGCCTGGGTACACTGCTGGAGAGCCCAGGAGAATAGTGTAGTTATTAAGGGAGAAATCCTTTGTGAGTTCTTAAATCTTCCAATGTAAAGATTTTTGGTTTAGAGTGGTTTTCTGCAGATTGACAGTTCTTCCGAGAACCTCTGTTGACTGTTCATGACAGACACGTTGTAAATTAATTGTTCTTTTAAATTTCATTGACATTTTCTTTCTCACTTGGTGGTCATTTCCTCAAAAATATGTGCTCACTCCAAGGCAATTACTATAATGCCTAATAAAAGAGAATGAAAAAGCCAGGTTCAGCTGTGGGTGCTGGTCTGGGCAGTTTCTAGCTCCTCCCACAATGGTGGGCAATAATCAGATCTGTGTCTCAGCAGAATTATAAATGACTGCACTTTATGGCTCTCCTTAGGAATTGCTTTGCTTGGGATACTGTAGTTGAAACTGCTGACGTACTGTGCACTGTTTTCTGTTGGCAGTCTACGGTGAATGGCACCAACTGGAGATAACTCTTGAATAAGTACTGCCACTTACTACATGTGGTCGCTGGTCCCCCTCAGCAGACCGTGCAAGTGACTTTGAGGAGGTCATCCAGGAGCCCCTGATGTCCACCAGTGTATCACCACTCACTGGATATGCTTCCTTATAGAGTGACTTTTTGGATTGCTTTTCTGGAAACCTCTGTGTCCCGATCCATCTCTGTTTCCTCGGCCCATACATGAAAGTCCATATAGTTGTTTATAGTTATGGAAAATACAACCTGAAGACTTGCAGTCAAAAAATAAATCCCTGTCTGCCCATGCCGGTCAGTATCACCTGTAAGCTAGTTAAACTCAGCATCTCACAGGTGTTCCTAGGGAGGAACACAGTGTCGCACACTCGTTTCTTTGGGGCTATTAACATTTTTCAGAGCTCTTTAAATTTCATTTTCCAGTGACACCATATTAAACAGGGAAATAGGAGGGAAGGAGATGGGAGTTTTGCTGATGGATGGACCTGGCAATCATAATGCATACACACGGGGACACACACACACAGACCCCTGTAGTTTACTCTAGGTGGAGTTTCACAGCAGTGTTGCCAGGTGTCTTTTGTGGGGAGTTAGAGCTTTCAGTCCTCATCATATGAAACTTCCCATACCTTTGATGTTGCATTAGAGCTCATTTTTGATTTCTGCAGCATGTCAGAGAATTACCTGACTTGGTTCCTGGTGTGGCTCTGAAATGCTGAGTTTAGGGTGGATTTGAAGTGTCACTTTGGTCCTTACTTTGCAAAAGTCAGTGAAGAGTTGCCATGATAATTAATCCTATAATGCCTTTAATGAAGATTTAAATCATCATTCTCCTGATCTATTAGTTTTATTCCTTGTTGAGAGCCGAAATATAGGAGGATCATGGGCTCACAGTTACATGGATGGTGACAGACCTGGGTTGTTGTTGAGAATTGCAGATTTTGTCATCACATGTGTCATGTCTTGAGTTGTAGCATCTTTGGGTTCCATCAGCTTCACCTGGGAACTTGTTTGAAATGCAGATTTTCAAGGCCCCATCTTGATTTCCTGGGGGTCGGGGTGGGGGTGGGAGGAAGCCAGCAATCTGTGTCTTAATAAGCCCTCCCAAGATTGTGATGCACACTCAAGTTTAAGAATCACTGAACCAGGGCTTCCCTGGTGGTGCAGTGGTTGAGAATCTGCCTGCCAATGCAGGGGACACGGGTTCGAGCCCTGGTCTGGGAAGATCCCACATGCCGCGGAGCAACTGGGCCCGTGAGCCACAGCTACTGAGCCTGCGCGTCTGGAGCCTGTGCTCTGCAACAAGAGAGGCCGCGATAGTGAGAGGCCCGCGCACCGCGATGAAGAGTGGCCCCCGCTTGCCGCAACTAGAGAAAGCCCTTGCACAGAAACGAAGACCCAACACAGCCAAAAATAAATAAATTAATTAATTTAAAAAAATAAGTGGATAAGGTAGTGGCCTTAGAGCTCAGCTCAGTAGGCTTTGATTCAAGCCACAGCTCTGTGACTTACAAATTGTGTCATCTTGGACAAATTATACTAGACGTTTCTGAGCCTTCAGATTTGTTCCTCATCTACAGAAATAAACTACTAGCCTCACAAGATTCTTGTGAAGATTAACTATGATAATATTTAAAATGCTTAGTGCAGTGCGTGGCCCATAATTAAGACTGAATAAATATTGCAGTTGCTGTTATCGATGATGTACAGAAGGCCCCTGGCACATAGTAGCTGTTTAATAGAGGAGAGGCCTTTTCCTCCCTGAACCTTAGAACCTGATCATGAGAAGCCCTAACTCTGACATTCAGAGTCTGATTTGGGGTGGGAGTGGCATTGGTGAAGATAGAGATACAAGTTTTTAAGAGACAGAGAGGAAGTCGGTGGAGGAATTGAGAAGCATAGATTTAAAAAGGATTATGTGTTTCCCCCTGATTTTTCCTCCAGTAGAATATGACTAATAACATCATTCCTTGTGGGGCAGGGAAAGATGGTGGCGAGCTGGGATTCAGAAGAAACTGACAATCTGGCCTTTGTTAGAACATTTGTAAAATGGGTTTGCCATTGGAATTAACTCAGATATTGTGTTTAAAAGCTTTTTGAGGAATAGAAGGCATACTGTGAAATAAGGTGACAATATTATGCTGCCAGTCCTACAATTCACAGCATGTTTAAAATATGTTTTTGAAAGCAACATTTTTATATTTACATACAATTGGTGCTGAAGCATATACCCCCTAGAGATGGAAGTCGCTAGGTGGTTAGGGAGAGTCACACATCCTGGAAGTATCTCTCATGCTTCTCCTCATGCCTTCTGTATCTCTCCTTTGAGAAGAGCTCAACTTTTGCAGTGGTTTTCTGGCCACAGTGCTTTTACTCCACACCACTCTATTACTGTCATAAAAGAGCAATCTGAAGGGCCTCATGGGAAGAATACTTACCATGGACTCATGGAGTTGGGAGGAATTGATTGAAACCTAGAACAGATAAAACTTGACCTAACACTCAGTTTTCCAGTCTGTGATCTGGGGCTGATAACGGCCATGCTGTCCCATCACTGTGAGGTTTAAGAGGCACATGTGGATAGCTAGTGTGTGTCTGGCATGTAATCGAGACATGACAATCTTTTCTTACTTGGGTGCCTGAAATGGTTCCCCAGTGTCCCCTGAATATCCAGCTCCAAAGTCTTCAGTCAAGGAGGGGCCTCCAAAGACGGGCTCCAGGCTCCCCCTTTCTGATCTTATTTGTACTTTATTATCTCTAAGTCGTCCCTACCCCCACCCCCAATAATAATTATCCTCCAGACTGAAAGTCTTTCAGGTGATTTTTCAGTTACTCACAGTCTTTTCCTTCTCCTGTGCCTTTGGCCTTGTTGTGCTGCTACTGGGGATATGTTTCCCAAGCCTGTGGGACATGAAGGTCCTGTTCACCTCATAATTTTTCCCAGTACCACCCGTCCCTACCAGGTGGGATCAATCCTTCATTCCCTGTTCTTCCAATGCATGTTGTTTTACTTCTGTTACAGCTCTTATCACAGTCTGCCTTGTAGTCATTTCTGTGTTTCCCCATCTGGATTCAGAGCCCCTGGAGGGCATAGACTGTTGTTTTATTTTGTGCTGTTTTTTCTCACCCCCACAGTGCCTGATGCAGTAGGGGTTTAGTAAATACTGCTTGAATCAATGCATGAATGAAATTGTCTCTCCTAGTCCTGTTTGCAATGCTGTAATGCAGACCAGGTGAATGTAGAATTTTGGCTTAGTGGATTTAGTTTAGCATAGGAAGTGAGTTTTCCAAGAAGCAATACTAGCTTTGAAAACAGAAATTGCCTTTAATCTTGTGGAAAACACATGCCAGCCCTCTCCATAGTAGTCTCAATTACAGGAGAGCATTGCGTTACTGTAAAAACACAAATAAATAAACCCATGACAATACAGTGTTTGGGAGATAAAACCACATAAAAGCCATCTTTCCCCAACTCTTTGGCATGGTAATTAGGGTACTTCTGGGAGAAAAAATAAAAAGACACCAGCAAAGAACAAGTGATATTATGTTTAAAAACACTTCTTGCAATTGGCAAGGTGGGAGTAGGGGGTTATATTTTCCATTCAGCACAAATGTTCAGATACCTCCCAGCTTCTGCCAGACCTTATGCTATATTGATTGCACTGCATGATAAACTGGGCACTAGGGTTGCCAAAGATGCCAGGCAGTACCTGGAGGGCAGAAGGTATCACCCAGAAGGTAGTGCTGTGAAATTTGTCTGTCATACTTCACCTGAACATGACATATTCTTCTAAGTGCTGGGTCTCCATTGGCTCAAGCACCCCCTCCGTAAATCCTTTGTTGTGGGCTACAGCTTTACACTGGATTTTGTTTACTGATGACTATTTATTTGACTGTCTTCCTGGCTCTTTTTTACCCTAGGGTTCTGGATCCAGGTTCTTTTGAGAATAGAGTAAGAATGATTTTGTCAGCCACTGAGGGCTAAAACCAGACTGAACAGAACTTCTCATCAGCCACTTCGCATCACCTCCATTTCCAGCACCCTGGGCAGAGCTGCCACCGTCTTTCACCCATTGCAGTATTGCAGTAGCCTCCCAGCTCTCACCTCTGCCTCCTGCAGAGTATTCTTCACCCAGCAGCCAGAGTGGCCCTTTAGAATGTACTTCAGATCATATCACTCCTCAGTTCAGAATCCTCCAGCTAGTCTCCCATTTCACTGAGAATGTAATTCAAAGATTATACTTACTGTGGCCTCCAAGATACTGCATGGTCTGGAGCCTGCTATCTCCCAACTCATCTCCCGATGTCCCTTTCATTAATCCTCTCCGACCCTTGAGCTTTCGTGCTGTTCTTAAACCAAGCCAAGCCTTCCCAGCCTCAGAGCCTTTGCACTATTGTTCTCTTAGCCTGGAACATTCTGTACTCGGATGTACATGTGGCTCGTACCCTTACTTCATTCAGGTCTGCTTACGTGTCACCTTGTTGGGGAGGTCCAGTCCACCTGTGTCCCCGGTGCTAGAACAATGCCTGGCATATGGCAAGCACGTAGGAAGTCTTTGAACTGTGAATAAGCATTGCCCAGCTATTCTAGCCAACTTGGAGAGAGAGCGTGTGGTCTAGGGGACAGTGGCTCTGGAGTCAGATGTCAGGTCCACGCTGCTGGATTTGTTATCCTCCTCCATTTGATAGATGTTCCACCTTGGGAAAATTCTTTAACTTCTCTAGGCCTATGTTTCTCTACTTAGATAAATGAGATTGTGCCTACTGCACGTGATCATTATGAAGAGTTAAGTCAGATAATGTTTGTAAAGTCCCTGGCATTGTGTCTGGTGCACATATTGGATGCTTCCTAATTATTATTTCTCACACATTCTACTTCCTAGTTGTAGACTCATGTTATATGGGATAAGGGGAGTGTCTAAAAATAGTTTGAATGTGGTTTGTAATTTTCAAGTGTTCTTGCTTTATCTTCAGAGTTAGACACTTCTCAGACTCTGGGTGTTAGCTGGGGCAGCTCTGTGGGCATATCGGGGGATTTTGGTCAACAGAAAAAGGGAGAAGTCAGCAGCTGAGCCTAGGGGAGGTTCACAGTCCTGCTTGTGATTCAACAGGGACTGCATTTATGAAAATGGCAGTTGAGTCCAAGTCAATTGAGACTTTGGGCTGTGCCAGCAAGTGTGGTATTTCCATTTACATCCTCAGAGTAAGTACAATTTCACCATTATTCCATTGAGGCTCTCCTTGCCAAGAAAAACCCATTGTAAATTTCTGGTTTAAAGATTCTGCAGTTTTAGGGAGTCATACTTTTTGTTGCTTTAACATTTTCTTGGCACCATAAATTTTAAGCCCCACTGGTCTACCTTGTAAATACTATACAAATGTTGTGAAAAGCTGAACCACGTCATTTGTTTTTCTATGTTCCTTATAGGAAATGGTGATGCTTCTGCCCCCACCCGCTGCTTCCCCTCGGTTTCTGCTCTGGCAGTTTGGAGTGAGAAAGTGAGAGTGAGAAAGAAGACAGATTGTCAGCAAAAGATAGGAAGGAGCTTTGCTTTGTGGACAGGGTTGAGCCAGGCAAGAGAGAAAAGTGTGTGGCTGGCAGGGTGTCTGCGTGACGTGGATCCATTGTGTGGATCCCTCCTGCTGGACCAGTGGCCAGCTCCCGGCCAGGCCACCCGGGTGAGGGCCTCTGAAGCAGAGCGCCCTGCACAGTCTGGAGCCTCTCTAACCCAGTCTAGTGAATAGGACTCCAAAGAATAGGAGCCGTGTTCCCTTTGTCACCTACAGCCCTGCTTTCAAGCCTGCACAGTGAATGTGCACTTGGGGACTCAATTGGCACTTGGAAAAATCTGCAGGAACTTTGTGTGTGCTCAGTGTGTGCCCAGCAGCGTGGGGGGAGTGGAGCATGCACTCTGGAGATGTCTGGGGGCCAGTCCTTGCAGAGGAGGGGCTGCCCTCTTTATGCTGTTGGGTTTGCCGAGAATGTGCTGCCCTTGACAGTGTTGTGGCCAACAGGAAAAGCATTCATGGCATCTTAATGAAAGGCAGCAGTTCCTTTCTTCAAGAATAATAGGTATTCTTTTATGGAGCTAGCCCCTTTTTTAGAGATGGAGAGAGAAGCCAATTATTTTTCAGTTAAAATTTATTTTTTTAAATAGTGATACCTCAGTTGCAAATTACCCTGGTTTTGCTGTAAAGACATTTACAACTAGTCTTCTGACATGGTTTTAAGCTGCCATGTTGTAGAATCTTCAAATAGTATGCCAAAATGTGATAAGGCATCAAAGACTTCCATATCCCATCTGTGTAGCTGATTGCCTTCCTCTGTAGCTAGAAAATGGATATGTTTTCTGAAGGGGAATGGGTCTATTTCCCTCACCCAGCATCTTGCACACAGTCTGACTTACCTCTTTTTATTGAAATTGGGGAGTTTTTTTCCTGTGGACTTGATGATATTTACATCTTAAGAGGGAGTTTGGTAGGGGACAGAGTTGTCAGGTTGAAAGGATCAGGTATTTGAAGCACCAATCTAAAAGTCATCTTTGGGATGATAGATCTTTTTATCATAAAGAAACAAGGTCAGGACAAGTAGATTTTAGTGTGTTGGAGGAAATGCTCTGCTGTTTTGCCTCTTTTACAGACTGCTTTCTGATCTCTTTTTTTTTTTTTTTTCTTTTAATGCTTAAATGAGACTTGGGATAATGAACTACGCATTTCAGCTGTTCATATGTTCTACATATAGATGGTGAGAGACGACAGAGCCATCCCTGACTATTTTTCTCGCTATTTACTCTAAGAGGCCCCTGTCAGTAAATGACTTCCTTTTGGAGGCAGTAATTTGTGTTTGGACTTGGGTGACTGTCAATCTGAGTCCAGTCAAGAGAGGTCATGCTATCTGCTTGCTGCAGTTTTCTAGTGGGAAGGCAGGCCAAGTCTTTTGCCTCTGAAATCCAAGTACTACAGGGGATAGAAACGATGCCTAGGTTTGGGTATAGAGAGGCATTAGTTTCTGAGTAAAGTTGTTAACTGTGGGCACAAGCTTTCTTCTTGGGAGACAGGTAATGTAGAACCAAAGATTTCTGACATCTGAGAGCTTTATTTTGCTGGTGTATCTCTAAAAGGGAGGAAGGAAACATTTTTTGGTCATCCATGTTTCATGCATGGTGCTGGGTACTTTACCATATATTAATTTATTTAATTTCCATTCATTTCAGTGGAATTCAGTCATTTCATCAACTCCTGGCAATTAACATATCCAATCACATTCTGCCCTCCCCAGATGTGTTAGAAGAATATTAGCAGATTAAGTCAGTTTGGGTTTAGTACTTTCCTTTATGTGTTAAACTCATTTATTCTGGCTAAGATTGGAATTTGGGATGGGACGGAACTGAAACTTATGTGGAGTGACATAGGTTGAGTGCCTGAAATGAAGGCTAGCTTCACATAAGTGGCTTCTCCACGTTGTTATCCCCATCCTTTTTGTAGATAAAGAAAACAAGGGCCAGAGAGGTTATGAATCAGCTCTGGTCTCCTATCCAGTAAGTGATAGAGCCAAGATTCTAGGTTGGGACATCTGATTCCAAATCCACTGCTTCTTTATACTGCAGTTACCTTCCTGCTCAAAGTATGTCATTCACCCATTCATTCAGGAGGTATTTGGTTGGCATGGACTTCGAAGCCAGACAGCTTTGTGACTGTCTGGTAACTTCCTCAGGTAACTTCCCCTGGACCTTCAGTTCCTTCATCAGTAAAATGATGGTAATAGAAATAGAACCTATCTAGTAAGTGAAGTGCTTAAAATAGGTTGTTGTGAAGTGTTTCTAAATAGTAAATACTCAATTAATATTTGCCATTCCTCTTCTTTTTTCATCATCACCACCACCACCACCATCATCATCTTCATCATCATCAGAGGCTCACTCTGATCAGTCACTAGGGAGACAAACTAGGATGCAGCTATGCTATTGAGAGTCACTAGTTCTGATGTATGAAGCAAATATAAAAATACAAAACCAATGACTGTATGGTAAGTTGATAACTAAAATATGAGCAGGGTGCTGGGGAAGCTTAGAGGAAGGAACGTTTATGGTTTTAATTGCCAAGCTCTCTAGCAGCTCATCCTTATAGCTTCCACCCACCCCTGACCCTTGGTAACATCCCTATCTTACTCATTTCTTGTTGAAGGCAGTATTTAGTGTACCAGGTTTTATGGCTACTTTGTGTGAGAGAGGATATGTCTGGCTAAGCGATCATTTGGAGAAATAAGATGTGTACTTAACAATTGGAGGACTGTCAAGGACAAAATAGATTCTAGTACTCTGGTGTGCAGTGTTCTGTGTGAGTGCCACAGGAAATCAGATGTGAGTGGGTTCTTGTGGGTTGGTGAG
Source organism: Balaenoptera acutorostrata (assembly GCF_949987535.1). NCBI lineage: Eukaryota > Metazoa > Chordata > Mammalia > Artiodactyla > Balaenopteridae > Balaenoptera > Balaenoptera acutorostrata. Next base: position 12,392,602 of record NC_080078.1, read on the forward strand.
TGAGGTGGACTTTTTGGGGAAAGTGGGCCTTGAGTTGGAGCTGAAAGAACTTAGAATTAAGAGCTGCGAAAGGGTGGAGAGCCTGATTGGAGGTGGAGTTATGAGACTAAAAACACAGGCTGGCTTGGCTGGAGAGGGATAGGCCTGCCTTGGGATGTGGGTGGTCCCAGAGGCAGTTCCACGCCATTGCTGCAGGAGAACCTGCCTCTGGATCCCAAAAGGATGCACACAGCCTATCTCCACCCTCAGTGAAAACCCGTAATAGCAACTTTGTGTTCATGGTGATGTTTCTGGTCATTTGGCAGGAGATAAAACCCAGAGAGACCCACAGCACGGACACTAGGTCTGAGTGGGTCTGTGAGCACCAACCTAGATGCAGCCTCTTTGTTTGTGAGCTGTTTGCCTGCATTTAAATGCCATTTACATAAGGAACTGTCAAAGTTGAGTTGGCCCATGATTATTCCTTGATGTATGTTGAAAAAAGAAAAGAAAAGAAAAGAAAACCCTGGCTAATGAGGAGCTGGGTTCCTTTTCTCCACTGATGACAGCTTCCTTTCTGATCTGATGGTCCGTCAGAAACGAAGGTGGTGTGTGACTGTGGGGTTATGTCCCCGCTGAAGCCGTCTTTCCCTCAGAGTTGTAATTGATGGGGAGACCTGTCACTTGTTATGCTGATGCTGTGCAGATTTTTGTGCAGCTGCCAGCCAAGAGAGTTTTAGGACATTATCTGATTGGGTGCAGCTTGTGGCAAAAGCGATAATAAATAGAGAGCTGGTGAGGGTAGATTTTGATTGACCCAAGATTGTATATTATTAAACTGAGTCTTCATGTACATGTCAGTTTATGAAGAACCAGACCCATAATCCAACTTAGGGCTGTGGCAGTTTGGGTTTATTAAATGTGCTTTATATCACTATTAATATTGAGAAGCAGAGAGAAATATCTGTAATCTTTTAATCTATGCAATAATGGTTTGGAGGGAGATTACCAGACACATTGGACTATTGTTTGCCTATAATTGTATTCAGAACTCTTCGAAGCATTGATTTGTTTCTGGCATACTGATTTGGCTCAACAGTCTCATAAAGCTCTTTTATAGTCCTCTTTGCTTTGGATTTTCCAAAAATAATTGGAGAATAATAATAATGTAGCTGGCAATAAAGAAGAGAGAGTAAAGTTGAAAGCAGATTTCTAGCCAAGTGGATAGCCATAAACATCTTCTGTGCTCATAAACACCTGGGTCTGTGACCTTTGTGTTTATAAGATATTTATCGCCTCATGGGCTCTCTGCTTGGGGGTTATCACTTCAGTGCCTTGTAAAATTTGATTGTATTTTGTAAGTAGATTCTGAGTTTTTGCTGAGTAGGGGAAACGTGTCCCTCTCCTTAGTTTTCCTTGGGAACAGCTGATCTGCCAGCAGGAGCAGATCTTCCCAAGGACAGAAGCAGAGAGCTTGGTTCTAAGGAAACGGTACAGTGGGACCCAGCAAGGGCACCTTTTATACTGAATTAAGTGGCTTTTAATGGAAATGACTTTTGAATGGAAGGGAGTGGGGCACCACATCGAACAAACCCAAGCAGTGATGATGGGTTTTCCTTTTTAAGTAGAAATGAAAATTTTGATCCAAATCAAGGAAACTTTCTTGGCATTGTTGCCACCTTCTCATCCTTTCTTCCCATTTCCAAAACAGGCCTGGGGAAATGAGCTAGAGAAATGCTCTCCAAGTTCAGTTTCACTGACTTTAATGAGAAGGTATGATTAAGTGCTGCAGAGGCACAGTGAACTGCCTTCCATCTTCAGCGGTTCTTTAAATGTTTCTTCAGGAAATTCTAGGCACTCTGTCAACTTGTATCTTCCCCCGTATGCTGTTGCTTAATTGTTCCTAAAGGAAACAACTGGATCCCTGTGAACTGACAGATATGCTGGGTTGCCTACGTAAGCTATTAGTTGCCTGGTTCATGGTGCACACAGTGGGTAGCAGGCATATGGGGGAAGTTTCCAAGAAATCGGCATCTTCAGAGAGTTTTATTATAACTGAACTAGCTTTATTGTAACTAAAGTATGAGCCAGTCTTGAGGTGTATAGGACCCGTATTTTCCAAAGGAGACTATTCTATCTAAGACTTAGTTTCTTGTCCCACGAGGCTAATTGCTGCTGCATTTCATGGAGTTTATGAGGTGTGCTTTCCTCTGCCCTGCTCCAGTCAGACAGTACTGCTTGGAAGTAATATAAGCACAGGATTAATACAGAGCTGCTTCTACAGTGGCACTCCTCAATGGATTGTGCTGTAGGAAGGAAGGAGAAACCTTACCACATGGCAGGAGAGAATGACATACAAAGGCAATCAGTCAGTCAATAGAGATATTTATCAATCACCTACTCTGTTCCGGGCTTTGTGAAACACAAAAGAAGTATGAGTTCCAGGCTTCAAAGGCGCATTCTATCCAGTTAGGGAAAGAGAAGTTTAGGTCAGTGTTTCTACAGGTGTAGACCAACAGCATCATCATCCTCTGGGAACTCGTTAGAAATGGCAGATTCACAGTTATCATCCTGTGATCACCAAAAGAATGAGAGACCCTGGAGGGTGGAGCCAGCAGTCTGTTTCACAAACCCTTGCAGATGATTCACATTTATGCTAAATGTCTGTGTTAGGTTGAGCACTTCCAGGGGGAATAAATTAGTAAACAAGACACAGGGAATTAAGGGTTGCTTGCTTGTAGGGTTCAGCAAAGGCGAGAATAAGGTACTTTCCAGTGGGATGCTAACCTGAACTGTCAATTAGGTGTGAGAGGGGTCAGAGGAGGGAGTGGGCAGTGGATCATCAAGGCAGTATTTCCTGGGCGAGGGAGTGTTGAGCCAGGTTTTGAGGAATGAATAGAGAGGGAAGGTGAGGAGCATAAATGAGTACACGTGTGATGGTGAGGGTTCTGTTCCTTCAAAGAGCTCAGTTAAGTGTAGGGAGAACACGGACTCTCAAACTCGAGCCAAGAAAAATAAATGTAAAGTCAAGTACAGAATTTAGGCAGTTTCGTGAAGAAGAAAAAAATGTTCCTCACAAGTTGAATTCTAGTGTGAGTTCGTCTCTTATCACATCTGGCAGGGGTGCAGTTAATTGGGGCCAGGGATCTTGCACCTGGAGAGGCTTAATAAAATGAAGATCTCAAGAAGAAGCTCTTATTTACCTAAGGCCACTGCTTTAAAAGTGGGAGGCCGATGGCTCTCGTGAAAAATAGGGGTGACTCTGTGTAAAAGGGATGAGGTGCCTGCATAGGTAAAGCTCCCAGTATTTGTAAGATGTTCTGTGTGTACTGGAGAGAGGGATCTGGAATCTAACATGGGGATGGGGGTGGATCCAGAGGAGTGGGGGTGTGTGAGGAAATATAAATTTAAGTCTAGTAAGTTTTTCCTTTTTTTTTTAAAGGCAGAAAGGAGGCACTGAAACTTATGGCAAGTAACAAGATGAGAGATAATTTCATGAATCTAATTAGAGGGGAATCAATGACTAGAGGGAAGTAGATGGGTTAGGAGGCTATTGTAATCATAAAAGTGAGAGATGACCAGCGTTTGAACTAGTGCAGCTCTCGAAAAATGGTGGTGTGAGCAGCAGTAGGAGGTCATGGTAGTTGAAAATGGAAGAGAAGAAGCAAAGGACCAGCCACCAGTGTCTTCCATGGGTAGTTTAATAAACTCCTTACAGCTGTCATTGGTGGATCTTAACCATCACCCTTTTAATGATATGGAGATCAATTTTTTGCAGAAGGTCCAAAGGCTGTGTAGCTAGGAAGTGGCAAATTTAAGACCTGACTCAAATCTGTTTGCCTGAAAAGCCTATACCCTTTCTGCTCTAGATGCTAAACTTTGGCAAATAGAATGATGCATTTTGTTTAGAATTGGGCAATTATCATTATTATTTTTTAAATTTACTTTTGGCTGTGTTGGGTCTTCGTTTCTGTGTGAGGGCTTTCTCTAGCTGTGGCAAGCGGGGACCACTCTTCATCGCGGTGCGCGGGCCTCTCACTGTCGCGGCCTCTCTTGTTGCGGGGCACAGGCTCCAGACGCGCAGGCTCAGTAGTTGTGGCTCACGGGCCTAGTTGCTCCGTGGCATGTGGGATTTTCCCAGACCAGGGCTCAAACCCGTGTCCCCTGCATTGGCAGGCAGATTCTCAACCACTGCGCCACCAGGGAAGCCCGGCAATTATTGATCTTGGCAGAAATCTTGACTGCTGGGAGGAGGTGTTAAGAGAAAGGGAAACAACAGCATAGGACATTAAAGTTCCTTTGGCGAAAGTATATCTGAAAGTTTCAGCACGGGACAGGTAGCATCTTGCCCCACCCAAAGGTAGACACAAGGGCTGTGCTGTTTTCTTTGTTGACCAGTGGTCCAGAGATCAGAATTGAGAATGGGTTCTTTGACCCAGTGTTGGCCTAGAGAATTCTTTGAATCCTGGTCCAGCAGAACATACATATGGCTTCTACTCCTGTTGTGCTTTGCTGTGCAGGTTTCAATTTCGGAACATGGAGCTTTTCACGGTCCTACTTCAGCTCAATTTCTGCAAAGGACCAAAATAAGTCCAAACTGAAATACTAGGGAGAAGGGGAGAGAAAAGATTACAGCTAAACTAGGGACCTTGAGTTTTTTAATCCAAGCTATTTGCTTTTTATCTCCACTTCTTAGCATGCATATTGGTACTTAGCAATGTTAGGAGATAGATGAAATCATAAAAGTAAGTCATCATTTTATCTCCACACCTGAATCTCCTTTTCAGCAACTTACTCTCCTTCTCTGCCTTTTCTCACACCTTCTCAGGTGGGATGTGCTGCTACATCTGCCCTGTCCTGATATCCTGCAGGGATACCTTGTTGGGTGTCACATTACTCCTGGAAATTCGATTGTGCTGGACAGTAGTTGGCTTAGCAGTAGGATAAAGCCGCATGCCTCATTAAGTTTGAACTCTACTCTGTAGGTTCTTGTAGGGGCACAGGGAATTTGTTTAGATAAGGAGCCCTTGAAAGGAGCCTGCTTGTTGAAGTGTATGTCCGCAGCAGCGATGAAAAGATGCCTAAACATATGTCCCACAGCAGCTAAAGTCCATCAGCATCGTCTATCAGCAAATTGGTAGATTACCCCTGCTGTTAATACAAGTCTTCTCAGTTTACTGGCTTGTGTACTTAACTGTTGACTGCTGTTTTTATTAGGGGAAACTAACACATCAGACTAATATTGCGGTGCCAGGCCAAGTGATCAACAGGTTTCGCTTACGTTGGGGATCGCTTCAGCTCACGCTTGGCTCATGCCACACCATGTCATGACATTGACTTTTATGTGCACATAAAAGGAAGTACTTGTTAAATATTAGAGTTTATGATTGCTAGGTGGAAAACAGGCAGGAAGTTCTCAGTTACACAGGGAAAACCGTTAAGTGTTTTGTATGAAGTGACAAAGAAAAATGGGTATGGTGGGTATTGAGGTGATTTTGTTAGGAACTTTCAGAGGAATTGAGAATTACGTAGTATTCTGAAGAGACAGGCTGACTTTAAATCCTAGCTGTGTGATTTTGACCCAGACCTTACTTCTCTTTGCCTTAGTCTTTTCATCTATAAAATAGGGATAATACCTCGTAGAGATACTGTGAGGATTTAGTGCTTCGCTTAGTCCCTAAATATAAATACTCAATATATCAGTCACTAATATTTATGACAGTTATATCATTAATTATCATTATTATCCTTTGTGGGAATTGGTACCTTTTTGTGGCAGAAGTATAAATTCTATAGCAACAGAAACCAGCACTGGCTTATTTTCTCCTTATCTTGGTTGGGCTGCATTGTCTGTACTTTCCATCAGCTCCATAATGCCTCAGTTCTGAGAACCCGCCTTGCCGGACAAGCCACTTGAGTGTCTCTGTTTCTTTTCTGTGAACATCTTCACCTTTCCCTTGGCTTTGGTGAGGCCACGGCAGGGGAGCAGTCAGATAAGGATGTGAACATTTGGCACATCCAGTGGCCATAGTTCTCGTTCTGGTTTGTCTTTTTAAGTGTAGGGTAGTTACTGGTGAAATAGAGCTTTGCAACTACTTAGGTATCTGTGGGTGTGTGTTTTTTTAAATTAGTTAATTAATTGTTTATTTTGGCTGCATTGGGTCTTCATTGCTGCACGCAAGCTTTCTCCAGTTGTGGCGAGCGGGGGCTACTCTTTGTTGTGGTGCGTGGGCTTCTCATTGCGGTGGCTTCTCTTGTTGCGGAGCATGGGCTCTAGGCACACGGGCTTCAGTAGTTGCAGCATGCGGACTCAGTAGTTGTGGCTCACGGGCTCTAGAGCACAGGCTCAGTAGTTGTGGCGCGTGGGTTTAGTTGCTCCCCGGCATGTGGGATCCTCCCGGACCAGGGATCGAATGCATGTCCCCTGCATTGGCAGGCGGATTCTTAACCACTCTGGCACCAGGGAAGTCCCATGTATCTGTGTATTTTTTATTTCCTTTGGAGGGCAAGTGAAAGCTGCATCTGTTTTGGAGATTGTGAAATAAGACTTTTAATGGCTAATTTAAAAAAAGGTTGGTGAGGTTGAGCCATAAGCAGAAAATACTTTTGCTACATTCTGGGTGCCTCGTTTTCACTGATGATTTTGTGTGGATAGTAACTTAAATTCAGGAAATATGTTTACTGACACATAATTTCCTGGGCTACTCTAGGGAGAAATTTCTCTCTTCACCCAGTAAATAGAGCTTTCTTTAGGTTTTAGGCAGTTATCTTTTTAATATTAATTTTTGTGATCCATATGAATGAGGCCACATGTCCATTAACAGTTTTAGACCTCTTCTGCTAAATGGATTACTGCCATCTGTCAATATAAGGGAAACTTTCCTGAGACAGACGGACCTAAAACAGCAGTTCCCAACTAACTCTAAGGTCACATAAGAATCACTTGAGGAGCTTTTAAAAAATTCCAATGACTGGGCCACTATTCCAGATATAAAGTTGCTCTAGCGTGGGGCCTGAACATTGGTGTTGTAAAAAAATTCTCTAGGTGATTCCAGTGTGTAACCAGATTGAACACTAATCTGAATGGAGTTCCTTTTGATGGAAGAACCAGTGGAATGAGAGCATTTCTAGTTTTTCTCAGCGGGAATTCTGTTGTCTTCCATTGCAGTGCCCACTTTGACAATGGAGTGGTGCAGCTGTGCCTGGATTGCAGTTCAGAGGGTAGCAGTTGTGTCTTTGGTATCTGAATCCTCTGCAGGCAGCGTAGCGCCAGGCGTGTACTAGATGCTCACTACTGCCCTCCCTCCTTGTTTTGGATGACTAAAATGATGGAATTGAGTCCAGATTTACCAGCTGGTCATTTCCCCTTCTGTGGTCCATGAGGGAGTAGGTCCACAAGCATATACTTTTATTGTTCTAGGAGGGGGAAGACTCCCAGCTTTGAAATGCTTTAAGCATAAAGCATGCTTTATAAATGCATAAATGCATAAATGCTTTAAGCATAAAGCATTATCTTATCTTATCTTTGATTAAGATCAGCAAAGGCTTGCTGTGTACAACATAAATTGTCAGGTAAAGGGGGAGGGTAGTACATGCAGTGCCATTTATTACCTCTTTAAGCACTAGTCCTTCCTTGTGCGGGTTCTGCACACCAAATGGAAACAAGTTCTCTGTTGCCCTATTTTACTCTTTTTTTTTTTTTTTAATTTATTTTTGGCTGTGTTGGGTCTTCATTGCTGTGCTCGGGCTTTCTCTAGTTGCAGCGAGCGGGGGTTACTCTTCATTGCAGTGCACAGGCTTCTCATTGCGGTGGCTTCTCTTGTTGCGGAGCACGGGCTCTAGGCACGTGGGCTTCAGTAGTTGTGCCACACGGGCCCAGTACTTGTGGCTCACGGGCTCCAGAGCGTAGGCTCAGTAGTTGTGGCACACGGGCTTAGTTGCTCCGCTGCATGTGGGATCTTCCCGGACCAGGGATGGAACCCACGTCCCCTGCATTGGCAGGCGGAGTCTTAACCACTGCGCCACCAGGGAAGCCCCCTATTTTACTGTTAAATACAAAATAACTATTTTGTTCAGGGGAATCAGGAGCCTCTTTTTATTGTTTCTTCCTTCCTTTCTTCCTTTCTTCCTTCCTTTCTTTCTTTTCTTTTCTTTCTTTCTTTCTTCCTTCCTTTCTTCCTTTCTTCCTTCCTTTCTTTCTTTCTTTCTCTCTTTCTTTTTTCTTTTCCTTTTTAGATAGCCCAAATTGCATCAGGGCCTGCAGCTATAGTTATTCATAAAGGGAGAATTCTGTGAACAAAGGGTACCATGGCCTGAGAGTTTGATAAACTGTTACTTGTTTGGTTTGTAGATTGAGCAGTACCAAGCATATATTAAGTAGGAATAGCCCCCCTTGCAGTCAGATAGTGCTTTTTAGTGTTAATTTCCTATCTAGAAGGTTGTTTTAATCTCCCACAAGGCTGGATTAGCAGGGCAAGTAATTGTCTCCAATTTATGAATAAAAAAATTTAAGACTCAATGAGTTTAAGTGACCTGCCTTAGGTGATGGAGCTGGGCCTTGAATCTATGGCTTTTGACTGTAAATCCCTTTAGTACACTGAGTTTTGGGGAGTGCTTTTGCCTGGAAGTGTGACGGATGGAACTTCAACGTTCTGTTTGTCCTAGTTTGAATCCTTTGTGTTTGTGTGTGCTTGCTTGCTCTGTGTGTGTGTGTGGTATGTGTGTGTATGTGTGTTAATATTAAGTGTCTTGCCATTTGCCTCTGCAGAATGCAGTTGATAACTGGTAATGTACATTTGACATTTGATGTAGTGAAGAGAGTGTCATCTTTTATTAACGGTTGTGATTTTTTTTCTCACCAAGGAGCCTACTTTCATTTTTAATCTACTGTGAGTGTGAATATTCACATATAGTATTTTATTTGTAGGCAAAGTGTTTTCCCCAGCCTATGCTGTTTGCTTAAAATGATAATGTTGAAAGTTTAATATATTCAGTTTTAGAAGGGGAAATTTTTCTGGGTGGTTTGGGGGTTGTTTTCATTCATCTGACAAATTATTGAGTGGCTACTGTGTGTCACGTGCTGTTTACCTTTACTTCCCTCTTAAAGAAGGCTAGGATAAAAGTAAAACTGTACATACATTAAGGGAAAAAGAGTCAACACCCATTTTGCTTCAGCTCTGTCTTTGTCAGGCCAGCTGACTACTGAGCTTTATTGATTTCCTGACTTTTAGGAGAGAGTGTTTCCCCCAGTTACCTGATAGGCCCAGGGTGGGAAATGCTCTCCTTGGTCCCCAGCAATAGCTCATGGAGAGGTGGTTGTGGCTGCTGGGAATTTTGGAAAGAGCCACAGTTGGTGCTCCCTGGATTATGTAGTCTGTCATTCCATCCTGCTGTTTTCTCTCTTCCTTTTTTCCACCGTCTTACAAGCAAAGCCTCTTTTTGTTTTCTGGTTCCTGCATCCCAGAGGGATGGTTAATTATGCTTGAATATAAGGTATGCAGTCAGGGTTGAAGATCTCAAATGCAGAAAAGTGGTTTTTGTACTCAAGAGCCACCTCCCTTGGGCGTTAGTGCAGCACATTTGTCTCTATCAGGACAAACCTATTCTACAGAGATGGATCATAACTATTAGAAAGGAAACAAAAAGAAGGAGCTTCCCCCGCCCCACCCCCTTGCCCCGGATTCTGAAGATGGCTGCAGTAGATGCTTCAGTAGAAATTTGAAACATAAAGGGGATGTGAGGACACCACATGAAGCTCTTCTTACTTAGAACATGAGGACTTAAAAAGATGGGAAGAAAAGCACTCATTCCATTTTAAGGGGAGTGAGCATTTGACTTGCCACCTTGGTGAGGATAAACAAAGCTTATCTTTTTGGCTGGCACCAGAGGGGGCTTTTAAAGTCTCATGGGAGGAGAGAAGGGTTGTTCAGTCATTTATTTATCATACTTGAGTTGAGTCACTGAAATCCTTGGTGGAGTGTCTCAGGTTGCTCACTCCACGTGTCTGTGGCATGGTGCCCTTGCTTGCATATGCTTGTTCCTGCTGAGGAAGCCCATGGCCTGGTTTCTTTCCTCTTCTGTTTTTCTATTTTGTTTTGTCACTTTTGTAGACAAAGGCATTCTGTATTAATTCTTTTGTAGCAACTTCCACGCCTCAAGTCATTTCACACAGCACAGATTGTAAATAAGCATTCCATGGAACTTGATCAGTGGCTAGGGAAAAGGGTTGACATCTTTCTCTAAGGCATATCAACCCAAATCTGTCAGCTCACCCCCCCATCCTTGCTGGCAGAACCCCGATTTCACTTAGGTGTTTACTGTCCATGTGGACTTGAATTCAGGGGGTACATCTTGACTAGTCTAAGCCAATAATTGCACTCCTCATGCCAGTTAAATGTCCAGGTCTCGCTAATTTGACATTACGGGAAATCTTGTATGGGTGCTTTTGGAAAGTTTCCTTCTGTTTGAGAAGAGGAGAAATGTATAGTTTCTACTTCTGCTTGTTGTCTGTGTGTGGCACCTTGAATGTGGCAGCAGCCATCTTTGGTCCATGAGCTGACCTTGGAGCACAAACCAACAGCAGAGCTAAAAGAAAGATGGAAAGATGGTATGTTTGATGATATTGTTGAGCTGCTGAATTAACCAGCCTGGATTCATTCTACCTCAGGGCTTCTTGTTATATGGAAGGAAAAAATTCTTATTTAAGTTATTTTGATTGAGTTTTCTGTTTCCTACAGTCCAGTGTATTCTAACTGATAAAGGCTCTTACCCGTCCGCATAGGATGGTTTGAGATAGAATTAGAAAATGGTGAAAATGCTTTTGCATGTGTACTACACACACAATTAACATAAACATCATCAATAGTATAACATTCCATACTGTCTAGTGTTCCTGTACTTTGCACCTACATCATTTTTGCTGGCACCTTTCTCCATAGCAAGGGAACAGGCCATCAGAATGAAAAGCAGCCATTTAAAGGCTGTTTTGGGGGTTTGCTAGCAGATTTTCTATAACAATTAACATGGCAAATAACTTCTAAAACTTAGTATGAGGCAAACATTCCTGATAGATTTGTGTTTCTTACTGTTGGAAAGTGACAAATAACATAACTTGATATATTTTCCCCTTGTCTTATTTTCCTAAGAAGCTCCAGTCTAACTTAAATGCTTAGTGATACTTCATCCTAAATTCCAAGTATACCTTTCTTCTAGTTTTTGCTAGTTGGTTTTATTTATTTTAATTATTTTAACAAATTGGGAATCTGTATCACATCCTAATTGGAAGTAGCTAACCACCTTTGATTCCATTATTACTGAGGAAATGTTTCTGATTTGTTAAAAATGAGGGTCCCAAATAATGGAGCATATCTATTTGAGTGCATTCATCCATTCAGTACACATTTATTGAGCTGTTACTAAAAGCCAGCCAGGCAGTTGAATATTTTTCTTTGGTTTGGGTATAGGGCACAAATAACGAAAGCACTAGGAACTCAGAACTGTGGGTAACAGAGCATTACATTAGGGGAAAGTCATTTTTCATTGCTGGTCCAGGGGAGAGTTTTGAAGCTGACTTAGAAGTATTGATTTGAGGAATGCCAATGATTTTCATCTCCTTTTCCCATCTCTGAACTGAATGTAATCCCTTCAGAGGTTTTGAGAGTCAGAAAACCTTTATCATAGTGAAAGGACAGGAAAAGACTTTCATAGAGATCACAGTACTGAAATCATTATTCAAGAGGAAGATTTTAGGGTCAAGTAAATAGTTTATTTATATATTATGATTCTCATCTCACTTTCCCCAACCATAAAAAGGGGAAAAAAGGTTGAAATTTATTTTTTTCATCCTTTTGCGATATGCTACTTTGAAAGGTTTTTTCCTTCTTAGGCATAAAAACAATCTCCTTGACTTAATTTCAGTTACAGTTAGGGGACAATTGTTCTGTGAGTTTTCTGCCCTGATGGAGGCTTGGGGCATCATCACTGGAAGTAAGGTGCCGAACTCCAGGATTACTGCATCCTGAGGACTCCAGAATCCAAACAACAACAAAGCAGCTTGAACAGCTTCTTGATTGGCTTGTTACTGCTGCCAGTCCTGGTCTGGAATCACCTACTCTTTCTGGGCTGGATAATTTGATCTTCTCAGTAGATCAGAGTGTCTGAAGACCCAGTTTCTTTTGTCTTTTGAGTGTCACTGTAAGCCTTCTAGGAAGCCATAGCATATCTTCCCTAAGCCGGGACCCAACTAACCTCCCAGGGTTGGTTTTTTTTTTTTTTTTTTTTTTTAAGTTACTTGACAGTTTTGTGCCTTTGTCTTGGGCATCGGTCGGGGATCCCAGGTGGCTTAGCTTTAAAGAGAACTTGTACTAAGTGGCAGTGAAAAAATAGAATCACCCATATTGATACTGAAAAACAAGTCTCAGGAGGCTTCCAGTTGTACCCTAAATCTTTTCTCTTAGGGTGTTGGAGAGTGAGGTGTAGAGTCTGAAAGTAAAAATCCTTACATCACTTTACTCCATAATTGAAAAGTACTTGGCTTTGGCCCTCGACATGGTTTAAATAATGATAGATTTAAGTGATGCTTTGTAAATGACTTAATTTTCAGGGTTTTAACTCATTTGCTAAATTGGCTCAGCAGCCGTAAGCAGCATTAGTGTGCTGTGCAACATTTTCAAAAGATTGTTTGAGCCAGTGGTAATCCCTAAGGTAGCCATTGTGCTAAAATTCTGAGAAGGACCTCCAGGTGCCTGAAATACGTGCCTTTCTTTTTTCAGAGGAAGTCATGTGTTGAGGTTGTAAGATCTGGATCTGGATTTAACTTATGTAATGTTTTAGACCTTGCTTTTGTTTTTTTTCATTTAAAATAGCAACTGTTTTTTTCCTCTGTTCATGTACTGGGAAGTGTAGGTTAAAGTGTCAGTTGAATGGTGGTTTTGAATATGGCAATGGGTTCCCTGGAGCTATGTGTGTACCTGTTGGTAGTTCTAGAAGAGTTTCAGTCACTGCTGTATATCCCCCATCACAGGGAAGATCCTGACGACCTCAGCAGCATGTCCCGAGCATCCAATAGCCTCAGAGAACACTGCTGATCCACTCACTAGCCAAAGGCTGGGTATTGTGGACTGCCCTGTCTTTCTCTCTGCTGGGTCACCTGGTGTTGGATAGCAGGGAGACTTTAATGTGAAGGACCTTTTCACCTACTCACTTTGCCTCTCATGTTGCTCCCACAGAAGGCTACTAAATTTTCTGTGATGTAACTCGATAAATCAACAACGAGCTAAGAGGAGAATGGCAGAGAGCTACTTAGGAAATCTAGTCCTTGGTTTTACTCAGAGATCATTGAAGAATTTTGCTTTGTAGGGGGGAAACAACAAACACCTGCTCCTCCCAACAAAGACAACATCGTTAACTATAAACTGCCTCCCATTGCCTGAAGGCAAATCGATAGATGTCAAAAAGCAGTTTTGAGGAAACTGTCTTGGTGACAGTAAATACTCATTAGTTGGCCATGCTGTGAGATGTTGCCTGGAAGTGTTTAAGATTCAGAGAGCATATAATTTCCCTCCTGGATGTCCACAAGGAGCTCCTGGGATGCTTTATTGAAAAGTCAGAAATCAGGTATTACTGTGCCTCAGTACTTCTCAAACTTTAGCTTGCAACAGAATTACCCAGAGGGTTTATTGCCACACCGATGGCTGGATTCCACCCCTAACAATTTGGTAGGTCTGGAATAGGGCCTGAGAATCTGAAATACTAACAAGTTCTCAAGTGATGTCCAGGCTGCTGGTCAGGGAACCATCTACTGAGAACCAGTGTTCTCTCTGATCCCCTGTCTCTTTCTGCTCATCTCATTTCCATGCAGCAGGTATAAAATCGAGCACCCCCAAAGCATTCACCCTCACTGTTGACCTGATTATTATATTCATAATTATAATTAGATTTTGACCTTATAAGAGGTCAGTCATATTTGAACTTCACATTAATTGTAAATCTGTATTATCTGAATTCTTGATCCTGAAAAATCTTGCTTGGACTTGAAATCTGTCCTAGAACGTCTTTGGAAAATTCCAGATTCCCGGTTCGTGTATTACACTCCATGGTAATTACATTAAAAAAGAATTACAAAAGATTACATCCACACTCAGAATCATCTGGAAGCTTTAAAAAAAATAGTCATACTTGGGCCCCATCCCAAACCGATTGAATCTCTGGAAGTGAGCACCAAGAAATACATAGTTTTGAAAGTTTCTCAAGAGATTCTAATGGGCGCTGGGTTGAAAAGCCTTGCTCTAGGCCCCGGGGAGAGAGGGGAGCAAGAGAGCTCCAGTGAATCCTTTACACTTGCTTTTACCTGCTGCTCTGCCTTCTTTTCACTGTTAAACAAATTATCCCATCATTATACTGTATCACACCCCTACTTCACCCTTCTTTTCAGGTTGGCTAGCCTCATCACATTGTATGTCATTTTCTCTGGACTCAGGAAAACAGCCCAATAGACTGTTCACCCAAGTGTATGTAACGAAAGGCCTTTATTCTTCAGGTTCAAATTATTTTAAAATGAGGTTGTTTTGTTTGGGGTCTAGCCAGTCACCTCCTCTACACTCCAGTTTGAGCATCTGTTTTAGGCGGAGTTCCCTAGTCTGCCTTCCTCACTTGAATAAAGGAACAGTCAGGCCGTGTTAAAGCTTTCTGAGCCAACCCTTAATGCAGGAGGGAGGTTTAGGGAAGAGCCAGGCTCCCTCCCTCATTGTCAACAGAATGAATGTTGTCAAATCACTTGATCCCAGATCTGTGAAATAATACACAGGAGGAATTTCTGCTCTATGACTTTAATCTGATAAACTGTACTTGCTCTGGCGTGTTAGATTCTATGGGTGTTCCTCTGCTACCACCAGCATAATCCCAGCCTTATGTGTAGCAGCTAGCATGCAAATCAAAAACTCAGACCCAGCCTTGATGCAGACTTCAAACAAGAACTACTTTAGAAAGCTCTGTGATGATGCTAGGCACTTAACATTACTGCTGCTGGGCTCCTGAAAGGAGCCAGGAAGTGGCAGATCCAGAGAATTCCGTAAAATTTCCTACTGAGCTTGGGCCTGAAGCACGCGACTGGTGCAACCAAATAAAGCAAAACCAGTTTAACTCTTGCTTTTCTTGTCTCCTTTTTCCTGTTCTCATTTTATAGATTATATTCTCACTTTCCTTTTCCTTATTTATTTATTTTTTCCATCCATATCTTTTCTGTTTTTCTCTCTGCTCCATCCATCTCTCCGCTACCTCTTTGTTTTAGCTTTTCCTGTGTGTTTTCTCAGTTCCCACTTTTGGAGAGCCAGGAATCTTGTATAATTTGAGAATTAGCCAGACATTGGGGTATTTATCCAAAGTGAACCTTGGATGGTTTCCTTTAATGCTCATTTTCAATCTTACTAATATCTAGGACCAGTTGGCTGGTGAGCAAGCTATAAAGAGCACCTGTGCCCTTAGAAGTCATCAAAGGTGGTCAGAAACAAGGAAAAGAGAATTTAAATAATACCCGCAACCCACCTGGAGCCCAGGACATAGGAGATGCTGATACAAAGATGGCAAAATCCATAGCATGTCTGTGACAGTTTTCTTCTTTCATGCTCGTGGCAAATATCATAAATAGATCTCAGAACTCTGATCTTCTGATTTTTCTTAACCCAGTACTCCAGGGCATATTGGCAACTAGACAAGATGAATCCTCTCATCCTTGTTAGTGGGAGTTTAGAGGGAATTTTTGGCGAGGGGAAAATGCTACAGAACTAAATCCCATCTTTTCAGAGTTCTTTTGATTCAGTGTTGAAGATTTGTGCCAAGAGACCCCCAAACCATCATAGATACTGCAGCCCTTTTCTTTACTGACTTTTAAAAAATATATATTTATTTATTTATTTGGCTGTGCTTGGTCTTAGTTGTGGCACGTGGGATCTTTGTTGCCACATGTGGGATCTTTTTAGTTGCAGCATGCGGGCTCTTAGTTGGCGGCTTGCGGTATCTAGTTCCCTGACCAGGGACTGAACCTGGGCCCCCTACATTGGGAGCCTGGAGTCTTAACCGCTGGACCACCAGGGAAGTTCCTCTTTACTGACTTTTAACCCATACACGTGACAAGAGCAAAATTTCTAGAGATTGTGGTAGAGGAAGAATAATTTCAGTGAGTTTAAGAAAGGCTGAAGACTGATTTGGTGTGAATAGTGCTTAGTATAAGGAATAGAGAGTTTCAGTGCAGGTTGCTGGTTTTATTGGGAGGTCAGTGGTTGGACAAATACTTTTCCTAGAATCATGTAGGGCACTTAAAGTGTTGAATGCTGTATATAACACCCCAGAGGTGAAGATGTACAGGTGGCAGTCTGATTATTGGAAAGAGGGTGAAGAGATTTGACAGTATGAGAATTTGGGCACATTTGAGCAGTAGCAGTTCATTGTCCTAGAACAGATTGCCTCCTGGCCATGATTTATTGATGTGCTTGATGGAAGGGCTCAACACGAGCCACTGTTTATCTGTTTTTTTTTTTCAGTTGACCATCACAAGGCCTTAAATAATTGTGTGTGTAGGAAATGTCAAAGTGACAGACTTGGGTTCAAAGGACTGTGCATTTTTACATATCCACCTCTTGCCCTTCTTTTTTTCTTTTTTTTAAATTAAATTGTATACTTTATTTATTTAGTTAGTTAATTTATTTTTATTTTTGGCTGTTTTTGGGTCTTTGTTGCTGCGCGCGGGCTGTCTCTAGTTGTGGTGAGCTGGGGCTACTCTTCGATGCGGTGCGAGGGCTTCTCATTGTGGTGGCTTCTCTTGTTGCGGAGCACGGGCTCTTGGCGCACGGGCTTCAGTAGTTGTGGCACGTGGACTCAGTAGTTGTGGCTCGCGGGCTCCAGAGCACAGGCTCAGTAGTTGTGGCGCACGGGCTTAGTTGCTCCGCGGCATGTGGGATCTTCCCAGACCAGGGCTCGAACCTGTGTCCCCTGCATTGGCAGGCGGATTCTTAACCACTGCACCACCCAGGAAGTCTGCCCTTCTTTAACTTGAATGTTTTTGTCAAAACTAATATTTTCTTGTGTGTAATATAAACAGATTCATATGCACGCTGGCTGAGAAAGTGTGCACAATGTTATAGTTTTATGGATGGTGGCAAGTGTGGCATCTCTGTCATTGCCCCGTGCCTGTGTGTCTGGGAAGATGGCTGACCACATCTCTGAAACAATCAGCTGTGGCTAAGTTAACAGAAAATCGATACCTGGATATGGATCAACATATAGAATAAAGATACTGCATTCCAAAGAAATTATATAAATTGAATTATTTAAACTGGATTTAGGGACAATTATTGTGAAGGTAATCTGTGATAAATCGTTTTGAGGTGATTTTTTTTCTCCCTCTTTTATATCCCCATTTGAAAGCCCTTAATTTAATCTGTGTGGATGAGGTGGATTCTTGTGGGGTTAAATCACTCCAGTTTATACCTCTTGAGGGTAAATTACCAAACTAAGGTCCTTAAGGGCAATGACAAAGAGCTTTGCCATAGGTGCTCAGGAAACCTGCATTCACTTTCTGCACACATGAACTCTATTTCAATTAGTCCAAATACTTGGAATCCTAGAAAAAATTTAATAATGATGATATTAGCATTCACTCCTTGCTTCAAAGAAGTATTGAGCACTACGATGTGCCTGGCAGTGGAGGACTGCAGTTTTAATGATGATACCTATAGTTTCTGCTTTGCACGTCGTAGGGGAGACCAGAAAACCAATGAGTAGTGCACAGTAAACGTTAGGTGTCATTGCTCTTGTGAGTGTGTTGGTTGCTCTAATGGGACCTTTTGAGACGCACCTGTAAGAGACTTTGACCATGCTTGGGATTGTTAAGGAAGGCATCATGAAAAAGAAAAAGTGAAGGGTCAGCGCCTGGCCTGGAATGATGGCTAAGAGGACTAACCAGGCTCAGTTTTTTCATGTGAAAATGGGGATAATAATAATCCAGGTTCAGAGAATTGTTATGAGGATTCCATGAGACTAATGCACATGGATGGTGTGGTAGTTCTGGTAACTGAGAAGCCGTCAGTGATGATAGCTGTTCCTATCTATCACTCATCTTTTGTTCTGTGTAACAACCCTTTGAAGAGAGGAGCACTTTTCTCTATTTTGAAAGATGCTCAGAGGGGTTAATTTGCCCAGGGTTATCCAGCTAGAACTTGGTAGGGCCAGGCTTTGAATCTAGCTATCTCTCTCCTGGTTACCTCTTGTTCTCTTTATGCTACTCTGGAGGCCCAAGATGATTCCAGCTGCTTCCTGCTTCATTATTCCCCTAAGTGCCCCACTGAGAGGAGTCTGCAATTTCTTGCTCCTCCTCTCCCTGCCTCCTGGTCGTGCCATGAGTCACTGCTGAGCCATTTGTGTCAGAGAGGGAAATGGGGGCTTGCTTATCACATGTAGCAATTTGCTGTGAGTTCTTGCTTATTTGCCAGGGACACCAGCAGAGAAGTGTTCATCAAGAGGCATCATGTTTGTTAAGGGACCACATGGTGTATTTTAAAAGCTCTTAGCTCTCTCTGGCATCGTTGATTGTGCTCTAGCAGAAGAAATAAAGCGACACAGCCTTTTATTAATATTACACATGTTTTCCATTTAACTTTGACTGGTTAAATTTGGCATAAAATGGAAACTTGCAAACCAGCCTCCCTGGGATGTGTGGCTTCTCTTATGCTAGTTATGCTGAGGATCTTTATTGAACAGGGGGCTCAGATAGTCTCTGCCTGCAGCTAGGGCCCTGGACTAGATTTTCTCTTTCGCTTTTCTTTCTTGGTGGCATGGGTTGCCTTGTTTCATGAAGCATATTGATAAGGATAAATGTTGAAATGGGGAACTGGTAGGTGACAACTGGAGAACATATATATGTGCTCCCATATTCTGATCAAGCTTTGGTATGTTGTATGTTTGACAAAACTGGGTGGCCATTGCTTGGAGTTGACATGGTCAAGTTTGAGGAATTTGTAGCTCAGAATTTGGGATGATTCTTAGAGTTCATGTACAGATGATCTTTATTTTACAGGTGAAGAAACAGTTCTAAAGAGATGATGATGGTGATGGTGGTGGTGGTGGTGATGATGATATGACAATAGCAGTGAGAGCACTAACACTTTTTAAGCCAGATGCTCTCCAAGAAGCGTTATGCGTTACCTTATTTGGTCCATACAATGACTTGGGGTATGAGGCAGGTATTTTTATTATCTCCATTTTACAGATGAGGTAGAGAGGGATTCAGTCATTTGCCCAAGTCACACAGCTGGCAAGTGGCAGAGCTGGAATTTGCACCCAGGCTGTCAAGCTCTGTCAGAATCTTTTATCTCAGTCTTTACACTGTAACGTGTATGTGACTTGCCTCAAGTCATGAAGCTGTGCAGAAATCATCTCAGTCCCACATCCTGTTCTTTTGATGACTGAACTATATCAGTGATTTGTAAAATTCTTCTAGCTGTGGAACCCTTCCTTAAATAGAGAGATTATTAGATAGTATAACCAAATAAAAAAAGCAGAAACCTAGCTGTTGTGGGTGAAGTGAGATAGGAGGGGACATTAACCATGTGTTCCATTTATTTAGCCCTTCCTGTGGCTTCTCAGAAATCCACGAGGCATACTTTTAAAACCCTGGCTTTAGTTAGGGACATGAGCTTCAGATTAATGTTTTTTTAGCCACAATTAAAATTATAACAGGGAACAGATATCTCTGGTCAGATCTGTCCCATTATCTCTGTTTATATCTCCACTGGAGGCAAACTCTGAAGCTTTTGTAGCTGCATTATTATAGTTTTGCACGGTCTCTGGGGGAATCAGAATCAGGTATGTGTTGGAAAAAGGCCTTCCTGATGTTCTGAAGAGGGCATCAACCCCCTCACCTGCTGAAAATCTCTGGGCCGGAGTCAGCATTCTGGTCTGCATATCCAGTGGTCAGTGAATTGCTGATCTTTACTGCCCATCTCTTTGCTTGGACATCGTATAGTGCCCCAGGGTCATCATTCTGATCAGTACTTGTGTTGTAATTACCTGATTTTGGCTCTGTCTCACTCACTAGACTGTGACCTAGTCTTCTCTCTGTCTGCAGTGCTGAGCACTGTTTAGCAGTAGCTCACTAAATGTTGGTTGAGTTTTTTTCATCACTTTTTAGAGTTCCAGACTAGACATAGATAAGAGATCAAACACGTGACTATGACTTGACCCCAGAATATCTTCTATAGCACAACCTTATTTTCGTCCGTTCCCAAATAATGGAATAAAGGGATGAAAGCTGGTTTAGTTGGGATGCTAGTTTGGTAAAAAAAAAAAAAAAAAAAAAGTGACATCAGTCTGAGGCTCTTATCTGTTTTGAAAGTTATGGAAAAGCCACAGATTTTGTTTTTAGACCTTTTTTCTCCCAGATTAAACAGTTTCTTCCTTTGTAAAGATAGTTGGGGGAAAAAGGTAGTATGAGAGTGTTGAGTATTCAGGAAAAGTAGGCCTCAAGCCAGGAGAATCACTTCAGGGTCTCAAGTCTATTCCTTATTGGTTCGCTAGTGGTCTAGTAGTCACCTACTTGCACTTGTCAGTTTTTTGGTAGGTGAAGGAAGTATAGCAGGAGAGTGAAGTATGTGGGGCTGAGGAGCTTGACAAGGGTGGAGGGAGGACTGGGAGATAGAAAGAGGGGAATAAGAAATAGGAATCAGTCTATGCTAGTGGTTCCCAGAGTGTGATCCCTGGACCAACAGTTTCAGCATCACCCAGGTACTTGTTAGAAATGCAAATTCTCAGGTTCCACCCCAGAGGCACTAAGTCAGAAACTCTGGGCAGGTCCAGTATTATGTATTTTTGAAAACCACTACTCTACTAACTCTTCCCCCTGCCCAATTTAAATCTTCCCAATTGTTGCTAGTTTTTTGTTGATCCCTATAATATACTTTGAGTATGTGTCGGTGAGTTGGTTGGTATTAAAGGAGGACTGTTGAGGAGAAGTAAAGAAATCTCCTTGTATTCCAAAGGCATTTCCCAGAGTTAAGTTACATGTGTTATTAGTGTCTATTGCTTTTGTTCAGATTAAGCTCTGAAACAAAGTTAAGATTATCATCAAGCCTTGAGCTTATTAATAGCTGTTTCATTTGTTTAGTTCTAATGTGAAATGTCTGACATCTGTAGAGGAAGTGCTTCATAAAAATGCACACTTCTTAAGTGCTCTACTAGGAGGCGCTCTGTGAAGCCCACAGGATGTTAAGATTAAGCAAATAAATGTAGTTTTGTTGAGCTCTCCTCAGTGTAATGAGTGTGGTGGTTAAGAACACTGGACTCCACAGCTTGAAGGGGCTTCCCATTGGTCAAATTTCAGATACTTCGGACATTAAAAAGAATGACTGCAATAGAATATAAAACACTGAACAAATAAGAATCCATTAATCCATAGTGATGAGAGACAGAGAGAAATAGAGAAACTTGGCACCATTGGAAATGACTATTATGGCCACTCCTCATTCTCAAAATTACAAATTAAAGGAAAAGAATTAAATGTTCTCTTTGCCTTGTAATGAAAAACTGGAGTCCTTCTATGATTGATAAGGGAAAGCTGTACTTTACAAAAGGATACTAGCAAATAAAGTGTACAAGGAAACATAGGATTAGAATATCAACATTTGCAACCTGCAGTAAAATATTTGATTCAGGCAAGGGCCATCAATGGAAGGCAAAACCATTAAGTGAAAGGATGTTGGGGAACAGAATAATCTTGTGGCTTCAAAGAATACTTCACAGATCATTTGCAAAGGGGAAAGTGTCTCTTTACAGTGGTGGTCACCACCTTAACTGAGTGGTCAAACTCAACGTCATGAATGGTAGGATAGCCTCCCGATGTCATGTAACATGAAGTACATAGTATCACCGAGGAGGAGTTTTGCCAAAAATGTTTAACCTGAATCTAATCAGTTTTACAGAAAACACAGGGGGTAGAGACTCAAATTAATTGACACTATGGTAAAACAATCAGACACATTTAAAATGTCGGACACTCTCAAGATAACTGGTCTGTCTGATTTCTTCAAAACGATCTCATGAAAAAAATTGAGTGCTGGTGGTATTATTCTATATTGTAAGAGACTGAGGAAACATTAACCAAATACGGTGCATAAACATTGATTGGATCGGGCTTGAAAATAATAATTGCTATAAAAGGTATTTGGGGGCAGTTGTGGAAATTTGAATATGGGCTGGTATCAGATCACATTAGGAGCTTATTGTTAGTGTCTTAGGTGTGATAATGGTATTTTGGTTGTGTTAGAAGAATGCCTTTAGTCTTAGCAGATGCTTAAGTTTTCATCATGAAATTGTTATAATATCTACAAATTGCTTTCACATGGTTCCATCAGAAATAAAAGTGAGTATGTAGATTAAACGAATTTGGCAAAATGTTAGCAATTTTGAATTGAAATAGTAGGCATATGAGTGTTCGTTTCATACTTTCAGTACATTTGAAAATTTTCTCAAACAAAAATGGGCTGCCTGTATTCAGATATCAACTATGTCACTTGCAAATGGTATAGCCTTGGATAAATTTTTTATTTAATGTTTCGCAAGGTCCATATCTGTAAATTGAGTGTAATATTAATACCACAGTGTTGTTGAGGTTATTGAGTGATACATTTAGCATATAAAACACATTGCTGTAGTACGTAGCATATAAGTGCCTTATACAAACTAAACGCTCAATAAATATCAGTTTCTGTGATGATGGTGGTGATTATAAGAGTTAAATACCATAGTTTGATATTACTGATTCAGCATAGAGAACAGTGGGATATGTTCTTAAACTTTTGGATGATAACTGGACTCATGAAAACTGTGGGTTCCCAGAAAATATTACATGTCATTTCCAAGATTTATAGCTCATCTGTGCATTCCTGTTTGAGAGTGCCTTATCTAGAATTTCTTATCTAGAAACCGAGGTGATAAGAATACCTTATCTTGAAATCTGTTATTGTCTCAATATTATGCTTTAATTTGGAGAAAAATTCAGTGGATTTAGAGACATGCTTACAAAGAAGTGATTGAAATGCTGGTATGAGAGAGTTTGGTTTTGTAACCAACATGTAATCAGATGAACATGTCCCAATTAGTTTGGTTGCCTTCAGAGATATCTTAGAACACTGTGTATGTATTGAGCCTGTTATTGTTCAGAGCATCCTTTTTAAGAATTTCCTTCAGAACCTCAAATTGAGTTAGTTTTTAGAAACACCCAAAGTTTGCTGTAGCTTATTCTGATGTTATAAAGTGAGTTATTAAAATGAGTAATTCATTTTTGATCACAGAGGTGTGCGACAAGGAGGTGGTGGGATGATGTTTTTTGCCCCTTTCTGTGGCCTTATGATGCTGTTTGGAATTTCAAAGGAAGAGTTTAGTTTGCTCAAACTCTCCAACCCTAAACCATTGGTAATACCAATGAGTATCCCTTATTTTACCTATTTGGATGTCTTGGATATGTTTTTACTGGGACCACACTTTTAGTCAATGAACCTGAAGTTAAGTGTTTGAGCTTGTGGTCCTATGGACTTGATTCTGGTGTTTTGCCTCAAAAGTGCATCACCAAAAATAGATAAATGGCAGGAAATCTTACTGTAGTGGCTGGCCCTCTGCTGGCTGCACGTCCTAGCTCAGGACTTCAGAAGTATAAAACTTCACTGATAGCCAGGCATAATGGTGAGGGTTTACTCAGAGCTGAGGTGAGGTGGAGTCCTGATTGTAGTTGTAGGCTGATAGTGGAGGATGTACCAGGTCGGGGTGGGATGGTGTCCAGGCAGAGTCTGGGCAAAGGGCTGTATTTGGTACCCTGTCACACTCACAGGTGACTCTGGGCTGTTTCTCTGGGGTAAGGCCAGGTTGTATTTCAGTGGTAAGGTTGCAGGCCTGGAAGAGAGGCATTTTGAGTAACACTGTTGGACTTCAAATTTTCCAATGAACCTGCAGGAAGTGGTCAGTAAATATCTTGTGAATTAGTGAAAGAAGGATATTAGATGAATGGCTTTAGGGGTCAACCAAAAGAAATGGGTTTCTCCGATCTCAGGACTCAGCAGAGGGGCATTCATACTTGAATGGAGAGTGGTGAGAATTTGTAGTAGAGCAGAGTAGTAGGTAGTAGAGTAGTGAGATATTGCTTAGGGGCTTGTTGCTAGGACAGAGTTCTTAACAACAAGTGTGTACAAGAGATCAAAATTGAGCAGGTCTGTTGGAGAAGATCATAAATTCCATGAGGGCAGGAAACATGTCTGTATCGTCCAATGCTGAATACTTGATGTGGTGCCTAGTAGGTGTGCAATAATTATTTGTTGAATGAGTGTTGAGTAGATTAATAAAAGAATGAAAATGGATGATGATACAGTGTGTGATGTTTGTTGGCTGACCTAGTTGCAAAGTAACAGGTGGAAATGTTAATATTTTAGATTTTCTCAGAGGCTAGTTCCAAGATGTCTCCTTTATCAGTGAAGGAACTTTCTGATGATTTAGTTCAAATGATAATCAGTCGGGACAGCAGAACTGCAAAGTAAACCTGTGTGTCCATTTTATAGATGAGGAAACAGAATCAGAGAATTGAAGTAATTTGCAAATAGGCCCACAACCAAGATTATAAGATCTCAACCTAGGTCTTTCAACTCTTGAGTACAATCTTCCCTTTTACTTCTATCATTCTTCCTTTTTACTTCCATCAGTCAATGCTAGAGAGGGTTTTGCTTTGGAACTGGTTTATTAAATAGTATTATATCTTTGTATCATATTCGAGTGGTTAGTTATTAAGCATGAAGAAGTAAATAGGGAAAATTCACATATTGGCCAATCCCTGTTGCTCTACTTGTTCTGCTAGTTATCATCTGGCTGACTGAATAATGATGATGATAAAACTGAATGAGTAAAACAATTTGTGATTTAAAAAAAAAAAACCCCTCCATTCTACTTAATGGGCTGCAGTTATTAGAAAGAAATAGAAACCCCAGTTCATCTTAATATAGGCTACTTATTTAGGAAAGGAGATATTTCAAATTAAATTAGCCTTTCCTTTGCATTGTATTGCTTGAGACAGTTTTCATTTTGCCCACCCAGCCCTTAAATGACCATTGTTGTAAGGAAACCAATCTTACTGGTAACTGAATGAAAGAAATTAAGCAGACACATACAAAGAAACCCAAAATGCATCTGAGAAGGATGTGGTCTTCTAAGTTTAGGTCATTCATTGAGGCATTTGGCAGAGATGGGTTCTGCAGATAAAACTGTCATGGTTTTCAGAAGTCATCCCAAGACAGTGGAGAGGAAACATGACAGACACTGGAAAGAGACCCTCTCTCAGATGATGAGTAATATATATTTTATACTCATATTAATATTTCATTGGTGAGAAGGTCAAAATCTACATTTAAATGGAAATATTTAAAAAGCAGAAGCATAATATTTGACTAAGTGAAACACTCAGGGTTTTTCAAGAACACAAGCTGTACCCCTGGGACCTTAGCCCTCATCTTAGCCCCAGCATTTGGGAATCTGAGTTCCCCCACTCCTCTTCCATTTGACCCTGAATTGTGTTACATACTACCTAACACCATGCCCTGTGAATATGGCCTCATTCAGTCCTGTAAAGTTATTTAAATCCCTAGAAACTCATTTTGCCCATCCTGTGAAATAGATATTTTGGGATTGTGGGAATAGGCAAAAAAATGGATGCTTTCAGTTTTAAGTAATGGAAATGCCCAACCAATGAAGTGTCTTGACAAAGAGTCAGGAATAAGGAGCTCCCAGGGTTGATTCAGAGAATCAAAGATCCAAGCTCTGGTTATCCTTTGTTTCCTTCAGCCATTCAGTGTGTTAGATTTCACTTTAGGCTTGTGACCTTATGGTTATAAGATGGCTGCCATGGTTCCAAGAGTAATGTCTTCCCAGCGTTCAAAAGAAGGGAGGAAGGATGCAGCAGCAAAAGAATCTTCCTGGTTCATGTTCCTCTCTTAACAGGGAGGAAGATTTTCCTCAAAAGCCTGCATAAAGACTTGCCCTTGCATCTCATTGACCAGACTTCAGTCTCATTATCAGCTTCCCACTCCCACCCACAAATAATTATAAGGAGACTGTCAAATAACCATGATTGTCTTAGAGCACTCATGCTTGATTCCCTGAGGCTGGGCACATTGCCTCCCTTGTAAACTCAAGGCTCTGTTATCAACAAAAAAGAAAGGGGAAGGGGTGTTGTCTGCCACACTGATACCCTAGTGTGATCTTCTGAGTGTGAAGTGCAGGTGCACACCAGCCTGTTTCCTCTGGGTGTTTAGTGCTTCCTTGGTTTGTAAGTGGCCACAGTGACATGGATCAGAAGCAATATGGAAAAGGAAAGTTAATAATTTGGGGCTACTCCTAGAGAAGTCACAGCAGGGAGGAGTGTTTGCAAATGAAAGGGAGGGTCCAGTTCTCTAGCTCTGCTGGTGAACTAGCACCACATAGGGTGGACCAGGGCTGACCCTGGACAGTGAGCCGAGTTCATCCAGAGGCTCCACATTCATTCTTCTGTGCACCGCGTTCTTTTCCATTTTCCACCAAGACAATCAGAGACAGCTGCTGATGTAGATGACACAACTACTGGGATTCAGGGGGCCGGGTTGTGGTTCTATTCTGATGCCAACTGTGGGTAATTCAGTTCTGGACGGGCGCTTGAGATCAGAATAAGTGACATGCAATTCCTGTTTTTAAGAGGCTCACAGTGAGGAGCTTCACTTTTCTGGGTCTTTGTTGCCTCATAACAGAATGAGGGCTTAGATCAAATGACCAGTTTCCTCCCTTCTCACTACTAAGTTTTATGATTTCTTTCAAGTTTGTTTGGGCTTCATTTTTTTGTCAGTGACTTTTGTCAATATGTTCTGCAGATGTTTTGCTTTCCAGGCACACCGTTATTCACAAAGCTTGCCACTGTCAGGTGTCGTCTGAGAGTGCAGTGGAAAAACATAGCTGAACTCTCTATGATTATTCTGGATCATGCAGCTCTCATAACGGAAGCCATGATCACATTAGCCTTTTTGGCAGTCTCATTACTCTGTGGCTTTTATTGGGTTTGCAGTCAGCTGCAATTCCAAGAACAGCATTTGGAAGGTGACTTTGCAGAGACTTGGGGTGCTGGATTTTTCTTGTCGCCTTCTTCCTTTTGTCAATTCCTTTTCCTTTAATTTTGTACCTGGCAGTGGGCCCAGAATCCATGATATTGATAATAAATATTAACACATTTTGAGCTCTCACTATGTACCAGGTACTATACTAAGTGCTTTACAGGTATTGTTTCATTTCATATCCAAAGCAACTTTCTGATTTAGACTTTATTAATTCCCGTTTTACAGATGAGGCAACAATATGGAGTGAAGCTAAGGAGTTTGAGCAACACTGTATAGTTAGCTAGTGGTCAAGGCAGGACTCGAATCCAGGCAATTGGGTGGAAAGCTCAAGTTCTCAACATTGCAATGAAACTTAAGGCAATTTTGTTTTTTGCTTATTCCCCTAATTATCCCTGCCCCCACTCCCTTCTAACACTTGTATAGTTGCTTTGAAATATTATTACCTGTCTTATCATTCAAATTGACTTATTAGAATATACTATGTAGAGATGAAAAAGTTATAAAGTACTGTAACCATAGATCAAGAGTTTATTTGTTCATTCGTTTGGGTGTTCATTCATTCATTCTTTAATTCATGATTGACAGTCCCTGAGGTGTCGGACTGAGTGTTGGGGGTCTAGAGGGGATTGAGACCTAGTGTCCTGCCTTTGAGGAGTTCACAAAGCCATGTGGTAAAGGTGGGCTCCAGCAGGTTCCATTATTCCTTGTAGGTCATGGTAAAGACTGCATTTCATTGTAAATGTGATGAGTTCAGAGCATAACATCTACTTTGCTCTACTGTAGTCTCTAAAGCAGGGCTCATCTTTGAGCCTCAGCACCAGTACATCTCTGGGGGTCCACTTGGCCTTCCTCTTTCTGTCCCTCTTTAGTGCCCCACTTTTTTCCTCCTTCAGATTGGTTTGTTGTTCAAAGGTTGGTGCCACTAGGAATGGGGAAACCTGTGAACTGACTTTGATACAAGGGAGTAAAAGACTAGAATCAAGTCCTTGCTCAGATCATGCTTTGGGAGGGGGGCAAGGGTAAAAAGCTGAGCAAGACACTTGAGCACAAGAGCAAGGAGTGAGCCACAGGTGAAGGATGAGGACAGAGAAAGGGAAGCTGGAGGGCTCTGAACTTGCAAAGGCCTGACCCAGCACTTCATCTCTAGTGTTTGAAAATAGCTCTGTTCCTGCCTTCTTTTTTTTTTTTTTTTTTTTTTTAAGGATACCTTTAATTTATTGATTTATTTTTGGCTGTGTTGGGTCTTCGTTTCCGTGCGAGGGCCCTCTCTAGTTGTGGCAAGCGGGGGCCACTCTTCATCGCGGTGCGTGGGCCTGTCACCATCGCGGCCTCTCTTGTTGCGGAGCACAGGCTCCAGATATGCAGGCTCAGTAGCTGTGGCTCACGGGCCTAGCTGCTCCGCGGCATGTGGGATCTACCCAGACCAGGGCTTGAACCCGTGTCCCCTGCACCAGCAGGCAGACTCTCAACCACTGCGCCACCAGGGAAGCCCCTGTTCCTGCCGTCTTCCCATGCGAGTACCATGTGATCCTCTTCCCAATTTCTTCCCTCAATTTCCTCCAAGGACCTGCCTCTTCGTACTAGATTTATTTTGGAGAATAGAAGTGGGGAAGGGGTTGGGGGGAAGCTTCTGATTCTGTAGAGAGAGAGACTGAGGTACAGGATAGAGAGAGCAGTCATCTGTACCTTGTCCATATTATAAGCCTTTAAGGACTGTCAGAGTCTTGTCATAGATCCCGTGGGTTGCTATAAGCTACATGTGGCCTTGATTCCCTCACAGGCATGGGCTCCTGCCCCCTTCTTACCATACAGGGTCGGGTCTTTTTACCTGAGTATGGCAGCTCCCATTCAGGGGAAGCAGTTCCTTTCATCAGAAGGGAAGCCGACTGCAGTCTGTACTGCATTGCCCCTACCCGTAACCCCATTAAGGGGTTGTAAATAGTACTATAATGATGTCTCAGTCATTTGTTTTGATGTATCTGAGCTTTTAATAAATCAGCCACAGCTTGCTTAATAGGAATATGAGAGCAGAGCGTGTTGCTGCCAGC